>NC_136966.1:40433008-41033008 GCF_032717465.1 Coenobita brevimanus
AACTTTTTCAGTGTCTCAGTTACACAGAGAGTAGGCCAGCATGCTCTCCAGTACAAATTTCTCTAACTATCTTCACCAAACTACATGCACAGTACACACTACACTTCCTATTAAAAATTCACCAAAAATGGCGTCAATTCACCCAGCCTCGGAGTCCCCAGGGGGGGGACCATAAATGCCCCCTCCATCTGCCCCTCTCCCGGTGACAACTCGAGGTGCCTGGAACCACTGTCTGACTCTCTTCTTCTTCATTTCTTCAACATTCGCGGCCTTTCATCTAACTTTTGCTCTGTTGAGCACCACCTCTCCTCCTCTAAACCTCACCTTCTTTTTCTAATGAAGACTCAGCTGTCTGAGGCAACTGACAGCAAACCCTTTTCTGTATCCTCCTGCTTTCTCTATACTCATTTCAAAGCCAAAGGTGGCTGTTGTGTAAACATACGCAACGACTTATCTTGCTCTCGTGTTCCTGAACTTGATTCTTCTGAATTCTCCACACTCTGGCTTCGGCTTTCCTGTCATTCTCTGACTAAATATATCTGTGCTGTTTACTTATCCCCTAATTCTACTGACTATCAAAAATTCTTCGACTATCTTACTTCTACGATGGAACACATTCTGTCCATTTCTCCTTTCTCTGAAACCTCCATTCTTGGAGATTTCAATGTTCACCACCACCTTTGGCTCTCCTCTCCTTTCACGGATCCACCTGGTGAACAAGCCTACATCTTTTCTATCCTTAATGACCTAGAGCAGCTTGTACAGCACCCTACCCGTATCCCTGACCGCCTTGGAGAGAGCTCCAACATACTTGACCTCTTCCTCACAACTAATCCTTCTGCTTACTCTGTTAATCTTTTCTCTCCGTTGGGCTCCTCCGATCACAACCTTATTACCTTAACCTGTCCTATCACTCCAGTACGGCCTGTGGACCCTCCAGGGAAACGTCGTCTGTGGCATTTTGGAGCCGCAGACTGGGAGGCCCTCAGGCAGTACTTCTTTGATTTTCCCTGGAATGATTATTGCTTCCATGGCCGTGAGCCATCTGAGTGTGCCTTGCGCATTACGGAGGTTATTCTCTCGGGCATGGAAGCATACATTCCTTTCTCATATCCTTTGACTAACGCAAGAAAGCCTTGGTTTAATCACGCTTGTTCTAATTCTGTCCGCAACAAGGAGAAGGCCTACAAAAGTTACCGGAGCCAACCCACCCCTGAATCACATAATCTTTACGTTTCTGCCCGGAATCGTGCTAAGTCTGTTCTTCGCTCTACTAAAAATAATTTCATCCATACTAAATGCTCTCAACTCTCCAACTCGAATTCTTCCTGCTCCTTCTGGCACCTTGCCAAAAATCTTTCTAACAACTTTACCTCATCATCCTTCCCTCCTCTTTTCTACTCTGATGGTTCTGTAGCTATTTCTTCTACTGATAAAGCAGATCTCTTTGCACAGACTTTCTCCTCCAATTCCACCTTAGACGATTCCGGTGCTGTTCCTCCATCACTTCCCCCCTCTGACTTCCTCATGGCTGACATTAAAATTTCTTCAGTTGATGTATTTTCTGCCATCACTGGCCTCAGTACTAACAAGGCATATGGGCCTGATGGGGTCCCTCCTGTTGTTCTCAAGAACTGTGCATCTGTGCTTACACCCTGCCTTGGCAAACTATTTCGCCTTTGTCTGTCAACTTGTACCTTTCCTTCTTGCTGGAAGTTTGCTCTCATTCAGCCAGTCCCAAAGAAGGGTGACCACTCCCAACCCTCCAACTATCGTCCAATTGCTTTAACGTCCTGTATTTCCAAAGTTTTCGAGTCAACTCTTAACAGAAAAATTTTAAGACATCTTTCCTATCACAACCTTCTTTCCAATCGTCAGTATGGGTTCCATCAGGGACGCTCCACTGGCGATCTTCTCACCTACCTTTCAGACTCCTGGTCATCCTCCTTTTGGGACTTTGGCGAAAGCTTTGCCATTGCACTTGACATCTCAAAGGCTTTCGATCAAGTCTGGCATAAATCTTTAATTTCCAAACTGCCCTCCTACGGTTTCTATCCTTCTATCTGTGCCTTCATCGCTAGCTTCCTTTCTGGTCGTTCTATAGCCGCTGTTGTAGACGGCCATCGTTCTTCTCCTAGATCTATCAACAGTGGTGTTCCTCAGGGCTCTGTCCTATCACCAACTCTCTTCCTTTTATTCATCAATGATCTTCTAAGCCGTACATCTAACCCTATCCACTCATACGCTGATGACTTCACCCTTCACGTTTCCATTCGGTTCCCGCAATGCCCATCTCAACAGTTACTTCAAGAAACAAGGGATGAGGCTATGGCACATCTAATGTCTGACTTGGCTCATATCTCTGACTGGGGTAAAAATAATATGGTTGTCTTTAATGCATCTAAGACTCAGTTCTTACACCTATCAACCTGACAAAATCTTCCACAGGTATACCCACTAATGTTTAATAATATTCAGCTTAATCCTGCATCATCCTTGAACATGCTTGGGGTTTCATTTACTCGGGACTTATCTTGGAAAGATCATATTATATCTCTTGTAAAATCTGCTTCCAAGAGATTGGGTGTGCTAAGCCGACTCCGCTCTTTCTTTACCCCTGCACAATTGTTGACTCTATACAGGGGTTTTATCCGCCCCTGTGTGGAGTACAACTCTCATGTGTGGGGAGGCTCCCCACATCCAGCTCTTCTCAATAGGGTGGAGTCAAAGGCTTTTCGTCTCATTAACTCTCCTCCTCTTACTGACTCCCTTCAACCTCTGTCTCTTCGCCGCACTGTTGCATCTTTATCTCTTTTCTATCGCTACTTTAATGGTCACTGCTTCTCTGAACTGTCTGCTTGCATTCCTCCACCTCTACAACGGGCGCGTAGTACCCGTCTGGCAGCAAACTCTCATCCCTTTTCTGTCCAGCTCTCTAATGCAAGAGTTAACCGTTACTCCCAGTCTTTCATTTATGCAACAGGTCATCTCTGGAACTGTCTCCCTCTGTCTGTATTTCCTGCTTCCTATGATCTCCAGTCTTTCAAACGTAGTGTGTCCAGGCATCTCAAAATGATCGGATCTTGAATTTGGCTCTCTATTGTATTTTGTTTTTCTCTTGGAGGGAACTGTTACTGCGGGCTCATGGCCTTTGGTTCCTTCTTCCTCGCATTAAAAAAAAAAAAAAAAAAAAGGGCAGCCTTTACGTTTCTTCACGGACCTGAGATGTCTTGGAAGTGAAAGGGCGAGGCTCCTGAGGTGCTGGAGGGGTATTTTGTCCCAGGAGTCATGAATGGCGGCTTCCACCTTAGGCAGAGAGCTCACGTCCTTCCCTTGGAGACTCTTCTTTAAGAGGTACCAGAGGTTTTCAATCGGGTTGAGGTCTGGGCTATTTCCTGGCCAGTCTTTCATGAATGATACCTCGCAGTAATGAAGCCAATTGGTGACTGATTTGGCCTTGTGAGCAGGTGCACCGTCCTGCTGAAACACTCGTGCACCTGTTAGCTCAAAGGAGTCTGGTAAATGATCACACAGAAGCTCCACGTAAACATCCTGATTCACTCTTAGGTTTTTAGGAAGTACAACAAGCTTCCCCAAACCCTTCCCTGAGAAACAACCCCATACCATGAGTGAATCAGGATGTTTAACTGTGCTTTCTACATACCGTGGGTCAAGTGGGTCACTACCTTTGCGCCGGTACACACGTGCTCCTCTGTTACAGGTGACACTAAACGTTGCCTCATCAGACCACAACACTGACAACCATTGCTCCTCACCCCAGTTTAGATATTTATTAGCAAAGGCAAGCTTATGAAGTCACTGGTTCTTTGTGAGAAGAGGCTTTCTCACAGGCCTATGACTTGTGTAACCAAGTTCATGGACCCTACAAGACACTGTTCTCACAGACACCTCACCAATCACTTCTGGGTTGCTCTCCTTTATTTTCCTTGCACTCACACGAGGATTAAACTCCACTGCACGTTTTAAAGCATTAACAGACCTTGGGGAAGTTTTCCTAGGCCTACCGGACCGCGGTTTCTTTGTGGGAACTTCACCACTGTTTTCCACTCGAAACCGCACGCACCACCAACGCACTGTCAATCGAGCCACACCGACCAATTCACTAATTTCCTTTGTCTGGTGGCCTGCCTCCTTTAGAGCAATGATCTGGGATATGATTTCACTCGATAGTTCACGGGTAGGTGCCATAACAAAGTGGCGAAAGCCAAAATACTGTGGGACACTCAGTAAAAAAATGGCGCAAAAAGAGAGGGAGACGTGGCGGAGTTCCTCTCTCTCAGGCAGCCTGTGGGCAACTGAGGCGGGAACCAACCAGTGCGTCAGAAGGCCTCAGGCTACTGTAACGTCATGCTAGCGCCGCAAACTTGTGGCTCAATTTTTACCCCCCAAAATGGGTGATTCTTTTTTGGCCATGAGTATTGCACGCACAGCGGCAGGCGCTCGATAATTTTGACGAGCACTGTATATACATACGTATACTGTATATATATATATATATATATATATATATATATATCATCATCTGGACCTCCTTTCCCACCCTAGATCAGGGCGTGAAGTAGCAACGCCCACACAGCTGAAGTCTACCTAATCAAATGGGCCGCATTTCCATTCACTCATCATTGAAGTCCCTGTACTCCTGGCTCTATTTGATACTCCAAAAACATTGACCACAATCTGTAGCTTCACATTAACGTACCCAGTAAGAGTTAATCCGGACGCTGTCATGTTAAAAAGGGTGCCAAATCCCTGATCAAGCACTTCTTCTCACAACATTCCTCCATGCACCTCGATCTCTTGTCGGTCCTCTAGCCTCATCGACTTCCATACCTCTCTCCCTCGCAAACTCATTCACCACATCTCTCCACCTTCTCCTTGGCCTACATCGCCTCCTTCCTGCCTTCAGATTCACTCAGATACACCTTTTCACCATTCTATTGTTATTCATTCTCTCCACATGACCATACCATCCCAGAACACTCTTCGATTCTGGTGTCCACAGATTTCCTTACTCCACATCTTTCACGAATCACATTATTTTGTATTCTATCCACACTCTGTACTCCACATACATTCCTCAGCAGTTCCATCTCCACTGCCCTCACTCGTGACTTTTCATTTTCATACCACACCATAGTCTCACATCCAAATGTTAAAGTTGGCACTAACACTCCTTCACATAAGCCTTGCGCAGCTGCAACACTCAAGCCTCTGTTTCTTATCAAGGCCTTCAAAGCACCAGCTACTTTCCTTCCTTGTACCACTCTACTTTCCACTTATTTTGCACATTTCCTCTCTTTTCTATCACTGTACTCAGGTATTTGAACTCACTCACCAATGTCGGTCTCTCGTCATTCACTGTAACATCACACTGGGAGTCACCTTCTTTCTCAATAACCTACATTTACTCTCAAGGGAGGACATTCACAGACATCAGCAAAACTCAAACCTGGCCTACCAAGTTCTTGTCCAGAATTTGCAAGTAATACTGCATCAT
This sequence comes from Coenobita brevimanus, assembly GCF_032717465.1. Classification (NCBI taxonomy): domain Eukaryota; kingdom Metazoa; phylum Arthropoda; class Malacostraca; order Decapoda; family Coenobitidae; genus Coenobita; species Coenobita brevimanus. Next base: position 40,438,527 of record NC_136966.1, read on the forward strand.
CACCATTCATAAATTTGAGATAGTCCATCCATCACTACTCATGTTTTTACTTCTCTCATCACCCCATCCATATATATACTGAACAACCATAGGTACATCATACAACCTTGTCACCTGCCCACACTGACTGTGAACCATTTACTCAGATGCCCATTTACACTTAAATATGCTTCACTACCATCATAAATACTCTTGACGGCACCTAGCGGCTTACCATCTACACCGTACATGTGCAAAATCTTTCACAATCCTTCTCTGTCTACTTTGTCGTATCAAGCTTTCAAAACATTCTTTCCATCGGGGCGCCAATCATCCACCCACTTGGTGAAGTGATATTCTGTTTTTAGGGTGGCTCTACAATGAGTGGCAAGCCAAATGTTTCGTTTTGTTTTCGTTTCGTTTTTAAAGGCTCCAACATACTTGCATGCGTCAGCCTTGGTCACCTAATGGCGGCTTTCCATGCTGCACGATCCATTGCAGCCTCCCTGTTCAGTCCCTTAACCCTGAGGTCACACTTAATGACCTCGTTCCATGTCGTTCTCGGTCTACCCCTCATAACCCCACCCCCAGTATTAACACTTCTCACCATCCTCACCCAATTATCATCCCCCATCCTCTCCACATGCCCAAACCATCTCAATCTACCTCTCCTCATCACAACACCACTACACTCCAGTCCCATCCTACCTCTCAACTCTTCCATTGTAAACCCAGTCCCCCCGGACCTTGCACGCAGGGACGCACTACACATCCACCTAATCACTGTCATTTCTGTACGTCTGAGCCGGCAAATATGCTCCTCCTTTACTGCCCAGGTCTCACTACCATACAGCATTACACTCCTAACACATGCTGCATACAAAGACCCCTTAGCACGTAAGGAGAGCCCTCTCAATGTCAGGAGAGGCAAGAGCTCCCTGAACTTCTTCCAACCACTTCTCACCCTAGCCACAGAGCAAGCTCCAGCCCCACCTCCAGCACACAACATGTCTCCCAAATAACAAAACTCTTCCACACACTCAAGAAATTCACCAGCAAGTTCAATCCTTTCACGCCTGACAATCTCCACCTGCTCTCCCCGACACGCCGCACATATAAAATCAGCATTATCTCTCAGTCTACCTCTGATACCACTACATCTCTTGTGCTCCCATTTATCACAAACACCGCACAAGATAGAATTACTTCCCACGCCCTTGTGGCAAACTGCACATGGCCACTCTCCCTCGTCTTTGACAGTACCTCCACCAATCTAGATATCATCACTTTTGTTTTATCTGTATTTACCCTTAAGCCCTTGTGCCCCATCTCTCCACTTCCTAAACCTTTCCTCTGCCTCCCTTTTGTTCTTTGCAGTCAACACCAAATCATCAGCATAGAACATCTCCCACAGGAGTCCATTTCTAAAGTCCCGTGAGAGGGCTTCAAGTACCATGATAAACAACATGGGACTCAAAACTGACCCCTGATGCACACCAACATTCACGGAAAACTCATCACTCAAATCTCCATTCACTCTTACCTGGGTGCGAGCACTCACATACATAGCCATAACCACCCTAACCAGACACTTCTCCAAGCCAAGCTTTCTCATTGCCCATTTCACCACCTCTCTAGGGACTCTGTCAAAGGCATTTTCCAAATCAACAAAAACAAAATACATATTCCTTCTCCTACCAGTATATTTGTCCTGAAGCTGTCGAACAATGAATATGGCATCAGTGGTCCCCCTACCTGGCATGAACCCAAACTGCATCTCATCAATATTCACTCTTTCTATAATCATACCTTCTAAAACTCTCTCCATTACCTTCATTATCTGATCTAAAACTTTATACCTCTATAATTTCCTCTTTCCAGGGTATCACCCTTCCCTTTATACACATTTACAATTACACTCTTCAGCCAATCATCTGGAACAACACACTCATAAATAATCATATTTATCAGGTAAGTGATTCCCCGTAAACAAGGAAAGCATTTACAGTGCTGGGTGGTAACCTTATAACCAACCAACATGTATTCCCTACGAGACAATAAGTGGGTTGGCGGTGGGTTAGTGCTCCTCCCCAGAAAACAACTAACTAAAAATACGAACAAGAAGCCTCGGACCAGGACTGACCAACGGTCCGAACAAAGGACATGGTACAGACTGTGATATTGAATGTAAGGGGTGCAAATGATGAGGCGAAAGAAAGAGAGATTGTCCAGGTGCTTGAGGGTGCAAAAGTGGATTTATATGGATTAACTGAAACTAAATGGGCAGGTAAGAGTGTGAGAGAATGGGAGTATGGATGAGGTATATGCATGAGAGTAAATGAGAATGACAGAGCGAAAGATGGAGTGTGTACTGTTGCAAGTAACAGATGGAAGGAGATCATTTGTGAGTATAGATCAGTTGGCTAAAGGAATGTGTGGGTAAGACTGAAAGTTGGACTACAAATGTGGGTGATTGTGTGTATGTATGCGCCAACGCAAGATCGTGCAAGCAGAGTGAGAGATGAGTTCTGGACAAATGTGAAAGCATGCATGGAAAAGTTTGAAAGGAATGAGATAGTGTTTTTGACTGGAGATATGAATGGAAAAGTAGGGAATGTGAAGGTGGATGGAGTAGTTGGTGAGTGGGGTGTGCCTGATTAAGTGGATGAGAATGGCAGTGCTTTAGCGGACATTTGCGTCGGGAGGGGGTTGGTGATAGCCAATACCCTATTCAAACAGAAAATGATCCATAGGTATATGTGGTCAGTGATGAGAAGGGCGGGTGGTTAACTGAACAGAAGGGAATGACTGATAATGTGTGTGTGGATGGTAGCATAATATGGCGTGAAATGGATGCAAGAGCATATAGAGGTTGGAGGAGTGGATTTTCTGACCACCACTTGGTGGTGGTCAGAATCAAAGTCCAAATGTAATGGAGAAGTAAAAGAAGGGAAGGACACATCATGAAAGCCATAAACAGCTTATTGTCCTTCTCATAAGCCTTTTCCACTATCTGTCTTATTGCAAATATTTGATCAACACATCCTCTGCCACTCCTAAAGCCACCCTGTTCATCATTCACTGGGACTTCTGATATCTCTCGTTCTTTCTCTATAATAATTCTTCCATGTACCTTTCCTACAACACTCAGTAAACTTATGCCACGATAATTCTTGGACTCAGTTTGCTCACCTTTATTTTTGTACAGGGGTACGATCACAGCCTTTTCCACTCTGCTGACACAGTTTCACACATCCCTGCTTTCTTACATATCTCCAACAAGCACTTCCTTCTGCTCTCTCCACTACACTTAATTATCTCTGCATACACCTCATCAACCCCAGTTGCTTTCCCATTTTTTCGCTGCTTCACAGCGTTCTTCAACCTGCAAGTGTTAATTTTCCTTGCACTGCATTCCTTCTCCGTACACCCCCAAAACCAATCATGTTTACAGCTGCTCTGCTCTCTCTAAAGGAAGCAGTTCATTCAAGGAGGGTGGAAAGGTTACAAGAGGATGGAAAAAAGGTAGAAAATAAGAAAGAAGTGGAGAAGCGACTGGGTAAATACGGATTGTAGCAGATGGGGGACCTGGATGGTGTGTGCAAGATATTCACAGATGAACTCTGTGCAGCATGTGAGGTGGTGTGTGGGATGACGAAAAGATGAAAGGGGATGCAAGGAACAGCATGATGGAATGAAGAGGTGAGACAAGCTGTGGCACAAAAGAAGAAAGCATATAGTGAGTAGATGAGAAATGGGAGTGGAAGAAGTTGAGAGATGGACGAAAGAGTTATATGCAGAGAGGAAGAGAGAGGTGAAAAGATTGGTGTGAGAGAGTAAGTAGAGAGTGGATGAAGAATTTAGAAGGAATTTGAGGGTAAAACGGGAACTGTAAGAAAATGTTATGGATAGAGGTAAAGGGAGTTAGATAGGGTGTCAAAGAAGTTAGTCAAGGAGTGAAAGACAAAAATGGTAGATTACTAGTGATGAGGGGAGAAAAAGTGAGTAGATGGAGAGAACAATTTAAGGAACTGTTGAACATGGAGAATGAAAGAAATGTGAGTATAAGTGCCTGGAGAATGACTGGGAGATGGAGGGATGTGAGAAGATAGGGAGAAATCAACAGGATGGAAGTTGTGGATGCAATGAAGAAAGTGAAAATAAGGAAAGCTTCAGGAATTGATGAAGTCTGTGTTGAAATGCTGAAGAATGGGGGAGAAACAGTAGTAGAATAGATGTGGAAGATGTGCAGATTGGCCTGGGAGGAAGGTAGAGTCCCAGAGGATTGGAAGTCAGGTATAATTATCCCCCAGTACAAATGAAATGAGGAAAAAGAAGTGTGTGGTAATCACAGGGGCATTTGTCTTCTTAACATTCTTACTGACAGAGTTAGGGAAATAACAAAGGAATTAGTTAGAGAAGAACAGGGAGGTTTTAGGAAGGGAAGAGGTTGTGTAGAGCAGATATTCATTCTTAGATCTTTAGTGAAAAAGTTTCTAGAGGAGGGAAAGAAGTTGTATGCGGCCTTCATGGACTTGGAGAAAGCATATGACATGGTGTATACTGTATAGACATGGATCGTGGAAAGTATTAAGAATATATGGAGTAGATGGGAAGTTGTTGAATGCTGTGACGAGTATGTATGAGGGTGCTAAGGCTGCAGTGTGTGTGGATAGTGAACTAAGTGAATATTTCTATTTGAAGGTTGGATTAAAACAGGAATGTGTCATGTCTCTATGGTTGTTCAATCTATATATGGATGCGGTTATAAAAGAGATAGAAGGTATGGTAGTGGCTGTTGGAGTGACCCTAATGAGAGAAGGCAATATTTGGAAACTCCCTGTACTGCTGTTTGCAAATGATACTGTGTTGTTAAGTAAAGACAAAGGAGAGCTGTAAGGCTTGGAGAATGAGTTTGGGATAGTAAGAAATGGGATCTAAAGGTGAATGTAGGGAAAAGTAAAACCACGGCCTTAGAAAGATGCGAAGTCATTGAATGTAGTGAGGTTAGATGAGGAGGAAATGGAAAATGTGAGTGCATTTAAGTACCTGGGTAGTGTGATGAGTAAGGATGGATGTTTAGAGGATGAAGTGCTTGAAAGAGTACAAGGAAAAAAGGTTACTGGTCCCTTGAAAGCAGTGATCAGAAACAGGGAAGTGAGCATGGAAGTGAAAAAGTTACTACATGACAGTATTGTGATGCCAACTCTAATGTATGGAAATGAGGCTTGGACCTAGTTGGAGGGACAGAAGTCAAGAGTGAGAACAGTGGAAATGAGTTATTTGAGAGAAGCATTTGGAGTCACATGGAGAGACAGACTGACAAATGAGGACGTGAAGGAGTGTTGTGATATGGATGCGATGGGAAGTGTTAGGAAAGGATGGAGAGTGAGAGACTGATGAGGAGAGTGTATGTGAATGAGGTGGTGGGGGGGGAGAGGGAGGGGGAGGCCAAGGATGAGATGGAGAGATGGAGTGGGGAGGTATATGAGAGAGGGGTGTGTGAACTGGGAGCAGGAAAGTGAAATGGCAGGGGACAGGGTGACATGGAGGCGATTTGTTTATGGCCACCCCTTACGGGATTGGGGCGTCGGGCAATAGACAGATAGACAGACTTTCACACTTCTTTCCACTGTCACTTCTACATTTCTGCTGACATATATTTCACTTAAATCTGTAACAGTGACGAAAATTGTCATTTTGCCGCATCACACGGGATGTTTGCACAACCCCTGACCACAGCCCACAGGTTAAGAATGAGCGTTCTTGGATGAGATTATGAATGTATGGTGTAAAAATAAAACCGGTGAATGCATAAAATTTATTGAATGATGGTAGTGCAAATGCATAAAGGCATATGGTTGTTTGTGTGAGTGGTTCACCATCAATGACAGAGTAAGACAAGGGTTTGTGAGTTCCCCATAGATGTCGAGATGCAATATGCAATCTCTGAAGCCAAAGTAGAAATCCTCAGACCTATCATGCTAAGTATGTGTGTTCTGTGCGGAGGAAGACGTGCTTGGAAATATATATGCCAACTACGAATCTTTCCCTCAGACCTGCCATATTAAGATGAGTGAGAGGTGTTCACTGCACACAAAGGTGTTATGAGTCTCAAGTCAGCTAGAAATCCAGGCCATTGACCTACCACGTAAAGATGTATGAGAGGTGTTCGTTCCGCATGGTGACTCGTGTTTGTCCCCCCTGAGGTCCCCCAGGCAATGTCTCCACGGCATCCAGGAACACAGGAGCTGAACCAACCATCTCAGCCATTCTACCCACATCTCTGAGGAATCAGCATAGTAGGTCAATATATAGCAAGTTGTCAATACTGTATAATAAAACATTGTTAACTGTCAATTCCATTTTACCCCTATTGAGGTGTAAGGGCTCAGTGCTAAGCTACCATTGTCCTATATAGTAGACAATGACTGGATTACTCCCCTTGATGGTACTGTACAGGCAATAAACCTCCAGTTACTTCCAGGGGATCAAGCCTCTGTGCTTAGCTAGAACATCACTATAACTGAAGCGCTCAAGCCACTAGACCACCAGACACATTACATCCACATGATATAACACATCCCTTCCTTAAAATGAAGAAAGCTTAAGGTCAGAGTATTTTTACCGGATGGAAGTGGAAAAGCTCCCATTTAAGGTACCATACTAAACTTATTATATCTGGCCATCAACTGAGATGTAGCAGGATGCAGATCTTCACTAAGATAGGGAAAAATGTGACAAATTGCATGCTTCAATTTCTTTCCTAGATGTCTGGTGGTATGGAAGTAAAAAGGCACCAGGTGGAGCGATGAAGCTGCTTTGCACACATTCAAAACTTCCATAGTCAAATGGATTTTTTTTTTCTTTCTTAATCATGCATGTAATGCTGTCAGTGACATAACTCATCTCTTACCCTTAACCTCATTAATCCAAGTGATGTCACTTGCAGTTTATTCTTGCTGCTACCAGAAGATTTGTAAAAATCTTACACTATGCCTTTTGTATTAAATGAATTATGTGATTTATGGAAAATGTTTACCGAGACATTCCCTTTCCCCCCATTCCCCATTCTCACCTCCCTTAAACCTGTCCCACATTGTAACACCATTATCATGATGCCAATTTTTATAATTACTGAGGGGACAGAAGGCAGCATTATAAGCTGAAAAATATGGTATAGGTAGATAAACACTATAAGCCGAAAAATAAGTTATAGATAGATAAACACTGTATAATTAGTAACAGCTAGAGAAATGATTAGGTAACAGTAAAAAGCAGCTATCACCATCACTACCACAAAACACTGACAGACAAAATATGCAAATGGGAGAGCCATCATCAGCATATAAGTACCCGGTGGAAAGAGTAAACAATCACACATTATTTGAGCTCCAGGAATCCTGGCTTCAGCACATAAGTCTAACTGTCAGCTTTTTTTTTTTTTTTGTACACCTCACAGAGACTTATTTTGCCAATTACCAAGTTAAAAAGGGGGTGCCAAACGCTCATCATATACAGTACTTCTCCATACTTCACATATCCACTTAACATGAGTCAATTCCCTAGACTCATCAGCTTCAATACAGTACTGCACTTAGTTCTCTCTCTCATGCATGCAACCATTCATGCACACACACACACACACACACACACACACACACACACACACACACACACACACACACACAGGTGGTGGCTCAGTTGGTAGAGACATGGCCTACGGTCCTACTGGACCTAGGTTCAAATCCCCGCTGGGGAAGGGAACAGTTTAACGATATGAATTTCATAATAGCAAGGTTTTACTGATCTACCAGGAGACCCGTCGTCATGTCATAAAAATACCCCTGCTAACACCAATACACCAGTCCTGTAAGAGACTGCCCTAGCATGTATTCAATATGGACGGTGGGTGTCAGCGCCGAAGTGGTGACATGTGGAGGTGTATGACATGTAGGAGGACTACTGGGCCTTGACAGCAGGCTGTGAAGCCTATGCCCAGAGTCGGACACAATAAAAACACACACACACACACACACACAGCATCAGAGTCAACATATCTGGCCACAACTGGCCGCACCTAAATAGTATCTTTATATGAGTCAAGCTCTATACTAGGTTAAACTAAATGGTGTTCTAATATAGAAGTGCAAGTATAAGCAAAAATGTTGTCCAAATAACAGAATACATCCAATTAGTGCAAGAATCCGCTGATACAACGCATCATCAGCTGAGTGTTGCCCATCACCAAGCGAGTAGCAAGGAGATGAATACATGTAAGTAGAATCTTTCTAAGTAATACCACAAGATGAGCATCTTTAGTAAAGTGAATATGGAAGGAGTTAAGAAAAAGGATAATGGTAGAAAACAGGATGATGATTACTACCAGGAGCTGGTTGAAATGGAAACATATAACAAACTAGCAGAGTGGATGAATAAACTGGAAAAGGCTTTTCAGGGTGAAATGTATGAAATTAAGAAGCAACTGTACATGCAGAAGGATGAAAATGAAAAATTAGTAAAGGAATTACCAAAAAAGACACAACAATAGATGAGCTGTCAGTTGAAGGGGGTTCACTTGGAAGGAAGATAAGTGAAATGGCAAGTACAGTTGTCAACCATAAGAGTTTATGGAGGAGTTCAGAAATGATACACAGACAATTAGGCAAGCAAGCAGTCTGACAGACCAAAGCAGTGATACTGAAGAGAAGATGACCCAGGTGAATGAAGTGATACAGAGTTAAAAAGACGATGTCGAAACTACGTATGCTGAAATGGTGAAAGTAAGAAAAGACTTAGAAACAAGAGTTGAAGAAAAAAGCATTAGAAAGGAAGTGAATGAAATAATAAAAAACAACCCAAAATTGTTCAAAGATTCAGTAGATATCAACAGATCTATAGTAGTCACTGGTATAGATGAAGAAGAAATAAAAACAAAATTTCAAGAGACAAACAGGAGATGGCAAATATAATGAGCATACTGAAAGAAGTATCAGAGGAAATCTGTGATAAAGGCACAGAGGAACACAAAAGGCTAGGGAAATATGAGAGAAATAAGTCAAGGCCTCTGAAAGTAACCTTCCAGAGTGTGAACACTGTGGGAGAAACACTAAAAAATGCAAACAAACTCATGGAAAAAGAGGAATTTAAAAAATATGGATAAAACGATGCCTAACTCAAGAGGAATTGGGAATACTAAAGGAGAAGAGGGAAGGGGCAAAAACAAAGAACGAGGAAAGATCAGAGGAAGAAAAGGGTAAATTTTCTTGCAGGTATGAAAGTGGTACATAACCAACAGGGAAAAAAAGGAAGGAAGGTAGTAGTAGCAGCAGTAATAGTTGTTCCCTACGCAGTCTGGCTGAACAGCACCAGACCCCTAAGGAAGGCCATTGCCAAGACTGGGCTTTCCCACAGAGCTCTCAAGGAGTGAATGTTGTGTTGTAGGAATAGGTGATTGTGTGTAATGCAGTCTTCCATAATGTGCTTAATAGTATGACGTGCTGTGTAACATCCTGGACAGGCATCAGCGACGGAGTCATCCAGCCTCTTTTGATAACTTCAGAGGGCTAGACGATGCCCACATCTCAGCCTGACCAGGTGCACCCTCTCCTCAGGAGGGAGATAGGATTCAGAAGGGTGGATATCAGGAGGCCGAGCATGCAGCTGTGTGTTGTCGTGACTGATTGGAGTGGTGAGTGATCTGAGTATGGATATGCCTCTGGATGCTGGTCTGAGGCAGGTGAGGGGGGAGAGATGACAGTATTTGTGTATGATATCATGTGCTGAGTGTTGTTTTGATGTTCCTTGGTGTGTGTGGATGTGCTGCCATGTAGTGTAGAGGATGTTGTGGGTTTGTGGGGTCTGCAACAAGAATTTGGGCATCTCTCATGTCTAAACGATCCTTGACTTTGAGGACTTTGGTTTCTTAATGTAGGTGGTCTGTGGGTGTAATAGCTGTGCAGCCTGTGATTATTTTTAAGGCTTTGTTCTGTATGGTCTGTAGAGTGTTGTAGAGTGTTTTAGTGGGGTTAGCAACCCAAGCAGGGCTTGCATAAATCATCAGTGAATGTATATATTGTTTGTATACTGTAGTGGTGGTTTCTATGCTGTGGCCAAATGTTATATTGGCAAGTGACCTCAAGGCACTGAATCTTGGTGTTATTTTATCTTTAATATTTGTGATGTGTTGTTTATGTGACACTGATATACTGTATGTTACGCCAAGGATTTGTGTGTGTGTGTGTGTGTGTGTGTGTGTGTGTGTGTGTGTGTGTGTGTGTGTGTGTGTATTTACCTATTTGTATATACCTATTTGTTGTATACAGGAATTGAGCGATACCTGTGTTGTCCTGTCTCAATATCCACATTTATCTAGTTTACTTTTACACACATGAATGTTTTTCTCCTGCACCACCTTTTTGTCTAAGTCGTTCCAAATACTTATGTATTTACCCAATATACCTAATTGAGATACACATGAAATATGCTATGCTCGTGGGTTCCCATCGCTGTTTCTCAGTAAGTCAAATTTAGCTTAAAACTCGTTTAAGTTTTTAGACTGGATGATCTCATTGTCCAGGCTATTCCATAAATCTATACTTCTGTAAGGAAAGCTATATTTCTTGATATCCTTCAAGCAGCTTGGCTTTTTCAATTTCACTCCGTGTCCTCTTGTTACTCTCTTATCCCATAAAAACAGATCTCCTTTGTCAATTTTATCTACTCCCACCAAGGTCCTGAACACTGCAATCATGTCTCCCCTCTTTCTCCTTTCCTCTAAGGAAGGCAAATCCAGCTTTTCCAGCCTCTCTCTGTATAACAGGTCTGTCAGACTGGGAACCATCTTGGTTGCTGTTCTTTGTATTCTCTCAATCTTGTTTATATCTTTCTTTTTGTGTGGGGACCACACTACCGCTGCATATTCTAACCTGGGGTGGATCATAGCAACTATCAATTTTTTCATCATCTCCTCATCCATATAATGAAATGCTACTCTTATGTTAGTCAGGAGTTTATAAGTCTCTCTAACTATCTTATTAATGTGCTTTTCAGGTGACAAACTATCTTGGCCCAGCACTCCTAAGTCTTTCTCTTCTCTCATTTTAGTGATTAATTCATTACCCAACAAATAATTCATTGATGGCCTTCTGGTACTTTTACCCATTTCCAATATTTTACATTTCTTTACATTAAATTTCATTTCCCACTTCTGGCTCCAATCATGTATCCTATCCAGATCCTCCTGCAGCATTTTGCAATCCTCCTCAACCTCTACCTTCCTCAAGATCTTTACATCATCAGCAAACAGACTTGCATAACTGTTCACTTTATCTACCATATCATTTACGTAAATCAGGAACATTACTGGCGCCAACACCGAGCCATGGGGGACTCCACTTGTTACTTCCCTCCATCCAGACATCCTATCTTTTATTACTGTCCTCATTTGTCTGTCTCTCAAAAAGTCTCTCATCCATTCCAAGAGTTTCCCCTTCAGTCCTCCTATATATTCTAGTTTCCACATTAGTTCTTATGAGGTACCTTGTCAAAGGCCTTCTCTAAGTCTAAGTACACACAGTCCACCCAACCATCTCTCTCCTGTACCACATCAATCGCTCTTGAGTAAAAGCTCAACAAGTTAGAAACACATGATCTTCCACTTCTGAATCCAAACTGACATTCAGCCAAAATATTCATCTCTTCTAGATATTTTATCCATCTGTCTTTAAGGATTCTCTCGCACAATTTTGCGACCATGCTGGTTAGAGACACTGGTCTATAATTCAGGGGTTCTTCCCTGTTTCCTCCCTTATAAATTAGTACCACATTTGCCCTCTTCCATTCTTGTGGCACTTTCCCCTCTTCCAGAGAACACATGATTAAACTGTGAATTTTATCTGCTAGTTGTTTTCTGCATTCCTTCAGTACCCAATTAGAAATTCCATCCGGTCCTGGGGCTTTCCTTACACCTTGAGTTTCCAATAATTTGTACACTTCCTGTACCTCCATTTTTATATCTTTTATCACCGGTACATTTCTAGTCACTCCCTCCCCTTCCACAAACTCTTTTTCATTAGTGAAAACTGATTGGAAACATTTATTCATTATTTCAGCTTGCATTGCTGCATCTTTATAGACCACTCCTTCTACTTTCAATTTAGTGATTCCTTCCCTTTGTTTCAATTTGCCATTAACAAATCTATAAAACAGTTTGGGCTCATCCTTGCATTTGTCTATCATACCATTTCAAAATTCCTTCCTTCTTCTCTACATATGTATTCTTGTGTAATCATTTCTAGTTATTTTATATTCTTCCTTTGTTCTGTTGTTACCTCTCTTTCTCCAATTGTTCCACGCCTTATCTCTCTTTTTTTTGCTATCATACACCTTCTATTAAACCACTCCTTTTTCCTGTTTTCTTTCCCTCTTACTCTTGGAACAAATTTTTCCACTCCCGAATTGTAGAGGTCTAGAAAGATATCCCACTTCCTTTGTATCTCTCTTGTTTCTCTGAATTTTCTCCAATTCACATTTTCAAAAAAGTTTCTCAGTCCTGTGAAATTAGCTTTCCCAAAGTTGTATCTTCCCTGTCTATGAAGCTCGTCTCTTAGCTCGACGTTCCCTATTCTCATCTGGAACTCAATGACCACATGATCACTTTTTCCTATAGGACAGAAATATTTCAATGATTCTATTACATCGGGTTCTTTGGTAAACAGTAAATCTAACCTTGCTGGTGTGTCCTCACCTCAGAACCGTGTCTCTTCTCTGACCCATTGCGTCATCACATTATTCATTATTATATTTAATAATGCCAACGGCCATACCACGTTGAGTACACCGCTTCCCGTTCGATCAGCGAAGTTAAGCAACGTTGGGTCTGGTTAGTACTTGGATGGGTGACCGCCTGGGAACACCAGATGCTGTTGGCATCCCTATGTCAAGTGGGGTTGGTGGAGGATTAGTGCCCCTCCCTGTAAAACAATTAACTCTAAGCCCCTGGCCACCCCGTTTGGGATACATGGTGTCTGGCAAATGAATGAATGAATGAAATATTTAATAATATAGTGCCCCACGAATCCTCGCTGCCTCCTGAGTCCCACTCCTCCCAGTTCACCTCTTTACAGTTAAAGTCACCCACCAAAATTATATTATTGCTTTTCTCAATTATTTTTTGTAAACAGCTAGTTACATCTGACAACATCTCATGGTATTCATCATTATTCCATGCTCTCGTCTTAGGGGGAACATACACTACCGCCATATCTCTCTTGACTTTCTCTCCAGTTTCTAATTTCATATATATCACTTCAGCCCTGCCTTCTCCCATTTCCACGGTATCTACATTTATGTTGTTCTTCACTGCTATCATCACTCCTCCTCCTCCCGTTTTTTCTTTTCGGTCTCTTCTCCACAGATTGTATTTACCATCTCCCAAATGAACATCAATATCCTCTCTTAATTTGGTCTCTACAAAGCACATGACATCAGGTTGATATTCTCTCAAGAAATAATTAATTTCAATCCTGACCGATATTAAACCATCAATATTAGTGTATATCACCTTTAAATTATTTTTCGTGTTTTTTATACCCTCTTCTCTCCTTCTCTCCGTCATTACCACTTTCTCAATTTCTAATCTTTCACAGCTATCCCCCTTAGTTTCCTTCGCTTCTATTTCCTTATATACCACTTCCTTACTTTCATATCCATTACTCTCCAAAAAACAGTATTACATTCTTCCTCTGTCCTCTTATCATTTTTTTCCTTTACTTGATCCTTCAATGATTTTAAAACTTCCCTTTCTTCTTCATTTAAATCTTTTCTTATTATAATATTTTCCATTCCAGCCTCTTTGCTTAATTTCCAGGTCATTTTGAGTATGTCATTTACTAAACTTTCTGATGTCAACTTGACTCTCATTGGTCTTGTTTCCCCTTTCCTATAAGGCCCAATCCTCCTTACTTCCTCAATTTCTTTTACCCACTTGTCTCCTTTGGGGTCAATTTTGCCTAATATACCTTTCATACCTTTCACCAGGTTCGTGTCTCTCTCGAGTCTCACGAATCTAACCTTTTCTTCCTCCTCCCAGTTTCCAAATATTACCACGCATCTGTTCCTTTCTACAGTTTCTCTCACTATTTTCTCTTTTTTCTTCAGTATTTTCACTACATTTTCTTCCATCTTTTTCTTGTTCATTTCCCTTTCTTCCTGGATGATTTCTCTTAAGCTGACCACTTCTTTCTGTTATTCTTCTACGTGTGCCCACTTTGCCTTATGTTCTTCTAATACACTACTCACCTTCTCTGTTTTATTAGTACTCTCTTGTAGTTTCCTCCTCAACTCAACATTTTCCCACTTCAAATTTCTAATTTCTTCATTCGCCGTCTCATTGGACTGGATCAGACTCTGTATAGTAATTTCCGTATTCTCAGACACGTCCTTTAACACTAAATTCTCCACTTTCTTTTCAAGTTCACTAATCCTCATTATCAATGTTTTAACCAGATCCATGATATTAGTATTCCTATCAAATCCTGGAAATTCGAGTCCTTCAGTGTTTACATTTTTGGCCATGTTGGGTGTGTGTGTGTGTGGTAGGAGAGTGTTGTTTATAGTGAGGTGTGGAATGTGACTGTGTTCTGCTGTCCAGTTTGTGAGAAGGGTCACAGTAGATTTGGCTTGGGCTATTTTGAGCCTGTTTGGGGTGAACCATTCATGTAGTGTGTTGAAGTAAGGTTGGAAGATGAGTGCAGCTGTGTTTGCATTTTGGTGTGTACATGTAAGTGCTTTGTCATCTGCATAGGAGCTATGTGTATCTGTGGTGTGTGGGTATGTCATGCATGTATAGGTTAAAGAGTGTAGGTGACAAAACAGATCCTTGGGGGACACCATTTGTGAAGTTTCTGATGTTTGAAGACTAACCGGCAAATGTTACATGTGCACATCTGCCTGCTAAGTAGCTTCCCAGCCATCTTTTTGTGTTACTATGCACGTTTGTGCTGAACATTTTGTTTGTGAGGCTGTGGCGGGGGATGGCATCAACAGCTCTACTAATTTCTAATGTGACCAGGAGTGTTCTGTGTGGTGGCCTAGCTGAATTCATGCCATCAAAAACTCTCTGTGCAGAGTCTGTAAGAAGAGTGTTTGCGGAGTGTAGTGGCCTGAAACCATGTTGTGATGGGACTAGGGGGATGTCAGGTGTATCTAGTTGTAGTACCAGTCGTTCAGTAACTTTAGAGGGGGTGCAGAGGAGTGTGATGGGGTGGTGTGAGGAAGGTAACACTGGGTCTTTGTTGTGTTTGGGGATAGTGATGATAATCCCATGCTTCCAGATGTTGGGTATTATGTTGTGTGAGTAGCTGTAGTTTGATATGTTCGTGAGTGCTTGTATGCCTTGTGGTCTAACATGTTTAACGTGTATGTTGCTTATGTTGTTTGGTCCACAGGCAGATGAGTGCTTAAGGCTGCTAATGATATGCTTCATCTGGTTGTAAGTGGAAGGTGCAAAGTCTGGGTCTGTGGGGAACTGTCTCTTACATTGGATGATATATCAGTCGTCGTGATGGGGGTTTAGATGGCTGACACATGAAAAGTGATTGTTTAGAGTGTTTGCTTGTTGTTTGTTTGAAGGTATGGTGTCTGTTGTTGTGATGGCAGCATGTGATTGTGCAGTGTTGCTGTTGGAGAGTGTGATGCTGTTTAGTGTTTTCTAGAGTTTGCTGGTGTTTGTTTTGTGGTCATGTGTTTGGAGATAATTTTTCCAGTTTAGTGTTTGCTGTTCTGATATTTTATTGTTTATTTGAGTGTTGAGTTCTTGTATTTATTGTATGGCGTCTTGTGTATGGGGTGTTGGGGAGTGTCGTAGTGTGTCCCGTTGACTGATGAGGCCTTGAATTTCTGGTGTAAAGTTGGAGTTAAGTCTCTTTCTGTTGCCTCTAGGGATGTGTCTTTTGTTTGCATTTTGTATAATTTTATTGAAAATGTGCACAGCGGTGTTGATGTTTGTGATGGATGTACTGTTTAATGTTTCAAAGTGTTGTTCTCTTTCAGTTGTGAAGGCATCCCAGTTGGCTCTCTTATAGTTAGTGTATGTGTGTCTGTGGCTGGCTGGGGTGATTCTGGATTTGGTAGTGATGATGACTGGGAGGTGGTCAGAGCCAAGAGTTTTGACCACTCTCCAGGATGTTGTGGGGGCGAGGTTTGGGGAGCAAAAGGTGATGTCTGGGGATGATGGGAGGAAGAGGGATTGGTGCAGGATATGGGTATGTCAATGGAGATTATTCAGTATGAAAAGATTATCTGTTTGGGATTGTAGTACCAGTCCTCTGTCTGTGTCAGGGTTGTTGACATGCCAGGCTGATGCCTTGGCATTGAAATCACCATCCAAGATGGTGTTGGGTATGTTAGTGATGTGGTGTATTTGTGGAGAGTAATTGTGCGGTACTGCAAGGGCTGCCTGGAAGAGGGGGGATGCATTTGATGGCAATTGTTTTATGTGATTTGTTACCAAAGAGGATTTTAATTGTATTTCTATTATGGTGTCATGTGGGGGAAGAAGTGATTTTGTGTGCACTGGTATCTGAAAAGTTGATGGACTTGTGTACCCGGGTGATGAGTCCACCGCCACAACCGTCGGCCCTGTCTTGTCTAACGATGGTGAAATTATGTAATGAAGGTGTTTTGGTGTTCTGTGTAGTTTTGTTTCTTGTCAGATGGCAATGTGTATATTTTGTTGTTTGTGTATGTTTTGTTGGAGGAAGGTAGTAGACTCAAGTTATGGCAAGTATGTAAACAAGATGATCAAGCTATCTATCTATTGCCAGATGCCTTAATCCCATACGAGGTGACCACAAACAAAGCGCCTCCACGTCACCCTGTCCCTCGCCATTTCACTGCCCTGCTCCCAGTTCACACACCCCTCTCTCATATACCTCTCCACTCCATCCCTTCATCTCATCCTTGGCCTCCCCCTCCCTCTTCCCCCCTCCACCTCACTCACATACACTCTACTCATCAGTCTCTCACACTCCATCCTCTCCACATGGCCAAACCACCTCAATGTGTTTCTCCTAACCCTTTCTATCACATCCACATCCACACCACAACACTCCTTCACATCCTCATTTGACAGTCTGTCTCTCCATGTGACTCCACAGGCTCCTCTCAAATAACTCATTTCCACTGCTCTCACTCTTGTCCTCTGTCCCTCCAACAAGGTCCAAGCTTCATTTCCATACATTAGAATTGGTATCATAATACTGTTGTGTAGTATCTTTTTCACTTCCATGCTCACTTCCCTGTTTCTTATTACTGTTTTCAAGGAACCAGCAACCTTTCTTCCTTGTTGCACCATTTCAAGCACCTCACCCTCTAAACTTCCATCCTTAATCATCACACTACCCAAGTAATTAAATGTACTCACATTTTCCATTTCCTCCTCACTGAACCTCACTGTACATTCAGTGACTTCACTTCTCTTGAAGACCATAATTTTACTTTTCCCTATATTCACCTTTAAATTTCGTTTCTTACACACTCTCCCAAACTCATCCACCAAGTCTTGCAGCTCCCCTTCATCTTCACTTCACAATACAGTATCATCTGCAAACAACAGTACAGGTAGTTTCCAAACACTGTCCTCCCTCATTAGGGCAGCTCCAACACCCACCGTCCTACGTTATATATCTTTTATAACCCCATCCATGTACAGATTGAACAACCATGGAGACATGACACATCCTTGTTTCAACCCAACCCTCAAACAGAAAAATTCACTCAGTTCACTATCCACACGCACTGTAGTCTTAGCACCCTCATACATACTCTTCAAAGCATTCAACAAATTCCCATCTACTCCATATATTTTTATTACTTTCCACAATCCTTGTCTATCCACCCTGCCAAATGCATTCTCCAAATCCATCAAGGCCACATACAACTTCTTTCCCTTCTCTAGAAACTTTTCCACTAAAGATCTAAGAATGAATATCTGATCTACACAACCTCTTCCCTTCCTAAAACCTCCCTGTTCTTCTCCAACTACTTCCTCTGTTATTTCCCTAACTCTTGTCAATAAGTATCCTACCATATACTTTTCCTATACACTAAAAAGACAAATGCCCCTATGATTACCACACACATCTTTTTCCCCTTTTCCTTTGTAGAAGGGAATAATTATACCTGACTTCCAATCCTCTGGGACTCTATCTTCCTCCCAGGCCAATCAGCACATCTTCCACATCCATTCTATTACTGTCTCTCCCCCATGCTTCAGCATTTCACCACACACTCCTTCAATTCCTGAGGCTTTCCCCATTTTGACTTTCTTCATTGCTTCCACACTGATTTCTTCCTGTCTTCTCACCTCCTTCCTTCTCCCAGCCTTTCCGCAGCCACTTATACTCGCATTACTTTCATTCTCTATGTTCAACAATTCTTTAAAGTGTTCTCTCCATCTGCTCACTTTTTCTCCCTTCTCCACTAGTAATCAACTATTTTTATCTTTCATTCCCCGACTAACTTCACTGCCACCCTATCTAACTCTCTTTACCTCATTCCAGAACATTCTCTTACAGTCCATCCACTTTACACTCAAATTCCTTCCAAATTCCTCATCCAATCTTTTCTTACTCTCTTTGATTAAGCTGATGTACTCAAAGGTAAATGGAATGGTGTCTAAATTATTAGAAATGGAAGACTATACCAAAGAAAAGGAACCACATATTATTTGCCTTCCTGAATCAAAATTAACCCCAAAGGTATCAAACAATACCCTAAACTTAGAGGAATACAGTACAATATAGGGAGAAGAGATTGAAATTAAAGAAACAGAGGAGGAATTATAATCCTGACAAAGAAAAATCTAGAAGTCAAAGAAATTAAAATAGATATACCCTCACATGCAGAATTGACTGCATTGGAAATTAACACATCTGAAGGGAAATTAATTGTGGCAAATTTATACATGCCTGCGCATATGAGAAAGGGAGATGGACCTAGGAGTAATTATCAACA
Source organism: Coenobita brevimanus (assembly GCF_032717465.1). Taxonomy (NCBI): domain Eukaryota; kingdom Metazoa; phylum Arthropoda; class Malacostraca; order Decapoda; family Coenobitidae; genus Coenobita; species Coenobita brevimanus. The sequence goes on from NC_136966.1 coordinate 40,457,523, forward strand.
ACAGACTATCTCCAGCTGACCACATCAATGAGATGGTAAGGAACATGTATACACTGTTTGCTAATATGAGAACAGCTTTCACATATATAAATGAAGACGTGCTGAGAAAGATAATAACATTATTCATCAGACCAACCCTAGCGTATGCATCTGTAGTCTGGACCCCTCATCTCAAGAAACACATAGATAAGACTGAAAATGTACAAAGGGCAGCTACAAGATGGGTACCAAACTTAAGGGATCTAAGCTACGATGAAAGACTAGAAAAAATGAATCTACCAGCACTACAGGTGAGAAGGAAAAGAGGAGACATGATTATGCCATATAAATGCATCTTTGAGAAAGAGGAAATAGACATAAATGAATATACAACCTATGGGGTAGATTCAGCAAGAGGACATTGCAAAAAAACTACATAAAAAGAGAGGTGATAAAGACGTAAAGAAATCTAGTTTTTCCAGAAAGGGCAATTGATCAGTGGAATGCACTACTGAATGAAATGGTGTCTGCCAAAACTATCCATAAATTTAAGGATATGTATGATAAAAATGCTTTAATATGTGGGACAGTACAAACTTGACACACTGCTGTAAAGATTCAATTAGGTAAGAACACACACACACACACTGAGTGACTAGCACACGCGTTGGATGTGTGTCACTGAACGCCGCTCTGGTAATACCTAAATTGTATCTATTTAAGGGTCAAGCTCATATCAGGCTAATTTGGGTGATGATTAAACATAGTAAAACAAGAAATAACAAAGAAGTGAAGACTAATGTAGGTATATCAGTGTCAGGGAATGTGATGAATTTCCTTATGTCAGCTGGACAACACCAAGGTTTGCAGATGACAAAGTGATGCAAAAACTGTAGAGATCTTTTCTTTAAGATGGCTTATTCTGGAAAAATGCCTTTAGTAGGTGTTAAGAAAAGAGACAAAGGTAAAAAACAGGATGATGACTTCTACCCAGACCTGGTTAAAAAAGAAACTGACAATAAATTAGTTGAAACAGTATGTAGGCAAGAAAGATCTTTTCAAATGGAAATTGAAGAAATCATGAATGAGCTATGTAGACAGAAGGGAAAAAATGAGGACTTAATAAAGGAAATAAACACAAAAGCTACTACAATAGATGAATATCAGCTGAGGTAAATGCACTGAGAACAAAGGCTAGTGAAATGGGACATACACTTGATAACCATGAGAGAGTTATGAATGATTTCAGAACTGATACAGAGAAAATCAGGCAAGCAAGCAGTCTGACAGACCAAAGTAGTAACACTAAACAGAAAATAACACAAGTATGTGAAATGGTGAGAAATTACCAAGATGAGGTACAAACTATGTATCCTGAAATAGTGAAAGTAAAGAATGATTTAGATACAAGGGTAAAAGAAAGAAGTGTAAGAAAGGAAGTGAAAGAAATTATAAAGAATAACCCAAAACTAGTCAGGGAAACTGGCAGAGATTAACAAATCCATAGTAGTCAGTGGCACAGGTGAAGAAATAAAAAACAAAATCTCAAGGGCCAAAAAGGAGATGGAAAATATTATGAACATACTGCAGCAAGTACAGTATCAGAGGATATCTGTGAGGATGATACAGAAGAATATAAAAGGCTAGGGAAATAAGACAGAAGCAAGTCAAGGCCCCTGAGAGTAACATGCCAGAGTGCAGACACCGTAAATATTAAAAACTGCCAACAAACTCAGGGAAAAAGATTTTTTAAAAAGTATGGATAAAAAGATGCCTAACTCAAGAGGAACTGGGTACACTAAAGGAGAAGAGGGAGGACACAAAAAGAAAAAACAATGAAAGACCAGACGAAGAGAAGAGTAAATTTTTTTACAAAGTAATTGGGCTGCAAGGACGAAAGTGGTACATAACCAGAAGGGAATAAGAAAAAGGAAGGTAATAGACTCAAGCTATGGCACGTATGTAAACAAGATGATTAAGCTGATGTACTCAAATGTAGATGGAATGGTATCTAAATTATTAGAGATGAAAGATTATAACAACAAAAAGGAACCACACACACACAGGTGGCCGACAGAGACGGAGCTCCCTGTGGATTGTGGGGAAATAATCACCCATTCAGTGTCAAAAAGGAGACCAGCCTATTGTGATTATGTGAATGGCTGCATGAGTGGTGGTCCCATCAGACATTAGTATATATATATATATATATTTAAAAAAAAAAAAAAAAAAAAAAAAAAAAAAAAAAAAAAAAAAAAAGGCAGGTTTCGGTCATAAAGAGTACAAGACAGTAGAAATACAAAGTAAAGGTTGCATCATTGTGGAGAGGAATCATTCATTGTTTACATCTGTGGCAGGGAATTTGCGGGCTTCTCTGATGAAGATATGGGTAAAGGAAGTAATAAACTGAACCAAACAAGGTTAATGGGAGTGGAGAAAATGGCAGAGGAATGTCCAGGAGTTAAAAAAGGTATGGTTAGTAATAAGAGAGTTGAAGGAATGGACCTCAGAGCAGGAGAAAGAGATCAAAGTACTGCTGAATAACTTGGAAAAAGTATGCACAAGCAGTGCTGAACAAGAAACAGAAGTCACAGAATTAAAAGTGAGTAATGAATCTGCCTCAATTAAAATAAAACAGCTCCAGAGGAAAATAAGAGGCTGGAAGAAGAAAGGGACAGGATGAAAAGTAAACTAGATGAGTATGAATCAAAATCAAGGATGCAAGATGAGCACATTAAGGAAATCAAGGAGCAACACAAAGGGTGGAAGAAAATTCAATAGGAAGGAAATGTAAATATGAAAGAGATTATAGAACAACAAAGCAAGGAAAGGTGGAGAAGGAAGTGGTTAAGGTACTGAGAAATAGCAGATCTTTAGTCAGGGATGTAGCAGATAAGACAGAATGTGTGATAATTTCAGGAGTAAGAGAAAAACGTATGACAGTAAGATCAGAAACGGAAGGAGAAGTACTGAGTAAGGTTAAAGAGATAATATCTGTAGTTATGGAGGGTAACAACAAAGCTTAAGAAGAGATTAAAGAAGTGTGAAGGTTAGGAAAGTACGAGGAAGGAGGGGTAAGGCCACTTAAGGTAATGTTTAAGTCTCACATACTGGTAAATGAAATCATCAGCAGAACATGGAAATTATCAGACAATGAGGGGTTCAAGAATGTTTGGATAAGAAGAGATGCAAATGAGGAAGAAAGAGCTAAAATAAAGGAGTTAGTAAAGGAAGTATAGGCAAAAAATGAACAGAGAACAGAGGAAGGGAAGACAGTCTTTTAATGGAGAGTTATGGATCAGAAATTGAGGAAGTGGTACCGACGGGGAGAGGAAGAGATGAGGGAATAAAAAACAACGAAAAAAGTTTGAAAGTGACATATACTAAAGTTGATGGTTTAATATCGGCAAGGTTAGAAATCAACGATTTCCTTAGGGTACATGAACCAGATGTTATGTGCTTTGTAGAGACCAAGTTAAGAGAGGATATTGATATCTATATGGGAGATCGTAAATACAAACTGCGAAGAGACAGAAAAGAAAAAACAGGAGGAGGAATGATGATAGCAGTGAAGAGCAACATAAATGTGGATACTGTGGAAATGGAAGAGGGCAGGGCTGAAGTGATAAATATGAAATTAGAAACTGGAGAGACTGGCAAGACAGATATGGCAGTAGTATATGTTCCCCCTAAGACAGAAGCATGGAATGACAATGAATACCAGGAGATGTTGTCAAACATGGTTAGTTATCTACAGAAAGTGATTGAGAAAAGCAACAATACTGTATAATTCTAACGGGTGATTTTAATTGTAAAGAGGTGAACTGGGAGGAATGGGACTCAGAAGACAGTGAAGATTCGTGAGGCACTATATTGTTAAATATAGCAATGAATAACGTAATGACCCAGTGGGTCAAAGAACAGACACAATTCTGAGGTGATAACACACCAGCAAGATTAGATTTACTGCTAACCAAAGAACCTGACGTAACTGAATCTTTGAAATATCTGTGTCCTATAGGAAAAGGTGATCATGTGGTCAAAGAGTTCCAGATGATAGAGGGGAATGTGATGCCAAGCCTATTTCTCCCATCTTTCCTGTCACTACTTATTGCTTTTCTTTCTGTTACAGGTGGCTTTACATTGAGTGACAAGCCAAATGGTTTCCTGTAAGCCAAGAAACCATCTACAACACTGGGTGGTAACCATATAACCAAACCATACGTGCTCCCTACGTGTCAAGTGGGTTGGTGGAGGGTTAGTGCCCCTCCCTGTAAAACAAATAACTCAGAGTCAAATGGCCACCCTGTACGGGATTATGGCGTCTGGCAATAGACAGATAGATTGATAATGATGCCAAGAGACGAGCTTTACAGGCAGGGAAGATACAACTTTGGGAGAGCAAACTTTACAGGATTGAGAAAGTTTTTCAAAAAAGGGGATTGCAGAAAATTCAGAGAAACAAGAGAGGTACAGAGGAAGTGGGATATCTTTCTAGACCTCTATGATTTCGGAGTGGAAAAATGTTCCAGGAGTAAGTGGGAAAGAAAACAGGAAAAAGGACTGGTTTAACTGAAGGTGTATGATGGAAAAGAAAAAAAAAAAAGAGGGAATGGCATAGAACAACTGGAGAAAGTGAGTTAATAACAGAACACAGGAAGAATATAAATGAACTAGAAATGAATATACAAGAATATGTAGAGAGGAAGAAAGGAACTTTGAAAAAGGTATACCTGACAAATGTAAGGAAAAACCCAAATTGTTTTATAGATTTGTCAATGGCAAATTGAAATAAAAAGGAAGGAATCATCAAGCTGAAAGTAGAAGGAGAGGTCTACAGAGATCTGACAATGCAAGCTGAAAAAATGAACAAATGTTTCCAACTGGTTTTCGCTAAAGATAGGGATTTTGTGGAGGGGGAGGGAGTGACTAGAAATGTAGTGATAAAAGATATAAAAGTGGAAGTGCAAGAAGTGTATAAATGACTGGAAACTCAAGATGTAGGGAAATTCCCAGGACCAGATGGAATCTCTAACTGGGTACTGAGGAAATGCAGAGAACAACTGGCAGACAAGATTCACAGTTTAATTGTGAGTTCTCTGGAAGAGGGGAAAATGCCCCTGGAATGGAAGAGGGCAAACTTGGTACCAATTTATAACGGAGGAAACAAGGAAGAACACCTGAATTATAGACCAGCGGACCAGCATGGTCACAAAATTGTGCGAGAGAATCCTGAAAGATAGATGGAGTAAGTATCTGGAAGAGATGAAGATTTTGGCTGAAAGTTAGTTTGGATTCAGAAGTGGAAGGTCATGGGTTTCCAACTTGTTGAGCTTTTACTCAATAGCGATTAACGTGCTCCAGGAGAGAGATGGTTGGGTGGATTGTGTGTATTTAGATTTGGAGAAGGCCTTTGACAAGGTACCCCATAAGCAACTAATGTGGAAATTGGACAACTTAGGAGGACTGAAGGGAAACCTCCTGGAGTGGATGACAGACTTTTTGAGAGACAGGCAAATGAGGAAAGAAATAAAGGACAGGATGTCTGGATGGAGGGAGGTAACAAGTGGAGTCCCTCAGGGCTCGGTGTTAGCGCCAGTAATGTTCCTGATTTACATAAACAATATGGTAGATGGAATAACAGTTATGCAAGTTTGTTTGCTGATGTTGCAAAGATCTTGAGGAAAGTAGAAGGTGAGGAAGACTGTAAAATGCTGCAGAGGAACCTGGATAGGATACACAATTGGAGCTGTATGTGGGAAAAGAAACTGAATGTAAAAAATGTAAAATATTGGAAATGGGTAAAAGTTCCAAAAGGCCATCACTGAATTATTTGATGGATAATAAACCAATCACACAAGCAAGAGAAGAGAAAGATTTGGGAGTGCTAGTCCAGGATAGTTTGTCACCTGAAAAACACATTAACAAGACAGTCAGAGAGATGTATAAACTCTTGACTAATGTAAGAGTAGCATTTCATTACATGGATGAGGAGATGATGAAAAAAATTGACAATGGCCAAGATCCGCCCCATGTATGAATATGTGGCAGTAATGTGGTCCCCATACAAAAAGAAAGATATAAACAAGATTGAGAGAATACAAAGAACAGCAACCAAGATGGTCCCTAGCCTGGCAGATTTGTCATACAGAGAGAGGCTAGAAAAGCTGGATCTGCCTTCCTTTGAGGAAAGAAGAGAGAGGGGCAACATGATTGCAGTGTTCAGGGCCATGAAGGGAGTAGATAAAACTGACAGAGGTCTGTTTGTATGGGACAGGAAAGTAACAAGAGGACTTGGAATGAAACTGAAAAAGCCAAGCTGCTTGAAGGATGTCAAGAAATATAGTTTTCCTTATAGACATATAGACCTGTGGAACAGCCTGGACATAGAGATTGTCTAGTCTAAAAACTTAAACGAGTTCAAAGCAAAATTTGACTTATTGAGAAACAGAGACGGGACCCCAAAAGCATAGCTCATTTCCTGTATATCACAACTAAGTAAATACATACAGTAAGACCTCTCTATAATGGACTAATTGGGGCCCAAACCATCCCGAAAAATGCGAAATTCCGATAAAAGCAACATCCGGACTTCCCCCTGCTAATCTGGATTATTTCTGATATATCAGGCATTAGTCCGGATTGCATGAACAGTTTTTAAACTGTTTTGACTACCACTGCGGTACTGTACTGTATTATAACTTCACTACATTAATCAGATGGTATAATATATATATATAATAATAACGTATTGTACACTGGTAAACTTGTCTTTTATTTACATTATCGTGGTGAAATGTAGCTGAAGTGGTCAGGCAGTCCAGACTGCTTCTGGCTTTATCGGACTTTTTCTGATATATAGGAATTTAGTCCAGTAGCTCCTCGAGTCTGATAAAAGCGAATTCTGGTCTATTGAAGTCCGTTATATCAAAGTTTTACTGTATTATATGCGTAACTGAAACAAAATTAACCCCAAGGATATCAAACGATACCCTAAACTTAGAGGAATACAATATATGGAGAAGAGATGGGAATTTAAAAAAAGGAGGAGGAATTATAATATTAAAAAAGAAAAATCTACAAGTCAACGAAACAGAACCAGATATACCCTCACAAGTAGATAGCAGAGATTACAATATCTGAAGGGAAATTAACTGTGGCAAATTTATATATGCCACCCAGAGCAAACACTTAGGAATGAGGCGAATATGAAGACCTGGCAGAGAGTACAATTCAGAGTTTAAGAGCATTATTACACAGAATGGGAGAGAAATCTGAGAGAATTATATTAACTGTAGATTTCAATACAAATAAAAATTGGAATACTCTAGATTTAAGAAGCCATGAAAGTTGTTGGGATCAAAAGCTCCTGGACCCTGAACAGGAGTTTTTCCTACCACAACATGTAAAGGAAAACACCAGAAAAAGAGGATTTGATGAGCCATCAGTACTAGATCTTATATTTACTAGGCAAGAAAATGATATTGACAATATAAAGTATAACCCTCCATTTGGTAAAAGCGACCATGCAGTACTAAATTGCAACTTCAGGACTGCATATGACACAGTTAACAGTAATAAGAGTTACAAAAAGAGCCTAAACTACAAAAAGGGAAACTACAATGACCTAAAGAAGTACTTCTTAGAAAAAGATTGGGAAAAGGAGCTTAGAAAAGACTTAAATGTTATATAATAAAAATTCTGCAAACTTTATGATATAGGAGTCCAAAATCACATCCCACAGCACAAAGAGGCAGAAAAGAAAATAAGAAAATGGTTTAATACAGAATGTAAAAAATCGAAAGAAAAAAGAGACGTTGTGGAATAGATATGGAAGGCATAATAGTGAGAGGGCACATAGTAACTATAAATAGGCAAGTAATGATTATACAAGGTTAAGGAGAGAAGCTCAAACACAGTTTGAGGAAGAAATTATAAATAAAAGTAGTGACCACCCTAAGCTATTATACAGCTACACCCGAAGCATAACCAAAGTTAAAGATAAAATACAGTCCATTATGGATGAGGGGATCATCTATACACAGGAGAAAGATATTTATGAAGAACTAAATAAAAATTTCCAATTAGTTTTTCTATCTATCTATCTCTCTATAGCCTGACGCCCTAATGCCGCAAAGGGTGGCCGCAGACAAAATGCCTCCAAGTCACTCTGACACCCACCATTTGACTACCCTCCCCCCAACTCACTCCCCCCTCTCTTATATACCTCTCAACTCCATCCCTCCACCTCATCATCGGTCTACCCCTCCCTCTCCTTCCCCCCACCTCATCTACATACACCCTCTTAGTCAGTCTTTCATTCTCCATTCTCTCCACATGTCCAAACCATCTCAGTGTACTGTATTTCTCTTTATCTTCTCAACGACATCCATATCCACCTCACAAAGTTCCTTCACTTCTTCATTCGTCAACCTGTCCCTCCATATCACTCCACATGCTCCTCTCAAGTAACTCATTTCCACTGCTCTCACTCTTGACTTGTTCCCCTCTTGCAAGGTCCACGTCTCGCTTAAATACGTCAGGGTGGGGACACAATACTATCATGCAGTGACTTCTTAACTTCCATACTCATCTCCCTATTTCTCATCACTGCTTTCAGTGAACCAACAACCTTCCTTCCCTGCTGTACCCTTTCATGCACTTCATCCCTCAACATTCCATCCTTACTCATCACACTACCCAAGTACTTGAATGCACTCACACTCTCCATATCCTCACCATCCAACCTCACCGTACATTCTGTGACTTCATTTCTCTCAAACACCATAACTTTACTCTTGTTTACATTAAATTTCAGATTCCTCTTCCTACACACTGTCCCAAATTCATTCACCAAACCTTGCAACTCCCATTCATCTTCAATCAACAATACTGTATCATCAGCAAACAGCAACACCGGAATCTTCCAAATCTTATCCTCATTCATTAGAGCCACCCCCACATCCACTGCCCTACCTTGCACCTCCTTTACAACCCCATCCATGTATATATTAAACAGCCATAGAGACATCACACAACCCTGCTTCAGTCCCACACTGAGATCAAAGAACTCACTCAGCTCACCATCCACTCGCACCATAGCCCTAGCTACTTCGTACATACTCTTCACAGCACTCAGCAATTTCCCCTCCACTCCATATGTCGTTATTACCTTCCACATACCTTGCCTATCTATTCTGTCATAAGCTTTCTCCAAGTCCATGAAGGCAGCATACACTTTCCTTCCCTTCTCTAGATACTTCTCCACTAAACATCTTAGAACAAATATCTGATCTACACACCCTTTTCCCTTCCTAAATCCCCCTTGTTCTTCTCCAACTAGCTCCTCTGTCATATGCCTAACCCTATCAATGAGTTTTCTACCATATATTTTTCCAGTCACACTAAGAAGGCAAATACCCCTATGGTTACCACATACTTCTCTCTTCCCTTTTCGTTTGTATAAAGGAACAATTATACCTGATTTCCAGTCCTCTGGAACCCTTCCCTCTTCCCAAGCCAATCTACACAACTTCCATATCCACTCCACAACAATCTCACCCCCATACCTCAGCATTTCACCACACACTCCATCAATTCCTGGGGCCTTTCCCATCTTGATCTTCTTCACTGCTTCCACTACTTCCGCCCTACTGATCTCTTCCTCCCTCCTCTCATCTCTTCTTCTCCCAGCCATTCCCCAACCACTTATACTCGCACTGCTCTCACTCACTACATTCAACAAATCCTCAAAGTGCTCCTTCCATCTCCTCAATTTCTCTCTCTTCTCCACCAACAATCTATAATTCCTATCTTTCACTCCTCTACTATTTCCCCTTTCACACTGCCTTACTTTCTTTACCTCCTTCCAAAACAATTTCTTACTCTCCCTCCATTTCACACTCAGATTCCTCCCAAATTCCTCATCCACTTTCTTCTTACTCTCCTTCACCAGTCTCTTCACCTCCCTTCTCCTGCTCACGTATACCTCTCTCTTCTCTCTCTGATCTTCACCTCTACCTCTACTCGCTAGCCGTTCACTATAAGCCTTCTTCTTTTGTTCCACAGCTCGTTTCACCTAATCATTCCACCATGCTGTCCCTTGCACACCCTTGCATCACCTCCTCACTCCACAAACCACCTCACACGCTGCGCCTCTCTCTTCCATGAATATCTTACATATGTCTTTCACCTCTTCCATCTGCTCTAATTCATACCTTCCCAATCTTTCTTCCACTATGTTCTTATACTCTGCCATTTTCTCATTATCTTGCAGCTTCTCCACGCTTCTCACAGGAGCTGTTTCCTCCTGTCTTCCCCTTCGTCTTTTCAACCATTTTCTTTGCAGCTTTACCTTGGCCATCACTAAGTGATGGTCCGAGACTCCATTCCCCCATCCTCTCCACACTCTTGCATCCAACACTTGTCTTCTCATTCGCTCATCCACACACACATAGTCTATCATTGCCTTTCGTTCAACAAGTGCACCATCTATCCTCCTCATTACTCTCCATGTATACCTGTGGATCATCTTATGCTGAAAGTAGGTGTTAGCTATTGCCAACCCCTTACCAGCACAGATGTCCACCAAAGCACTTCCATTTCCATCTACTTCAGCTGGCACACCCCACTGACCAACCACTCCATCCACTCGTACATTCCCAGCTTTGCCATTCATGTCTCCAATCAAAAGCACTCTCTCGCTCCTCTCAAATTTGTCCATACATGCTTCTACACACGCCCAAAACTCATCTTTCACTCTTGCCACTCAGTCCTCTGTCGGCGCATACGCACAATCGCCCACGCTTGTATACCTACTTTCATCCTCACCCATACAACCCTTGCACCCACTGTTCCATACTCTCTTATATTCTCCTTCCACTTCTTGCATATCATCAGACATACTCCCTCTCTTGCCCTCTCATTCTCATTAACTCCCGCACATATACCTAAACCATATTCCCATTCTCTCACCCTTTCACCTTTCCATATAGTTTCAGTCAATCCACATTTATCCACTCTTGCATCCTCAAGCACCTGAACAATCTCTCTCTCTTTCACTTCATCATTCACTCCTCTCACATTCCATATCCCCACCCTCAGAATGTCCTTTGTCCGTTCCTTAGTCGTCAACATATGGTCCATTCTGGTTCGAGGCGCTTTATTTGCTTGTTTAGTTATTCTTTTTATGGGGTGGGGCACTAACCCACCACCAACCCTTTTAGTTGCCTCGTACAACAAACAGGGATAATGGGGAAGTATTCTTGAAACCCCCCTACCAGCCGTGGCTCAGTGGGTCAGAGCACTCCGCTTTGACTGAAGGGTCGGAGGATCAAATCCACCCAAGGGTCATTGGTAGACATCAGGAAGGGCATCCGGTCATAAAATGCTACACGCTCCAGTCCAAAAGTCCTCTACCCAGGGGCAACGCCTTAGCCCTTCAGTGATACCAGGCGTAAAACCAAATTGTTTTTATTTTTTATATTTTATATGATATGGAACACGCATGCCCACACATATTACCAGATATACAAATATCAGAAAAAGAAATACAGAAGGAGTTAAGTAAATTAGACAAAGGAAAAGCAAATGGTCCTGACGATATCTCATGTTGGGTATTATATGAATGTGCAAAAGAGTTAAGTAGAATCATATATTTAATATTCAAGGATTCCTTGGGTCACAGAAAACTACCTGATATTTGGAGGAAAGCAAACATTGTTCCCCTATTCAAGAAAGGTAACAGACAAAATCCACTTAACCCCTTTGTTACTGACCATCCACGCCCCCAGCCGCTCCCCGCGCCTCCCCTCAAACCGGATTTATCATTCACTCCGCATGTTCGTGGGGTAGTGTATTATTTATCCTTACATTGTTCCCTTTCGGTTTATATTTTTTTTTTATTGCCAAATACATCCTGACCATGAGATATATGTAACAAATTCTAGTAGTAGTAGTAGTAGTAATAGTACTGTAGTAGTAGTAGTAGTAGTAGTAGTAATAGTAGTAGTAATAGTAGTAGTAATAGTAGTAGTAGTAGTAGTAATAGTAGTAGTAATAGTAGTAGTAGTAGTAGTAGTAATAGTAGTAGCAGCAATAGTAAGATATATAAAAAAATATACATACTGAACATAAATAAAAGGTCTGTAATTATTTACCTTGTAGTAGTGTAGATGTTGGTGAGGTGTGTAGTAAGTAGACCCGAGGCAAGTGAGGCAGGTAAGGTAGGTAAGGCAGGGGAGGTAGGTGAGTAGGGTGGCACGCTTCGAGGCTGGCGTACCTGGCGCACTCCGAGGCAGGTGCACCGAGACAGGTGAGTGAATCACTGGGCGTGCCAGACCTGTAAGTGTTTGGGGGAACACAAACCAGGCTGTTGAGGGCAGGCAGGGCAATGTTTTCTGCTCAGCTTTGTCTTGCCTTCTCTGTGACATATCCTGCAGAGCTTCTGAGGCTGCCTGTTTTTCTCAGTGGCTGGTATGATCAACAGTCCATGGCACTGAGTAACCCCTGCAGCCCCACCACCATGCCTTTTCTTCTTCTTGGGAGATTTTTCTTCTTTGACCAGACATAAGCAGTATATCCCATCAAGCACTACGAGGGAGTTTGTGGGTCACCAGCTTGATGAAGTCCCCAGATTCAATCCACTTCATGTCAGGGTGCAGATTCATGTAGATTGTTCTGGCATTTGACAGCATGAGTGAAATCATATGTAGTCCAATATTCTTGAACCATGCATATGATTTACAAGCGGGATCAGTTGGCTTCAATAGCTGGTCTACCAAATCCGCAGACCCCATCTGCTCGTTGTACTTCTGGATTGGTTCGTTTTTTTTTTATATATTTATACAGAAGGAGGCTGTAGCACAGGCCGAACAGGGTGGTACTCCCGAGGGGAATGAGAATGCTGGTGATAGGGAGAGCTGGAGCTCCTGTTTCACTAGCTACCTAACCATCCCCCTCTGCTGACCTTTTCAGTCTGACAGTAACATGGAGTGTAGACCAGCATACTCTCCCAAACATTTCCTCTAACTATCTTATGCACTACACCACATGCACTTTACATTTCACACAACGTATCCCACTACATTACAGGGGTTGGCGCCAGCAAGGGCATGTGGCCAGAAAACTTTGCCCCCGCTACCTAGTGGCGGACTTCTGGGGGGAGGCGTGACGGGGGTTCCGCTGGCATAGATCATGGATCCAGGGCGAGATGGGGCTCGGGCCTGTGCTAGAGAGTACAGGGCATTGTGGTTCCCAGGCTGCCACTTCCGCCCAACAGAGAGGGGCCCGAACCTGGAAGGAGCGCCCCAGAAGGCTGCCCTATCAGTGGGTGTATAATGGCTTGATAGTTGCAGTGCCAAGGTGCGCTTGGAGGGTGTCCCTGCAGCTGTCCTGGCAGGGTGCCCCGAGGCCACTGCCACAGCCACTGGTAAGCTGGTAGGCTAGGGGTCCCAAGATCCATTGCCTGGACCTGGGACTGTGCAGTGAGTGGGGCCTGTGGTATGTCCATCCCCCTTTATTAACCCTGACTATGACAGAACACAAGAATTAGTTTCAAAGCAAGCCTGAGGAGAGTAAATCACCCAGGGGGATGAGGGGGGGTTCATGGAATGTGAGACGTTTGAGGGGAAGAGCGAGGGAAGTCGTTAAGGCATTCAGTAGGAGGTGAGTGGATGTGGCATGTTTGCAGGAAGTCCAGTACGGGGGTGGATCAGCAAGAAAGATTGTTGGGAAGGACTGTTATTATAAGTTGTTTTGGCAGGGAAGGACAGACAGATATGGGGGTGTTGGTGTGATGGTTGCGGAGAAATGGGTGGAATATGTTATGAATGTTATAAGAGTAAGAGATAGGATATTGGTAGTGAAAATTCTATTCGGCAGAAAGAGAGATGCAGTTATATCGGCATATGCTCCGCAGGCAGGATTGGATGAAGCAGAGAAAGAAAGATTTTGGGATGATTTAATACGTGTAGTAGGTGGTATGCGGGATGAAGAGATAGTGGTTTTGTGAGGGGACTTAACTGGTCATGTAGGTGAAGCAGCACAAGGTTATGAAGGAGTACATAGGGGATGTGCGTATGCTATAAGGAATGCAGAAGGGGAAAGGATACTCGAGTTTGGGAAGGCAATGGACATGATTGTGTGCAACACATATTTTAGGAAGAGAGAGAGTAAGTTACTTACAGTAACCCCTCCAATATCCGGATCAATAGAGCCATAGGCAGGTCCGGATAGTGGTCCTGTCCGGATATTGGGCCCCAGCTTATGGACTTGTACTTATGGACCCTAACTCTGAAAAACACCTATACAACTCCCTCTGGACATGCATTGCACCTATTTAAGACCCAAATCACACCAATAAGGGACATAAAAGACTGAAATAAATGCAAAAGAACCATAAAATGAGGTTTTAGAGGTGAGTTTATACAATATTAAACATTCTGGGTACTTACAAGTCCCTTGCTCTTGGACTGGTTTGAACTGCCAGTTTGCAGTCCACAGTTAATCCTCTGCACTCTAAATTCTAATTTCTTAACACTGCACAACACTGTAAATTCCTGTGTGTTCTAGTGGCAAGGTATTGCAGTTTATTCACTGTTTATTCACAAAAAACAAGCACCTGTGGCTTGCACTGTTATGAGTATCTGCTCTCCATCGGAGTTAAGCTGTGACTGTTGATGTTGGTGGGGTAACAGAGTTGCCAGATCGCAACAGCCACATTACCAATCTCCTCAACTTTCATTGTCAAATATAACTTTTCATTACCAAATTCGTAAAGCTAGCATATATTCTTCACTAATTATATATACAAGTGGAAATACATGTAATCACTCTCCTTATAACTAACACCATGTTGATTATTTTCACTATGTAGGGTAGCAGATTAATCAGAGAGAGCAAACAATCCACCATCTCCATCCTGTGTATCCTCATACATGTGAAAAATCCATTTGGTAATGCATTATTCTAATTCATTACCAAACGAATTTTTCATTACCAAATTGGCCCACACTTGGTAATGAAAAATACCAAATGGCAACCTGACAGGGGATGGGGGAGGGGGAGGAAGGAAGGGGTGAAGGGACCATGGTGTAACAGCTGTTTGGCACCAGGCGGGAATTTCAAATTATGGGAGGGAAAAAAGTCAGATTTTTTTCGAATTTTTTGCGGTTTTTGGCCCATTTTGGGAATATTGGATCCCAGGAGGATTATGTCCGGTTAGTGGGGATGTTCGGATATTGGGCGTTCGGATATTAGAGGGATTACTGTACGTATGAGTCTAGGGAAATAGAAGTCAGACAGATTATTTTTTGGTTAGGAGGGCTGACAGGAGGTTAGTGAGGGATGTTAAAGTTACAAGAAATGAGGAGTGTGTGCAGCAGCACAAACTATTGATTTGTGATATGGTGCTTAAAGAATGACCGATGAAAAAGAGGACTTATGTACCTAGGAGGAAAGTATGGAAGCTGAAAAACCAAGTAGTAAGGGATGCCTTCTATAGCGAGATGAGGAGAGTGGTGGCTGAACAGGGAGCTGTAGACAGAGGCGTTAATGACAGTAAAGAGCCCTCAAGAACAATCTCTGGAGAGTTACTGATGTAGCATGCGGTTGGACACGAGGACCACCAAGACAAAGTAACTTGGTGGTGGGATGAGGGTGTAGAAGCTGCAGTTAAGGAGGAAAGACGGCTTTTCCGGGAATGGAAGAAGGGTGGTTCCAAGGAGGAATACTTGGCTGCCAAGCATAGGGCTAGAAGAGAGGTATACAGGACGAGGTCTGAGTCACAGAGACTTTTACTTGATAACCTAAATCATGGGGAAAGGAAAAATATGATATTTAAGGTGGCCAATCAGATGAAGAGGGATAATCAGGATATTACAGGTGAGCAGTGTGTGAAGAATGATGAAGGAAGGGTAGTGGTGAACAGTGAGGATATTAAAGATGCATGGAGAAAGCATTATAGCCGGTTGTTGAATGAGGAGTTTGACTGGGACAGGGAAGGTTTGGAGCCAGCAGATCCAGTGTTTGGCCCTTGTCCTTTGATTGATGCTGCTACTGTGAGTGAGGCAATAGGCAGGATGAAGGTGGGGAAGGCAGCAAGTGTGTCTGGGTTGACTGCCGAAATGTTAAAGGCCTCAGGAGATATAGGGGTGAGGTTAGTCACTGACCTGATAAATATGATTATTTATGAGTGTGTTGTCCCAGATGATTGGCTGAAGAATGTAATTGTAAATGTGTATAAAGGGAAGGGTGATGCCCTGGAAAGAGGAAATTATAGAGGTATAAAGCTTTTAGATCAGATAATGAAGGTAATGGAGAGAGTTTTAGAAGGTATGATTGGAGAAAGAGTGAATATTGATGAGATGCAATTTGGGTTCATGCCAGATAGGGGGACCACTGATGCCATATTCATTGTTCGACAGCTTCAGGAAAAATATATTGGTAGGAGAAGGGATCTGTATTTTGTTTTTGTTGATTTGGAAAAGGCATTTGACAGAGTCCCTAGAGAGGTGGTGAAGTGGGCAATGAGAAAGCTTGGCTTGGAGGAGTGGCTGGTTAGGGTAGTTATGGCTATGTATGTGGGTGCTCACACCCAGGTAAGAGTGAATGGAGATTTCAGTGATGAGTCTTCCGTGAACATCGGTGTGCATCAGGGGTCAGTTTTGAGTCCCATGTCGTTTATCATGGTACTTGAAGCCCTCTCACGTAACTTTAGAAACGGACTCCCATGGGAGATGCTGTATGCTGATGATTTGGTGTTGACTGCAAAGAACGAAAGGGAGGCAGAGGAAAGGTTTAGGAAGTGGAGAGATGGTATGGGGCACAAGGGCTTACGGGTAAATGCAAATAAAACAAAAGTGATGATATCTAGGGTTCGTGGCGGTACTGTCAAAGACGAGGGAGAGTGGCCATGTGCAGTTTGCCACAAGGGCGTGGGAAGAAGTACCCTCAGGTCCAACACGGTAATATTGTCATGCATGGGTCACGTGTTGGACCAAAAACGTGTTGGACTAACAATAGAGCTTATGGGGAAAAATGAATTATGTCAGCAACCCTAGGAAAAGTCACCCTAAATACCTACCATATACCTATACATATATTGGTACTATTGTAATTATAATAAATGGTACGGTGCTATGAATGATAACTAACCTTTTAGGATAGTGTTGGTGGGCTTCCTGGGAATGGAAGGTGGTATCCAAGGCTATAGGTAGTCCTACTGGGTCCCCGGAGGATGGCTGCTGGCGTCACTAGAGGGTAATGGCTGTTGCTCTTCCTCAACCTCCCTCATAAATCCTTCGAAATCACACTCAGAATCACTATCTTCGTCCATAGCCATGGAAGGTCCTGCTTCTGCCTGTCCTAGCACTCTGTAATCCTCGGCAAAGTGAATGCTTCTCACACTGTTGCCAGAGCCCCGTCTCGTGACTGTGGAAAGTGATCGCTGTCGCTGACTCGGTAGAGAATAAGGAGAAGCAACTTTGTTTATAAACTGGTACGCACGCCGATGAGAAGGGTTTCAAAACGATTGATATTTATTTTAAAATATTAATATGTATTCAGTGTCAGGCTAAATGTTCAATGCTGTAGTACGATACATTCTCTGTCGAGTCGCCTGGGTTTTGGTCACACTGTTTTGCCCGTCATATCCTCGGCAGGAATCCATCTAGATGAATTCCAAATGCCCGTGGTATCGTCGGCAATTTTACCACGTTACCGTTCTGATTTACCATCGTATCCTCGGCAAACCTGGTATGAAGTGCCGTGTGATAGCCTTCGGCTGCCAGGATCTTGTCTTGGTTTTTTATTATGGTCCTCACGTTGGCTTCATTCATGTCGTAGGCCTTGGCAATGTCAACTTTCCTCTCCCTTTTCTTCTTCCTCTCGATGCTTTCTAGCTTGGTAGCCTGAGGGAGGTGCCGACGCTTCTTGGGGTTCTCAGAAGGCTTCCTAGGCATCGTGATCAGAGTAAAATGCAGTAACAAGGGCAGAAAATGCAGCAAGAAAATAGCACCTTCCAATGCGAATTATGCGACTGAGTGGTGCTGTGGCGGGAGAAATTTAAACAAAACATCACGTGACAGCAGAAGCGTTTTTAATTGGGCGGCATCACGATCACGTCACGATAGCGGGCGGGGAAGGCTACTTGATCAGAAGTTTTCATTGGCTATCATCATCATGGGAATGTCCAGTATGACCGTGTTGGACCGGGGGTGATCGTGCTAGAGGTGAACTCTGCGGATTTCGCCCACGTCTCGGAGCTCTGTGCGTGTTATGCTAACACACTCGTGTTGCAGTAATTAAATCGTATTAAAAAATACTAAAATTATTTGCTCTCCGTGCTGGACGTGAATCGTGCTGGACTAACGCGTGTTGGACGTGAGGGTACTGTAATTCTATCTTGTGCAGTGTTTGTGCTAAATTGGTGCACAAGAGATGTAGTGATATCAGAGGCAGACTGTGAGATAATGCTGAATTTATGTGTACGGCATGTCGGGGAGAGCAGGTGGAGATTGTCAGGCGTGAAAGGATTGAACTTGCTGGCGAATCTCTTGAGTGTGTGGAAGAGTTTTGTTATTTGGGAGACATGTTGTGTGCTGGAGATGGGGGTGGAGCTCTGTGGCTAGGGTGAGAAGTGGTTGGAAGAAGTTCTGGGAGCTCTTGCCTCTTCTGACACTGAGAGGGCTCTCCCTACATGCTAAGAGGTCTTTGTATGCAACATGTATTAGGAGTGTAATGCTGTATGGTAGTGGGACCTGGGCAGTAAAGGTGCAGGATATTTGCCGGCTCAGACGTACAGAAATGACAATGATTAGGTGGATGTGTGGTGCGTCCCTGCGTGCAAGGTCTTGGGGGGCTGGGTTTACGATGGAAGAGTTGAGAGGTAGGATGGGACTGGAGTGTATTGGTGTTGTGATGAGGAGGGGTAGATTGAGATGGTTTGGACATGTGGAGAGGATGGGGGATGATAATTGGGTGAGGAAGGTGAGAAGTGTTAACCTCTTCACGTCCAGGACGTACACATACACGTCAACATGGAGCCTGGTGAGCCTGTCCAGGATGTACTTTGGTACGTCCTGATGTATCAGTCTTCCTCTAGTGTGTTTCACTTATTGGTACAGAGACGTGGGAGAGTTTTTCAAGCCTGGTATTGGCCACTGATGCTATCAGAAGCTCCACCCACTAACCAATCAGAAGAGATACTGTACATTTGACAGCACAGACCCCCTTCCCCCTACAAACCAATCATAACTGATATAAGTGATACCCCAGCCACGTCATGGTCTCCTCAGCCAGTTACATTGCATTTTTTTTTAGTTTTAGTTCATCACCCATGAAAGGAGGACTCGGTGCCTTTATCCTCTCCCTCTCTCGCCATTTTTGGTGGCTGTTCGAACACAGACATAGCAAACTTACGTCACCATGGCTGACTCTAGTGGGGATAGTTCAGATGATGTGTATGTGCCAAGTTCTTCAGGTAACAGTGCAACATCTGACAGTGAATTCTCTGAGAGTGGTAGTGAATTATCCGAGGATACAGAGCCTATCGAAGAGGAAGGCTGGCAGCTTGTGGCAGACATTTTCTCAGATGAGAGGCCTGATGATGTACCCCTGTTCAGTGATGAAAATGC
Source organism: Coenobita brevimanus (assembly GCF_032717465.1). Classification (NCBI taxonomy): domain Eukaryota; kingdom Metazoa; phylum Arthropoda; class Malacostraca; order Decapoda; family Coenobitidae; genus Coenobita; species Coenobita brevimanus. The sequence goes on from NC_136966.1 coordinate 40,477,136, forward strand.
TGGTGTAAATTCTGCATTGGGACCACAGTGTTTCACTACCCCTGGGGCAGTATTTAGTTACTTTTTCGATGATGAAGTGATGTCTAAATTATATGTATGGATCAATGAAAGAGCTGAAGTTTACTTGCGAGAAAATCCAGGTAAATCCAAAGTGCATGGACTAAAGTGGCGACCAGTAATGACAGAGGAACTGCACGTGTTCTTTGGCTTTCTCATGGTGATAGGTATGATAAAAATGCCAAATATGCATATGTATTGGTCACACAATGTAGTGTTTGGAGGACCACCTATATTTTGCAAAGATGTGATGAGCAGAAACAGATTTCATTCCATTTTGAAATTTCTGAGGTTCTCTTCAGCTGCATCTGTGAAAAAAAGTGACCCTAGTTCAAGGATTAAGCCCTTTTTAGAGCTACTTCGAAAACGATGCCAGACTCTGATCAGACCATCAAAAGACGTAGCTGTTGATGAGGCACTCGTTTTGTGGAAGGGACGAGTTGGCTTTCGACAGTTTATCAAGACTAAAAGATCACGATTTGGTGTAAAAGTTTTTGTGTTATGCCCATCTGGTGATGAGTGGAGTGGTTATTCATGGAACTATGAAATTTATTATGGAAAGAGTAATTACAAAATAGATGACCCTGCTGCTTCTCACCTCTCAGTTTCTGAGGACATTGTTGTGTACCTAATGAAGGATTTGTTGGATCAGGGACGACACGTTGTCACTGATAATTGGTACACAAGTCTCAGACTTAGTGACTACCTGCTGACACGCAATACAATGCTGACTGGAGTTGTGCGTACTGGTAGAGGGCCCCCCAAGAGAGTTATGAGTGAAAAGCTGGAAAAGCATCAGTCAATCTTTGCTAGAAAAAATAATACTCTGGTTGTGAAATATCAAGACAAAAAAGAAGTTACTGTACTTACAACCAAATACAAAGCAGGCATGATTGAAAAAACAAAGACATATTTTAGAAATAAGACTGTATTTTTCAACAGGCCATTACATATTGATCGCTACAACAGCAAAATGGGCAGTGTAGATATGGCAGACCAGTTGCTGGAGCCATATATATTTGAGAAAAAGAGTTTGGCATGGTTCAAGAAGATAGGAATTCACTTCATATTTCGCACTCTTTCGAATGCCTTTCTCTTCTACCATAATGTGTGCCAATTCAAAGGTGAATTTCTCCACTTCATCAAAACTGTCAGTAAGCAATGGGTGCGTGAACACAGCAGTGGTGCTGATGCTCTCATTATGCAAGAAGATACAGTACAAAGACATTGAAAAGGCCGGTGGAAGTGATAGAGCTCAAGGAACTTGTTCATGCGTGGGTTCACCATGAAAAGTCAGGGAAACAAAAGCATTGTAGAGTGTGTACAGTACCCTCGCGTCCAACACAGTAATATTGTCATGCATGGGTCACATGTTGGACCAAAAACGTGTTGGACAAACAACAGAGCTTATGGGGAAAAATGAATTATGTAAGCAACCCTAGGAAAAGTCACCCTAAATACCTACCATATACCTATACATATATTGGTACTACTGTAATTATAATAAATGGTACTGTACTATGAATGATAACTAACCTTTTAGGATAGTGTTGGTGGGCTTGCTGGGAATGGAAGGTGGTATCCGAGACTGTAGGTAGTCCTACTGGGTCCCTGGAGGATGGCTGCTGGTGTCACTAGCGAGTAATGGCTGCTGCTCCTCCTTAACCTCCCTCATAAATCCTTTGAAATTCCTCTCCCCTTTCTTCTGCCTCTCGATGAATTCTAGCTTGGTGGCCTGAGGGAGGTGCCGCCGCTTCTTGGGGTTCTTAGAAGGCTTCCTAGGCATCGTGAGCAGGGTAAAATGCAGTAGCAAGGGCAGAAAATGCAGTGAGAAAAAAGCACCATCCAATGCGAATTATGCGACTGAGTGGCGCTGTGGCGGGAGAAATTTAAACACAACATCACATGAGAACAGAAGCGTTTTTCATTGGACAACATCATGATCTCGTCATGATAGCGGGCGGGGGAGGCTACTTGATCATAAGTTTTGATTGGCTGTTAGCGTCACGGGAATGTCCAGTATGACCGTGTTGAACCAGGGGGTGATCGTGCTAGAGGCGAACTCTGCGGATTTCGCCCACTTCTCGGAGCTCTGTCAGTGTTATGCTTATGCACCCGTTTTACAGTACTTAAATCGTATTAAATCATACTAATTTTTTGCTCTCCATTCTGGACAAACGTGTGTTGGACGCGAGGGTACTGTACTAGGAAGGAACACAAGAGGAAAGACACAGTGTATTATTGCCCTGGCTGTCCGGGGGAGCCAGGTCTGTGTTCAATGGACCACTTCTGGGAGTGGCACACTGATGTACCAGATAACCCAAAGCCAGGCTCAAGTGGTGTGCTATCAAGAAAGAAATAGCGCCTCTGCTAAGCCCCCTCACCTTTGTATATACAGTAATCAAACCAACAACACAGCATGACAGAATGTAAGTACATTGACTACTGTATTATTCCAATATATTGCTACTGATCTAGTATTTACTGTATATTATATATCCCCAAAACATTATATATCGTATTTAGAATGAAAAAGTACATAAGGAAATAAATATTATAAATATATATATATATATATATATATATATATATATAGTGCTCGTCAGAAGTATTGAGCGCCCTGCATCCCTCCTAAGAAACAAACCTTTCAACATTGAAAAACATATAAATAATGCATTTTATTTACCTTTGGTGCTTCGTAGGGTAGCCTTTACGCTTCTTCACGGACCTGAGACGTCTTGGAAGTGAAAGGGCGAGGCTCCTGAGGTGATGGAGGAGTATTTTGTTCCAGGAGTCACGAATGGCGGCTTCCAGCTTAGGCAGAGAGCTCATGTCCTTCCCTTGGAGACTCTTCTTTATGAGGTACCGGAGGTTTTCAATCGGGTTGAGGTCTGGGCTATTTCCTGGCCAGTCTTTCATGAACGATACCTCGCAGTCATGAAGCCAATTGGTGACCGATTTGGCCTTGTGAGCAGGTGCACCGTCCTGCTGAACCACACGTGCACCTGTTAGCTCGAAGGAGTCTGGTAAATGATCACACAGAAGCTCCAGATAAACATCATGATTCACTCTGAGGTTCTTGGGAAGTACAACAAGCTTCCCCAAACCCTTCTCTGAGAAACAACCCCATACCATGAGTGAATCAGGATGTTTAATCGTACTTTCCACATACCGTGGGTCAAGTGGGTCACTACCTTTGCGCCAGTACACACGTGCTCCTCTGTTACAGGCGACACTAAACGTTGCCTCATCAGACCACAACACTGACAACCATTGCTCCTCACCCCAGTTTAGATATTTATTAGCAAAGGCTAGCCTACGAAGTCGCTGGTTCTTTGTGAGAAGAGGCTTTCTCACAGACCTGTGACTTGTGTAAGCAAGTTCATGGATCCTACGAAACACTGTTCTCACAGACACCTCACCAAACACTTCCGGGTTGCTCTCCTTTATTTTGCTTGCACTCACACAAGGATTAAACTCCACTGCACGTTTTAAAACATTAACAGACCTTGGGGAAGTTTTCCTAGGCCTACCAGACCGCGGTTTCTTTGTGGGAACTTCATCACTGTTTTCCACTCGAAACTGCGCGCTCCACCGACGCACTGTCGACCGAGCCACTCCAACTAATTCACTAATTTCCTTTCTCTGGTGGCCTGCCTCCTTTAGAGCAATGATCTGGGATATGATTTCACTCTATAGTTCACAGGTAGGTGCCATAACAAGGTGGCAAAAGCCAAAACACTGCGGGACACTCGGTAAAAAATGACGCAAAAAGAGAGGGAGACGCGGCAGATTTCCTCTCTCTCGGGCAGCCCGTGGGCAACTGAGGCGGGAACCAATCAGCGCATTGGAAAGCCTCAGGCTACCGTGACGTCATGCTAGCGCCGCAAACTTGTGGCTCAATTTTTACCCCCAAAAATGGGTGATTCTTTTTTGGCCATAAGTACTGTATTGCGCGCCCAGCGGTAGGCGCTCGATAATTTTGACGAGCACTGTGTATATATATATATATATATATATATATATATATATATATATATATATACAGTAACCCCTCCAATATCCGGATCAATAGAGCCATAGGCAGGTCCGGATAGTGGTCCTGTCCGGATATTGGGCCCCAGCTTATGGACTTGTACTTATGGACCCTAACTCTGAAAAACACCTATACAACTCCCTCTGGACATGCATTGCACCTATTTAAGACCCAAATCACACCAATAAGGGACATAAAAGACTGAAATAAATGCAAAAGAACCATAAAATGAGGTTTTAGAGGTGAGTTTATACAATATTAAACATTCTGGGTACTTACAAGTCCCTTGCTCTTGGACTGGTTTGAACCGCCAGTTTGCAGTCCACAGTTAATCCTCTGCACTCTAAATTCTAATTTCTTAACACTGCACAACACTGTAAATTCCTGTGTGTTCTAGTGGCAAGGTATTGCAGTTTATTCACTGTTTATTCACAAAAAACAAGCACCTGTGGCTTGCACTGTTATGAGTATCTGCTCTCCATCGGAGTTAAGCTGTGACTGTTGATGTTGGTGGGGTAACAGAGTTGCCAGATCGCAACAGCCACATTACCAATCTCCTCAACTTTCATTGTCAAATATAACTTTTCATTACCAAATTCGTAAAGCTAGCATATATTCTTCACTAATTATATATACAAGTGGAAATACATGTAATCACTCTCCTTATAACTAACACCATGTTGATTATTTTCACTATGTAGGGTAGCAGATTAATCAGAGAGAGCAAACAATCCACCATCTCCATCCTGTGTATCCTCATACATGTGAAAAATCCATTTGGTAATGCATTATTCTAATTCATTACCAAACGAATTTTTCATTACCAAATTGGCCCACACTTGGTAATGAAAAATACCAAATGGCAACCTGACAGGGGATGGGGGAGGGGGAGGAAGGAAGGGGTGAAGGGACCATGGTGTAACAGCTGTTTGGCACCAGGCGGGAATTTCAAATTATGGGAGGGAAAAAAGTCAGATTTTTTTCGAATTTTTTGCGGTTTTTGGCCCATTTTGGGAATATTGGATCCCAGGAGGATTATGTCCGGTTAGTGGGGATGTTCGGATATTGGGCGTTCGGATATTAGAGGGATTACTGTATATATATATATATATATAAAGAAAATTATAAATAATGTGAGGTACATGAAGCACGTGGATGCCATTGGAGAGGCTGGGATTGACGTGTAACGGCGTGGTCAACATCTCAGTGTGAAGGGGTTAATATGGGGGGTGGGGTTATGAGGGGTTGACCGAGAAAGACATGGGATGAGGTCATTAAGTGTGACTTCAGGGTTAAGGGACTGAACATGGAGGCTGCAATGGATCGTGCAGCGCGGAAAGCCGCCATTTGGTGACCAAGGCCAACGCATGCAAGCATGTTGGAGCCTTTAAAAATTAAAAGAAATGAAACGATTCTTGTCTCCCTTCCAGTAACGTGTTCTCTCCACAAATCCTGCCTTGTACTTGGTGGTGATTGCACTGACATATTTTGTGTCTCTAAACTTCACAAGAAGGGTGTTGTCATTCCTTGAGAACAGTGCTTGACCTTTCTGCAGTGCTTCATTTCTCACAATCTGGGGGACTCCTCTAGCTGCACGTATAGTGCCTGTCATTAGTGTATCCCTCTCTAGTAAGTACTGGGCAAGGTGCCAGGAAGAGTACCAGTTATCCAGCACCATGTCCCTTCCCTTCTTCAGGAGGTCGCCCATGAGGAAAACTGGTACTCGCTCAGGCTTGCTCAAGGCAGACAGGTTTGTATCCTCCAACATCAGGTCATACAGGCACGGTGTATATAAGCAAAAGTTCCAAGTGTCTCCTCTGGCACTGGGGAAGCTAGGGCATAGTACAAAGAGTTTCAGTCCAACCTGCTTCCTCTTGGTTTTGATATATTGCCTGAAGTGTAGCCTGCCTTTGTAGAGGATGAGGGATTCGTCCACAGCAAAATTCTCCCCAGCAGAAAAGTACAGGATGCATTTTTCTTGCAGCATAGTAAGGAAGGTGGATATTTTTGTAATAGGCTTCTTGACATCTGGGTGTGAGTATCGGATGAAATGCTGGATTTGTGAAAACCTATTCCTACTCATTACTGCTGAGGTAAACACAGGTGGGCCTAAGCAGAGTAATGAGGTGCTCCAATAGTCCAAGATTTTTGGTAATTTGTTGAGTCCCATCAACAGTTGCAAACAAATGAATACATTCATCTCATCCTCGTGAACATCTCTCCATTTCTTCCTCATAAATTTGTTAGGCTTGACGTGAGGGTTTTCCCTGAAGAATTTGTGTGCCCACTCATTCGTCCACAAACATAGGGACTGGACTAGATCGTTGGTAACAAACAGCCGAAAACAGTCCAAGGGACTCATTGCATGTGCGTGATGATGATCAATAATGGCTGGATGCACATCGGGAAAGTCATCAATAACGTTAGGCAACGGGCTGGGTCGTTGGTCTGCAAAGGGATCCACCATAAGTGTGAATCCTGGGGTAGCAGGGCCTGGTAATAATGGAGACAGATGAACTAGTGTCAGAAGTGTGACTTTCTTCCTCACTCTCAATATCACTGCTCACTGCACTGTCATTTTCAGGCATATAATCTTCGTTTGAGTCAGACTGAGTCTCACTGTCATCTGACCCCTCCAGTTCACTATCCCATTCCATTTCCACATCACTTTCACTATCAGATGACGCCATGGTACCTCTTCTCTCAAGGTAACTGTCCAACAAACACATGTTTCACTCCCCCCTTCCCTCTCTCCCCCCACCTGCGGGCACAGCAAGGCCGGACTCGCTGCTAGGCAACCATGAGCTCTGATACCAACAATCACATATGTTCTATATCATATCACATTATATAGGTACATATATATAACAAAATCAAAATACTGTACATATTACAGTAATCCCTCCAATATCCAATATCCGACGTAATAGAGCCATAGGCAGGTCCGGATAGTGGTCCTGTCCGAATATTGGGCCCCAGCTTATGGACTTGTACCTGTGGACCCTAACTCAGAGAAACAGCTATACAACTCCCTCTGGACATGCATAGCACCTATTTAAGACCCAAATCACACCAATAAGGCACATAAAAGACTGAAATAAATGCAAAAGAAGCATAAAATGAGGGGTTTGAGGTAGGTTCATACAATATTCAACATTCTGGGTACTTACAAGTCCCTGGCTCCTGGACTGGTAGTTATGGACCCTAACCTAGTCTAACTCAAAAAAACACCTTCCTACTGCACATGCATAGCACCTAAGACACAGCATATTCACACCAATAAGGGACATAATAGAGTGAAATGAGGTGTTTGAGGTAAGTATAATATGGAAAATACAGTAGAGCACAGTATGAAACATTCTGCCTACTTACAGCAAGTCCATGGCCATCTTGATGAATAACCGCCTCCTCTCGGACTCTGACAGTAAGAAGGATTTCCTGAAGCACTTGCAGTACACTGTTGATGAAGTCTTGCACTGAACTTAGTCAATCGCACTCAGAAGTCCGTTCTCTTCACAGTGCGCACTCTTGTCTAACTTATGCTCCATTGTAACTTACTGAGTGTTGCACTCTGCATTCTTCTAACCATTTTCTAAAGCAAAAACAAACAAGTCTATTTACTTTAAATGTTGTTCCAAAATTGTATTCTCACTCACAACTGAAAATCCTTAACACAATACATTGTTTTTTTCACTGCACAACACTGTAAATTCCCGTGTGGTCTAGTGGAGAAGTTCTTGCTGTTTAATCACTGTCAGAGTCCAAGAGTATCACTGGCAGGTGACCTAGGGGTGCGTCGCTGGGTCGTGGTGATGGCGTACCCGCTGCAGACGACTCTGAAGACAGACGCAAACTCATGTCGAGCGGTGACTCCACTGTGGCTGATGTGCTGGGCTGTGGCTCGGACCATGAGGGCCTGTCTTGGGTAGGCAACGGAGTGGAGCCAGGGCTGGGCACAGCGGGGGTCACGGGTCTGAAAAAACTGTCAATCGTTGATTGACGCAAGGACCGATGATTCTGACGATTGATAATGCGCTGCCTGAAAGCACGCACTTCCTCCACAAGTCCCAAGGGCCCCATCTCCCTGTCGCAGTCCGGGTGTTCCAGGAAGTCCAGAATGAACTCTAGGTGTTCCCGGAGTGCACTCAGCTTGGGGATGGCTGGAGTAGTGTCATGCTGAGAGGAGTCCGCATCATCGTCGCCGTCCTCGTCGGAATCTTCAAGCTGGGTACTGACACCTGCAACTGAAGATGCGATCTTGATATCAGACAATGTCTGATACCCAGGATCTCCCTCGTTGTCATCCAACCACTCACGCACATTGTCCACATCAACATCATCACCATGCGTACGTAGCCGTGCATGGAAGTCATCCACGTCAAAACCTTGAAAATCGTACTCAACATCCATTCCGAGATTCAGATGAGACCAACCATTTTCTAGAGTCTTGACCAGGACTTCCTTACATACACTGGCCCAGTTGTAGATTGCAGACTTGATGTTGTAGCGGCGAAGGTTTTCCAAAGTCCGCTGGCCTCGAGTGTCACGTCCCTCCCTGCGCTCGTCCTCGTCCTCGAGAACAACCATCACCTCGTCCAAGAACTTCCTTCGGTATAGGCGCTTTGTTGCCACGATCACTCCATGGTCCGTTGGTTGGGTGAGAGCAGTCGTATTAGGTGGCAGAAACGTGCACATACTCCGGCCATTCTCAGCCACCAAGTCCTTGTCGCACGGGTGGGCAAGTGCATTGTCGAGGAGAAGGAGGGCCTTTACCTGGTCGCCCGGGATTCCCATTGTCTTCATCTGGTAATGTATGACCTCCTTGATGAAGTGGCGGTGGAACCAGTCTTTGAAGATCTGGGCTGTAAACCATGCCTTCAAAGAATGGTACCAGACGATAGGAAGGACATCCATCACCCCACAAAGACACCAAGGCTGCTTTGCACGGCCAACAATAACGGGCTTAAGCCGGTGCATGCCGTTAGCATTGGCACAACACAAAGCAGATATCCGTTGCTTGGAGAGCTTGCGGCCAGGTACATGCTTCTCCGTCTCCTCGGCTAGAGTGTTCATTGGCAAAGAGCGATAGAATAAACCAGTTTCGTCAGCACTGTAGACTTGACCGAGAGTGAGGCCCTCCCTGTCGATCAAGCCCTTCACCTTGTGCCGAAACTCATCAACTCCATCCTCGTTAGCGTCCAAAGCTTCGTCATGAGCTTTACGGTTGGTAATGCCATGCCGTAACTTGAACGCGAAGAGCCAACCCTCAGATGCCTTGAAGTCTAGGGCGTCGTGAAGCCTGGCGAACTTCTCAGCAGCAGCCTTCAGCTCCATTCCACGTACCATCACACCAGCAGCATGTTGCTGTCAATACCAAATCAACGTGAAGCGGTCAATTTCAGCAAACTTGGGAGTAAACATCACCTTCCTCTCCACGTTGCGTTTGCTTCTCGACGAGAAGTCAGCCCTGTACTGAATGAGTTTGTCTCAGGATCTCTTGATATCGAACAAAGTAGATCGGGGCAGGTTGAACTCGCGGAGGATGCGGGAAGAAGACCACCCCGCATCTACTTTCTCCAATATCTCCCGTTTCTTCTCCAGAGTCAACACCACTCTCTTCCTCTTCTCAGGCGACGGGGCCATCATCACACACACAAATCAGAGGCCCGAGAGCAGCAGGAGTGCCTGCAGCAGGTAAAGAACCACCACAAAAGCGAGTACGTGGGCAGCCATGACGACGAGCATGCACTCGCAACGAGAGACAGGCGGAAAATGGGGAGGATGCAGCGGCGCTCTATCGGACGTTGGAGGAATGACGCGCCACAACAAAGCTGTCCCGTGCTGCGTGCGCCAAGTTCAAATTATGGGTGGGAAAAATTCGAGTTTTTTTCGAATTTTTTGCGGTTTTTGGACCATTTTGGGAATACTGGATCCCGAGACGATTATGTCCAGTTAGTGGGCATGTTCGGATATTGGGCGTTCAGATATTAGAGGGATTACTTTACAATACGCCCCCAAACAAACTTAGCTCATTGGCATAAATCTATGACACATGCCAGAGCCATGACAGGGGTGCCTGACATCATAGCTAGTTGCCATTAAGTCACAACACATGCCATCATTATTTCAGGCCAAACCGAGCATTAAGCTCCCCTGACTGTCCCTATATATATCATGTATACACCCATATACATGAGCGAATTCGGTTTCTCAGCCGAACTTTATTTATGTATGCAGGGGTATACATGTGTGGAATTCGGTAATGAAGATGTTAACTACCAACCAAGTATCACTAACCAGTGTTGTAAGTAAGATATTAAAAAAGTTGATAAGAAAAGTTTGGGTAAACCATCTAGAACACATTATGATAACAGAAAGGCAGCTTGGTTTTAGAAAGGGAAAATCATGTGTTACTAACCTATTAAGCTAATATGACAGAACCGCAGAAACATTACAGAAAAGCGAAGGATGGGTGGACAGTATCTATCTAGATTTCAAGAAAGCATTTGACAGAGAACCGCACCAAAGACTTTTATGGAAACTGTACCATCAACGAGGAATACAAGGCAACCTATACTGCTGGATGCAAGATTTTCTCAGAAAAAAGGAAAGAACAGTACTAAGAAGAAATTACTCAACATGGAGGGAAGTGACCAGCGGCATTCCACAGGGCTCAGTGCTGGCAGAAATTATGTTTCTAGTGTATATAATGACATAGATAGTAACACTGGAAATGAAAGTTATCTAAATATGTTTCCTGATGATGCAAAAATACAAGGGAGAATTACTAATGCACACTCTTGTAGAGAACTACAAGGGGAACTAAAAAAACTTCATGAATGGTGCAATAAATGGCAAATGGAATTCAATGTGGACAAGTGTCATGTTATGAAGTATGGAAAAAGTGGAAAAAGACCAGACTGGGATTATAAGTTACGAAGTAAAACCCTACACATATCAGAAACAGAGAAGGACCAACGAGTGATTATCAATAACAGACTATCTCCGGCTGACCACATCAGTGAGAAGGTATGGCATATGTATACACTGCTTGCTAATATGAGAACAGCATACACATACATAAATGAACATGCTGAGAAAGATAATAACATCACTCATCACACCAACCTGGGGTGTGCATCAGTAGTCTGGAATCCTCATCTCAAGAAACACATAGATAAGACTGAAAAAGTTCAAAGGGCCGCTACAAGATGGATACCAAGCTTAAGGGATCTAAGCCACAAAGAAAGACTAGAAAAATGAATCTGCCAACACTATAGGAGAGAAGGAAAAGAGAAGACATAAGTATGCTATATAAATGTGTCTCAGCGAAAGAGAAAATGGACATAAATGAGTATATAACCTATGGTGAAGCATCGGCAAGAGGACACTGCAAAAAACTACATAAAGAGAGGTGATAATGACGTAAGGAAATTCAATTACCTGAACACGGCAATCGATCACTGGAATGCACTACCGAATGAAATAGTGTGTGCTGAAACAATTCATAAATTTAAGGATATGTATGATACAAGTGATTTAATATACAGGACAGTTCGAGCTTGACTCATTCCTTTTAAGATACAATTAGGTAAGAACACACACACACGGATGCACACACACACACACACACACACACACACACACACACACACACACACACACAATCAATCGTCAAAAAAATTGTGAGAGTTAATACTGAATAACAGATGGATTAAATACCTGGAGAAGATAGATACTTTGGCAGAAAGTCTGTTTGGATTCAGAAGTGGAATGTTGTGTGTTTCCAACCTGCTATGCTTCTACTCAAGGGTGACTGACATGCTAAAGGAGAGAGATAGTTGGGTGGATTGTGTGTATTTCGATTTGGAGAAAGCCTCTGATGAGGTACCTCACAAGTGACTAATATGAAAACTGGAACACATAGGACTGAAGGGGAACCTAGTAGAGTGGATGAGACACTTCTTGAGAGAGAGGCAAATGAGGACAGTAATAAAAGACAGGATGTCTGGATAGAGACAAGTAACAAGTGGAGTCCCACAGGGCTCAGTGTTAGCGCCCGTAACGTTCCTGATTTACATAAATGATATGCTAGATGGAATGAACAGTTATGCAAGTCTGTTTGCTGATGATGCGGAGATCATGAGGAGAGTAGAAGCTGATGAAGACTGAAAAATACTGCACGAGGACCTGGAAAGGATTTATGATTGGAGCTGGATGTGGGAAATGAAATTCAACGCAAAAAAAATATAAAATATTGGAAATAGGTAAAAGGACCAAGAGACCATCACTGAGTTATTTGATGGGTAATGAACTAATCACAAAAGCTAGAGAAGAGAATGGCTTGGGAGTGCTGGTCCATGATAGTTTGTCACCTGAAAAACACATTAATAAGATAGTTAGAGAGACATAAATCTCTTAACTAACGTAAGGATAGCATTTCATTACATGGATGAGGAGATGAAAAAAATTGGCAGCAGCCATGATCTGCCCCAGGTTGGAATATGCGGCAGTAGTGTGGTCCCCACATAAAAAGAAAGATATAAAGAAGATTGAGAGAATACAAAGAACAATAACCATGATGGACCCCAGCCGTGAACATCTGTTGTACAGGGAAAGGCTGGAAAAACTGGACCTGCCTTCCTTAGAAGAAACGAGAGAGAGGGGCAACATGATTGCAGTGTTCAGGGCCAGGATGGGAGCAGGAAAAATTGACATAAAAGATCTGTTTGTATGGGATGGGAGAGTAACAAGAGGACACGGAATGAAACAGAAAAAGCCAAGTGGCTTGAAGGATATCAAGAAATATAGTTTCCCATATAGACGCACACACCTGTGGAACAGCCTAGACAAAAAGATCATCCAGTCTAAAAGCTTAAACGACTTCAAAGCAAAATATGACTTAGTGAGAAACACAGACGAAACCCAACGGATGTAGCTCATTTCCTGTAAATCACAACTAGGTAAATACATATTATACAGAAGCAACAGGAGCAGTCCCCCCCTCCCCCACAGTCTATCTGGCCAAACAGACCCATTAACAGCAAGCAGGCAATTGCCTCTGCAGAGCTATCCCATGAAGTGAACTGATGTTCCTTTACACCTCACCAGAGTGAGGCATGGGGAAGGGTGTGGAGATTTGGTTCCTGGATGAAAACAACATATGCATACCTCCACCCAGTTAACAGGGATGCCATTGTAGGTTCTATGTCACTCTGTTACTGATTCTGATTACCAGTATATGGTAACAACCCAGTGTTGTTTATGGCTTCCTGGTTACAGGAAAGCATCTGGCTTATCAGTGTAGAGTCAGTATCCCTCTGGAAGTCCCACTGGGCCTAAGGCATGGGATGGCCCAAGATAACTACAGCAGTCCAGCTCATATAAGCTGTATATTATCACCTCATGTCCTTGGTAACAATTACTTAACAGAGGTTCAGTTTACATGACTGAGGTTCAATTTTCCAAGAGGTGACTGAAGTTCACTCAACAACAGCAGTTCATCCTCAGGTCTCAACATCACAAAATGGATAATATGGGACTGGCTATCACTGTTTTACCATTATTACCAACAGATGCCATGAGAAAGAGATTAATCGGTTGGCATGCAGACAGTAATGGTGCACCTGTATATGAAGATGTTTGAGGAGCGTGTATCCTTGGGCATGAAAGGTGCACGTGTTTCAGTTTTTCTCACAATGGCTGTCAACTCCACCAATCCTGTCATTTGGCCCTCCGTCCTGGTCTCTGGATCCCTCCGCTTCCGTGACACCCACCCACGATTAACAAGAACTGTCAAGCTGGTGGAGGTAAGGGAAATGGGTCATCATCATCTAGTTTTCCCAGTAGGGTCCAGAGAATAAGGAAAGAGAATGCATGAGTGGGGAGAACAAGGAACATGTCCAGTGAAATGGGTGATACACTCATTCACTCACCAGACAACCCCCTGTAATGCTTTACATCATATGTGTAATCATTTGTAAATTTTTTTTCTAATACTATGATGTACTTCAAATTATCTACCAGAATCAATATGTAAATGCAGCTATCCAAAATTCATCAACCTAAGCATATTTCAGCACAGCCATCTTCTTAACCCTATTGGCAACTAAAATTTAGAGTGAAAAAAGAAATGTATAAAAACAGGGGAACTATTAAGAAAGTACCCTACTTTCCAAAGGTAAATGGTATGAGCACTGGGTAGTATCCAGAATATAAATAAGATGCACAAAACTAGAACTCAGAACTAACAACAGTGGCCATGAATATAGGCCATCATCCATTCACTCATCATTCGAGCCTTCAAAATTCTTTGATCATATCAAATGAAAATGCATCTGAGGTTCAAACACAGACATCAACAGAATGATATAAAATCCCAACAAATATGTTGGCACACTTATCCAAATATAATTTGTGGTAGGTGGGGGCGCTCACCATCCACTCACTCAATGTAGTGCTGCTGTCAAGTGTCTGCCCTTTCCTCTCCTCTCTCCATTCCTTCCATCCGCTTCCGTCTTCCTTTACTTCATTTTTTTCTTGTCCTTCTGCCTACGGGTAACTTTACACTTCCTCTTCTGTCTTTCTTTCCTTCATTCTTTCCTCTTCCTTCTGCCTGTGGGTGACTCTACACTGAGTGACAAGGAAAATGGTTTCCTGTACACCAGGGAACCATTTACTACGCTGGGTGGTAACCATATAACCAAATTTTGGCGCCTGGTGGTTTAGTGAGTAATTATTGCGCTCGTATCGGATTGAGCCGGTGAAGGTCTATATCCAAGGGGTGGTTGGGGTTGATTGCTCATGTAATGCCACTCAGGGATGAGTGAGGCTGGTCACTCTCATCTTAAATGTCGGGACCAACTGCTTAGCCCCGGGCTCCTATGCTCCTCATGGGGCAATGTAGGATTGGATGATGGATGGATAGATGGATTATGTTTAAGCATATCATTTTGTAGAATGATAACACATCCAAACAAATATGATGGCACAAATCTAACATTAAAAAAAGGAAAATATGATGCACTCACAGCACTTATGCCTTATAAATAATGTTTAAGTAAAAAATGAGACTTGCCCTGTGACCTTTATCTGATCGATTATTTTCAAACTGAATTACTAATTACAGTACAGTAATCACTCTAATATCCGGACGCCCAATATCTGAACATCCCCACTACCGGACATAAGAATGTTTCATACTGTACTTTTTTCCATACTATACTTACCTCATTTCACTCTTTAATGTCTTTTATTGGTGTGAATAGGGTGTTAGGAGCTATGCATGTGCAGTAGGAAGGTGTTTTTCTGAGTTAGGCTAGGTTAGGGTCCATAAGTACCAGTCCAGGAGCCAGTCACCAGAATGTATATTATTGTATGAACCTACTTCTAAACCCTCATTTTATGTTTCTTTTGCATTTATTTCAGTCATTTATGTGCCTTATTGGTGTGATTTGGGTCTTAAATAGGTGCTATGCATGTCCAGAGGGAGTTGTATAGGTGTTTCTCTGAGTTAGGGTCCATAAGTACAAGTCCATAAGCTGGGGCCCAATATCCGGACAGAACCAATATCCGGACCTAACTATGGCTCTATTACGTTGGATTTTGGAGTGATTACTGTACTTGATTACTGCATGATCCTCAACATTTCCACTGAGATTAATCCAAAATCAATCAAAGCCATTTGAGCAGATGCCCCTGACCTTGGCCCTTGACTTATTAGCTATTGTTAATACCATTAAGGCATCTGGCAATATACAGATAGCTAGATAGTTAATACTATTAAATTTCATCTTTGCCTGACCCTCAGTCCTTCCATCAAGTTTTGTCCAAATTGAATCAACACTTTGAGTTTTAGGATCAAACATTTGATCCTGCCTTGTGAACCTGACCTTTCATCCTTACTTTATCTTGAACCCTTCCATGAAGTTTGGTTTCAACTGTATTACAGGTGTTGAAACTGACCTTAACACACAGTATTAACCTCTGACCTACTGTTCAATAAAAAAGAGAGAGAGAGAAAAAAAAGGCAACACCATCTTTTACTGACCTTAGCACACAGTATTAATTTCTGACCTACTGTTCAGGGAAAAAAAAAAAAAAAAAAAAAAAAGAGGCAACCCCATCTTTTACTCTCAACCATTACAACAAATCTGGTTAAATTCAGATCCAAACTGCTTAAATTTTGTTTACATACACACACAAATGGGCTGGAACACTGCTATGATTTTGTTTTTTTGGAAGCTTGAAATTTGGTTGTCACTATTCTTGAGATAGTTGCCTGGAACTCTTATAAAGGTGTGTCTAGATTAAGCAGTAAAGGCAACAATCCAGGAAACAATTATTAATACCCAAATTAATAAATAGAATTATAAAATAAATGACTACTTTCTTGGTCAAGATATTCTATTAGAAGGGAGGGGGGCCTGACCCCACACCCCCTTTCTCCTGTGGCTGCACCCATGCACACTGGTTGAAATTTAACATTGTCCTATGGCCTGATACACTGACTGAGTGATCTTAAAACTGAATCCCTTCATCCTTGCATTACCCTGAACCCTTCAACCAAGTCTGACCTGTGACACTGATCTCTGCCTGACTGGTCTCAAACCTGAATTCCTTCATCCTTGCCTTACCTTGAACCCTACCACAATGTTTTGTCTAAATCAGATACAAACTGTTTTCATGATGTAAACTTCACTTTTGACTTATTCCCCCCCCCCCAATAGCTGACTTCTGAACATAGTGTTCTGACTGAAGAGTTATATTGCCTGCATGTGAAGTGGGTACGAAAATGTTTCTTCACTGCTTGTACAGGAATGTCTTAGAGGTGGGTATGTTGTCAAAAAAGAGTCAGGGTAATGTGTGTGTGTGGTACTTGTTTGATGTGTTTAGTTATGTTGTTTGCTTCTTTCATGTAATGACAGGCGTTATTTGTTGGTTGTCACGAATCAAATTTGCGACATTTCCTTTTTGTGAGAAGCCACGAACTATTAGTGGAAAACTCACTGTTTATCGTTCAGTTAACCGCTCATTCGGACGGAAGCTCTGTCAAATCAGTTTTTCAGTGTCATACGTTATCGTCTTTGCGTGAGACATTGGCGCTTCCGCTGAGCGATTTGTTTTGGGCGCGTCTCGCTCACTCCACCGTTAGAAAAATGCGGCCTACTGCTCCCCCTTTTTTCCCACGACTTACGCAGTCCAGTTGTTGCTGTGACGGAGAGAGGTCCTGTGCCAGCAGTGTGAGAGGTCAGCTAGTACCCAAACTCCACTTCACAGTTCTCCAGTACTCCCATCCTTAGTTCAGCTTTGGGTGATACGCAGCATTCATCGACTAGTATTTCCTTCTTGTATTTTCCTAGTCTTAAGAGTTTAATTAAGGTGTTTTTTTCCTAGGCGTAAGAATTTAGCTCGAGTGAGTGAGTGAGTGCGATCTCATTAATTTGATTTTGAAATGTAACGTTAAATTTATTTTTGTAATCAATAAATTTAACAGTTCTTTTTCTTGAGCTTAATGTAATGTAAACTCTTGTTTCATTTCTCCATAATTAAGCTTATTTCCATATAGCTCCTAGCTTGCATAAACGTTTTGTTATTCATAACTGGTACTTAGACCAGTCTTGTTGTATTAACTTAAAATCCGTTGTGCCACCTAGGAGTTAAGCATCAGCAAGAACCTGATATTATTATTAGTATTAGTTATTTATTGTCAGAGGTGAAGTAACTTTCTCCAGAGGCTAACAGTACTAATTTAGCATTTGTGAGTAATTAGTCTCTGCTGTGTACTGTTGAGAAAGTTTATACATTCTCGTTCTTAGAGAATCGTGCACAAGCCAGCGTAAAGTAATCGTTGCTTGATGTAGCAAGACAATCATTGTCTCTGCTCTTCAATATTATTGAATATTATTATCAATTAAATAATACTGAGCAGATATTTTAAAAACCCAGTGATATTATAAAAACCCCGTGACAATTGGCGACCTCGCCAGGATATTAGCTCCTAGCTCTAAAGCTATTCACGAGATAGTGCTCACTCGTTCATATTTAGGTATTTATAATTAAAGTTTATAGGCACAAGTTTACTGGTGGTTACCGTTAATTTAATAAGTGAATTTTTGCTTTATTAATCAATAGAGTACTTAACTCTAGTTTATTCTTGGTAACGCCAGACGATTTTATTCGCTCCTGGGTACCCGCCGTACCCATTGTGTTAATTATTGAGTCTTCTCAGTTATTTGCAAATTTTGTTTTATTTTTGCCAGTTAACTAGATAAGACTGGTCACCACTAGCTTGTGTCTGTACTCTTTACTTGTGTTTATTACCGCAGTATTCGTTTGCGAAGCAGTCAGTACTCAGTTTTGTTTGCTTAATAAGCTAGCACCATGGCAGCCAGTGCTTATGTACAGGAAGCCAAAGATATGGGTCTCACAGACCCAGAGAAAATACAGAGTTACGTTCTCTCCCGGTTTAATTACGAGCAAGAACGTGAGAAAGATGCTCGTGAAGAGCGTAGAATCCAACGCGAACACGAGCGAAAACAGCGTGAGGAAAGCGAAAAGGAGTGCGAACACGAGCGAAAACAGCGCGAACTCGACTTAGAACACGTGCGGGAACAACGTGAATATGAACGTGCCGAACATGAGGCACGAGAAAAACATGAACTTGAAGTGCTGAAGCTCAAGCGAGATTCCTTGGCTTCAGACACATCTGGTGCAGTTGGTCAAAGCTCCACGAGCGTTCTCCCTGCACATGTCCTGGCGACCCCACGGATCAAGCTTCCTTCATACAAGGAAAGCGAGCGAATCGAGCCGTACATAGCTCGTTTTGAGGACATGGCAGACATGTATCAACTGGATGAGGCAGCTAAGCGGCTTCAGTTTCTTAGCCTATTTGAGGGCTCTGCCCTCGATATTCTCCACAGAATTCGTGGAGACAATCTCACATATGAGATGATGAAAGCTGCACTCATTCAGGCGTATGGTCTCACAGTAGACGACGCCAAAGTTCAGTTCATGCGAGCTCGTCTCCAAGACAAGGAGACAGCTGTTCAGTTCCTTGATCATCTCACAGCTTACTTAAATGAGTGGATGGAGAAAGATGAAACTCCTTCCATGCGTGAGGGGATAATTGACCTTATGCTGCGTACACAGCTAGAGAGGTCGTGGCCTGCTGAGCTCATAGCACAGCTTAAGATCTGCCAGGTGAAAGATGCCAGCCAAATGGTAGATAAGGCTGACACATTCTTTACTGCATATGGGTATCAAACTCGTAAGCAAAACACCTGGAACAGAAAACCTGATAAGTCTGGGAAGCCGTCTCAGACTGAATCCCAGCACCAAGGCCGTTCTCAGAGTAATGGCCAAGGTCCAAACAAACAGCAGAAGGACCAGGGGCAAAATACACAGCAGCCTGCTTGGAAGCGGTACAACAAGCACCCCAACCAGCAGCAGTTCCCCAAGCAGCAGCAGCAATACAAGGACAAGCCACGTAACCCTCAGTCAGGTCAATTAGTGTATCGGAGGCAGGAGGCAAATGCAGCCTTCATTCCACAAGTACCCGGTGGTGCCATCTCTACCAGTACAGGTACTTCCCAACAGTTCACAAGTCCCCCTCCGACCATGAACTCTCCTCAGACACCTAGTTCCCAGGGCGCCACGTTTGCTGCATCGGTTGTTCCGCAGTCTCATGAATGACTGGCTGCTACCTCCTCAGACCCTTCCACCAGCAACACTGCCTTTCTTGTTCAGCCAGGGTCTGTGGGAGGTGTTTCTGTAAATGTCCTGAGGGACAATGGTTCCTCAGGTTGCTCTGTTAAGCAGAGTTTAGTTCGGCCTGATGAGTATACAGGTCGACAGATCCAAGTTAGACTTATTGATGGATCAGTGAGATTGTTCCCTGAGGCACATATCCAGGTGGCGTCTCCATTTTTCACTGGCCTGACAGCTGCAGTTGTCATGCCAGAACCTTTATTTGACCTCATATTAGGCAACATACCTGGCATCAAAAATAGTTGTGCCGTAGATGTTGCTACTCAGACTTCGGCTGCTGCGATAACACGAGCCATGGCCAAGGCTCCAAATCGCGTCACTCCGTTGACCGTTGCAACGCCGCAAGATCTGATTCGTAGTCAAGATGTTGTCCAAGAGCAACAGACTGACTCGACACTTGCCTCAGTGCGCAAGAAGCTGGAGGGTAAAGTGATCAAGTATTCACAGGGAGGACAAGCCAGGTTCCTTTGTAAGCGAGGACGGCTGTACCGTGAGTCACAGACACCCCAGGGTGAGGTTCGACTGCAGTTTGTCGTTCCTGCAAAGTATCGCCGAGCAGTGTTTGAATTAGGTCACTGTTCAGCAATGGGATGTCACATGGGTCAAAAGAAGACCTCTGACCGCATCCATGCTGACTTTTTCTGGCCAGGAATGGGACGGGAAATAACGAGGCTCGTATGTTCCTGTGATGTGTGTCAGTGTACCACTGACCGGGGACGTGTCCATCCTGCGCCATTGAAACCAATGCCCATAATCTCTGAACCATTCGAGAGAGTAGCAGTTGACATAGTTGGGCCAATCTCCCCTAGGGCTAGTGATGGATCAAAGTATATCCTCACTATTGTTGATTTCAGCACACGGTGGCCTGAAGCCGTGGCCCTTAAGAATATAGAGGCCGTCACTGTTGCTGAGGCATTAATTGAAGTGTTCTGTCGTGTAGGTATCCCTAAGGAGGTCTTAAGCGACCGGGGTTTGCAGTTCACTTCAGCAATGATGAACGAAGCGTTCAGGTTGCTGTCCATCCAAGGCTTACGAACTACGCCGTATCATCCCATGTGTAACGGGTTGTGTGAGAGGTTCAATGGAACTCTCAAGAAGATGTTGAGGCGCATGACCGCCGAACAGCCAAAGGAATGGCCGCGGTTCATTGCTCCTCTTCTATTTGCATATCGAGAAGCCCCACAGCATTCACTGAAATTCTCACCCTTTGAACTGGTGTATGGGAGGTCGGTCCGGGGCCCACTTCAAGTCCTTCGTGAGTTATGGGACGATGAAGAACCCGACCCTGAAGTCAAGACCACCTACACCTACATCCTTGATTTGGCTGACCGCCTCCAGTCGACGTGCGAGTTAGCTAAGGAAGAACTGATCAAGGCGCGTGAAGTTCAGAAGGCTAATTACGATAAGAAGGCAAAGCTTCGGAAGTTCAGTCCAGGCGATAAATGCTTGGTATTACTCCCCACTGCCCAGAACAAGTTGTTGGCACAGTGGAAGGGTCCATTCGATGTAGTAGAGCGCATTTCAGACCTCAACTACCTAATACAGATGGGGAATCTTCGAAAAAGGTTCCACATTAACATGTTGAAGGCTTATCATGAGTCAGACCCCGAGGAGACTGGCCTACGAGTAGCTGATGATAGTGACCAGCCACTGGAAGAAACCGGGGCAGCTGCGGTGATCCCAGCTGATGACCATGATGACGAGCCCTTAACTGCTCAGTCCGATCAGGAAGAGACTGTCGGAGATGTTTTACTTAACCCTGACTTAGCAGTAGGAGACCAAAATGCCTTATGGTCACTGCTCTGTCAGTATGCTGATGTCTTCTCAGACCAACCTAGACTTGCAAAGGTTGCGTGTCATAAAATTGAGTTGACTAGCAATGCTCCTATAAAGGTTAAGCCATATCCGATTCCCATGCGACTACAGGGTGCAGTAAATAAGGAAATTGCTGACATGGAGACTGCAGGCATTATCGAAAAGTCCTCATCTCCTTACTGTAGTCCGATGGTAGTAGTCCGCAAGAAAGATGGTGGAGTCAGGATTTGTGGCGACTATAGAAGGCTCAATGCAATCACCAAAGTGGATGCTGAGCCAATGGGTGACCATATTGCCATCTTCTCCAAGCTGGCAGGGTCACAATATTTCACGAAGCTCGACCTAGCGAAGGGATTCTTCCAGATTCCCCTTCATCCTGAGAGTCGTCAGTTCACTGCCTTTGCTACTCCTAGGGGGTTGTACCAGTATAAAGTCCTCCCATTTGGACTTACCAATTCCCCAGCAGTATTCAATCGTGCCATGAGACAAGTGCTCCATGGTATTGTAGGAGTAGAGATGTTCGTTGACGATGTCCTCGCTCATTCCGCCACATTGGAGGAGCACCTCAGACTCTTGGAAATTGTCTTCAGTAGACTCCAGAGTTTCAACATGACTGTGAAGCCTAGCAAATGCAAGATTGCTCACAGTGAGGTGGAGTTCCTCGGTCATATTGTTGGCAACAATCACTGCAGGTGTCAGGGTGACAAGATCAGGAAGGTTAGAGAAGCCCCGAGACCCGTGACCAAGAAACAGGTTAGGGCATTTCTTGGCCTAGTGGGATATTATAGGAGTTTTATCCCCAACTTTGATCTCATTGCCCAACCGTTGTACGAAGTGCTACGGAAATATGCTCCATACACCATTGAATGGGGAGAAGCGCAAGAGAGATCTTTTGCCACCCTCAAGAATATGTTGTGCAAGGAGCCCATCTTGCAGTTGCCTGATTCCAGCAAACCTTTCATACTGCGCACTGATGCTTCACAAGATGGAGTAGGTGCCATATTGATGCAGGAATCGGAAGGTGGAATCTTCCCAGTGGCATACCACAGCCGTAGGCTAAAACCTGCCGAGAGGAATTACTGTACAGTACTGCTGAGAAGGAACTCTTGGCTGTGGTTGATGGTGTTAAAAAATATTATTATTATTTATTTGGGGCATCATTTGTTCTGGAAACTGACCATATGCCACTCACTAGTCTTAGCACGACCAAGACGGCTGATGCAAGACTGACACGCTGGACACTGTATTTACAGCAGTTTAACCTTGTTGTGAGATACATCAAGGGAAGTGATAACGTAGGTGCAGACCTGATGTCTCGCCTGCTAACTGCTGACTAACATGGGCAGTTGTTGTATGCTGGGTTCCGTGATAGGCATCCTCAGAGATTTGAGTAATCCAAGGACCAGCCTAGTTCCCAGTCAAAAGTGTAGACCTGACGTCTCACTTGTTGGCCCCACAGGACATAGTATGTCCAGGTCCTGTACATACACGTGTACTGTAGGTTAAAGGGGAAGTGAGAACTCTGCAGAGGCGACTTGAGGCTATGGAAGACCCGAGTTTGCACAAGGATTCTCAGCTCCCCGATACTAATATAAGTACTGTAGGTTAAGGGGGAAGTTTGAGAGAGAACTCCGCAGAGGCGACTCGAGGCTATGGAAGACCCGAGTTTGCACAAGGATTCTCAGCTCCTCGATACTAATATAAGTACTGTAGGTTAAGGGGGAAGTTCGAGAGAGAACTCCGCAGAGGCGACTCGAGGCTATGGAAGACCCGAGTTTACACAAGGATTCTCAGCTCTCCGATACTAATATAAGCACTGTAGGTTAAGGGGGAAGTGAGAACTCCGCAAAGGCGACTTGAGGCTATGGAAGACTCAAGTTTGCACAAGGATTCTCAGCTCCCCAATACTAATATAAGTACTGTAGGTTAAGGGGGAAGTGAGAACTCCGCAGAGGCGACTTCAGGCTATGGAAGACCCGAGTTTGCACAAGGATTCTCAGCTCTCCGATACTAATATAAGTACTGTAGGTTAAGGGGGAAGTGAGAACTCCGCAGGGGCGACTTGAGGCTATGGAAGACCCGTGTTTGCACAAGGATTCTCAGCTCTCCAATACTAATGTAAGTACTGTAGGTTATGGCACAGGTTGAGGACCTGTGTGCAGTTTGAGGCTCTGGAAGACCCGAGTTTGCACAAGGATTCTCAACTTGCCAACACTAATCGTGTGCTATAATTAATGGCGACCTCGAATGTACGAAGCTTAGGCTGTCACTTGTATTTTTCGGCCAGAGCGTATTTTTCATAGCATGTACTGATTGCTAGGCAGAGAGAGTAATTGTAACTTAATAAGAATTTTGTCTCACTGACACTTTTGATGCTCCACCTTAATTGGTTTTGCAGGTACAGCAATGGGTGTAGCAGTTCTGCTGTGCGGCCCAGCTGATCGTCTGCCGCACGCTGCCGCCTCTTCTCCTCTGCCTTCGTCGTTGTCATATTATTATTTATTGTGTCATTTTACGCGTAGGTACAGTTACAATACAACTGTCACACCTACACCATGTATTACATACACCACGCTACACAACAATTAGTTGTCAGTGTAAATGTAGCGAATTTTCGCTCAGTTTGACCTGAGTACAGGATTTTCACCGTCATCACGGAGTTTTTCCCTCAAGCTTGCTTCTATTAATGTAAATACGAGGTTTTTTCGCTCACTGGCGACTGCGATTTTCTACTGTAGCAGGATAGCACACACACACCACAGTGTGAATCTTGTGTGACTGAGTTAGGATGTGTACATATATATATATTCCACAAATTTTTTCCCATAAGGAAAAAATTTAATTTTGTAGGGGCGTAATGTCACGAATCAAATTTGCGACATTTCCCTTTTGTGAGAAGCCACGAACTATTAGTGGAAAACTCACTGTTTATCGTTCAGTTAACCGCTCATTTGGACGGAAGCTTTGTCAAATCAATTTTTCAGTGTCATACGTTATCGTCTTTGCGTGAGACATTGGCGCTTCCGCTGAGCGATTTGTTTTGGGCGCGTCTCGCTCACTCGACTGTTAGAAAAATGCGGCCTACTGCTCCCCCTTTTTTCCCACGACTTACGCAGTCCAGTTGTTGCTGTGACGGAGAGAGGTCCTGTGCCAGCAGTGTGAGAGGTCAGCTAGTACTCAAACTCCACTTCACAGTTCTCCAGTACTCCCATCCTTAGTTCAGCTTTGGGTGATACGCAGCATTCATCGACTAGTATTTCCTTCTTGTATTTTCCTAGTCTTAAGAGTTTAATTAAGGTGTTTTTTTCCTAGGCGTAAGAATTTAGCTCGAGTGAGTGAGTGAGTGCGATCTCATTAATTTGATTTTGAAATGTAACGTTAAATTTATTTTTGTAATCAATAAATTTAACAGTTCTTTTTCTTGAGCTTAATGTAATGTAAACTCTTGTTTCATTTCTCCATAATTAAGCTTATTTCCATATAGCTCCTAGCTTGCATAAACGTTTTGCTATTCATAACTGGTACTTAGACCAGTCTTGTTGTATTAACTTAAAATCCGTTGTGCCACCTAGGAGTTAAGCATCAGCAAGAACCTGATATTATTATTAGTATTATTTATTGTCAGGGGTGAAGTAACTTTCTCCAGAGGCTAACAGTACTAATTTAGCATTTGTGAGTAATTAGTCTCTGCTGTGTACTGTTGAGAAAGTTTATAAATTCTCGTTCTTAGAGAATCGTGCACAAGCCAGCGTAATCGCTGCTTAATGTAGCAAGTCAATCATTGTCTCTGCTCTTCAATATTACTGAATATTATTATCAATTAAATAATACTGAGCAGATATTTTAAAAACCCAGTGATATTATAAAAACCCCGTGACATTGGCATAGGCTGTCCCTTATAATAGTGTGCCTCTCATGTCAAGATATTCTCTAACAGTGAGGTCTTTAGGTTCAAAGCAATTGAGCTGTGGAAGTGGTTTTGATGCAAACTGTGATGATGCATTGGGTGTTGTTCTCTAGAGTCTGCAAGGTGCTGTAGTGAATGCCTGATAGGCTGGGGGCCTAGGCTGAGTAGGCATAGGACATCATAGATCTACTATACTGTCTGTGGAGTAGGAAGTGTATTTCTTTTTGTTGCCCAAAGTCTGTCCCTTTGAGTTCCCTGAGTATGTTAAGTCTGAAGGTGCACTGCCTCTTGAAGCCTTGTATGTGGTCCCTGAAGATGAGTCAAGAGTCATCCCAAGGACCTGAGTGGCAGGGGTGTGCGGCAGTTTAGTTTTGTTTCGTTTTTAAAGGCTCCAACATGCTTGCATGTGTCGGCCTTGGTCACCTAAAGGCGGCTCTCCACGTTGCACGATCCATTGCAGCCTCCCTGTTCAGTCCCTTAACCCTAAGGTCACACTTAATGACCTCGTCCCATGTCTTTCTCGGTCTACCCCTCATAACCCCAACCCTAATATTAACTCTTCTCACCTTCCTCACCCAATTATCATCCCCCATCCTCTCCACATGTCCAAACCACCTCAATATACCTCTCCTCATCACAACACCAATACACTCCAGTCCCATCCTACCTCTCACCTCTTCCATTGTAAACCCAGCCCCTCCAGGCCTTGGACGCAGGGACACACTGCACACCCACCTAATCATTGTCATTTCTGTACGTCTGAGCCGGCGAATGTCTTCCTCCTTCACTGCCCAGGTCTCACTGCCATACAGCATTACACTCCTAACACATGCTGCATACAAAGACCCCTTAGCACGTAGGGAGAGCCCTCTCAATGTCAGGAGAGGCAAGAGCTCCTTCAACTTCTTCCAACCACTTCTCACCCTAGCCACAGAGCTAGCTCCAGCCCCACCTCCAGCACACAACATGTCTCCCAAATAACAAAACTCTTCCACACACTCAAGAGATTCACCAGCAAGTTCAATCCTTTCACGTCTGACGATCTCCACCTGCTCACCCCAGCACGCCGTACACATAAAATCAGCATTATCTCGCAGTCTACCTCTGATACCACTACATCTCTTATGCAGCCATTTATCACACACACCGCACAAGATGGAATTACTTCCCACGCCCTTGTGGCAAACTACACATGGCCACTCTCCCTCATCTTTGACAGTACTGCCACCAACCCTAGATATCATCACTTTTGTTTTATCTGCATTTACCCTTAAACCCTTTTGCCCCATACCATCTCTCCACTTCCTAAACCTTTCCTCCGCCTCCCTTTCATTCTCTGCAATCAACACCAAATCATCAGCATACAACAACTCCCACGGGAGTCCGTTTCTAAAGTCACGTGAAAGGCACATTATTAAGCGTTATGTCAGGGGAGTACAGTAATCTCTTGATTATTGTGCACTTTGTTATAGCAGTTTTTGTTATCACTGCTAGATGAAAATCTGCACTCCTGCTGTTATCGCGCATTTTTTCCCCCCCTAAAAAAACATTTTAATCACACACCTGAGCTGGTTTCTGCCAACAATGATGGTGCAAAATCAGTGGCTTCTGATGGCTTTGAAGGATTCAAAGATATGAGAAAATTCAGTAAAAGTGGAAGTACACAAGAAATTAACTTCCCTGCCCTCATAACACATGCTTATACGATATTTACACACCGGCCTCTGTATGGCAATCAGAAGGGTTACTTATTATTGCTCCCTCTCTCTCTCTCTCTATCTCTTCAGCACAGGAGGCACAAGTGAAATTAAGTTTATGCATAAATATGGGTCCACCGTGATTTTTTCACAAGATTATGGGTGATTATTGCTTCAATTGCCGGGAGCCATCTAAGTGTGCCTTGTGCATTATGGAGGTTATTCTCTCGGGCATGGAAGCATACATTCCTTCCTCATATCCGTTGACTATTGCAAGAAAGCCTTGGTTTAATCACGCTTGTTCTAATGCTGTCTGCAACAAGGAGAGGGCCTATAAAAGGTACCAGAGCCAACCCACCCCTGAATCACATCTTTTTTATGTTTCTGCCTGGAATCGTGCTAAGTCTGTTCTTCGTTCTGCTAAAAATAATTTCATCTGTACCAATACTGGGAATGGTACTAATAAAAAGTATCGGCGCTCCCATTCCCGTTACTAGCTCGAAAAAGTAGTGGCATTAATGGTCTCGCTACTTGATACGAAATATAGCAGCACTCCCGCTATTTTGGATAAGAAAAAGGTAGACGAAGGAAAGATTAACAAAAATCTGTGATACAGCAATACACTATATACTGTTTTTGATAATATTAGTCAGTCTGAGTGGTTATGTTGTGTACCAGTAATGTCTGTATATACTTATATTGAAAATTAAAAAAAAAAAAAAAAAAAAATCATATACATGTCGGTGTCACTTTCAAGAAGCTTAGAGCCGAAGGTACAGGAAAAAGCTATTTACTCTATAATGTAACAAATGTTCTTTTACACTATTACCTAGTATAGCTACTGAAAGTAACATACGTAAATAAAAGGGAAAAAAATGTAGCCTACCATTGATACATATTATATAGATTTATTATATTTTCAATGATACCTATTTAAGATATGTAGGAAAACAAACGTAAAAATGAACTGGGGCTTTCTTTTAAAGGCTATTTATACACTAGTAATGTTTTTTTCCATTACTTTAAACTGAAAGTTTTATGAAATTGTAACGTAGTAAGAATAAGTCTGAAAGAGAGAGTGGGGGAGAGAGTGGGAGTTAAAGAAGGGGATAGTTAGAGGTGTGTGTGTGTGTGTGTGTGTGTGTGTGTGTGTGTTTACCTATTTGTAGTATACAGGAATTGAGCTATGCTCGTGTTGTCCTGTCTCCATATCCACATTTATCAAGTCTACCTTTACACACATGAATGTTTTTCTCATGCACCATCTCTTTGTCTAAGTCATTCCAAATATTTAAGTATTTACCTAATATACCTAATTGTAATATGAGAAAAAGGCAGAGTATAAGAGAGAAGTGGAGGAACGATTGGGCAAATATGAATTGGAGCAGATGGGAGACGTGGAAGGTGTCTGTAGGATATTTACAGAAGAAATATGTGCAGCATGTGATGTGGTGTGTGGAAGGAAGAGAAGACGGAGGGGGGTGCAAGGAACAGCATGGTGGACTGAAGAGGTGAGACAGGCTGTGGCACAAAAGAAGAAAGCATACAATGAATGGATG
This sequence comes from Coenobita brevimanus, assembly GCF_032717465.1. Classification (NCBI taxonomy): domain Eukaryota; kingdom Metazoa; phylum Arthropoda; class Malacostraca; order Decapoda; family Coenobitidae; genus Coenobita; species Coenobita brevimanus. Next base: position 40,505,975 of record NC_136966.1, read on the forward strand.
AGAAATAGGGCCGTGGAAGAAGTTGAGAGGCGGAAGAGAGAGTTATATGTAGAAAGAAAGATAAGAGGTGAAAACATTAGTAAGAGAGAGTAAGAAGAGAGTGGATGAGGAATTTGGAAGGAATTTGAGTGTAAAGTGGAGGGACTGTAAGAAAATGTTCTGGAAAGAGGTGAAGAGAGTAAGACAGGGTGGAAGTGAAGTTAGCAGGGGAGTGAAAGATAAAAATGGTAGATTACTAGTGGAGAAGGGAGAAAAAGTGAGCAGATGGAGAGAACACTTCAAGGAATTGTTGAACATAGAGGATGGAAGTAATGCGAGTATAAGTGGCTGGGGTATGGCTGGGAGAAGAAGAGAGGTGAGGAGACAGGAAGAAATCAGTAGGACAGAAGTTGTGGAAGCAATGAAGAAAGTTAAACTGGGGAAAGCCCCAGGAATTGATGGAGTGTGTGGTGAAATGCTGAAGCATGGTGGAGGGATAGTAGTAGAATGGATGTGGAAGATGTCCAGATTGGCCTGGGAGGAAGGTAGAGTCCCAGAGGATTGGAAGTCAGGTATAATTATTCCCTTGTACAAAGGAAAAGGGGAAAAAGAAGTGTGTGGTAATCATAGGGGCATCTGTCTTCTTAGTATAATAGGAAAAGTGTATGGTAGGATACTTATTGATAGAGTTAGAGAAAGAACAGAGAAATTAGTTGGAGAAGAACAGGGAGGCTTTAGGAAGGGAAGAGGTTGTGTAGATTAGATATTCATTCTTAGATCTTTAGTGGAAAAGTTTCTAGAGAAGGGAAAGAAGTTGTATGCGGCTTTCATGGATTTGGAGAAAGCATATGACATGGTGGACAGACAAGGAGTGTGGAAAGTGTTAGGAATATATGGAGTAGATGGGAAGTTGTTGAATGCTGTGAAGAGTATGTACGATGGTGCAAAGGCTGCAGTGCGTGTGGACGGTGAACTAAGTGAATTTTTCTCTTTGAAGGTTGGGTTGAAACAGGGATGTGTCATGTCTCCATGGTTGTTCAATCTGTACATGGATGGGGTAATAAAAGAGGTACAAGGTAGGGTAGTGGATGTTGGAGTGGCCCTGGTGAGAGACGATAGTGTTTGGAAACTCCCTGTACTGTTGTTTGCAGATGATACTGTGTTGTTGAGTGAAGATGAAGGGGAGCTGCAAGGCGTGGTGGATGAGTTTGAGAGAGTGTGTAAGAAACGGAATCTAAAGGTGAATGTAGCAAAGAGTAAAGTGATGGTCTTTGAGAGAGGTGAAGTCAGTGAATGTACAGAGAGGTTGGATGGTGAGGAATTGGAAAATGTGAGTACGTTTAAGTACTTGGGTAGTGTGATGAGTAAGGATGGAGGTTTGGAGGGTGAAGTGCTTGAAAGGGTACAGCAGGGAAGAAAGGTTGCTGGTTCTTTGAAAGCAGTGATAAGAAACAGAGAAGTGAGCATGGAAGTGAAAAAGTTACTACATGACAGTATTGTGATACCAACTCTAACGTATGGAAGTGAAGCTTGGACGTTGTTGGAAGGACACAAGTCAAGAGTGAGAGCAGTGGAAATGAGTTATTTAAGAGGAGCCTGTGGAGTCACATGGAGAGACAGGCTGACGAATGAGGATATAAAGAAGCGTTGTGGTGTGGATGTGGATGTGATAGGAAGCGTCATGAGGAACACACTGAGGTGGTTTGGCCATGTGGAGAGGATGGAGGGTGAAAGACTGACGAAGAGAGTGTATGTGAGTAAGGTGGAGGGGGAAAGAGGGAGGGGGAGACCGAGGATGAGATGGAGGGATGGGGTGGAGAGGTATATGAGAGAGGGGGGTGTGAGTTGGGAGCAGGGCAGTGAAATGGCGGGGGACAGGGCGACTTGGAGGCGATTTGTTTGTGGCCGCCCCAAACGGGATTGAGGCGTCTGGCAATAGATAGATAGTAATATACACGGGATGTACTATGCTCGTGGGTTTCCGTCGCTGTTTCTCAATAAGTCAAATTTAGCTTTAAACTCGTTTAAGTTTTTAGACTGGATGATCTCTTTGTCCAGGCTATTCCATAAGTCTATACTTCTGTAAGGAAAGCTATATTTCTTGATATCCTTCAAGCAGCTTGACCTTTTCAATTTCATTCCGTGTCTTCTTGTTCCTTTCTTATCCCATACAAACAGATCTTCTTTGTCAATTTTATCCACTCCCACCATGGTCCTGAACACTGCAATCATGTCTCCTCTCTTTCCCCTTTCCTCTAAGGAAGGCAAATCCAGTTATTCCAGCCTCTCTCTGTATGACAGGTCTGTCAGACTGGGGACCATCTTGGTTGCTGTTCTTTGTATTCTCTCAATCTTGTTTATATCTTTCTTTTTGTGTGGGGACCACACTACCGCTGCATATTCTAACCTGGGGCGGATCATGGCCACTATCAATTTTTTCATCATCTCCTCATCCATATAATGAAATGCTACTCTTATGTTCGTCAGGAGTTTATAAGTCTCTCCAACTATCTTGTTAATGTGCTTTTCTGGTGACAAACTATCTTGGACCAGCACTCCCAAATCTTTCTCTTCTCTCCTTTTTGTGATTAATTCATTACCCAACAAATAATTCAGTGATGGCCTCCTGGTACTTTTACCCATTACCAATATTTTACATTTCTTTACATTAAATTTCATTTCCCACGTCCGGCTCCAATCGTGTATCCTATCCAAATCCTCCTGCAGTATTTTACAATCCTCCTCAACCTCTACCTTCCTCAAGATCTTTACATCATCAGCAAACAGACTTGCATAACTGTTCACTCTATCTTCCATATCTATCTATCTATCTATATCCCGACGCCCTAATCCCGCAAAGGGTGGCCGCAGACAAAACGCCTCCAAGTCACTCTGTCACCCACCATTTGACTTCCCTCCCCCCAACTCACCCCCCCCTCCCTCATGTACCTCTCAACTCCATCCCTCCACCTCATCCTCGGTCTACCCCTCCCTCTCCCTCCCTCCACCTCACCTACATACACCCTCTTAGTCAGTCTTTCATTCTCCATCCTCTCCACATGTCCAAACCACCTCAGTGTATTTCTCCTAATCTTTTCAACCACAACCACATCTACCCCACAACGTTCCTTCACTTCTTCATTCGTCAACCTGTCCCTCCACGTCACTCCACATGCTCCTCTCAAGTAACTCATTTCCACTGCTCTCACTCTTGACTTATTCCCTTCTTGCAAGGTCCACGCCTCGCTTCCATACGTCAGGGTAGGGATCACATTACCATCATGCAGTGACTTCTTAACTTCCATACTCACCTCCCTATTTCTCATCACTGCTTTCAGTGTACCAACAACCTTCCTTCCCTGCTGTACCCTTTCATTTACTTCATCCCCCAAAGTTCCATCCTTACTCATCACACTACCCAAGTACTTGAATGCACTCACATTCTCCATATCCTCACCATCCAACCTCACTGCACACTCTGTGACTTCATTCCTCTCAAACACCATAACTTTACTTTTGTTTACATTAACTTTCAGCTTCCTCCTCCTACACACTGTCCCAAATTCATTCACCAAACCTTGCAACTCCCATTCATATCATTTACATAAATCAGGAACATTACTGGCGCCAACAACGAGCCTTGAGGGACTCCACTTGTTACTTCCCTCCATCCAGACATCCTATCCTTTATTACTGTCCTCATTTGTCTGTCTCTCAAAAAGTCTCTCATCCATTCCAGAAGTTTCCCCTTTAATCCTCCTATATATTCTTGTTTCCACATTAGTCTCTTATGAGGTACCTTGTCAAAGGCCTTCTCTAAGTCTAAGTACACATAATCCACCCAACCATCTCTCTCCTGTACCACGTCAATCGGTCTTGAGTAAAAACTCAACAAGTTAGAAACACATGACCTTCCACTTCTGAATCCAAACTGACTTTCAGCCAAAATATTCATCTCTTCCAGATATTTTATCCATCTGTCTTTCAGGATTCTCTCACACAATTTTGTGACCATGCTGGTTAGAGACACTGGTCTATAATTCAGGGGTTCTTCCCTGTTTCCTCCCTTGTAAATTGGTACCACATTTGCCCTCTTCCATTCTTGTGGCACTTTCCCCTCTTCCAGTGAGCATACGATTAAACTGTGGATTTTATCCGCCAGTTGTTCTCTGCATTCCTTCAGTACCCAATTAGAAATTCCATCAGGTCCTGGGGCTTTCCTTACATCTTGAGTTTCCAGTAATTTATACACTTCCTGTACCTCCACTTTTATACCTTTTATCACCGGAACATTTCTAATCACTCTCTCCCCTTCCACAAGCTCCTTTTCTTTAGTGAAAACTGACTGGAAATGTTTGTTCAATATTTCTGCTTGTATTGCCGCATCCTTAAAGACCTCTCCTTCTACTTTTAGTTTGGTGATTCCTTCCTTTTGTTTCAGTTTGCCATTAACAAATCTATAAAACAGTTTGGGTTCGTCCTTGCATTTGTCTATTATACCTTTTTCAAAATTCCTTTCTTCTTCTCTACGTATTCTTGTGTATTAATTTCTTGTTCTTTTATATTCTTCCTTTGTTCTGTTGTTACCTCTCTTTCTCCAATTGTTCCATGCCTTATCTCTCTCTTTTTTTGCTATCATACACCTTCTATTAAACCACTCCTTTTTCCTGTTTTCTTTGCCTCTTACTCTTGGTACAAATTTTTCCACTCCCAAATTATAGAGGTCTAGAAAGATATCCCACTTCCTCTGTATCTCTCTTGTTTCTCTGAATTTTCTCCAATCCGCATTTTCAAAAAAGTTTCTCAATCCTGTAAAATTTGCTTTCCCAAAGTTGTATTTTCCCTGTCTATGAAGCTCGTCTCTTAGCTCGACGTTCCCTATTAACATCTGGAACTCAATGACCACATGATCACTTTTTCCTAAAGGACAGAGATATTTCAATGATTCTATTACATCGGGTTCTTCGGTGAACAGTAAATCTAACCTTGCTGGTGTGTCCTCACCTCAAAACCGTGTCTCTTCTTTGACCCATTGCATCATCACATTATTCATTATTATATTTAATAACATAGTGCCCCACGAATCCTCACCGCCTCCCGAGTACCATTCCTCCCAGTTCACGGTTAAAGTCACCCACCAAAATTATATTATTGCTTTTCTCAATTATTTTTTGCAAAATAGCTAGCCATATCTGACAACATCTCATGGTATTCGTCATCATTCCATGCTCTCGTCTTTGGGGGAACACACACTACCGCCGTATCTCTCTTAACATTCTCTCCAGTTTCTAATTTCATATATATCACTTCAACCCTGCCTTCTCCCATTTCCACAGTATCTACATTTATGTTGTTCGTCACTGCTATCATCACTCCTCCTCCCCTTTTTTCTTGTCTGTCTTTTCTCCACAGTTTGTATTTACCATCTCCCAAATGAACATCAATATCTTCTCTTAATTTGGTCTCTACAAAGCACATGACATCAGGTTCATGTTCTCTCAAGAAATCATTAATTTCAATCCTTGTCGATATGAAGCCATCAACATTAGTATATATCACCTTCAAATTATTTTTGATGTTTTTAATACCCTCTTCTCTCCTACTCTCTGTCCGTACCACTTCCTCAACTTCTGATCTTTCACAGCCATCCCCCTTAGTTTCCTTCCCTTCTATTTCCTTAAAAACCACTTCCTTACTTTCATATCCATTACTCTCCAAAAAAAAGCATTACATTCTTCCTCTGTCCTCTTATCATTTTTTTCCTTTACTTCTTCCTTTAATGATTTTAAAACTTCTCTTTCTTCTTCATTCAGATCTTTTCTTATTATAATATTTTCCATCCCCGCCTCATTGCTTAATTTCCAGGTCACTTTAAGTATCTCATTTATTACACTTTCTGATGTAAACTTGACTCTCATTGGTCTTGTTTCCCCTTTCTTATAAGGCCCTATCCTCCTTACTTCCTCAATTTCTTTTACCCACTTGTCTCCTTCGGGGTCAATCTTGCCTAATATTCCTCTCACCAGGTTCGTGTCTCTCTCGAGTCTTATGAACCTAACCTTTTCTTCCTCTTCCCTGTTTCCAAATACTACCACACATCTGTTCCTTTCTACAGTTTCTCTCACTATTTTCTCATTTTTCTTCAGTATTTTCACTACATTTTCTTCCATTTTTTTTTTGTTCATTTCCCTTTCTTCCTGGATGATCTCTCTTACGCTGACCACTTCTTTCTGTTCTTCTTCTACGTGTGCCCACTTTGCCTTATGTTCTTCTACTACACTACTCACCTTCTCTGTTTTATTAGTACTCTCTTCTAGTTTTCTCCTCAATTCGACATTTTCACGCTTCAAATTTCTAATCTCTTCATTCGCTATTTCATTGGACTGGATCAGACTCTGTATGGTAGTATCCGTATTTTCAGACACATCCTTTATCACTAGATTCTCTACTTTCTTTTCAAGTTCACTAATCCTCATAATTAATGTTTTAACCAGGTCCATGACATTGGTATTTGTGTCAAATCCTTGAAATTCGAGTCCCTCATTGTTTACATTTTCGACCATGTTTGATGTTGGTTAACGTACCAAAACAGCTGTTACCGAAAAAAAACTACAAACATTCGTGTGTGTGTGTGTGTGTGTGTGTGTGTGTTTGTGTGTGTGTGTTGCCTACATCTAGCTGACATCCTTGTTTATTTTTACTTAATATAAATGATCAATAATTGACTAATAAATTCCTGTCTAATTACTGCATATTACTAATAAACTACTGATGTAATGTAGAACAAACATCAGTAATTGACAGAATTGACAAAAGTATTATTTTTTGTCATTAATAAATACAACCAAACCGTCGCCATATCTGTATGTACTCACCAGCTCCGGATCTGTATTCATCACGTGAGAAGCGAGGAGTGCGGTAACGCGTGAGTACAGCCAAAAAGTAGCGGCGCTCTCAGTTCCGCTACTGGCTAAAAAAAGTAATGGCGTTCCCACCATTGCTATTAAAATAGTGGCGGCACTATGTAGCGATGCTACTAATAGCGGCTCTATTCCCAGCTTTGATCCGTAATAAATGCTCTCAACTCTCTAACTCGAATTCTTCCTGCTCCTTCTGGCACCTTGCCAAAAATCTTTCTAATAACTTTACCTGATCATCCTTCCCTCCTCTTTTCTACTCTGATGGCTCTGTAGCTATTTCTTCTACTGATAAAGCAGATCTAGCTTTCTCCCCCAATTCCACCTTAGACGATTCAGGTGCTGTTCCTCCATCACTTCCCCCCTCTGACTTCCTCATGCCTGACATTAAAATTTCTTCAGCTGATGTATTTCTACTATCACTGGCCTTAATACTAACAAGGCATATGGGCCTGATGGAGTCCCTCCTGTTGTCCTCAAGAACTGCGCTTCTCTGCGTAATTACACCCTTCCTAGGTAAACTCTTTCACCTTTGTCTCTCAACTTGCACCTTTCATTCTTGCTGGAAGCTTGCTCTCATTCAGCCAGTCCCAAAGAAGGGTGACCATTCCCAACCCTCTAACCATCGTCCAATTGCTTCAATATCCTGTGTCTCAAAAGTTTTCGAGTCTATTCATAACAGAAAAATTTTAAAGCAAATTTCTTATTTACATCTCAAATGCTTTCGATTGAGTCTGGCATAAGTCTTTAATTTCCAAACTGCCCTCTTACGGTTTCTATCCTTCTTTCTGTGCCTTCATCCATAGCTTCCTTTCTGGTCATTCTATAGCCGCTGTTGTAAACGGCCATCATTCTTCTCCTAGATCTATCGACAGTGGTGCTCCTCAGGGTTCTGTCCTATCACCAACTCTCTTCCTTTTATTCATCAATGATCTTCCAAGATGTAAATCTAACCCTATCCACTCATACGCTGCTGATGCCATCCTTCACCTTTCCATTCAGTTCCTGCAATGTCCATCTCAGCAGTTACTTCAACAAACAAGGGATGAGGCTATGGCACACCTAATGTCTGACTTGGCTCGTATCTCTGACTGGGGTAAAAATAATCTTGTTGTATTTAATGCATCAAAGACTCAGTCTTTACACCTATCAACCCAACAAAATCTTCCACAGGAGTACCGACTAATGTTTAATAATATCCAGCTCAATCCTGCATCATCCTTGAACATGCTTGGGGTTTCATTCACTCAGGATATATCTTGGAAAGATCATATTGCATCTCTTGTAAAATCTGCTTCCAAGTGATTGGGTGTGCTAAGCTGACTCCGTACCTTCTTTACCCCTGCATAGTTGTTGACTTTATACAGGGGCTTTATACGCCCTTGTGCATAGTACAACTCATGTGTGGGAAGGCTCCCTACATACAGCTCTTCTCAATAGGGTGGAGTCATAGGCTTTTCATCTCATTAACTCTCCTCCTCTTACTGGCTCCCTTCAACCTCTGTATCTTTGCCGCACTGCTGCCTCTTTTTCTCATTTCTATTGCTACTTCAGTGGTCACTGCTCCTCTGAACTGTCTGCTTGCATCCCTCCGCCTCTACGATGGGTGTGTAGCACCCGTCTAGCAACAAACTCTCATCTCTTTTCTGTCCAACTCTCTAATGGAAGAGTTAACCGTTACTCCCAGTCCTTCATTCATGCAACAGGTCAGTTCAGGAACTGTCCCTCTCTGTCTATATTTCCTACTTCCTATGATCTCTAGCCTTTCAAAAGCAGTGTGTCCAGGCACCTCAAAATGAATGGATCTTGAATTTGGCTCTCTTTTGTATTGTTTTTGTTTTTGTCTTGGAAGGAACTGTTTTGCGGGCTCCTAGCCTTTGGCTCCTTCTTCCTCGCATTAAAAAAAAAATAAAAATAAAAAAATAACGATGTAAAGGAAACTCTTGCATGCTGATACTGTGTATAAAAAAAGGACAATGCTTGTTTTTTGTAGTGTTGAAAAATACATGAAGTGAACCACATGCATTTCACATTGCCGATGGCCAGACTGTTGGAAGAGCAAAGCATGCAAAGTCCAACAGGACGGTTTTCCTGTGTGTGTCCCCTATTCTGTTTTGTTGAAAGAGCAAATTATTATTTTCTGCTTCACTGATTATCAGAGTATGCCTGTATTTATGTTGTAGTGGATATGAATTGTTGTAAAAGGGAAAATTTGGGTTAACATGTGGGGTGCCTGGCACCAATTAGGGTAAATCTCATACGTTCTGTGCTTCCATTACCACACACTATGTGCAGTACCAATTATGTGCTATAACCAAGGAATCACTATACCTTTACTCAAGCTTGCTGCTGTAATGAGTGTCATGATGGATTTGACTGGAGTGATCATCAGCCTGCTATCCTCTATCCAATTCTGATGTATGTAGAGGTAGTCTTGTTGCAGTGTCTAGGCTGTGTCTGCGATGTGGTGTGAGGTTCATATGGTAATATCTTCTGTATATCAGGCAATGTATGGGGACAGTTGGGGTGTAGAAGTGTCATGCAAGTACATGCTGAAAAGTGTGGGTGAATGAATGCAGCCCTGTGGAACCCCATTAGGAGAAGTTTCATGTGTGTGACAATCTGTCCTAGAGAGTAATATGTGCTTGTTTACTGCATTACTAGCTGGCAAGTCAGCATTTGTTGTTCACTATGATTCTGTTGTAGGTTTTGGTGATACAGTCTGTGTCATGGATGACATAAAAGGCATCACTAATGTTTGTTGTCATAAGAGGTGTGTGGACCGTGTGGAGTTTATGCCATCAGATATATGTCCAATATGAACTGCAGCAGATGGGGGAAGTGGAAGGTGTGTGCAAGATAATCACAGAAGAAATATGTGCAGCATGTGTGTTGGGTGAAGAGAAGACGGAAGGGGTTGCAAGGAACAGCACGGTGGAATGAAGAGGTGAGACAGGCTGTGGCACAAAAGAAGAAAGCATACAATGAATGGATGAGAAATAGGGGTGTGGAAGAAGTTGAGAGATAGAAGACAGAGTTATATAAAGAAGGGAAAAGAAAGGTGAAATGATTAGTAAGAGAGAGTAAGAGAGTGGATGAGGAATTTGGAAGGAATTTGAGTGTAAAGTGGAGAGACTGTAAGAAAATGTTCTGGAAAGAGGTGAAAAGAGTAAGACAGGGTGGAAGTGAAGTTAGTAGGGGACTGAAAGGATAAAAATGGTAGATTACTAGTGGAGAAGGGAGAAAAAGTGAGCAGATGGAGAGAACATTTTAAGGCACTGTTGAACACAGAGAATGGAGGTAATGCAAGCATAAGTGGCTGGGGAATGGTTGGGAGAAGGAGGGAGGTGAGAAGACACGAAGAAATCAGTAGGATAGAAATTGTGGAAGCAATGAAGAAAGTCAAACTGGGGAAAGCCCCCAGCATTGATGGAGTGTGTGGTGAAATGCTGAAGCTTGGGGGAGAGATAGTAGTAGAATGGATGTGGAAGATGTGCAAATTGGCCTGGTAGGAAGGTAGAGTCCTGGAGAATTGGAAGTCAGGAATAATTATTCCCTTGTACAATGGAAAAGAGGAAAAAGAAGTGTGTGATAATCGTAGGGGCATTTGACTTCTTAGTGTAATAGAAAAAGTGTATGGCAGGATACTTATTGACAGAGTTAGGGAAATAACAGAGGAATTAGTTGGAGAAGAACAGGGAGGTTTCAGGAAGGGAAGAGGTTGTGTAGATCAGATATTCATTCTTAGATCTTTAGTGAAAAAGCTTCTACAGAATAGAAAGAAGTTGTATGCGGCTTTCATGGTTTTGGAGAAAGCATATGACAGGGTGGATAGACAAGGATTGTGGAAAGTAATAAGAATATATGGAGTAGTTGGGAAGTTGTTGAATGCTGTGAAGTGTATGTATGAAGGTGCTAAGGCTGCAGTGTGTGTGGATGGTGAACTGAGTGAATTTTTCTCTTTGAAGGTTGGGTTGAAACAGGGATGTGTCATGTCTCCAGGGTTGTTCAATCTGTACATGGATGGGGTTATACATAAGATACAGTAGTGGGTGGTATGCGGGATGATGAGACAGTGATTTTGGGAGGGGACTTAAATGGTCATGTAGGTGAAGCAGCACAAGGTTATGAAGGAGTGCATGGGGGATGTGCGTATGGTATAAGGAATGCAGAAGGGGAAAGGATACTCAAGTTTGGGGAGGCAACGGACATGATGGTGTGCAACACATATTTTAGGAAAAGAGACAGTAGGTTAATTACGTATGAGTCTGGGGGAAATAGCAGTCAGATAGATTATTTTCTGGTTAGGAGGGCCGATAGGAGGTTAGTGAAGGATGTTAAAGTTATAGGAAGTGAGGAGTGTGTCCAGCAGCACAAACTATTGATTTGTGATATGGTGCTTAAAGAACAAGTGATGAAAAAGAGGACTTATGTACCTAGGAGGAAAATATGGAAGCTGAAAAACCAAGTAGTAAGGGATGCCTTCTATAGCGGATTGAGGAGAGTGGTGGCTGAACAGGGAGCTGTACACAGAGGCGTTAATGAACAGTACTGAGCCCTCAAGAACAATTTCTTGAGAGTTACTGATGTAACATGCGGTTGGACAAGAGGACCAGCAAGACATAAAGTAACTTGGTGGTGGGATGAGGGTGTAGAAGCTGCAGTTACGGAGAAAAGAAGGCTTTTCCGGGAATGGAAGAAGGGTGGTAGCAAAGAGGAATATTTGGCTGCTAAGCGTAGGGCTAGAAGAGAGGTATACAGGGCAAAGTCTGAGTCACAGAGACAATTACAGTACTTGATAACCTAAATCATGGGGAAAGGAAAAATATATTTAGGGTGGCAGGTCAGGTGAAGAGGGATAATCGGGATATCATAGGTGAGCAGTGTATGAAGAATGATGAAGGAAGGGTAGTGGTGAACAGTGAGGATATTAAAGATGCATGGAGAGAGCATTATAACCAGTTGCTGAATGAGGAGTTTGACTGGGACAAGGAAGGTTTGGAGCCAGCAGATCAAGTGTCTGGCCCTTGGCCTTTGATTGATACTGTTACTGTAAGTGAGGCAATAGGCAGGATGAGGGTGGGGAAGGCAGCAGGTGTGTCTGGGTTGACTGCCGAAATGTTGAAGGCCTCAGGCGATATAGGGGTGAGTTTAGTCACTGACCTGATAAACAGGATTATTTATGAGTGTGTTGTCCCAGATGATTGGCTGAAGAGTGTAATTGTAAATGTGTATAAAGGGAAGGGTGATGCCCTGGAAAGAGGAAATTATAGAGGTATAAAGCTTTTAGATCAGATAATGAAGGTAATGGAGAGAGTTTTAGAAGGTATGATTAGAGAAAGAGTGAATATTGATGAGATGCAGTTTGGGTTTATGCCAGGTAGGGGGACCACTGATGCCATACTCATTGTTCGACAGCTTCAGGAAAAATATATTGGTAGGAGAAGGGATTTTTATTTTGTTTTTGTTGATTTGGAAAAGGCTTTTGACAGAGTCCCTAGAGAGGTGGTGAAGTGGGCAATGAGAAAGCTTGGCTTGGAGGAGTGGCTAGTTAGGGTGGTTATGGCCATGTATGTGGGTGCTCACACCCAGGTGAGAGTGAATGAAGATTTGAGTGATGAGTTTTCCGTGAATGTTGATGTGCATCAGGGGTCAGTCTTGAGTCCCATGTTGTTTATCATGGTACTTGAAGCCCTTTCACGTTACTTTAGAAACGGACTCCCATGGGAGTTGTTGGCGCTGATTGCAGAGAACGAAAGGGAGGCGGAGGAAACGTTTAGGAAGTGGAGAGATGGTATGGGGAAAAAAGGGTTTAAGGGAAAATGCAGATAAAACAAAAGTGATGATATCTAGGGTTGGTGGCGGTAGAGGGAGAGTGGCCATGTGCAGTTTGCCACAAGGGCATGGGAAGTAATTCCATCTTGTGCGGTGTGTGTGATACATCGGTGCATAAGAGATGTAGTGGTATCAGAGGTAGACTGCGAGATAATGCTGATTTTATGTGTACTGCGTGCCGGGGTGAGCAGGTGGAGATTGTCATACGTGAAAGGATTGAACTTGCTGGTGAATCTCGAGTGTGTGGAAGAGTTTTGTTATTTGGGAGACATATTGTGTGCTGGAGGTGGGGCTGGAGCTAGCTCTGTGGCTAGGGTGAGAAGTGGTTGGAAGAAGTTCAAGGAGCTCTTGCCTCTCCTGACATTGAGAGGGCTCTCCCTACGTGCTAAGGGGTCTTTGTATGCAGCATGTGTTAGGAGTGTAATGCTGTATGGTAGTGAGACCTGGGCAGTGAAGGAGGAAGATATTCAGATATTCGCCGGCTCAGACATACAGAAATGACAATGATTAGGCGGATGTGCAGTGCGTCCCTGCGTCCAAGGCCTGGAGGGGCTGGGTTTACGATGGAAGAGTTGAGACGTAGGATGGGACTGGAGTGTATTGGTGTTGTGATGAGGAGAGGTAGATTGAGGTGGTTTGGACATGTGGAGAGGATGGGGGATGATAATTGGGTGAGGAAGGTGAGAAGTGTTAATATTGGGGGTGGGGTTATGAGGGGTAGACCGAGAAAGACATGGGACGAGGTCATTAAGTGTGACCTTAGGGTTAAGGGACTGAACAGGGAGGCTGCAATGGATCATGCAGCGTGGAGAGCTGCCATTAGGTGACCAAGGCCGACACATGCAAGCATGTTGGAGCCTTTAAAAACGAAAAACGAAAGTAGGGCAGTGGATGTTGGAGTGGCCCTAGTGAGAGAAGGTAGTGTTTGGAAACTCCCTGTACTGTTGTTTGCAGATGATACTGTGTTGTTAAGTGAAGACGAAGGAGAGCTGCAAGGCTTGGTGGATGAGTTTGGGAGAGTGTGTAAGAAATGGAATCTAAAGGTGAATGTAGGGAAGAGTAAAGTGATGGTCTTTGAGAGAGGTGAAGTCAGTGAATGTACAGCGAGGTTGGATGGTGAGGAAATGGAAAATGTGAGTACGTTTAACCCTTTGAGATTCCGAAGACGCGACTTCAAGTCATCATAAATCCAACCATTGAGATTCTGATGACTCGAATTCGAGTCATATGAAACAACATTTGTTTTTTTGCATGTTTTCCATATCCTATCTGGGTTTGTTCTACATACACTATCCTGTTTATCCTTTTCCAACTATTTGGTTTTACACTGACAAGTACATCAGACAGATATGCAAAATAACTTCATTTTTACCATGAATAATATCAGTATTACCAGCATGGATATTTGCCTGTGTGACAGCGAGAGCTATCGCTTATGTCTGTGAAAACTAACGTAAATTTCCATAACCTATATATCAATGGAAAGGTAATTTATTCTAGACTGACGTGGTGCAATCAAATTTCATGTAACTCTAATACTTTTTTTTTTACAAATATTTTTCTACAGAAGGGTGTGCAATTTTTTCCTTTTCGGATAACTTCTACTCATCGTATTGGCCTTTTAGCAACCATATTTGCCTTCTTCAACCATACTATGATAAAGAGCAACTATTCAGCTTTAAAGTGGTACCAGATTCATTAGTCTACCATAAAAAGTTAGTGTACAGTGGCCGATTAAGTACAAATATCGCTGCACGATGGTGCACTCTATGTGCGCCAGGCTGAATCTGGCACAGACACAATCGGCGGATGGCTGAAAATCTCAAAGGGTTAAGTACTTGGGGAGTGTGATGAGTAAGGATGGAAGTTTGGAGGGTGAAGTGCTTGAAAGGGTACAACAAAGAAGAAAGGTTGCTGGTTCCTTGAAAGCAGTGATAAGAAACAGGGAAGTGAGCATGGGAGTGAAAAAGTTACTACATGACAGTATTGTGATACCAACTCTAAAGTATGGAAGTGAAGCTTGGATGTTGTTGGAAGGACACAAGTCAAGAGTGCCAGCAGTGAAAATGAGTTATTTAAGAGCAGCCTGTGGAGTCACATGGAGAGACAGGCTGACAAATAAGGACATAAAGAAGCATTGTGGTGTGGATGTGGGTGTGATAGGAAGTGTTAGGAGGAACACACTGAGGTGGTCTGGCCATGTGGAGAGGATGAAGGGTGAGAGACTCACGAGGTGAGTGTATGTGAGTGAGGTGGAGGGGGGGAGAGGGAGGGGGAGGCCGAGGATGAGATGGAGGGATGGAGTGGAGAGGTATATGAGGGAGGGGGAGTGTGAGTTGGGAGCAGGGCAGTGAAATGGCGGGGGACAGGGCGACGTGGAGGCGATTTGTTTGTGGCCACCCCGTATGGGATTAAGTCGCCTGGAAAATAGATAGATAGAATTCAGTTGGTAGGAAGTTTGTGGAGTGTACTGCCTAAAGCTGTGTTGTGAAAGAGGAACAGGAGAATATGGTGTGACTTAGTTAAGAATTAGGCATTTGGTTCACTTGGATGGTGTGCAGAGCAGTGTTATGGATTTGTATGACAAAGAGGGTGTGGGATCCTTGTTTGGTTAAAGTATTGTGATCATAATTCCATGTTTCCAGATATCAGAAATGCTACAAATCAATGTGCATATAAGCAACTGCTGATGCTTTTGAAGGTATGGATACCAAGTGGTCCTAAGTGTTTCAAGTGTTGGTGTGGATGCCATCTGGTCCTGTGCTTGTGAAGTCCTCTGTGTTCCTGTTAATGTTACATCTGTTCTGGAGGAAAGGGGCTTGTGGTAGAGTGAAAAGGACTTCCTATACTGAGAAGCTTGTTTTTCTGACTCAGCGCATGTTGGTGTAAGGAAGTGTTTCCCAAACTGCATGCCATAGTTACATCCTTCAAATGCCACAAAGCTTTACTGAAGATGTAGATCTGTGCACTCTAACTACTGTAAACTCTCATTTCTCCTTATCTACAGTGAATGATTATGAATTACTATCATTCTCGTTAATGTTCTGTAACTTGGTGAATATTTTTTAACACCTGAACAAGGTCAATACTGGCCTGCAAGGAAGAAATGAAAATCTGATATCTTCTGCAGACAAAATGAAGGCCATGGAAGAAAAAATTTGGATTTGGAATGCTACAGCAAAAGAAGCAACTTGGATGTCTCCAAAGACTGCTGACACAAATAACAGAGACACTGCTCCACTGATATATGAGCACCTTGAGACTCAGATAAGAGCAATGAGCACCATTTCCCACATAAATGTGGTGAAGTTATGATTGGATGAGAAATCCATTAATTCATGATCCATCACACAACAGCAACTTAGTGAAAGAGAAGAGCTAACAAACGTCTGTAAGGACATAACACACTACAACTCAAATACAGCACTTGGAAGTGTCACACTGAAGACAAACATCTGCACATAGAAAAAAAAAAAAAAAAAAAAAAAATTCTCCTACAGCTTTATATATATATATATATATATATATATATATATATACAGTACATCCTTCAATTTTGCAAATTTTAACTTTGTGATTCACCAATTTTGCGAGGTAGTTTCAAAAGTTATGTATTTTTTAACATTTATGAACTTTGCGAGTGATCACACACTTTCCGAGGTCGAGTGGTGGGAGAGTCATCTTCCTGCACTACTTTGCCATGCAGAGTAGTGACGTTATGGTTCACCAGGCGTACTGCACCTCCTAGTTCAGTGGTCTACCGCCCCGCCATGTTTGTTTGCACCTGTTCCCAACCAAGGTCACTGACCCTCACAATTTCATGGTGCTCTTCGCAATATCCCAGCAGTCTAACCTTGCATGAGTGTTATCATGGCACCAACAGGTAAGAAGAACAAGAAAAAAAGTTAGGAGACCAAATTGAAAATGACTGAAAGGCAAAACGCAGGTAAAGGTAACTCTGCTATTGGTCGGGAGTTTGGTGTTGGTGAATCGACAGTGACAATGATTTTAAAGAACAGTGAACAAACCAAGCAGGCAGCAAAGAACTATGGAGGTGCTCAATTTGCTGGTAGAACAGTGATGGTATGATAGTGATGACGTAGGCCCCGCAGGGCCACAGTAGCCGTACCCAAGCCTCGCCCCGCCACCAGTCCCATACACCACGACAGTCTTCACATCAGTGTAAATGCGTTTTTTTTTTTTTTTTTTTTACCTATGATATTTTCTTATTAATATTACTGTACAGTATATAAGTTCATGTTTGTTTCATTTATCATCTTCAAATTAAGACGCAGAGTCGAGAGAAAGAGTGGGAAAAAGTGCTTACCTTGGGGTGATGTCGACCAATTTGCCTATAATTCATATATTTAATTGTTTCAATTTTGCGAATTTTGATTTTGCGAGGGTTTTTGTCGACCATATTCTCGCAAAATTGGAGGAAGGACTGTATATATATATATATATAAAACAGTATATGTGTATATATAAAGCTGTAGGAGAATTTTTCAGAGCTTGTTTTTCCTCTTCTATCTTTCTTTTGTTCATTCTTTCCTCTTCCTTCTGCCTATGGGTGACTCTACACTCAGTGGCAAGCCAAATTATTTCCTGTACACCAGGAAACCATTTACTATGCTGGGAGGTAACCATATGACCAGATTATGGTACTTGGTGGTTTAGTGGGTAACTAAGGTGCTCCATTTAGATTGAACCAGTGCAGGATTATATCCAAGGGATGGTTGGGGTTTACTGCAACACGTAATGCAACTCAGGGATGAGTGAAGCTGGTTACTCTCATCTTTAATGCCAGGACCAACTTGCCTAGCCCCGGGCTCTTACACTCCTCGTGGGGCGACACAGAACTGGATGATGGATGGATGGATGGATGGATATATATATACTGTATACAGTATATATATATTACTGTACAGTGAGTCTTTGAAATACGAAAACCTGAAATAAGAATTATCGATGGCACGAAAGCAATGAATATAGGACAAATTACACAATAAGAAAACATCTCTCTCAATTATATGAAAACTGATACGAAAGGAAATACAGAGACAGCCCGATTATCCAGACTATATGGTGTGAAGAGGTGCCTGAATAGTCTGAAATCACGATCAATCTGGCAGAAACAAAACACAAGTACTGTTAGGTTGATTTATTTACCGGTAAATGTACAATGAAAGACGCAACTATCTTCCCAGTTCCATCAGAAGAAAATTTACATCAGGTGAAATACAATGAAAACCGTTTTTATTAGTGTGTGTTTCAAATGGTTCGATTTTTCCATGCTATATTCGTCAGACTTTGGGAAGATACTTGTCTTTCACTGTACACTTGAAGCAGCAGAAAGACCTTATCAATTCAATTCATAATCCTCCGGCTTGTTTCTGTAATTTTCTGACAATTTTCAGTTTGGCACACTACTTTTTCTTGCTGAAAAATTTCCTCCCTGTTATTATTGTCACTTTCCCTTACAATCGTTTCCAGAGCAGTGGAAGAAACTCAATCTGCTCAAAGGTGGATATCATTTCCCAGTTTCCCAATTGGAGGTTAGGTTAGGTTAAATTATTAGGTACAGATAAGCTCAGTTAGGCCAGGTTTAGTTAAACACTTAGGAAAGAACAGTCCTTTCCGCCATTATGTTAATGAAATAAAGAAGAGTTGTCACACCAGAACAGCTAAAAACGATGGGAAAACAGATTTAACAAGAAATGTTTACTGTATTTACCAACCCAGAAATAATCAGAAAAATATAACAGACTATCAGGAAGAACAGATTTGGTAAGGTGCTTTTACTGCTTAAAGTAAAGTGTATGTTTTGCCCCCTCAATGGCTGTGGGTTCAGAAATTTGCGTCCTCCTGTGGTCAGCCTTGGGACCATTTTCTCAAAGTTCTAAAATCAATTTTTTTTCTTACATATGTGAAAAGACTCGTCTGGCACACCTGGCTTCCCCCCCCCCCCTAAACCCATCCTGTGATTTGCTATGATTTGTGTAAGAATAAATAAAATTAGGATGCATTTAAACATCATCGAAAACATCTGGGATGATGTGAACTGTGAACGCCTGACCCTGAGAGAGTAGGGTCGTGTTAACACACCAGTGACCTTCGTTCCCTTCCCATAATTGCTCGCAGTGTTTTATAGCGCACCCTAACTCAACGTCACTGACACCGGTACAGTAAGGCGTTGTTCAAGGCCAGCAGCTATGAAAGCGATATTGGAATACAGTATTGCTTTTATCAGTCCTCTCTCTTTCACACATACACATAAGAACGAACAAAAGAATGAGCAGTAAATGTACACTAACTTTTAGGAGCAGAAATAACAGTGCTCAGTCGGTCTGAAATATATTGGGAAAAGCGATACTGAACAAAGAATGCAGAAATGAATTCTAACCTATGAGAACATGTGGGAAGAAAGAGTAATTTTTTTTCTGATTATCAAACATTTTTGTTCCATAAAGTCTCTTAAAATTGTAAAACCCACAATCTTTCATGTAAGCATTCAGCCTAAAGACCTTACCAATTCAGTTCATATTTCTCTAGTTTGTCTTCTATATTTTTCTGACTATTTTGAGGGTGGTAAATTATGTTCTCTTGCTGAAAGAAACTTACTCAACATTAGGGTGCATGTAACATAAGCATGTAAACATCGGCAAATATATCTGGAGTGAAGAGAACGCCTAACTGCTTGGGATGGTAGACTTGGGTCATGTAAACACACCAGTGACCTTCGTTCCCTTCCCATAATTGTTCGCAGTTTTTTATTGGACGCCCTAACTCAATGTCAGTGACAACGAAACAGTAAAGCGTTGTTGAAGGCTGGCAGCTATGAAGGAGTTAATGGAATACTGCATGAAAAATTCAAAATGGGCGCGGCGCACAGCACAACGCTCGATTGCCGAGAGAAAACGAACCAACCCCTCTCTGGTAAACATATTTTTGAGCGCTTCTCAGTGGAGTCCACGTCCCTCCTCTCCTCTTCTCCCAGCTTCGCTGCACGTGAGGATGTTTTTGCAACTCTTCACCTTTTTGTATTTTTTCGCCATGCCTCCCAAGTGCCCTGCATCATCTCCAGCATCGAGGGAGCCCGCTGCAAAGAAAAAGCAGCACCATACTCTAACTCTGGAGAGGAAATTGGAAATTACAAGACCCCATGAGGAGAGGCAGGGAGTCTCGGAGATTGGGCGTGCTTTAGGCCTTGCAGCTTCCACCGTTGGGACTGTGACGAAGAAAAAGGAGATGTACGAGAATATGGCCACCTCCTTCTCTACAATTGTATACAGGTATTGCTTACTTCTTAATGGGGGGGGTGAAGTTTAGGTGGGGGTCTGAGGGGGTCCTGGGACGCATCCCCCCATTTATATGTATATTTCAATGGGGAAAATCGTTCCAATATACAAAATTTCGAATCATGAAAGTTTTTTTTGTCCCTATCTCTTTCATATATCGAAGACTCACTGTACAGTATATATAAATATAAATATAAATATATATATATATAACTATATATATATATATATATATATATATATATATATATATATCTATATCTATATACAGTAACCCCTCCAATATCCGGATCAATAGAGCCATCGGTAGGTTCGGATATTGGTTTTGTCCGGATATTGGGCCCCAGCTTATGGACTTGTACTTATGGACCCTAACTCAGAGAAACACCTATACAACTCCCTCCGGACATGCATAGCACCTATTTAACACCCAAATCACACCAATAAGGCACATAAATGACTGAAATAAATGCAAGAGAAACATAAAATGTGGGTTTAGAAGTATGTTCATACATTAATAAACATTCTGGTACTTATGGACTCTAACCGAACCTAACTCTGAAAAACACATTCCTACTGCACATGCATGAGGTAAGTATAGTATGGAAAAAAGTACAGTATGACACATTCTGGTAAGTATAGTATGGAAAAAAGTACAATATGAAACATTCTGGCTACTTACAGCAAGTCCCTGGCCACCTCGATGAATAACAGCCTCCTCTCGGACTCTGACAGTAAGAACGATTTCCTGAAGCACTTGCAGTACACTCTTCCTGAAGTCTTGCACTGAACTTAGTCAATATCACACAGAAGTCCGTTCTCTTCACAGTGTTCACTTTAGTCCAAATAATGTTCCATTAAATTTTAGTGTTGCACATTAACTTTTCCCAAGTTTTTTTTATTTTCCAAAGCCAAAACAAAGAAGGTTAGTTACGTTAAATTTCTTTTCTACTGAGACTTTTCTCTCATTTCGAAAACCTTAACACAACACACCGTTTTTTTCACTGCACAACACTCAAAATTCCCGTGTGGTCTAGTGGAGAAGTTCTTGCTGTTTATTCGCTGTCAGAGTCCGAGAGTATCACTGGCAGGCGACCAAGGGGTGCATCGGTGGGTCATGGTGATGGTGTACCGACTACAGAAGACTCTGAAGATAGCCGCAAACTCACATCGAGCGGTGACTCCACTGTAGCTGATGTGCTGGGCTGTGGCTCGGAGCATGAGGGCCTGTCTTGGGGAGGCAACGGAGTGGAACCAGGGCTTGGCACAGCGGGGGTCACGGGCCTGAAAAAACTGTCAATCGTTGACTGACGCAAGGACCGACAATTCTGGCGATTGATGATGCGCTGCCGGAAAGCATGCACTTCCTCCACGAGTCCCAAGGGCCCCATCTCCCTGTCGCAGTCCGGGTGTTCCAGGTAGTCTAGGACGAACTCTAGATGTTCCCGGAGTGCGCTCAGCTTGGGGATGGCTGGAGTAGTGTCCTGCTGAGAGGAGTCCGCATCATCATCGCCTTCGTCGTCGGAATCTTCAAGTTCGGGACTGACACCAGCAACCGAAGACGCGATCTCGATATCAGACAACGTCTGATACCCAGGATTGCCCTCGTCATCGTCCAACCACTCACGAACATCGTCCACATCAACATCATCGCCGTGCGTACGTAGCCGTGCATGGAAGTCATCCACGTCAAACCCTAGGAAATCGTATCCACATCTGTTCCGAGAAGCTGATGAGACCAACCATTTTCAAGAGTTTTCACAGGGACTTCCTTCCATGCACTAGCCCAGTTTTACAGCGCAGACTTGATGTTGTAGCGGAGAAGGTTTTCCAAAGTCCGCTTGCCTCGAGTGTCACGTCCTTCCCTGCGCTCGTCCTCGTCCTCGAGAACAACCATCACCTCGTCCAGGAATTTCCGACGGTACAGGCGCTTTGTTGCCACGATCACTCCTTGGTCCATGGGTTGAATGAGAGCAGTCGTATTAGGTGGCAGAAACATGCACCTAATACGGCCATTCTCAGCAACCAAGTCCTTGTCGCACGGGTGGGCAGGTGCATTGTCGAGGAGAAGGAGAGCCTTTACCTGGTTGCGAGGAATTCCCAGTGTCTTTGTCTGGTACTGGATGACCTCCTTGACGAAGTGACGGTGAAACCAGTCTTTGAAAATCACAGCTGTGAACCATGCTTTCAAAGAATGGTACCATATGACAGGAAGGACATCCATCACCCCACGAAGGCACCGAGGCTGCTTTGCATGGCCAACAATAACGGGCTTAAGCCGGTGCATGCCGTTAGCATTGGCACAACACAAAGCAGATATCCGTTCCTTAGAAAGCTTGCGGCCAGGTACACGCTTCTCCGTCTCATCGGCTAGAGTGTTCGTTGGCACCGAGCGATAGAATAGGCCAGTTTCGTCAGCGTTATAGACTTGACCGAGAGTGAGGCCCTCCCTGTTGATCAAGCCTTTCACCTTGTGCCGAAACTCGTCCACTCCATCCTCGTTAGCGTCCAATGCTTTGCCATGTGCTTTACGGTTAGTAAGGCCATGTCGCAACTTGAACGCGAAGAGCCAACCCTCAGATGCCTTGAAGTCTAGGGCATCGTGAAGCCTTGCAAACTTCTCAGCAGCAGCCTTCAGCTTGGTTCCACGTACCATCACACCAGCTGCACGTTGCTGTCGATACCAAATCAACGTGGAGCGGTCGATTTCTGCATACTTGGGGGTAAACATAACTTTCCTCTCCACGTTGCGTTTGCTTCTCGACGAGAAGTCAGCCGTGTACTGCATGAGCTTGTCTCGGGAACGCTTGATATCGAACAAAGTCGACCGGGCCAGGTTGAACTTGCGGAGAATGCGTGAAGAAGACCAACCCGCATCAACTTTCTCCAATATCTCCCGTTTCTTCTCCAGAGTCAACACCACTCTCTTCCTTTTCTCAGGAGGCGGGGCCATCATCACACACACTAAGAGGAGGGCAGAGAGCAGCAGGAGGCCTTGCAGCAAGTACGGCACCATCACAAAAGCGAGCACGTGGGCAGCCATGGCGAAGAGCGTAGGTCCAGTCGCAGTGAGAGACAGGTGGGAAGTGGGGAGGATGCAGCGGCGCTCTATCGGACGTCGGAGGAATGACGAACCAAAACAATGCTCTCACGCGGCACGCGCGGCAAGTTCAAATTACGGACGGCAAAAAATCGATTTTTAAAAATTTTTTTTTGGATTTTCGGACCATTTTGGGAATGTTTGAACCCAGGACGATAAGGTTCGGTTAGTGGGGATGTTCGGTTATTGGGCATCCGGATATTAGAGTGATTACTGTATACATATATATACTACATATAATATATATATATATATATGAGGCGTCTAGAACCAAAGGGGCATCGGCGCCAAAATGTACTTTTGAGTTATGACGCTTTATAGTTGTGTTTATGGCAACGTCATAACCAGAAGGCAATAAACAAACCTTTTATACATCAAAATGATCATCAGCACCTGTGCTCTACATGTAAAGCCAAAAAAACAAAACAATAATAACCGTAACCACAAAATAGGCAGTAAACCAAACCCCCAATTTAAAAGTGGGCATAATAACATATTGTAGGGATTTAAAAACATAGCGGAAAAAACATCAATGAATGTGTTAATGTACAAAACTTTATTAACTGCAGATTCCAGTTCACTTAATATTAATAAACGAATAATTATTACTGTAATTTCACGTTTTTGACAACTAAAACTGAAATCAATGCAGTTATTATTTTTCCTCTACCATAATAGATTGAAATAATAACACTAAAAATAAAAAAGTAGTGTAGTGCTTAAGTAAATTGAGAAGGGGTAGTGGGGGGTTAAATGGTGGGGTTATCATCTAAGAGATCGACATCCAACTCTGCCTCCTCGGTGCCACACCCCCTCCTGCTGTCTCTCCTCACCACTCTCTTTTCCTCTTCCTTTCTACCTTTTTCCACTTCTCCACACACTTCTGACACTTACAAGAAGTTATAGGCACCACCTCCTCACTGTAACTAAGTGATGAACTCATCTTGTCACCCCCCCTTCAACCCCAATAACAACAGCTCATCTTGTCACCAATAATCCACGATAAATGGGGTAAATATCCAATACGTGATAATTATACACGTAAGTGAACACGGGAGGGAAGCTTCACCGGCACACCGGGCGGGCCACACGCTTGCTGATTGGCTGCTCATGGGGAGTGGCGGAGATTGAGAATGCTGATTGGTTTGGCCTGTGTGGCTTAGATGCCTGCCTGCTCTGATTTGTTCCCCCGGCAGCATGGACAAACCCACGTGACCTTGAGCCCCTTTACCACTGTCCAGAAGGCCGAATCTTGTATGGCAACTAGTGCTGTCACTGAGAAGAGGGTTAAGCCTGTTGTCTCCCATACCTAACTCAAAACCAGTATATTGGTGGGGATGCCCCTTTGGCTCTAGACGCCTCATATATATATATATATATATATATATATATATATATATATATATATATATATACACGGTATATGTGGTTGTAATCTGACTGCAAAAAATATACCCTGAAAGTAATACAAATATATGCACCAACTTCTCAGAGCTGAGATGCAGAAATTGAAATATTCTATGATGACATCTCCCTGGTTATGGAAGAGGAAAAGACCACCTATACTATACTCATGGGAGACTTCCATGCAAAAGTTGGAAAATCAAAAAATGGAGATGCATGAATGGGAAAATTTGGGTGTGAGAAAGGAATGAAAGAGGAGAAATGCTGGTAAACTTTGCAGAAATGTTTAACATGAGAATAATGAACACATTCTTTCACAAAAGAACAGGGAGAAAGTGGACCTGGAGAAGCCCAAATGGAGAAACAAAGAATGAAATTGACTTCATTATAGCAAATAAGAATAACACGATCACTTGCACAGCAAGATTCAGTTTCGAAAGTGAAAGAAAGAAGATGATCAAAGATAAAAAGATATGCCCAATAAAAGTCAATGAAAGCAAAGTAGCCTTTCAGTTGGAAATAAGGAACAGATTTCAGGCTCTCAGTCATGATGAATGTGACATTGATGAGCTGAATGACAGACTAACAAAAGTGCTAAAAGAATCAGCAGAGGCAGTAGGAAAACCTAATACAACCAAAGCCAAGAAATATTCAGAAAAGATACTTGAGCTTATGAAAAAAAGGATGGAAATGAAAGTAAAAACTAAGAAAGATGAAACTGAACGAGCGGAATTAAATATGCTTATCAACAAAAGAAAAAAGAAAGAGAAACATGGATCAAATCAAAGAAACCATCAAAAAGAGAAAAAGTCTGAAACAGGTCCGAAGTAAAATGGCACCAGGAAAGCAACAAATTACATCACTAAAAGACAAAAACGGTGAAGCCATTAAATGCAGAGATAAGATGTTGAAGAGAGATGAAGAATTTTACAAAGAACTGTATGCATCAATGAGAGTAGTACCAACAGCTAGCTTTTCAGCTGACACAAGTGAAATACCAGAGGTAACACCAGACAAAGTAAATAATTCACTCAAAAATATGAAAAGAGGGAAAGCTCCACGAGAAGGTGGAATAGTAGCAGATTTACTGTTGGATGCAGGAGTAGAAGTACAAACTAGGCTTGCTCACTTATTTACTCAATGTATAAAAAGGATGAAAATTCCCAAAACATGGTGAAATGCAATAGTTATTTTACTTTACAAAAAAGGTGACTCAAAAGACCTTAGTAACTTTTGACCCATTAGCTTGCTATCAATCATTTACAAATTCTTCACTAAAGTCCTTACAAACAGAATAACTACAAATTTGGAGGAAAACCAACCTCATGAACAGGCAGCATTCCGAAGCGAGTACTCGACTACTGATCATCTACACACAATGAATCTGCTAACTGAGAAAACTACAGAATATAATAAACCACTGTGCTTAGGTTTTGTTGATTACGAAAAGGCTTTCGACTCAGTGGAGCACATAGCAATTATAAATTCACTGCGAGAACAAGGAGTGAATGAGAACATTGTAAAACTACTCGAAAACATATATAAAGAGGGAATGGCTACAGTTAAATTACATTAGGATTCAGATGATGGAAGTAATGCGAGTATAAGTGGCTGGGGAATGGCTGGGAGAAGGAGGGAGGAGAGAAGACAGGAAGAAATCAGCAGGATAGAAGTTGTGGAAGCAATGAAGAAAGTTAAATCAGGGAAAGCCCCAGGAACTGATGGAATGTGTGGTGAAATGCTGAAGCATGGGGGAGAGATAGTAGTAAAATGGATGTGGAAGATGTGCAGATTGGCCTGGGAGGAAGGTAGAGTCCCAGAGGATTGGAATTCAGGTATAATTATTCCCTTGTACAAAGGAAAAGGGGAAAAAGAAGTGTGTGGTAATCATAGGGGCATTTGTCTTCTTAGTATAATAGGAAAAGTGTATGGTAGGATACTTATTGACAGTGTTAGAGAAAGAACAGTGAAATTAGCTGGAGAAGAACAGGGAGGCTTTAGGAAGGGAAGAGGTTGTGTAGATCAGATATTCATTCTTAGATCTTTAGTGGAGAAGTTTCTAGAGAAGGGAAAGAACTTGTATGCGGCTTTCATGGATTTGGAGAAAGCATATGACACGGTGGATAGACAAGGATTGTGGAAAGTGTTAAGAATATATGGAGTAGATGGGAAGTTGTTGAATGCTGTGAAGAGTATGTACGATGGTGCAAAGGCTGCAGTGCGTGTGGATGGTGAACGAAGTGAATTTTTCTTTTTGAAGGTTGGGTTGAAACAGGGATGTGTCATGTCTCCATGGTTGTTCAATCTGTACATGGATGGGGTAATAAAAGAGGTACAAGGTAGGGTAGTGGATGTTGGAGTGGCCCTGGTGAGAGAGGATTGTGTTTGGAAACTCCCTGTACTGTTGTTTGCAGATGATACTGTGTTGTTGAGTGAAGTCAAAGGGGAGCTGCATGGCTTGGTGGATGAGTTTGGGGGAGTGTGTAAGAAACGGAATCTAAAGGTGAATGTAGGGAAGAGTAAAGTGATGGTCTTTGAGAGAGGTGAAGTCAGTGAATGGACAGCGAGGTTGGATGGTGAGGAATCGGAAAATGTGAGTAAGTTTAAGTACTTGGGTAGTGTGATGAGTAAGGATGGAGGTTTGGAGGGTGAAGTGCTTGAAAGGGTACAGCAGGGAAGAAAGGTTGCTGGTTCTTTGAAAGCAGTGATAAGAAACAGGGAAGTGAGCGAAAAAGTTACTACATGACAGTATTGTGATACCAACTCTAACTTATGGAAGTGAAGCTTGGACGTTGTTGGAAGGACACAAGTCAAGAGTGAGAGCAGTGGAAATGAGTTATTTAAGAGGAGCCTGTGGAGATACATGGAAAGACAGGCTGACGAATGAGGATATAAAGAAGCGTTGTGGTGTGGATGTGGATGTGATAGGAAGCGTTATGAGGAACACACTGAGGTGGTTTGGCCATGTGGAGAGGATGGAAGGTGAAAGACTGACGAAGAGAGTGTATGTGAGTGAGGTGGAGGGGGGAAGAAGGAGGGGGAGGCCAAGGATGAGATGGAGGGATGGGGTGGAGAGGTATATGAGAGAGGGGGTGTGTGAGTTGGGAGCAGGGCAGTGAAATGGCGGGGGACAGGGCGACTTGGAGGCGATTTGTTTGTGGCCACCCCAAATGGGACTGAGGCGTCTGGCAATAGATAGATAGATAGGATTCAGAGAAAATTAAGACTGAGAAGGGCGAGCGTCAGGGAGATGCAATTTCACTAAAGTTATTTACAGCATGCCTAGAAAGTATTTTCAGAAAGCTAGACTGGGAAAACAAAGGAGTGAACATAAATGGAGAATAGCTAAACCATTTAAGATTTGCAGATGACATTGTCCTAATCTCAGAAACAGCAGAGACACTGCAAGAAATGTTAAATGACCTGAACAGAGACAGTCTCAAAGTAGGGCTAAAGATGAACCGGAGTAAAACTAAAGTAATGTTTAATCCTCAAACACCAAAGAGCGTCATCAGAATAAGTGGGGAAATTCTTGAAGAAGTCGAGGAGTACAAATACTTGGGACAAATACTAAAATTAACGAAAGATAATGATCTATCTATCTATCTATATACCTGGGCTGCTTCCCCCATGGAAAGGGAGGCAGCCGAGACAGGACGACACACTCCCCATTTACTCATCCATTCAAACACAGTCATTCGCATCTTAGCCCCAAAGGGGAGAAGGGACAGATCCTCACCGCAACACACCACACATGGGTCAACTGTGCAGTGCAATCAGTGACATCCGCAGCAGGGCCCGACAGCAGAGCTGGTTTACCCCTGCCACATCATAATAGACCCATCCCCTTACTCGCACCTGACCTGACTAGCTAATCAGACCAAATGCGGGAGAATATTCCCTCAGGGCTGCGTCATCATTTATTCATTCACAATTTCTCTCCATTTATTTCTGTCACGCACAGCCACTCTTCCTTGCTCAACAGACATCCCTCTCACATCCAGCGCTCTCTTCACACTGTCCATCCATCCTATTCGTGGTCTCCCTCTCAGCCTTACACCTCTCACATCAGATCTAGTTATCTTTTTCACCAATCGCTCATTATCCATTCTCTCCATATGCCCAAACCATCACAACACCCTCTGCTCAACTCTGCCAGCCATCTCCCGCACAACTCCAGTCCTCCTTTGCACTTCATCATTTCACACTTGATCCATACGCGTCACTCCACACATACTCCTCAGACACCTCATCTCCATTACATTCAAACTTTTCCTCTCTGCTAAAGATGCATTACAATTGGAAGGAAAGCTTTCGGTAAACATGGGGACATTATGAAAAGTAGCTTGCCAGTTTGTATGAAAAGAAAAGTATATAACGAATGTATAATTCCAGCTATGACATATGGTTGTGAGACTTGGAAACAGGCAAAATCGATGGAAAATAAATTAATTCATTCTTAGATTGCAATGGAAAGGTCAATGTTGGGAAGATCTTTAAGAGACAGGAAAAGATCAACTTAGGTGAGAGAGGAGACTAAAGTCAAAGATATTATAGAAGTTATAAAAGAACAGAAATGGAAGTGGGCAGGCCAAGTAGCAAGAATAAGGGATAATCGATGGAGCAAGAGGTTGACTGACTGAACACAAAGAGATCGTAAGCATAGCAGAAAGAGGTCAGACAGGAGGTGGAGGGATGAGATAAAGAAATTTGCAGGGAAAACGTGGCAAAGATTGGCTCAGTCAAGGAATTCGTGGATGAGGTTGGGGGAGGCCTGTTCAGCAGTGGACTTGTAATGGGTGATGATGATGATGATGGTATACAGTATATATATATATATATATATACACACACTCAACCCCCTGCTATCGCGCGTTCAGCTATCACGTTTATCTGCTATCACGCACACATCAAATGCACAACCATACATGCTATCACGCACCCCAAGTCTGCTATCATGCGTCGAGTTTGAAAACAGGCTAAGCGAAACTTATTCACACGGCACTTCATACGAGGTTTGCCGAGGAGATGATGGTTAATCGGAACGGTAAAGTGGTAAAATTGCTGACGATACCACAGGCATTTGGAATGCATCTGAACGGATTCCTGCAGAGGACACGACGGGCAAAACAGTGTAAACAAAACCCATTCGACTCGAAAGAATATATCGTACTACAGCATTGAAATTTTGCCTGACACTGAATACTTATTAATACTGTATTTTAGAATAAATATCAATCGTTTTGAAACCCTTATAAAGAGTTAATATTTCCTATGACGAGAAAACTGTGATGTCGATAAAATAATCACGTGTTTACAGCTGAGACGGGGCTCTGGCAACGATATGAGGAACGTGTGTGATAGCGTCGAAGTTTTGTTCCACTTAAATCTTCCTCAGCCGTTCCTGATACGAGGTACCGTGTGATACCCCCTTTAGCTGTGAACACTAAATAAATAATGGAGACAGCCAAAGAGATCTGGCAGCAATTAAGCCACTCCCAAGCCTCAGAACCCATCAAACCACCCAAGCCTTAATCCTTATAAAAGTTTGATGGCCTTTTATGTTGTTTATATTATTCATTATACTGTTATTATTAATATAATAATGCTTTATTTCACGTTGGAGGAGAGACTGGCAGGAAATCGCAGCCATAAAGTGGTTAAGAGTTAGAAAAATGGGCCACCGAGAAACCAATTAGAAATTTTCCCATTGACTGTTCAGTTCAGCTATCGCGTATTCAGCTATCAAGCGCATTTGCTGTGACCAATTAGACGCGATAGCAGGGGGCTGAGTGTATATATATATATATATATATATACAGTGGGCTCGCACAGTGCGCGTCACCACAGTGCGTGATTCGCCTTGTGCACGAGTGACCAAAAACCCTTTAATGCGCGAGTTTACCACACAGAACGCGAGGCAGAGGCAAGGAGTGGCTCAAAAATGCCATTTTCTACTAATGCGCGACCACCCCTCACAAAGCGCGTCACGTGTCGTCATGTTGATGAGCAGAAATTCCCGGGCATTCTACTGCGCAGCTTGGGGTACAAGAGAGTGGGCACGCCATAACAGTCCCGGCTCATGCACTGTGTGGATCCAGTCTCTACACCTAACCTGTCGTGTACAACGTGTGGTGTTTTTTGTGCTGCCTGTACTTCGCCGCACCATGGCTCCAACCCCAAGAGTTAAGAAACTTCTGATGCACGCCACGAAGTTAAAGATCATTAAGATGAAGGAGGAGGGTCGAGGAAACACGGCTATCGGGAGAACCCTGGGACTTGCTGAATCTACAGTGAGAACTGTGTGGAAGAACCGTGAAGCCATAAAGGCTGTAGTGAAGACGTACAGTGCCTCTGACCTAGACGGCCGTTCGCGGGTGGGAAATCGTGCTATGATACTAATGGAGCGCTATCTTGCCACCTTCATAATGCAGAAAGAAAAGGAAGGTGTTCCACTCAATGGAAGATTTATTCGGAACCAAGCCCAGCTCTTTTACAAGGCTGCATCTCGAAGGTTAAAAGTGGAAAAAACGTTCAGGGCATCGGTTGGATGGCTGGACCGTTTTCTCAAGCGCAAGGAACTTCGTTACTTGAAATTGTCTGGTGAACGTGCCTCTGCCGATGAGCTGGCCACGAGAGACAATCCTGCAATATTTAAAGCAATTATTGAAGAGGGACAGTACACCAAGGACCAGATCTACAACATCGATGAAACGTCCTTATATTACAAGGCCATGCCAAAATAAACTTATATTGCTAAAAGACAGAAACAAGCCCCTGGTCGCAAGCTCCAGAAGTGTAAGATGACAGTAATGTTCGCTGTAAACCTGTCTGGGAGCCACAAGATGAGGCCAGTTGTCGTACACACAGCTTCACATCCAAGGTGCTACAAAAACCTCACGAACATGGATGCAAGTGGCGTGTATTGGTACAAGTCCATAAATGGTTGGATGACCGGGAACATTATGGCAGACTGGTTAACGAGGCGGTGTGCTCCTGAGGCGAGAGCCAAGTGTCGGGAACTGGGCATTCCATTTAAGATGCTCCTTGTGCTTGATAACGCACCAAGTCACCCTCCATACCTGGAAGATCTTCACAAGGATTGTCGTGTTGTGTTTCTGCCGCCCCGCACAACATCACTAGTGCAGCCACTCGATCAAGAACTAATTGCCACAGTGAAGCATTTCTACCATAAGGAAGTGTACGACTACCTACGCAGGAAGACAGACACACAAGAGGAGCTTCATCCCCTACAAGAAGATCACGACGAAGACCTTGATGAAGCATCTGCTCCCGTTCTATCTCCACCAGCACCTGTATCCCGACCTACCACACATGCCATGACTGTTGAAGCATTTTGGCGTAACTTTACGGTGAAGGATGTAGTTGAATTTCTCCTTCAAGCCTGGCACCAGATTACACCTGCAACGGTGAACCATGTGTGGCGAATGTTCGTGCCTCACCTATGCATCACCCAGGAGAAAGCCATTCAACCACTGGCCGATGCTGAGGCAGCAACATTGACAGCAGCAAAAGCTGTACCAGGTTTCGAGGATGTTACATTGGCGGACATACAAGAAGTGCACACTGCTACTGAGGAACAGCCTCCTGAGGAAGTGTTGCAACGGATAGACGAGGCTGACGCAGAGCCCAATGCCAGACAGAATCAAGTTGAGCAGCCTACCATGATGGAAGGCAGGACTGAGCTGTGTATGTCAAACATTAGCAAGATCCTTGCTGCCGTGGATAAGCTCAAGGAAGAGGTGAAGGAACAGGAAGTGAGCAACCTAAGAACGGAGGAACTTCTGGTTGGTATCGACAAACTCTTCTGTTTCTACACAGACAGGCACAGGGAAGAAATAAACAGGAGAAGACAGACGCTCATAACAAGCTATACACAGTGGGCTCAAGTTGGTGAAATAGCGGAACCATCGACATCGTCAGCTCCTGTTCCTGTTGAGGATGAAGAGGATGCAATGTCAGAAGTGTCAGCATTGGACTTTGAAGGGTTTATGGCCGAAGTGAGTGACTTTGATGCTCCTGGGGAAGGTGATCAAGAGGAGTCTGCGGAGGGAAGTGTTGGTGTGGTGGGAGGTGCGGTGGGGAGTGCGGCACTGTAAGTGTTGCCGTGCCTCGGAATCGAACCCGTTATTTAAGGTCATCAGGCCTGTTGTCTACTGTCGTTAAGGTGACTACCCTTATTTTTGTTATTGTAGCTATAGCTTTAGTACAATGTCTGAAACATATGACCTTTATTATGTCTCTAAGGGCCAAAAAATATCCAGGTATGAGGGGGTACCGCCCATGTGTAATTATTCCCTTAAGATTATGTACTCCTAGTATGCGAATTCCAAGTACGCGAGCTCGTGCACCGCCCAATCTCTCGCACACTGTGCAAGCCCACTGTATATATATATCTATCTATCTATCTATATATATACAGTATATATATATATATATATATATATATATATATATATATATATATACAGTATATATATATATATATATATATATATATATATATACACAGTATATATATATATATATATATACAGTATATCCAGTATATTCAGTGCCCTCGTACAGTGAACGTATTCAGAGTAAACAATTTGCCTAGTGAACGAGCAGGGGGTAATCAGGTCCACAAAACCATAATGAATGAGTTTAACCCCTAGTGAACGAAGTCATGGGAAGGAGTAGGCCATAACCGCCATCTCCCATATTGAACAACCCCCCCCCCCAGTAGACTCTGCACAAGAGGCCAGAACTGAGCAACCTGCTGAGCAGAATCCAATGGAAGACAAAGATTTGCCTATGTTGAAGATCAGTAAAATTCTAGTGGCTGTGGATGTTCTGAGACAAGAAGTCAAGGCAAGTGAAACCAGCTACCTTAGGACACAGGAAGTGCATAGTGGAGTGGAAACCACTTTTTGTTATTACATTGAAAGGCATAATATGGAAGCCAACAGAAGAAAACAAACACTCATCACACGCTACTACTGAACTCAAGAACATCAGGAGCCAGTTGCCTCTACATTGTCTGCTACACTTCCAGGGGAAGACAATGATGATGTGATGTCAGTGGTGTCATCTTTGGACTTTGAAGATTTTATGTGAGAGGTGAATGAGGTAGAGGCACATGGGGAAGTGGTTTAGTCATGTGATGAGGGTGAGACTGGTGACAGGAATAAGGGAGTGGAAGGTGATGTGGCGGGGACACCCTACATGTATCTCGCTGCCTCGGAACCACCTGTATTCAAGCCAATCAGGACTGCCATCTGCTCCATTTAAGATAAATAACCACATGTTTTATATTGTAAGTATCTGTACTGCATGAGTTTGAAATGTGCCCTTTACTATATCTCTATGGCTCAAAAAGTCGACTTTGAGGGAGCAGTGATAATCCATATGATATTCCATCCATCCATCCATCCATCATCCAATCCTACGTTGCCCCATGAAGAGTGTAGGAGCCCGGGGCTAGGCAGTTGGTCCTGACATTTAAGATGAGAGTGACCAGCCTCACTCATCCCTGAGTGGCATTACGTGAGCAATAAACCCCAACCACCCCTTGGATATAAATCTTCACCGGCTCAATCCGACTGGAGTGCAATAATTACCCACTAAATCACCAGGCGCCAAAATTTGGTTATATGGTCATCACCCACCGTAGTAAATGGTTTCCTGGTGTACAGAAAACCATTTGGCTTGTCACTCAGTGTACAGCCACCCACAGGCAGAAGGAAGAGAAAAGAATGAAGGAAAGAAAGACAGAAGAGGGAGCGGTGATAACCCACATGGTATTTTTCCCATAAAATACACTGTTCACAGTGAACTAATTCACTGTGAACGTGCTCATCTGCCTCCCATAAGCTCGTTCACTGTGCAAGGGCACTGTACATATATATATATATACATATATATATATATATATATATATATATATATATATATATATATATATATATATATATATATATATATATATATACAGTAATCCCTCATTTATCCAGACATCATAGAGCCAAAGGCATGTCTGGGTAGTGGCAACAACTGGATAATGAACACTATTCCCCTACCATACCCAGACCCTACCTATACCCATCTCCATTCCATCCTATACCTAACCTATTTGTACAGTACCTATGCTTCATTTAGCAGTGTGTTCCAGTCATTCAGGTATATTTAGACATCAAAACACACACAGGAACATCCAAAGTAATGGTAAACACCAAGAAAACCATACACAAAAACCAATGAAAACCAAAAAACACCCTACCTGAACACTACTGTATGTACAGTACCCCTCCTTATTTTGGCAGTGTTTTCCAGTCATTCTGCCATATTTTGACATAAAAACATACACAGTAGTATCCAAAATAATTTTCAACACAAAGAAAACCATGCCAAAATACCACTGAAAACCAAAAAAATCCAACCTGTACACCACTGTATGTACAGTACCCCTCCTAATTTTGGCACCGTTTTCAGGTCAATCTGCCATATTTTGACATCAAAACATACATAAGAATATCCAGAGTAATGATAAACACCAAGAAAACCATTAAAAAAAAAACACACTGAAAACCACACAACACCCAACCCATACACGACTGTATTTACAGTACCCCTCCTAATTTTGGCACTCTTTTTGGGTCAATCTGCCATAGTCAGACATCCAAACACACATAGGAATATGCAAAGTAATGCTAAACACCAAGAAAACCATGAAAAAAAAATTGAAAACCAAAAAACACCCAACCCATACATGACTGTATGTACAATACCCCTCCTAATTTTGGCACTGTTTGCAGGTCAATCTGCCACATTAAGACATCAAAACACACACAGGATTATCCAAAGTAATGCTAAACACCAAGAAAACCATGAAAAAAAAAAAAAATGAAAAACAAAAAACACCCAACCTATACACTACTGTATGTACAGTACCCCTCCTAATTTTTGGTCATTCTGCCATACTGAGATATCAAAACACACATAGGATAATCCATATTAATGCTAAGCATCATGGAAACAACGCATAAACAACAAAAGACACACACACACACACACACACACAAAACAACGATGGTTTGAAAATCTGTTGTCTGTGACGAGTGATTGCTCCCGGGGCTCAAAAAAAATTCTACAGCCAAATATGCCACCGGAAATTAGTTATATTGGTATAAATGGTAAATCTTCACCTTTGCTGGTGTCTATACTATAAGATAAACTAATAAAAACACATAAAACTGACAAATAAAAGTACAAAAATTCAGCAAGAATAGTGTTCAGGAGTAAAACTTATCTTCACATAAATTCCCACCATCCAAGTACAAAATTTTGCCAGCACCTTCCAAGAGTTAAGCATATGTCTTGATGCAGAATTTCATGAGCTTTCTCGTGGTTACTGCAGAATTTCGATATGTCCAATAGTAGTCGAATAAATTGCAAAATACTTTGAAAACTCATGAGTTAGTGTTATCACCACTGAGGAAAGTAAGGACTGAGGGAGTGAGGGGGGAGCTGGGAGGGTATGGAGGAGGGACGGGAAGGGGGGAGAAGCGAGGCTGTAGGCAGGATTCTCCCCCTTCTGTCAACAGGTGGACGGGCGCTTTTGCCATACATTTACTTGTGGCTTGCGGTCTGTTTGATGCCGAGTGGCAATGCAGAAACACAACTCACAGTGACTGGGGGAATTTAGACCTTCGGTAGGGAGGTAGACGACCACTGTCGTCAAACATGTACTCATGGCTTGTGGTTGTGTTTGATGGAGGTGGTGGTTGGGAAAGACTTAGCCCCATGGCCATGCGATATTAGACATTCGGTAGGGAGTGCCTACGGATGTTTTGACACCGCTTGCGGGTTAAGGCCGTATTACTTGGGTGCTGGAGGTTCGTTGGGAGTGATAGGATGAGCCCCCGACTTTGACCATTCAGTACAGGGGTGGACGGACATTTTAGCTCTGGTTGTAGGTTACACTCTACAGTACTTCCTGCTCACTGCTCGAGCCCAGCAGCCATGATACTGAATGTTTGAACATGTCGGCTGGCCAGCCGAAGTTCTCGGGGACTTATATGTCCGGATAATAGCAAGTAAGTTCGGATAATTGTTTAACAGAGTCAAGGTCCAGCACACAGATGATGAACACATCCAGATACTGAGTGTTCAGATAAATGAGGGAGTAATATATATATATATATATATATATATATATATATATATATATATATATATATATACACACAAACATATATATATATACTGTACTGTATATATATATATATATATATATATATATATATATATATATATATATATATATATATATATATATATATATATATATATATATATATACATGTACACACACATAAATAAATATATGTACAGTTGCAAGCAGATGACTCGAGGCCACCTAGACCACCAACATGTTGGTGTTTTATCTCTAACAGTGGTAGCTATGAACTTGACTGAGATTCAGTCGGCTGTTCGGACGAAACAAACCCATTGATAATTTGGCAATGTGCAGTTCTAACTGGTCTCCAATCAATATCATGCAAGTAAACGTATTATATGTCATACACATGGTAGTTATATTTATAACCATAGTATTACAACATAGGCATCAAGTCATAGTGGTGCATTCATTCATGTGTGACACACGGGTATCGGTAGTGATTTATTTGGTTCAACTGTTGTCGTGAACCAAACAACCTTCACTAGTTTTCAAGAGATATGCTGTAGAGTTCTCAGCTTCCCCGCAACCTAGCATTATTATTACAAAAATGCCGTCATGCCAGTCATCCCTCACTGTGAACCTCACTTTCGTCGGTCTAAATCCGAAGCAGGTGGGAGAGTTAAAGGTTCATGTCACAGTAGGCAGAACAGGGGGAGGGGTGTGTGGGAGTTATAAGGAGGGTGGTGGATGAGGAAGGGAGGGACGAGGTGGGACGTCAGATGGGAAGAGGAGGGGAAAGGGGGCAGGCGGTTGGCTGCGGTATTAAACGTATATGAGATTAACGATTATAATAAGTTTGTTTTGACATAGGCAACCAATGTTTGTTTAATATTCGAGTGGTAAAGTCTCTATAAATATTTATCATCATGAACGGGCCAATTGGTTCCGCCTTCATGCCCCTCCCCATACGTGGCGTCACGTGGTGCCTACGTCATAAACCGAGGTGGTGATGGAGCTGCACACTCGGGACACCCATGTGTCTCACATGAATGAACGCACCACTATTTGCATGTCAGTGTTGTAATACTATGGTTATAAATATATCTACCATGTGTATGACACATTAATCATTATCAATATAGTACGTTTACTTGCATGATATTAATTGCAGACCAGTTAGAATTGCATATTGACAATTTATCTCTGGGTTTGTTTCGCCAGAACAGTCGACTGAATCTCGGTCAAGTTCCTAGCTACCACTATTACCAGATAAAACATCAACATGTTGGTGGACTAGATGGCCTCGAGTCATCTGCTCGCAACTGTACATATATATATATATATATATACATATAAGTAATCCCCACACTATCCGGACGCCCACTTTCCGGACACCCCACTTACCGGACATTTTGGTCCCGGGATTCAATATTCCCAAAATTGCCCAAAAATCGCAAAAAATTTGAAAAAAGTCTGACTTTCTTCCCCCCGTAATTTAAACTCAACGCGCACGGTGCGGACCAGCTGTGTTTTGGTGCGTAGTTCCGCCGCTGTCCGTTAGAGTGCCCCTGCATCCTCCCCACTTACCGCCCGTCTCTTGTTGTGTGTGCACGCTCATCATCATGGCCGCCCACATGCTCGCTTTTGTGGTGGTGCCGTACTTGCTGCAGGCTCTCCTGCTGCTCTCCTGCCTCTTGTTAGTGTGTGTGATGATGGCCCCACTGCCTGAGAAGAGGAAGAGAGTGATTTTGACTCTGGAGAAGAAGAGGGAGTATGGACAAGGTGGATGCAGGATGGTCAACCTCACGCATTCTCCGTGAATTCAACCTGGCCTGATCTACTTTGTTTGATATCAAGAGATCCCACAACAAACTCATGCAATACACGGCTGACTTCTCGTTGAAGAACAAATGCAACGTGGAGAGGAAGATGAAGTTTACTCCCCGGTATGCTGATGTCAACTGCTCCACGCTGATTTGGTATCGACAACAACGTGCTGCTGGTGTACTGGTGCGTGGCTCGGAGCTGAAGGCTGCTGCTGAGAAGTTTGCAAGGCTTCACGGCACCCTAGACTTCAAGGCATCTGAGGGTTGGCTCTTCGCGTTCAAGTTATGACATCGCCTTACCAACCGTATGTCTCATGGCGAAGCTTTGGATGCCAACAAGGATGGAGTAGAGGAGTTTCAGCACAAGGTGAAGGGCTTGATCGACAGGGAGGGCCTCACTCTCGGTCAAGTCTACAACGCTGACGAAACTGGTTTATTTTATCGCTCTTTGCCAACGAACACTCTAGCTGAAAAGACGGAGAAACGTGTACCTGGCCGCAATCTCTCCAAGCAACGGATATCTGCTTTGTGTTGTGCCAGTGCTAACGGCATGCACCGGCTTAAGCCCGTTATTGTTGGCCGTGCAAAGCAGCCTCAGAGTCTCTGTGGGGTGATGGATGTCCTTCTTGTCGTTTGATACCATTCTTTGAAGGCATGGTTTACTACCCAGATCTTCAAAGACTGGTTCCACTGCCATTTCGTCAAGGTCATCCATTACCAGATGAAGGAACTGGCAATTCTGCGCGACCAGGTTTTTTTTTTTTTTTTTTAATGTGAGGAAGAAGGAATCAAAGGCAACAAGCCCACAAAACTGTTCCTTCCAAGAGAAAAACAAAATACAAGAAAGAGCCAATTTCAAGATCTGATCATTTCAAGGTGCCTGAACACACTGCGTTTGAAAGACTGGAGATCATAGGAAGCAGGAAATACAGACAGAGGGAGACAGTTCCAGAGCTGACCTGTTGCATAAATGCAGGACTGGGAGTAACAGTTAACTCTTCCATTAGAGAGTTGGACAGAAAAGGGATGAGAGTTTGCTGCTAGACAGGTGCTATGCGCCCGTTGTAGAGGTGGAGGAATGCATGCAGACAGTTCAGAGGAGCAGTGACCATTGAAGTAGCGATAGAAAAGAGATAAAGATGCAACAGTGCGGCGAAGAGACAGAGGTTGAAGGGAGTCAGTAAGAGGAGGAGAGTGAACGAGGCGAAAAGCCTTTGACTCCACCCTACTGAGAAGAGCTGTATGTGGGGAGCCCCCCACACATCAGAGTTGTACTCCAAGCAGAGGCGGATAAAAACCCCAGTATAGAGTCAACAATTGTGCAGGGGTAAAGAAGGAACGGAGTCGGCTTAGCACACCCAATCTCTTGGAAGCAGATTTTACAAGAGAAGTAATATGATCTTTCTAAGATAAATCCCGAGTAAATGAAACCCCAAGCATGTTCAAGGATGATGCTGGATTAAGCTGAATATTATTAAACATTAGTGGGTATACCTGTGGAAGATTTTGTCGGGTTGATAGGTGCAAAAACTGAGTCTTTGATGCATTAAAAACAACCAGATTATTTTTTATCCCAGTTAGAGATACGAGCCAAGTCAGACATTAGGTGTGCCATAGCCTCATCCCTTGTTTGTTGAAGTAACTGCTGAGATGGACGTTGCGGGAATTGAATGGAAACGTGAAGGGTGGAGTCATCAGCATATCAGTGGATAGGGTTAGATGTACAGCTTAGAAGGTCATTGATGAATAAAAGGAAGAGAGTTGGTGATAGGACAGAGCCCTGAGGAACGCCACTGTTAACAGATCTAGGAGAAGAACGATGGCCATCTACAACAGCGGTTATAGAACGACCAGAAAGGAAGCTAGAGATGAAGGCACAGAAAGAAGGATAGAAACCGTAAGAGGGCAGTTTGGAAATTTAAGATTTATGCCAGACTCGATCGAAAGCCTTTGAGATGTCAAGTGCAGTGGCAAAGTTTTCGCCAAAGTCCCGAAAGGAGGATGACCAGGAGTCTGAAAGGTAGGTGAGAAGAAAGATGGTTGTGATAGGAAAGATGCATTAAAATTTTTCCATTAAGAACAGACTCGAAAACTTTTGAGATAAAGGATGTTAAAGCAATTGGACGATAGTTAACCCTTTAAACGCGGATCGTCGTGTTTGCGACGCTCGGCAAAAAGGACATAATGGCGGAGCATCGCGTTTGCGATTCTAGTAAATTTTGAATAACCGCGGGCAGGCAGGCTCCAGCTAGTATTGTCTATTAGTACCACCACCCTTTAGCTACTTTTAGCAAACTTGACCTTTGTACCACTGACCTCCGTTGTTGCCAAGTACAGTAACCCCTCTAATATCCGGACGCCCAATAACCGAACATCCCCACTACCCGGACCTTATCGTCCTGGGATCAAACATTCCCAAAATGGTCCGAAAATCCAAAAAAATTGGGAAAAAAAAATCGATTTTTTGCCGTCCGTAATTTGAACTTGCCGCGCGCGCCGCGTGAGAGCATTGTTTTGATTCGTCATTCCTCCGACGTCCGATAGAGCGCCGCTGCATCCTCCCCACTTCCCGCCTGTCTCTCACCGCGACTGGATCTACGCTGCTCGCCATGGCTGCCCATGTGCTCGCTTTTGTGGTGGTGCCGTACTTGCTGCAAGGCCTCCTGCTGCTCTCTGCCCTACTCTTAGTGTGTGTGATGATGGCCCCGCCTCCTGAGAAAAGGAAGAGAGAGGTGTTGACTCTGGAGAAGAAACGGGAGATATTGGAGAAGGTTGATGCGGGTTGGTCTTCCTCACGCATTCTCTGCGAGTTCAACCTGGCCCAGTCGACTTTGTTCGATATCAAGCGTTCCCGAGACAAGCTCATGTAGTACACAGCTGACTTCTCATCGAGAAGCAAACGCAACGTGGAGAGGAAGGTTATGTTTACCCCCAAGTATGCAGAGATCGACCGCTCCATGTTGATTTGGTATTGACAGCAACGTGCAGCTGGTGTGATGGTACGTGGAACGGAGCTGAAGGCTGCTGCTGAGAAGTTTGCAAGGCTTCACGACGCCCTTGACTTCAAGGCATCCGAGGGTTGGCTCTTCGCGTTCAAGTTACGACATGGCCTTTCTAACCGTAAAGCACATGGCGAAGCATTGGACGCTAACGAGGATGGAGTGGACGAGTTTCGGCACAATGTGAAAGGCTTGATCGACAGGGAGGGCCTCACTCTCGGTCAAGTCTATAACGCTGACGAAACTGGCCTATTCTATCGCTCGGTGCCAACGAACACTCTAGCCGATGAGACGGAGAAGCGTGTACCTGGCCACAAGCTTTCTAAGGAACGGATATCTGCTTTGTGTTGTGCCAATGCTAACAGCATGCACCGGCTTAAGCCCGTTATTGTTGGCCGTGCAAAGCAGCCTCGGTGCCTTCGTGGGGTGATGGATGTCCTTCCTGTCGTATGGTACCATTCTTTGAAAGCATGGTTCACAGCTGTGATTTTCAAAGACTGGTTTCACCATCACTTCGTCAAGGAGGTCATACATTACCAGACGAAGACACTGGGAATTCCTCGCCACCAGGTAAAGGCTCTCCTTCTCCTCGACAATGCACCTGCGTACCCGTATGACAAGGACTTGGTTGCTGAGAATGGCCGTATTAGGTGCATGTTTCTGCCACCTAATACGACTGCTCTCATTCAACCAATGGACCAACGAGTGATCGTGGCAACAAAGCACCTGTATCGTCGGAAGTTCCTGGACGAGGTGATGGTTGTTCTCGAGGACGAGGACGAGCGCAGGGAAGGACGTGACACTCGAGGCAAGCGGACTTTGGAAAACCTTCGCCGCTACAACATCAAGTCTGCGCTGTACAACTGGGCTAGGGCATGGAAGGAAGTCCCTGTGAAAACTCTTGAAAATGGTTGGTCTCGTCTGCTTTTCAGAACAGATGTGGAGTACGATTTCCTAGGGTTTGATGTGGATGACTTCCATGCACGGCTACATACGCATGGCGATGATGTTGATGTGGACGATGTTCGTGAGTGGTTGGACGACGACGAGGGCGATCCTGGGTATCAGACATTGTCTCATATCGAGATCGCGTCTTCGGTTGCTGGTGTCAGTCCCGAACTTGAAGATTCCGACGACGAAGGCGATGATGATGCAGACTCCGCTCAGCAGGACACTACTCCAGCCATCCCCAAGCTGAGCGCACTCCGGGAACATCTAGAGTTCGTCCTAGACTATCTGGAACACCCGGACTGCGACAGGGAGATGGGGCCCTTGGGACTCGTGGAGGAAGTGCGTGCTTTCCGGCAGCGCATCATCAATCGCCAGAATCGTCGGTCCTTGCGTCAGTCAACGATTGACAGTTTTTTCAGGCCCGTGACCCCCACTGTGCCAAGCCCTGGTTCCACTCCGTTGCCTCCCCAAGACAGGCTCTCATGCTCCGAGCCACAGCCCAGCACATCAGCTACAGTGGAGTCACCGCTCGATGTGAGTTTGCGGCTGTCTTCAGAGTCTTCTGTAGTCGGTACGCCATCACCACGACCCACCGATGTACCCCTTGGACGCCTGCCAGTGATACTCTCGGACTCTGACAGTGAATAAGCAGCAAGAACTTCTCCACTAGACCACACGGGAATTTTGAGTGTTGTGCAGTGAAAAAAATGGCGTGTTGTGTTAAGGTTTTCAAGTTGGAAGAAAAGACTCAGTAGAAAAGAAATTTAACGTAACTAACCTTCTTTGTTTTGGCTTTGGAAAATTAAAAAAACTGGGGAAAAGTTAATGTGCAACACTTAAAGTAAAATGGAACATTATTTGGACTAAAGTGAACACTGTGAAAAGAACGGACTTCTGTGTGTTAGTGACTAAGTTCAGTGCAAGACTTCAGGAAGAGTGTAGTGCAAGTGCTTCAGGAAATCGTTCTTACTGTCAGAGTCCGAGAGGAGGCGGTTATTCATCGAGGTGGCCAGGGACTTGCTGTAAGTAGCCAGAATGTTTCATGTTGTACTATTTTCCATACTATATTTACCAGAATGTTTCATATTGTACTTTTTTCCATACTATACTTTCCAGAAAGTGTCATACTGTACTTCTTTCCATACTATACTTACCTCATGCATGTGCAGTAGGAATGTGTTTTTCAGAGTTCGGTTAGGTTCGGTTAGGTTAGGTTCGGTTAGAGTCCATAAGTACCAGAATGTTTATTAATGTATGAACATACTTCTAAACCCACATTTTATGTTTCTTTTGCATTTATTTCAGTCATTTATGTGCCTTATTGGTGTGATTTGGGTGTTAAATAGGTGCTACGCATGTCCGGAGGGAGTTGTATAGGTGTTTCTCTGAGTTAGGGTCCATAAGTACAAGTCCATAGGCTGGGGCCCAATATCCGGACGAAACCAATATCCGAACCTACCGATGGCTCTATTGATCTGGATATTGGAGGGATTACTGTATCGCGTTTTCCCCCCGTCCCCCCCCCCACCACGGCCCCTGCCAGCCTGGCTGTGATACATGGCAGTGCTCTGAGTGCTCAGAACTGTAAATCTACGCTCTCCTCTCACAAGCAGTTTATGCTAATAGGAAACGCTTGTTTCCCCAGTTGTAACACTAGCTTTTTTCTCACGGTTTGCCCCTGTTTATCGTCAGTTTACCGCAGGCTTTCACAGTGACATTATGGCGAGTTCTAGCTCTTCCGAGTCAGTGCAAGCGGCCGACAGGAACAAGAATAAAGTGACGGGCATAAGGCAGAATAAAAAGCGCGCTGTGGTGATCTTTTGGGAAGTAATATGATTGAAAATACTGTAATGTAGTATACATGTTTTTAGCTGTGAAAATGGAAATGTTTGTTGAGTGACGGGAAGACCGCCGCCGCACTGCATGTCGGCCGTACGCTCCGTTGATTTTAGCCTTATTTTCAGTGCTTATTGTACAAATACAGATTCCTAACTACCTTTACGTTGTAGTATAAAGTTTACTGTGACAGAATGAGGCTGTGGTAGAGGGGAAACCGGGTTGCTGGAGGTGTGAAAGTGAAGATTTGGTTACCCAACTTTGCAAGTCTCCACAAGTCCTTGGGTAGTCCACGAAGGCTCAACACCTGTCTCTGGAGAAAGCTGAATGTAAGAACTATCTGCCATACCAAGTATAATGTTCTAGGGTTAATCTCTGATTTTTGGCGAATATTTTCCTACAGGTACTCAGACCGCGATACAACCCCGCCACTAGGGGAGGAGCGACTGTACACGGCCGCATTTAAGGGGTTAAAGGGTTGGGAATGGTCACCCTTCTTTGGGACAGGCTCAATGAGAGCAA
This sequence comes from Coenobita brevimanus, assembly GCF_032717465.1. Classification (NCBI taxonomy): domain Eukaryota; kingdom Metazoa; phylum Arthropoda; class Malacostraca; order Decapoda; family Coenobitidae; genus Coenobita; species Coenobita brevimanus. The sequence goes on from NC_136966.1 coordinate 40,550,826, forward strand.
ACTTCCAGCAAGAAGGAAAGGTACAAGTTGATAGACAAAGGCGAAAGAGTTTCCCTAGGCAGTTTGTAAGCGCAGAAGCACAGTTCTTGAGAACAACAGGAGGGACTCCGTCAGGCCCATATGCCTTAATAGTATTGAGGCCTGTGATGACAGAAAATACATCAGCTGAAGAAATTTTAATGTCAGCCATGAGGAAGTCAGAGGGAGGAAGTGATGGAGGAACAGCACTGGAATCGTCTAAGGTGAAATTGGAGGAGAAAGTCTGAGCGAAGAGATCTGCCTTATCAGTAGAAGAAATAGCTACAGAGCCATCAGAGTAGAAAAGAGCAGGGAAGGATGATGAGGTAAAGTTGTTAGAAAGGTTTTGGGCAAGGTGCCAGAAGGAGCGGGAAGAATTCGAGTTAGAGAGTTGAGAGCATTTAGTATGGATAAAATTATTTTTAGCAGGGCAAAGAACAGACTTAGCACGATTCCGGGCAGAAACGTATAAAAGATGAGAATCAGGGGTGGGTTAGCTCCGGTACCTTTAATAGGCCCTCTCCTTGTTGCGGACAGCATTAGAACAAGCGTGATTAAACCAAGGCTTTCGTGCATTAGTCAAAGGATATGAGAAAGGAATGTATGCTTCCATGCCCAAGAGAATAACCTCTGTAATGTGCGAGGCACACCCAGATGGCTCCCAGCCATGGAAGCAATAATTAATCATTCCAGGGAAAATCAAAGAAGTACTGCCTGAGGGTCTCCCAATCCGCAGCTCCAAAGTGCCACAGACGACATTTCTTTGGAGGGTCTGCAGGCCGTACCGGAGCGACAGGACAGGTTAAGGTAATAAGGTTGTGATCGGAGGAGGCCAACGGAGAGAAAAGATTAACAGTGTAAGCTGAAGAATTAGTTGTAAGGAAGAGGTCAACTATGTTGGAGCTCTCTCCATGGCTGTCAGGGATACGGGTAGGGTGCTGTACAAGCTACTCTAGGTCATTAAGATTAGAAAAGGTGTAGGCTTGTTCACCAGGTGGATCAGTGAAAGGAAAGGAGAGCCAAAGGTGGTGGTGAACATTGAAATCTCCTAGAATGGAGATTTCAGAGAAAGAAGAAATGGACAGAATGTGTTCCATCGTAGAAGTAAGATGGTCAAAGAATTTTTGATACTCAGTAGAATTAGGAGATAAGTAAACAGCGCCGATATATTTAGTCAGAGAACGACATGAAAGCCGAAGCCAGAGTGTAGAGAATTCAGAAGAATCGAGTTCAGAAACACGAGAGCAAGATAAGTTGTTGCGTATATATACACACCAGCCACCTTTGGCTTTGAAATGAGTATTGAGAAAGCAGGAGGATACAGAAAAGGGTCTGCTGTCAGTGGCCTCAGACAGCTGAGTCTCAGTTAGAAAAAGAAGGTGAGGTTTAGAAAAGGAGAGGTGGTGCTCAACAGAGCAAAAGTTAGAGGAAAGGCCGCGAATGTTGCAGAAATGAAGAAGAAGAGAGTCAGACAGTAGTTCGCATCTTTAGTCATCAACGGGAGAGAGGCAGAAGGTGGAGGCATTTATGGTCCCCCCCCACCCGGGGACTCCGAGGCTATGTTTTTTTTTTTTTTTTTTTTTTTTTTTTTTTTTTTAAGGAAGTGTGGTGTGTACTGTGCATGTAGTTTGGTGTTGACTGTTTGAAAAACTTGTATTGGAGAGCATGCTGGCCTACTCTCTGTGTTACTGAGACACTGAAAAAGTTCAGCAAAGGGGGATAGTCGGGACCTAGTCCCAAGGGCTGATGAAACGGGAGCTCCAGATCTCCCTGTCATCAGCTTTCCATCCACCTTGGAAGTACTGCCCTGCTCGACTTGTGCTACAGTCTACTCCTCTGATAATGCACCGGCCCACTCGTGCGACAAGTACTTGGTGGATGAGAATGGCCGCATTAGGTGCATGTATATGCCACCTAATAAGACTGTTCTCATCCAACCAATGGACCAAGGAGTGACCGTGGCAACGAAGAGGCTGTACTGAAGAAAGTTCCTGGATGAGGTGATGGTTGTTCTCAAGGACGAGGACAAGCGCATGGAGGGACGGGACACGCGAGGCCAGCGGACTTTGGAAAACCTTCGCCGCTACAACCAACATCAAGTCTGCAATCTACAACTGGGCCAATGCATGGAAGGAAGTCCCTGTCAAGACTCTAGAAAATGGTTGGTCTCGTCTGCTTCTCGGAACGGATGTGGTGCACAATTTCCTAGGTTTTGACGTGGATGACTTCCATGCACGTCTACATGCGCATGGCGATGATGTTGATGAGGACGAAGTGTGTGAGTGGTTGGATGACAGTGGGGCGATCCTGGGTATCAGACCAGCCTGAGCTGTGGCTCACAATCCATGGGTTAAACATACTTGAAGTTTCATTCTCTCTGGATTTATCTTGGAAAGGGCATATCACTTCTCTTGTAAAATCTGCTTCCAAGAGATTAGATGTACTTTGTCAACTCTGTGCCTTCTTTACCCCAGCACAGTTGTTGACTTTATAGATGGACTTTATTCGCCCCTGTGTAGAATACATCACTCATGTGTGGGGAGGCTCGCCACATATAACTTTACTCAACAGGATGGTGTTGAAGGCTTTTCATCTCATTAACTCTCCTCCTCTTACTGGCTCCCTTCAACCTCTGTCTTTTCACTGCACAGCTGCACCTTTATCTCTTTTCTATCTCTGCTTCAATGGACACTATTCCTCTGAACTTTCTGCTTGCATCCCTCCACCACTATGGCAGGCACGTAGCACCCATCTAGCAACAAACTCTCATCCCTTTTCTGTCCAACTCTCTAATGCAAGAATTAACCGTTACTCCCACTCCTTCATTAATGTAACAGGTCAACTCTGGAACTGCCTTTCTCTGTATTTCCTACTGCCTATGATCTCCAGTCTTTCAAATGCAGTGTGTCCAGGCAGCTCGAAATGAACAGATCTTGAATTTGACTGTCTGTAACCTTGGTTTTGTTTTTCCTTGGAGGGAACAATTTGCAGGCCCCTGGCTTTTGGTTCCTTATTCCTTGCATTTATAATTAAAGAAAAAAATTATGCTCATGGACTTCCAGAACCTGTTTCAATCGTGGGAGAAGCACTGGGATCGATGTGTGCACGCCCAAGGTGCCTACTTTGAAGGTGGCGGTGGTGAATAGGACTTGATGTAATTTTTTTCCCTTCTTTAGTCAAATTTCAGGAAATTTTGGGTAGCACCATATATATCGCTCTCTATCTATCTATCTATTGCCAGACGCCTCAATCCCATTCAGGGTGGCCACAAACAAATCGCCTCCACGTCGCCCTGTCCCTTGCCATTTCACAGCCCTGCTCCCAACTCACCCCCCCCCTCTCATATACCTCTCCACCCCATCCCTCCATCTCATCCTTGGCCTCCCCCTCCCTCTCCCCCCCTCCACCTCACTCACATACACTCTCTTCATGAGTCTTTCACCCTCCATCCTCTTCACATGGCCAAACCACCTCAGTGTGTTCCTCCTAACGCTTCCTATCACATCCACATCCACACCACGACGCTCCTTTATATCCTCATTTGTCAGCCTGTCTCTCCATATGACTCCACAGGCTCCTCTTAAATAACTCATTTCCACTGCTGTCACTCTTGACTTGTATCCTTCCAACAACGTCCAAGCTTCACTTCCATATGTTAGAGTTGGTATCACAATACTGTCATGTAGTAACTTTTTCACTTCCATGCTCACTTCCCTGTTTCTCATCACTGCTTTCAAGGAACCAGCAACCTTTCTTCCCTGCTGTACCCTTTCAAGCACTTAACCCTCCAAACCTCCATCCTTAATCATCACACTACCCAAGTACTTAAACGTACTCACATTTTCCAATTCCTCACCATCCAACCTGTATTCTTAGTGCCTGTTGTTCCTTCCATGGAATACGAGTATAATATTTCCATAAACATGCATACAGATTGTGCCAGAGTGATGCTACCAGGCTGCCTTATGGAGCATGTTGCCTGTTTTTAGTTCAACTCCCCTCCATCTACACATCTCACTCACTTTTAATAAATAATAAAATATTCTTTGTGCCTGCACCTTCTTATAAGGAAAATAATAACATGTTTATGATAATATGCCAACAGATGCCCAATGCCAGGCCATGCCGACATGTCACCGCGTGGGACTTTCAACCATCGACACCTGACAGACCATGTTTTGGAAGGGGGGGGGGGGGGGCAATTCTGGGATTTTCCCATGCAAACAAGATTCTTTTCGTGAAACAGGAATACGGGTAGGGTTTACCTCTCCACGTAAATGGTAAAAATTGCAAATGAAACCCACGTTATTGGAAGGGGGGGTCCACTGTGTGAGTGTGTGTGTATTTACCTAATTGTAGTTACTTAACTGTATTACACAGAATCTGAACTATGCTCATGTTGTCTTGTCTCTTTTATATGTATATTTATTATCCAATCTAGATTTCAACACATGGATGCTCTCTGCTTGCACCACCTCTCCCTCTCATTTATTCCAAATGTCTATAGTTGAGTTCGGAAAACCAAATTTCTTTACATCAATGAGGCATCATCTCTTCTTCAGTTTGAATTCATGTCCTCTTGTTCTTTCATTATCTTTCACAAAGAGGTCCTCTCTGTCCTCATGTTCCATTCTTCTTACTCCTCTAAACATTGTAATCAAGTATCCTTTCTCACTCTTCTCTCTCTCAGGGTTGGCAATTTCAGCTTTTCTAAGCTCTCTTCATAAAAAAACTCACTCAAGCTTGGTGTCAATTTTGCGGCTATCCTTTGTATTCTAGTTTACTGGTATGCTTTTTCAAGTGTGGTGAGCATATCACTGCTACATATTCCAGTCTTGGTCTCATCATGATTGCTGTTAACTCCCTCAGCATCTCATCATTCATCCATCCATCCATCATCCAATTCTAGGTTGCCCCATGAAGAGCATCGGAGCCCGGGGCTGGGAAGTTGGTCCTGACATTTAAGATGAGAGTGACCAGCCTCACTCATCCCTGAGTGGCATTACGTGAGCAATCAACCCCAACCACCCCTTGGATATAAACTTTCACCAGCTCAATCCGATTGGAGCAAAATAATTTCCCACTAAACCACCAGGTGCCAAAATTTGGTTATATGGTTACCAACCAGCATAGTAAATGGTTTCCTGGTGTACAGGAAACCATTTGGCTTGTCACTAAGTGAAGAGTCACCCACAGGCAGAAGGAAGAGGAAAGAATGAAGGAAAGAAAGACAGAAGAGGGAGTGTAAAGTCACCCGTAGGCAGGAGGACGAGGAAAGACTCAAGGAAAGAAAGACAGAAGAGGATGGAAGGAAAGAAGGATGGAGGAGAGGAAAGGGCAGACACCCAAGAGCAGCACTACATCGAGTGAGTGGATGGTAAGTGTCCCCACCTATCACAAATCTCATCATCCATATAGTTAAATACCACTCCTATGTTGGTCAGCAGCCTGTAAAGTTCTTCCTGTAATCCTGTTTACATGTTTCTCTGATAATATGTTATCCTGTATAGTCACACCAAGGTCCTTTTCTTCTTTTGCCTTCCTCATTATTTCATCTCCCATCTTGTACACATACCTTGGTCTCTTATCACTGACTCTCATTTCCAATACATTTATTAGTGTTGAATTCCATTCTCCCCATTTAACTTCACTTGTAGAGTACATCTAGATCTTTTTGCAATTGAGGGATGGAGATGAAACTTACAAAAGAGAAGAAGAGTTGTGTGAAATAATGAACACCAAGCCGCAGTCAGTCTATGCGTTGGAAGAGGAATTTAGGGAACCTGAAATACAACCCAGAATGACGGGAATGGCAGAAATTACAGTTGATGTGAATGAGGGGAGAGAGAAGTATGTGGTAACCATAGGGGTATTTGCCTTCTTAGTGTGACTGGTAAAATATATGGTAGAATACTCATTGATAAGGTTAGGCATATGACAGAGGAGCTAGTTGGAGAAGAACAAGGGGGATTTAGGAAGGGAAAAGGGTGTGTAGATCAGATATTTGTTCTAAGATGTTTAGTGGAGAAGTATCTAGAGAAGGGAAGGAAAGTGTACGCTGCCTTCATGGACTTGGAGAAAGCTTATGACAGAATAGATAGGAAGGGTATGTGGAAGGTATTAAGAATATATGGAGTGGAGGGGAAATTGCTGAGTGCTGTGAAGAGTATGTACGAGGGAGCTAGGGCTACGGTGCGAGTGGATGGTGAGCTGAGTGAGTTCTTTGATCTCAATGTGGGACTGAAACAGGGGTGTGTAATGTCTCCATGGCTGTTTAATATATATATGGATGGGGTCGTAAAGGAGGTACAAGGTAGGGCAGTGGAAGTGGGGGTGGCCCTAATGAATGAGGGTGAGATTTGGAAGCTTCCGGTGTTGCTGTTTGCTGATGATACAGTATTGTTGAGTGAAGATGAATGGGAGTTGCAAGGTTTGGTGAATGAATTTGGGACAGTGTGTAGGAGGAGGAAGCTGAAAGTTAATGTAAACAAAAGTAAAGTTATGGTGTTTGAGAGGAATGAAGTCACAGAGTGTGCAGTGAGGTTGGATGGTGAGGATATGGAGAATGTGAGTGCATTCAAGTACTTGGGTAGTGTGATGAGTAAGGATGGAATTTTGGGGGATGAAGTACGTGAAAGGGTACAGCAGGGAAGGAAGGTTGTTGGCACACTGAAAGCAGTGATGAGAAATAGGGAGGTGAGTATGGAAGTTAAGAAGTCACTGCATGATGGTATTGTGATCCCTACCCTGACGTATGGAAGCGAGGCGTGGACCTTGCAAGAGGGGAACAAGTCAAGAGTGAGAGCAGTGGAAATGAGTTACTTGAGAGGAGCGTGTGGAGTGACATGGAGGGACAGGTTGACGAATGAAGAAGTGAAGGAACGTTGTGGGGTAGATGTGGATGTGGTTGAAAAGATTAGGAGAAATACACTGAGGTGGTTTGGACATGTGGAGAGGATGGAGAATGAAAGACTGACTAAGAGGGTGTATGTAGGTGAGGTGGAGGGAGGGAGAGGGAGGGGTAGACCGAGGATGAGGTGGAGGGATGGAGTTGAGAGGTATATGAGGGAGGGGGGGGTGAGTTGGGGGGAGGGGAGTCAAATGGTGGGTGACAGAGTGACTTGGAGGCGTTTTGTCTGCGGCCACCCTTTGCGGGATTAGGGCGTCGGGCTATAGATAGATAGATAGATAGTGAATGAGGTGCTGCACCTGATGAGAGATTTGGATGTGAGAAAAGCAATGGGACCAGATGGTGTGGCTAGACGGATCCTGAAGGAATGTGCTGACCAGTTAGTGTGGCCTGTTTATGTCATCATCAAGACTTTGCTGGAAAATGGACAGCTACCTAAAGACTGGAAAAGAGCAAGTATTGTGCCAATCTTCAAGGGAGGAGATAGGGAACATCCACTCAATTACAGACCTGTATCACTTACTAGTATTGTTAGTAAAATCTGTGAGAAAATTATTAGAAAAAGATGGATAAAAAAGATGGATAAAGTATTTAGAAGAAAATGAAGTGATAACACCACGACCATTTGGTTTTAGGGATGGAAGCTCATGTGTTACTAACCTATTAAGTTTCCACAGTAGGGTAATAGATGTCATACAAGAGAGAGTGGGATGGGCAGATTGTGTCTATCTTGATCGCAAGAAAGCATTTGACAGGGTGCCCTATAGGAGACTGCTGTGGAAGTTGAAGACCTTTGGAGGGGTGCATGGGAAACTATTAAAGTGGATGGAAGATTATTTGATGATAGGAAGGCAGGTGAGAACAATTATAAGAGACAAGGTTTCACAGTGGAGAAACATGACTAGTGGGGTACCCCAGGGCTCTGTCTTAGCCCCAATAATGTTACTGAGATATGTAAATGATTTACCAGAGGGTTTAAAGAGTTACATGTGTATGTTTGAAGATCCCTTAGTACAGAGGGGGAGCCCTCTCGGTGTCAGGAGTGGCAACAGCTCTCTGAACTTCTTCCAACCACTCCTCACTCTAACCACAGAGCTAGCTCCAGCCCCATCTCCAGCACATAACATGTCTCCCAAGTAACAAAACTCTTCCACACACTCATGAGACTCACCAACAAGATCAACCCTTTGACACCTGACAATCTCCACAAGCTCTCCCCGACACACCACACACAAAATCAACATTATCTCATGGACTACTAATACCACTACATCTCTTATGCACCTACTTATCACAAATACTGCAAGATGGAATTACTTCCCACACCCTTGTAGCAGACTGTACATGGCCACTCTACCTATTCCTTGTCAGTACAGTACTGCCAACAAGCCCTAGATACCATCACTTTTGTTTTATCTGCAACTCTTAAGCCCTTATGCCACATACCATCTCTCCACTTGCTAAATCTATCCTCCATCTCATTTTCATGCTCTGCAATCAACACCAAATAAATGGCATACAACATCTCCCATGGGAGTTCATTTCTAACATTATGTGAAAGGGATTCACGCACCACGATAAACAATAAGGGGATCAAAACTGACTCAGACGCACACCACCATTCACAGAAAACCCATCACTTAAAGCTCCATTCACTCTCTCCAGGGTGCGGGCATCCATATACATAGCCATAACCATTCTAACCAGCTACTCCTCAATCCCATGCTTTCTCATTGCTCAATTCTCCACCTCCCTAGGGACTCTCTCAAAGGCCTTCTTCAAATCAACAAAAACAAAGTACACATCCCATTTCAAATAAACAAAAACAAAGTACATATCCATTTTCTTTCCTATATATTTTTCCTGAAGCTGTCAAACAATGAATATGGCATCAGTGATCCCTCTGCCTGGCATAAACCCAAACTGCATCTCTTCAAAATTCACTCTTTCTCTAATCATACCTTCTAGAATTGACTCCATTAGCTTCATTATCTGGTCCAAAAGTTTTAAGCCCTATAATTTCCCCTTTCCAGGGCATCACCTTTCCCCTTACACACATTTACAATCACACCCTTCACCCAATTATCTGGGACAACACACTCATATATAATTGTATTTATCAAATCAGTAACTAACCCCACTCCTACTTCTCCTACGGCCTTCAGCATTTCAGCAGTCAACCCAGACACACCTGCTGTCTTACCCAACTGCATCCTGCCTACTGCCCTGCTCAAAGTAGCAGCATCCATCAAAGGCCAAGGGCCAAACTCTGGATCTGCTGACCCAACCTTCCCTGTCCCAGTTAAACTCCTAATTCAACAACCAGTTACAATGCTCTCTCCAAGCTCCTTTAATATTCTCACTGTTCACCACTACCTTTCCTTCATTCTTCACATGCTCCTCACCTATGATAACCCTGTAATGAAATGAATTATTGTTTACTGCACATCCTATCAATGAACAATGGCATATATGTGAAAACTGTTCCCATTCTGGATGGCCTTACAGTAAAAAAATTGCTCAATAGGTGTGAGGAATAAGGAATTACTGTACAGGGATAAAATGCCAAGGATGAGATGCCAGAAATCACATTAAATGACAAGAAAATGGACCCAGAAAGCAATTCCTGTTTAGTGACAAAATAAAAACTAGATCAATGGATTGAAGTGGCTAATAATACAGTATTGTCCTCACTTTCTATCAGCCAGTGTGAAGGGTGTAACAACAAGGTAGCCACTCTGGCCGGATGAGATGAGTCCGCTCCCTGCCTGGTGTATATCCCCACCAACCTGTAGTATTGGGAGACAAGTTACTTAACATATTTACACTGCCTTATGTCAACAACATGTCCCTGAGAGCATTGTACAAACATTCATCTGCACAATACAGTGCTAAATTTGGTGAGCAGAGATTAACTCCCACTGAATTAACCACAGAAACAGAAGTCTTCAAGATGTACAGAAAAACACCACAAACATAATAACAGGAAGTACAGTACCTAAATCATAACAGAAATCACCTTCATGAAGAAACAGAAAGTATATCCAGTGTCATAAAAATGTGAAAAACACGTAGTTCATCACTTCATTACATGATCTTTCCTATCCTACCTTTGCAATCAAATGATACATCACCCTCCACCACAAAAGGAAAGTGGTGATCAAGTGGTTAAAGGAATGGTCTGCTGTTCACATAAATGCAAGTTCTATCCCAGGCTGGGGCAGGGAACAGTTTCATGACCTGAACTTCTTTAAAACAGACTTAACTGACCTATGTGGCCCACTGACATTGTCATAAAGGTACACTACAACTACCACTACATCAATCCTAAATAAGAAACCCCTGCATTTATATAATATGGATGGTGTGTATTAGCACCAATATGATGATATGTTAAAGGGGTATGGCACACACGAGGACAGCTGGGCTTTAGGAAACGGGCCATCAAGTTTGTCTTTTTTTTTTTTCTTTTTTTCTTTTTTTTTATGCAAAAGAAGAAGGGATCAAATGTTTGAAGTCAGCAAAGTTCTTCCCTCCATTAAAAAAAAAAAAAAAAAAAAAAAAAAAAAAAAAGCCAAACTCAAAATCTGTTAATTCTGAGATGACTGGAAACTTTGCATTTAACCCACCACGTGCTGGCTATTTTTAGCCTTCTGGGTCACCCCAGTGCCAGCCATTTTTGACCTTTTTTTTTTTGGCTTAATTGATAGATTTTGATGTGGAAACAATGAATTTCGCCATTAAAATGCTCACCGAGGCTAGAAAATGAGTTTCATTGAGTCCCGCATACTCGTGTACAGGTATAGCCGCTCTCTCACGCTCACCACGTATATGAGAGAAAGCCATTTTCTATGTGGGGTATACTCAGGTATTTATGCTGAGAAGGTATAGCAATGTTCAGTACACTTTTCTGATCACTTATTACTTCAGCATCTATCACAATTTGCGTCTTTCTCACTGTGAATGCATTATCTTACACTTACTTGAAGATAGGTACAACCTGACTTCACTGCATACAGTCCCGGCACTTACAAGAAGGTATTTACAACTTGACTTCACTATATAGTCCTTACACTTACAAGAAATATTTACAACTTACATTTACATGAAAATATTTACAAAATGCCTTCACTATATACAGCACTGCGTGAGGCACACAGGCAGAGTGAGGCAGAGTGAGCGTGAGAGGGGAAGCAAGTGAGTGTATGGCCTTGACAGCTTGGGGGATGGTAGAGGAACAGTTACCTTACATGCCTGCCAATTTTTACCGTCGAATCTGGAAAAATGCGGTCACAGTGAAATTTTTCATTTTAAACCGTTTTAAAACGGCACTGGCACTGGCAGCAGCATTATGTCAAACCGTTTTAAAACGGCACTGGCACTGGCAGCAGCATTATGTCAAACCGTTTTAAAATGGCACTGGCACGCGGCGGGTTAAAAGACTGGAGGCCACAGGCTGAGGGGAATACAGACCGAGGAATACAGGTCCAGAGTTGACCTGTTGCATACATAAATGACTGAGAGCATCAGTATACTCCTGCATTAGAGAGCGCATAGAAAAGGGGTGAGAGTATGCTGCCAGATGAGTGCTATGTGTCCACTGTAACAGAGGAGGGATGCTTGCAGATAGTTCAGAAGGGCAGTCACCATTGAAGTAATGACAGAAAAGAGATAAAGTTACAACAGTGCAGTGAAAAGACAGGGGATGAAGACAGTCAGTGAGGACAGGAGTTAATAAGGCAAAAAGACTGATTCCACTCTGTTTAGAAACGCTGTGTATGGAAAGCCCCCTCTCCTCCTCCACCTGTCGTACTCCATACAGAGGCGAATTAGACTACTGTACAAAGTCAACAGCTGTGCAGGTTGAAAAAGTCATGGAATTGGCTTAGCACACCTAATCTCTTGAAGTGATTCTGCAAGAAAGTAAGGTGATCTTTCCATGAGAGGCTCTGAGAATGAAACCCAGAGGATGTTATGAGAAGATGAAGGATCGAGTTGTATATCAAAGAATATTAAAGGATACTCCTGAAGAAGATTTTGGCAGGTTGAAAGGTAAAGGAACTGGGTTTTGAGCTGCAAAGATAATGAGGTTTCTTTTACGCCAATCAGAAATATGAGCTGTGTTGGAAATTAGGTATGCCATTGCCGCATCCCGTGACTGCTGAAGTAACTGCTGCGATGGATGCTGTAAGTGGATGGGGAGGTGTAGGGTGGCATCATCAGAGTATAAGAGGACAGAGATAGGTGTGCAGCTCAGAAGATCATTGCTGAAAAGAAGGATATGTGTTGGTGGCAGGACAGAACTCTGAGGAACACCACTACTGATATATCTTGAAGAACAGTGACTGTCTACAACAGCAGCTATAGTGCAACCAGAAAAGCTAGAGATGACGGCACAGATACAAGGATAGAAACTCTAAGAGGGCAGTTTTGAAATTGATTTATACAAGACTTGGTCAAAAGCCTTAGAGATATCGAGTGCAAAAGCAAAGGAATCAGAATGTATAGTACGATGAGAAGGTAACCATTGAAGCATCCCTGGTGGCATCCATACTGGCAATCAGAAAAGAAGGCTATGCTAGGAAAGGTTTTTTTTTTTTTTTTTTTTTAAAGGATACATTTTGAAATATTAGAAATATAGGATATTCAAGCAACTGGGTGAGAGAGGGTTGGGAATGTTCACCCTTCATTGGGACAGGCTAAAGGAAAATAAACTTACAGCAAGGACAGATACAAGCTGACAGACACAGGTGAAAGAGTTTACCTAGGCAAGGTGTCAGCAGAGAAGCACAGTTCCTGAGAACAACAGGAGGGACCCCCTCAGTACTGTACACTTTTTTACTACTGACACCAGCAGGGGCACAAAGCACATCACTTGAAGAAATTTTAAAGTCAGACATGAGGAAGTCACAGGGGGCAGGAGATGGAAGAACAGCACCAAAACTGTCCAAGGTGGAACTGGAGGAGAAAGTCTGGGCAAAAAGTCTGCATTTTCAGTAGGAGAAACAGCTACAGAGCCATCAAAAAAAAAAAAAAAAAAAAAAAAAAAAAAAAGGAAAGGAAGATGAAGCAAAGTTGTCAGAAATGTTTTTGGCAAGGTGTCAGAAAGAATGGGAAGAAGCAAAGTCTGAGAGTTCAGAGCATTTGGTAGAAATGAAATTATTATCAAACCTAAGGAGAGACTTAGCAAGTTTCTGGGCAGAAACATAAAATGGGTGGGATTCAGGGGTGAGTTGGCAACATTCTGTAGGCTTCCTCCTTGTTGTGGACAGAATTAGAACAAGTGAGGTTAAGCTAAGGCCTTTTTGCATTAGTCAGAGGATAAGAGAAAGGAGTGTATACTTCCATGCCCAAGAGAATAAATTTGTTCATCATCGTCATCATCACACCTCCTGTACCACAGGTGGGGTGAGGCAGGATCAACAAAGCATGAAAGAGAGAGAGAGAGAGAGAGAGAGAACTAATGAACAGAACAACCAATAAAATGGGCCACACACTCATTAAACTCATCATTCAGTCCCTGGAATCCTGACTCCACCACACCAACACAACCATCCACATGTGCCTCATCTAACAGACCAGGAAAATCCGATGACTGTCAAGTTAGAGATAGGATGCCAAACCCTTGTCAATACAGAATTCATCCAACCAACTCAGGACTCATCAACCTCTATGCCTAGCTTTCTCACACACTAATTTACCTATGTATCCACCTTCTTCTTGGTTTACCACACCTACTCGTACCTCAAAATGCACTTAATTTTCAACTACAAATAGTTTCCTGTAACCTGGGAAAATATTAAGTACATTGGTGCTAACCAAAAAGGTAACAAACAGACACCGGCTGGACTATTGGGTTGAGGCATTTCAACCAGAGGAGGCCCATAAAGATTTCAATTTGAGGGATGGCTGTTTTTTTTGCTCATATTATGCCACACGAGAGGAGCACCAGGCCACGTGCCTAAAATGCCTAAACAGCCTGGAGTCTGAGCTCCTACACTCCAGATGAGGAGGGGGGATGGAATGGATGATGGATGGACAGATGAAACACTGGGAAACTTGAATAATGTTTGGCTACCATCAACACGGGAGGTATTACCAAGACAAAGAAATGTGGCTACAAGCTAAGTAACTAGCCACACAATCATAACTCTTAGGCAGGAAATTCCACCACAGATAAACAGAATCAAGATTCAATCTATGACTCACACTGTTATAATCATATTACATGTCTTAAATGTATTCTTCCACAACAATTTCTGGGAACTGTTGGATAATGATTGGCTGGCTAACTTTGGCATTTGGTTTGGCTTCCAGTTTACAAAATACATTTGGTTTACCATGGCCAACCTCAGTACAGTATAAGGTTGCACTGCATACTTTATACAGTATTGTTGAGAAATGGGATTTGCTAGATAGGAAGTACTCAAAGGTTCTCAGTATTTCTTGTATTTTTTTCTTATGAGTGAGAGTTGCCAGTTAGCCTGCTATTTGTGAGTGGAGGTATTCTGTAAAGTTATGCATTAAATTTTATGCTCTTTTTCTCTATAACGTTTTATTTATGTGACTGTTAAATTATGTAATTTTATCTCAATTTGTATGCTAAGTAACTTAGAGTGTTACGTAGTGTAAGAAAACTCTGGATATTTTGAATGTCTGAGTTGGTAATTTGCTTCTCTGAGAATGTAGGAGATCATTCTAGTAAAAAGGGAGCTTATATAGGGATGGGGAAGGGACTAGAGGTGTTCTCAGTTCAGTCTGAGTTTAGTTTACTGTCAGTTCAGTGTCAGTGCAGCTAGTGAAGATTGTACAGCTCCAGTACTTGTGAAAACAGTGAAGTGACGCTGGCAAGCATAAAGTGTAGTTATCTGAAAAATAAAGACAACAAACTTAAGAAGCCAGTGTTTATTTACCATGCCTGAGCTGATCTCGTTGTTGCACCCTGAAAGGCTGACCATAAGAAGAACAACTCACTGGGCAACATCCATCCTATACTAAACTACTATTGTTAGAGTCTGTGGCAGTGTGGGACAGGGGACGTATCAGTGGTGTCTGGAGTGTGGGTCATTAGAGGAGTGCTGCAATGAGTCAAACCTTCGACATGGAGGCGGAAGGTGTACATGCAAGAGGCCAAGCTAGGCAGGACGAGGCATGTCTGGCAGCAATCATGCAGCTATTACAAACACAATGTATACAAGTACAAGCACAGAATGAAGGACAGAAAGAACTCAAAGAACAATTGCAAGCATGGAGTGAACAACTAGAGGCACAAAATGAAGGACAGAAAGAAATCAATGAACAATTGCAAGACCAGAGTGAACAGCTAGAGGCACAAAGTGAAGAACAGAAAGAGCTCACGAACAAAATCAAAGAACAATTACAGGCACACAGTAAAGAACAGAAAGAATGACATGAACAGATTCAAGAGGCACTGCAGAAGCAACACAGGAAATTACAACTGAGGATGCAAGGACAGCTAGATGCATTGATGGGGGAAATGAAGGAAGAACAGCAACAGTTCAAGAGGATGGAGACGTCAAGCTAGAGGAAGAGAAGTATGAGGTAAGCATAATAATGTGGTGGAGTGCAGACAGCATGTTTGCACTCCATCACATTACTAGGGGGAGGTGGTGGCTAAGTCGACAGAGAGGTTGCCTGCAGTCCTAACCGACCCAGGTTCAAATCTCCACTGGGGCAGGGAACAATTTATGGACTTGAATTTCATTAAAGAAGACTTTACCGATCTATCAGAAGACCAGCTGACGTGTTGTAAAAATACCCCAGCTAACACCAATACACCAGTTCCGTATGAGACAGCCCTAGCACATATTCAATAAGGACGGTGGGTGTTAGCGCCAAAATGGTGACATGTAGGGGGGAGGCGGTGGCTCAATCGGTAGAGAGTTGGCCTGCAGTCCTGACGGACCCGGGTTCAAATCCCGCTGAGGCAGGGAACAGTTTAAGGATTTGAACTTCATAAAATCAGACTTTACTGATCTACCAGAAGGCCCGCTGACATGTCGTAAAAATACCCCCGCTAATACCAATACACCAGTCCTGTATGAGACAGCCCTAGCATGTATTCAATATGGACGGTGGGTGTTAGCGCCGAAGTGGTGACATGTAGAGGTGTGCGCTACGTAGGAGGACTACTGGGCCTTGAAAGCAGGCTGTGAAGCCTATGCCCAGAGTCGGTCACATTAAAAAAAAAAAAAAAAAAAAAAAAAAAAAATGGTATACAGGAGGACTACTGGGCCTTGGGAGCAAGCTATGAAGCCTATGTCCAGAATCAGACACACACACACACACACACACACACACACACACACACACACACACACACACACACAAACGTTGACAACCAGTTGAAGCATGTTGATGGCCAGCTGAGGCATATAGACGGCCATTTGAATATTAGTGAGAGAATTGAGGCTCTAGAAAAATATTATGCTGCTGAGCCTGAGATTAGTGTACAGGGAGCATATGAAAAAAATGGGCAGTGTATGGTGAATCTTGACAAATCCCAAGCATCTAAAGGTAGCTTTACAGGACTGAATAATCAGAATGTAGGAGTTTTGAATCCTGGCCTTAACTATGATGCCCCAGTTTTTAGCCCCCAAACCAGTGAAGTGCATGGCTATAATGGGGGTCCAATTAAAAAGAAATCTCAGGAATTTCATGGGAAAGCATTTTGGAAAGCTTACTGTGCACAGTTTGAGTTACTTGCTGACCAGAATGGTTGGGACGATAAGCAGAGGGCAGTGCAGCTGGCTGCTAGCCTCAAGGGTACTGCAATGGAAATTCTAGGCCAGATATCAGTAGGGGATAGAACAGTTATCAGTTATTAGCAGAAGTACTGGAGTGCAGATACAGGACCATGTACCAGACTTAGGTTTACAAAGAAAGATTCCAGAGCCTTGTACAGGCTCAAGGTGAATCCCTACAGCAGCTTGCTCAAGACCTGGAGAGTATGGCATACAAGGCGAACCCTGGAGCAGCACCTAAACTGCTGGCTATTCTTCTGAGGGACCAGTTCATTGATGCACTTGATAGTGCAGAGCTGAAAGTGCAAATGAAGCAGGTACAACCAAGAAGCATGCAAGAAGCACTAGCCAGGGCTTAAGAATCTGAGTCCAATGTCAGGTCCAGTACGTTCACTTTTCAGGCAGGTCGCAGTGTTGAATTCAAGGCGAGAAAGGGGTAGGCGCATGAAGCGGAAAAATCTGAAGGAAGTTGCTGGTACTGTGAAAAGCCAAGACATAGGAAAGAGGACTGCTACAAGTGGAAGAGGGAACAGGAGAAGACCGGAGGAGATTGCTGGTTCTGCAGGAAGCCAGGACACAAAAAGGAGGATTGTTACAAATGGAAGGAGCAAGAACAGAGCAGCGTAGGGAAATCTGCGATTGTAACAAAAGGGTGTTGGACATGTGGTGAGGTGGGCCACTTCAGTTCTGGGTGCCCAAAGAAGAAAAAGGAGAATAAGATGAAGCCTGCAGATGACCAGAAAGAGGTGGAAAATTAGTGGAGGCTGGTGTTAAGGGGCAACCACCAGCTGGCTTTTCACAAGTAGTCTCACCACCAAGAGAATGCAAGAGAACCTTGATTGACAGTGTGTCAGAAGATGGAAGAACAGACAGCAAGCAGTGTGGCAGGAATGGGAATCTCAACAAGAAATGCTGCCGTACTGTTGTGACAGGGCCAGTGTCAGCTGAAAAAGACCTGAGGAGGATGCAGATGGAGGATGCAGATTTACAACCAGTGCTAGAGTGACTGCAGCAGAGTACAGTGCAACCATCTTGAGAAGAGGTTTCCAGATTCAGCCCTGCGACGAAGAGCTACTGGAGTCAATGGGACTTCATTTGAGCAACAGACTACTGAAGCATCAGTGGGAGACACCCGATGGCCTCAGCAAGTATTGGGAACTGGTGGTTCCAAAGAAAATGAGGTCTGGGATCTTGGATGAGTCTCATAACCAGATCACTAGTGGACACCTGGGAGTGAAGAAAACTCTAACCCAGCTGCGACAGAGGTTCTACTGGACCGGCATGCGTCAAGATGTTGAAGAGTGGTGTCGGGCCTGTGATGTATGTTGTACCAAGAAGGGACCAAAGAAATGTGGTTAAGCCCCTCTCCAGCTGTACTAAGTGGGTGCACCAATGGAAAGAGTCGCAGTGGACATTGCTGGACCTCTGTTGCTTATTGAAAGAGGAAACCTGTATATATGTTGCCATGGAATACTTCACAAAGTGGCCAAAAGCCTATGCCATCCCAGATCAGAAGGCTGCATCTGTTGCTCAGGTGTTGGATGACCAGTTTTTCTGTTGTTTTTGGATGCCACAAAAGCTACATTCAGACGAAGGTAGAAACTTCGAGTCTGCTGTGTTCCATGACTGCTGCAAGTTACTGGGGATTAAGAAGACCAGGACAACCCCACTGAGGCCACAGTCAGATGGGATGGTGGAGAAATTTAACTGGACACTAGGAAAAGAACTGGCCAAGTACAGTACTGCATAAAGTGACAAATGGTGTAGGACCAGAAATTACCTGCGTTCCTGATGATACAGTAATCCCTGTACTATCCGGACGCCCACTATCCGGACTCCCCACTTACCGGACATTTTGGGCCCGGGCTCTTGGAACCCCAAAATGGCCAAAAAACATAAAAAGAACAAGAAAAGATCCGACATTTTTTCAACCGTACTTTGAAATTGGCATACAGCGCCGACCAGCTGTGTTTACGCTCGCTGCTTGCTTCCCCCATCCCTCTCGGCCTACCCAGTTACCACCCAACTACCATCCTGACTAGACACTCATTCAATGGATGCCGCATGTGCTCATTTTTGTGAATAAACAGTGAATAAACTGCAATACCTCGCCACTAGACCACATGGGAATTTATAGTGTTGTGCAGTGTTATGAAATTAGAATTCAGAGTGCAAAGATTAAGTACAGAGTGTAAACTGGTGGCTGAAACTGTCAGTTGAAACTGGCATGGTGCAATCAAGAACAGTATGCGCAGTATTAAACAATTATAACTCACAGTGCAAAGGATTAAATGCAGCACAACACTGGATTACTGTATGTGCTTCAAGAGCATTTTCACCACTGCCAGAGCCTTAGAGGAGGCGGGTTAACCTTCGTAACGAACGGCCACGGACGTGTTGTAAGTACCCTATTCACTGCTAAATATCTTCCATACTCACTTCTAATTCCTCATTCTCTGGTTCCTTTTCAATTATTTCATACTTTCTGTCCCATATTTGTGTGAACAGGAACTTAAATAAGTGCTATGCATGTCCGGTAGAGAGTATGTAGTGGTTTTCTGAGTTAGGCTGGGTTAGGGTTCATAAGTACCAGTCCAGGAGGCAGAGGCCCACTATCCGGACGGACCCATTTTCCGGACATGCCTTTGGCTCTATTACATCGGATAATGGAGGGATTACTGTATATTGGTTTGCATCCCACAAGTCTCCTGGTTACACCCCCGCAAAACAGATGCTGGGCCACGAGTTATGTTTGCCCATTGACTTGTTAATGGGAAGACCACCCGCTAAACAGCTGCCTACAAACATCTCCAGCTATGTGAAGCATCTTCAGGAATGGCCGGCTGAGGTACTTCGCCAAGTGTGAGAAGCTCTAAAGTTTTCATGTAAAGTGATGAAATGCAAGTATGATGCCAAGGCAAGTGAGGTGAGCTTCAAGGATGGTGACAAAGTATGGTTATACAATCCTCAGTGGAAGAAGGGATAGTCACTGAAGCTGCAGAGTCTGTGGGATGGGCCTTACACTATGCTGCACCGCCTATCAGAAGTAACGTACCGGATTTGGGAAGGCAGGAAGTCTCACCCAAAGGTGGTACATATGAATTGTCTGTAGTAGTATGATGGGCCAGGACAGTACAGCTGGGATGTCTCTGAGGAACTGTGCTCTCCCGCAGCCGAGGATGTTGAGGAGGACCAAGAAGCTGAAGTACAAGAGGATGGTGACAGTATACCAAGAGAAGAAATGAGGAGAGGACTATGTTGAGGTGCAGGGACATTGTTGGATGCGACATAGGAGAAGACCTGATAAGTTGAAGGATTATTTTGTGTATAATTAAATGTTTAGTTTGGATTAAGGATTATGTTTGTACACACTGCTTAGTTTTGTCGGGATGACAAAGGACTAGGGAGGGGGCAGTGTAGCAAATCCTAGTTAGGTAGGACTGGAAGGTTCTCAGTATTTCTCGTGTTTTTCAGTAAGGAGAGAGGGTTGCCAGTTTGCCTGCTATTTGTGAGTGGAGGTATTTTGTAAAGTTATGCATTAAGTTTTATGCTCTTTTTCTCTACAGTGTTTTATTTATGTGATTGTTTCTTAAATATATGAAATTTTATCTCAATCTGTATGCTAAATAATTCAGTGCTGCACTGCGTAAGAAAATTCTGGATATTCTGGATGTCTTTGAGTTGGTAACTTGCTTCTCCAAGAATGCAGTAGATTATTCTAGCATAAAGGGAGCTTACATAAGGATAGGGAAAGAACTAGAGAAGTTTTCAGTTAGGTCTGAGTTTAGTTCAGTGTCAGTGCAGTCATTGAAGACTGTATAGCTCCAGTACTTGTGAAAACAGTGAAGTGAAGTTGGCAAGAATTAAGTGTAGTTATCTGGAAAATAAAGACAGCGAACTTAAGATGCCAGTGTTCATTTACCACGCCTAAGTCGATCTTGTTGTTGCACACCAAAAGGCTGACCATAAGAACAACAACTCACTGGGCATTGTCCTTCCTATACTGAACTACTGCTGTTGGAGCCAGTGGCAGTGTGGGATGGGGACATAACAGTACTAACATAATGTACTGAAATGCTGAACTGACAGAATATAGTCAGTCCTCATTATAAGTCAAGGACATTTTCCACAATCACAGTTTAATCCATACAACTGGTAGCTGCAGCAGACGGAAAAACTGACAATCAACTTCACAGGTAACAAATCAACTTTAACCCTTAAAGACTGCAGTTCTCCCACCCTGTCTGGCATCAAAACTGTATTTGAGGGGTCGGGCATCTTAAGGGCCCAATGCACAATTTAAAAAAAAGCCAGATATCGTCTCTTTGGGATACGATTTCTGGCATTTTTTTGCTGATGGCGCGATGGGCTCTTCAGACGTGTGACAGGGGTTGTGCGTCTTAAGGACCAAACATGCTATAAACAAAAAATGCCACAAATCACCTCCCTGGGAGGCAATTTCTGGCATTTTCTGGCTTTTTTTCAATGGCATGTTGGGTCCTTAAAACGTATGACCCTTCATTTAGGGTCTGATTTTTCAGCTGTCACCACAGTAAATTTTGGTGTTATAGATTTCATGAGCTTTATTTTACATACCAGAAAATATACATTCCACTCTCATATATCTAATGGTTACCACACTCTTAACCATCAATGGACATCAAGAATAAAAATTGTTACCCCTCACATAGAGTGTGAGAAAAATTTGCACCAAAGTAAATTTTGGATGCATGGATTTGAAAAACTTGATTTTAACCCCTAAAAAGCGGTCATGGACAGCCGACCCCCCCCCCCCGTGTGGCGGGGTTGGATCGCGGTCTGAGTACCTGTAGGAAAATATTAGCCAAAAATCAGAGATTAACCCTAGAACATTATACTTGGTATGGCAGATAGTACTTACATTCAGTTTTCTCCAGAGACAGGTGTTGAGCCTTCGTGGACTACCCAAGGACTTGTGGAGACTTGCAAAGTTGGGTAACCAAATCTTCACTTTCACAACTCCAGCAACCCGGTTTCCCCTCTACCACAGCCTCATTCTGTCACAGTAAACTTTGTACTACAACATACAGGTAGTTTGGAATCCGTATTTGTACAATAAGCACTGAAAATAAGGCTAAAATCAACGAAGCGTACCGCCGACATGCAGCGCGGCGGCGGTCTTCCCATCACTCAACAAACATTTCCATTTTCACAGCTAAAAACACGTATACAACATTATTTTCAATCATAGTACTTCCCAAAAGACCACCGTGGCGCGCTTTTATTCTGCCTTACGCCCGTCACTTTATTCTCGTTCCTGTCGGCCGCTCGCACTGACTCGGAAGAGCTAGAACTCCCCATAATGTCACTTTGAAAGCCCGCGGTAAACTGACGCTAAACAGGGGAAAACCGCGCGAAAAAAAGCTTGTGTGACAACTGGGGAAACAAGCGTTTCCTATTAGCATAAACTGCCTGTGAGAGGAGAGCGCAGATTTACAGTTCTGAGCAGTCAGCATGCTGCCATATATCACAGCCAGGCTGGCCGGGCCGTGGGGGGGGGAGGGGGGAAAAATGCGATACTTGGCAACAACGGAGGTCAGTAGTACAAAGGTCAAGTATGCTAATTGTAGCTAAAGGGTGGCGGTACTGATAAACAATACCAGCTGGAACATCCTTGCCCGCGTTTATTCAAAATTAACTTAAATCGCAAACGCGACGATCCGCGTTTAAAGGGTTAAACACCAGAAAATGTATATTTCTCTCTCATATGTCTTCTTCTTCTTCTTCTTCTTCTTGTGGGTTTAAGGGCCATGGCCAGTACAATGGCCCAATGCCCTGTCAATGCAAACTGCTTAGGGCCTCACATTCTATGCGGGAGAGCTGTCTAGATTTTTGGATAAAGTCAGACGTGCACCTCACGACCCGTTCTCGTAACCGAGGGTCCCCGATACCGCCTCCCAGGAGTGTGTGGAGAGACAGACTGAGAACTCCCAGAGATGCCAAACGTTCCCGAAAAAAGGGTGCGAAGCGAGTGGAACCTAGGACACCGTAACATGAAATGTTCTATGGTTTCTTCAACCTGAGGACACCACTGGCACCATGGATGCTCTATCATACCCAAACGGTACAGGTGGCTTGCAAGGCCTGTGTGGCCCAACTGTAACCTGGTGATGGCTACATCAATGTCTCTGCAGGGATGGCGTGCCCAAGGGTGTTCAAAGGTAGGGTGGTTGCTAGGTGCGCATTCCAGTGCAATATGCAGGCGCTACGTGCAAGTTTAGGGAATGTGGCACTATCTGGCGTCACATGGATGAGTGTACTATGTGTCAGTGCTCGCTTTGCTGCTGCATCTACTATTTCGTTGCCACGGATGCCTACATGTGAGGGAATCCACTGAAGGTGGAGGTACCAGGGAGGAGTAACAAGGAAAAGGTGTTCCATAATAGCATGGACAGTCTTGACATGAGTCACTGGACGATCCAAGAGAAGGAGGGTAAGTGCAGACTGTGAGTCGGTGTATAAGACTACCGATTGAGGCTGGAAGAAAGTTCGGATAAATTCAAGGGCCTGGAGGATGGCTATGAGTTCTGCGGTTAGGACATCGTACCGCCCGCTGAACGACCAAGTTTGGCATATGGAAAGATCTTCAAAATAAGCCGCTGAGGCAAAGGAAGATGGAGGGGAGTGAGACCCATCCGTGTAAATTCTCAGGAAGTCCTTATAAACCGAGGAGTCCAAACTGTAAAAGATCTGCCGTGCCAAGACTGCATCTGTCGACTTCGAGAACGGTACTGGGAAGTAGGGGGAGACATATGGAGACAAATCCTTCCAAGGGGGCACTGGGGAGAGAGGGGCCACTGGGGCAGGCCTGGGCAGATCGAGCGACAGGGTGTGACAGGCTCGGATGCTGCGGATAATGTATGGTAACCTCATTCGCGGCCAAGTTGGGGGTTGACTCTCTCATATGTCTAATGGTTACCGCACTGTCGACCGTCAAAACTAAAAAAAGCCACCCCTCACTATGAGTGAGAATGGGATGACAAAAGGGGGAATAGGGAGGTGGAGGGAGTGTGGGGGGCATAAGGAATGGGGAAAAGGGAGGGAATATGCCTGACACACACGGCCAATACAGTCTAGCAGGGGTACAGAGGGTGATCTGGGTGGGAGGAGACATTGAGGACTGGGCCCATTGGAACAGAGGGAGGTGGAGAAATGGTGGGAGGGGGGAGGACCCTCCCTCACCACAACTAGGGGTACCAATCAGGCCAGGCACCACCATATAAAGCACAGTTCACTGACTAGGCTCCATATACTGTACGTCATCAAAGAGGCGGGGATACCTCGTGGCAGTTTTTGGTAGCTTGTGTACGATCAATGATGATAGGACTCAACATACCAAGGCCCAAACACATCAACAGATGATCATAGGACTTCAAGGTTTAACTGACAATTTTTCCTTACTTCAGTGTGTTCTAACATCCAAAAATTGACAAAAAAAATAAGTGACTGAATGAATGAATGAATAAATAAATAAATAACAATGGCACTCACTGTACTGAGAAGCAGCATTATGGAAATGTTGAAATACTGGGAAACCAAACTAAGTAATAACTGCTGTAACTGTGACTGATTATATTACACACGATCACCACATTATACACTTACTATGCCACATAAACAGGCACTAATAGAGTTGATGAAACACATAAAAAATATTAACATGATTTTCACCATCACCAATCACTAAAATTATTCTGATCATATGTTGTTGATGTCCTACCTGCTGCTGCTGCTGCTGCTGTTGATGGTGATGACTGATGATGATGATGATGATGTGGCTAAAAATGATGATGATGATGATGATGATGACGATGACAATGTGGCTAAAGATGATGATGATGATGATGATGATGATGATGGTGATGATGATGATGATGATGACGACAACAATGTGGCTAAAAATGTTGATGATGATGATGATGATGATGATGGTGATGATGATGATGATGACGACAACAATATGGCTAAAAATGTTGATGATGATGATGATGATGACAATGATGATGATGTGGCCAAAAATGATGATGATGATGATGATGATGATGATGATGATGACCAAAGACAAGGACAGATATGAAGAGTAAAACACCATGCAACATACTGTACCATGAGAGGTCGCGGTCCAAGGAAGATCTCTCGCTCGTGGTTGAAAGTCCCAATTAGTTTTACTCGCTGGTATTCCAACTCGTCAAGCACCTCCAAACTGACAGGAAGGGAACATCATCATCATCATCATCATCCCCATCAATAGTAAGATCATTTTCATCATCACCATCACTACCAAAAGCATCATCATAAGTCACTATCATTATCATCATCATCATCATCATCATCATCATCATCATGTTAATTTTCTTCACCATAATCATCATCACTAAAATCACATTCAACATCACTACTGCCACGACAAAATCATCACCGCTGAAGTCAATGTCATCAACATAAACATTCTGTTCATCACTATCACTCTCCAGGCTACTTTGTCCTAACAGACTTCTCACTCTTTCGCATGGTTTTCTAATCCCCCACCCCCCCTCTCTCTCTTTCTCTCTCTCTCACACCAAGGAACTACTCCAACTCTCTTTTTTCATATCACACTGGGTCTGCCTATTCCAAAATTTCCCTCACTCTCACTTTCAAAATTTTCACCAAAATAATTATCATCAACACTACCATCATTATCAACATAATTAACATCGCCATTAGCATTTTCAATATCATCACCATCAACCTAATCAGTATCATTCACCATCATCACTCTCTTCATCAATAGCAACTCAAACATCACTGATCACATCAGTATCATTATCACAAATCACTCTCTTCATCATCATCACCAACAACATAATTAAAATCACCATCATCCGTTACATTATGACTCATCATCACTATCCTTCCACTTCAATTTGTCTCCCACACTTCACTCTTCCATCAACTTAACTTTTACATTATAATTATACTCCTTGTCATCTTTCCACCTCTTCCTCAGTCCTCTCTCTTCTTCCACTACCCCTGCTTCTTTTCTCATCCTTGCTTCCTATTCTTTCTCAGTTTTTCTCTTATACAGTATTTCCTGATATAGTATGTGGTGAATCTTCATCATGTCACCTTTTTATTTTCTTTATTGGTGTTCATTCCTCAATAAAATGGTAAAAATACTGTAACTTCAAGTTTCATAGATACAGTACTGTACCTAAAAAGCTGATATGCCAGTTCCCTGAATATACAGCAGCAAAAGTATTGAAAAAAAAGAAAAAATAGTGATATTTTGGAACACACCACTGACATACAACGAAGACCACCTTTACAACGGTTCCTTGGTTATTTATCGCACACAATTACTACCAAACAGGGCATGTGATATAGAACTGTGCAATAACAAAAGCACAGAACCCAGGAGATTTATCCTAACTGGTACCAGGCATCCTAAGTGAAAGCCCAAATTTTCCCTTTTACAACAATTTAGACCCACTAAATACTGTACGCACATACTGTTATTGTTAGTATCAGAAACACATATAGGCACAGTTAGGTTATCAGAAGTGATGAAAGGGGCACAATACGGAAGAAACACGTACCACAGAGAGACCTGAGATGGGTTTGAGGTAAGGGCTTCTGAGGCTAGAGAGTGGAGAGTGGTCTTCACCACCTGGATTAACTCCTTGAATAGAGCCACATCTCTGAATCCTTGCCATCACAAACTATAGACACTGCATCATTGTCAGCAGAAACCAATTCAGATGCATGATAATGATGTTTTTTGGCTGAAAAATTAGCTATAATAGCAAGAGTACAGAGTTTTATCTCACAGTCATAACAAAAACCACTATAACCAAAGAATCACTTTACTTCACTTCTACACAGAGCCAGTTTGCACATAAAATCTAAAATGTGTGTAGGTTAAATGCTTCTTAACCCCTTCAACAATATGATGTACTACTATATGCTGTACAGTCAGCTCTCCCTTAACGTGTGAACCTCTCATAACATGGAAGGCAATTTTTGAGGCAAGGAAATAGTCAAAACATGAATATGACAGATATAACACGGGTGAAAAAACATGCCCATTTTTTCAAAAACCATAATACTCTGCGACGACAAGGATTACGTGGCCTGAGGCCACAAATTATGGTTTAAACAGTCATTACATGAAAAAAATGGTCATAATACGGTGGGAACAGACATAACACAGGCAGCGATAGTCATAGCATGGGTTGCATCAGCCAATGACATATGGCTGTCATGTGTCTGCGCAGGATGTTGTCACAGTCCACTGAGCATTCCTCCCCCACTTGAGCCTACCCTCTTCCCGCACTCTGGCTCCACACATACTATGTGTTGTATCTTTGCTATTTTGTTTGCCACCTGACCCAGACCGACCATACCACCGAACTGAGACCCAGTGAGACATCAAAAGAGTCTGATCCAGGAGCAGAAGCTTGATGTCATCAAGTGGAAGGAGAGAGGAGAATGTAACTCTGCCATCACTAAGGTGTATCAAATTAATGAGTCAAATATTCATACGATCCTGGGGAAGGGGGATCTCCACTGGACCTGAGGATTCGAGTGTCTGACCCAGCGCTTGTTATGATGGAGAGGTTCCTGGTCATGTACTTGATTCAGAGGAGAGGAAGGAGTTCCAATCGACTCCATTAACATTAGGAGGACAGCCCGCCACCTGCATGCTGTAGCTTGCCGTAAGCTGTCCCAACCCACACACAGATTTCAGGGGTCGAGTGGTTGGTTTGCCAAGTGTCGGAAATGGAAGGATTTGAAAATAGTACAGGTGACAGGATAATGAGTATCAGCAGATGCCAGAGCAGCAAAGGCGTTTGTGGATGTCCTAAATGAAATCATCAGGGATGGGAGTTACACTCCGGAGCAAATTTATAATGTAGATGAGACAGGTCTCCGATACAAGAGGATGCCACGGACTGCCTATATCTCGAGAGAACACGGGCAAGGCAGGAGTAGAAAAGTTGATAAAGTAAGCATCACTCTACTTTTTCTTGCAATGCTGCAGGCCATAAGATGAGGCCATTATCTATAAGTAAAGTAAAGAAAAACAAGGTGCTTTAAGCAGTTAAAACACATGAAAGAGTCGGGTTTACTGGGAGAAATCAGAGACAGGGTGGATGACTAGGGATATACTGAATAGGTGGTAAAAGAAATATTTTATTCCTGATGCAAGAAGGTGTGAGGAGTTGGGAACAACATTAAAAATCTTGCTGGTGCTTGACAACGCACCAGGGCACCCAGTGTACTTGAAAGGTTTGCATGAAAGTGTAGTGTTTTTGCCAGCTAACATGACTTCCCTCCTGCAACCCCTGGACCAGGAAGTGATAGCATCTTTGAAGTACCCTTATGAGATGATCATGACTGTGTATCTGAGAAAGGCCACTGATAATTGTGAGAAGGAACATCTTCTCCAGGAGGAAGTGCTTGATGGTGATGAGGATTTTGATCTGATGATGGGTTTTGGATGACCCAGCAGATCCCCAGACAGCTCCCACCCGTTCACCCCAGCCTAACCCAGCTGAACCGTTGCCCTGTTCTTCTCGTGTGCCTCAGCCTGATCCTTCACAGCCACACCTTTTTGGAAAAACTACAATGTGAGGAATGTTGTCACGAACATTCTTAAGGCGTGGGATTGGGTGTCTGTGACAATGATAAATCATGCCTCGTGCAGGCTGGCACCTGAGTTGTGTGCCATTTGAGGTGGTCAGGTGCAGTCACTACAGGCCATGCGGCAGGATGTGGCACGAACGTGCAGAGCCATGCCAGGCTGTGAGGTGGTGCAAGAGGAGGATTTGGTTGAGGTTGTGGAGGACAACACGGCGCCAGAGGACGCCATGCATAGCATTGAAGAGCTTGACAGGGAACACTGAGGCAGAGGAGGAGAGGGATCAGGCTGAGGCACGAACCACGGCACCAATTATGACCATGGGTTGCATAATAACATATTGGCTGGTGCAGAGGCACTCAAGAAAGCCATCATGTTTATGAAGTGGATGAGGTTCGGAAAGCTGATATGCTTGACACTGTGTTGCATGCACTGCAACTGTATGAAGAGCTAAGGCAAAAGAAAATACGACAATGCCACCAGACTCTACTCACCCAATACTTTCGTCCTCGACAAACGCCAGAGCAGCAAGAGCCATACAAAGATGCTATGTCTGTGGGTTCCCTTGACTTTGAGGGGTTTGTGCAGGAGGCAGAAGAGTTGCAACAGTGGATTATGAATGTAGGCTACAGGATTTATCTTCTTCCTCAGACGAGGACTCCATGGAGCCGGTGCAGCAAGAGGACTGTGCTAGCGACCAGTAGGAGTCTTGCCCTGCCTCGGAACCCCACTTCCCCTCCCCCCAGCAAGCCCACAATCTCTTCAATTCAAGGCGAGGAATCCTCCAGTGTTTGTATGTAATGAAGTCATTATTAGGTAGGTAAATGTCCTGGAGAAAAATCCCTGAAAATTGCCCCAAAAGGTGAACTTGGGGCTGGCTTGGGTACCATGAAACCCTTTAACGTGTAAACATATGGCCCTATAACGTGAAAATCTCATAAAGCAGGATCTTCCAGAGACAATATTCATGCGCTACGTGAGAGTTCACTGTACTGTTAATTTTATTATCATCGCTTCTACATAATCTGATATGACTTATATGGAGACCTCTTGTACTAAAAAAAAAATTTAATTCCTTCAGTTAGAAAATTTATCCTAAAATTATTAAAACTGTCAGGAGATTAACAAAAAAATAAAAAAATGACAAAATGCATCACAATGAAAGGCTGAAAGTGAGACATGACTTTGGCTCATGGCTAAAAGTTTTCCAACTTCCCAAAGAAACTTTTACAGACACACACCAATTGCTGACCTTCCATTCTTGTGCTCTACAACAAAGAACTTACTCCTCAGGAAAATCAACAGGAGGCGCTGTCGTCTTTGCCTGCAGTTCTGCTATAAGATTCAGCTTCCATTTTCTTCGCTGAACTTGCCAGGTGCCTAGGCAGAAAGTTCCAGCTGGGACCAGCTGTATAAAAAGCCAAACAGAATATGAATTATAATACTGTACTGTGCTGTAGAAGATAATACAGTATAAACTGTTATCATCTATCATCCTTTCCCATTCAAGAATGGGGTGGGAAATCTTGCAATCTATCTATTGCCAGACACCTCAACCCTGT
The DNA here is from genome assembly GCF_032717465.1 of Coenobita brevimanus. NCBI lineage: Eukaryota > Metazoa > Arthropoda > Malacostraca > Decapoda > Coenobitidae > Coenobita > Coenobita brevimanus. Next base: position 40,580,742 of record NC_136966.1, read on the forward strand.
AAAGGAAGGACACAAACAAATTGCCTCCATGTCACCCTATCCAATGCCATTTCACTGTCTTGCTCCCAGCTCACACACCCCTCTCTCATATACCTCTTCATTCCATCTCTCCATCTCATCCTCAGCCTCCCCTTCCCTCTCCCCCCTTCATCCCTCTATCTCATCCTCAGCCTCCCCCTCCCTCTCCCCTCCTCCACCTCACTCGCATACTCTCCTCATTAGACTCTCACTCTCCATCCTCTCCACATGGCCAAACCATCTCAATGTATTTCTCCTAATGCTTTCTATCACATCCACATCCATACCACAATGTTCCTTCGCTTCCTCATTTGTCAGTCTCTCTCTCCACATAACTCCACATCCACATCCACACCACAATGCTCCTCCACTTCCTCATTTGTCAGTCTATCTCTCCACAAAACTTCACATGCTCCTCTCAGCTAACTCATTTCCACAGCTCTCACTCTTGACCTGTGTCCTTCCAACAAGGTTCAAGCTTTACTTCCATATATTAGTGTTGGTGTTACAATGCTGTCATGCAGCAACTTTATTACATCCATGATCACTTCCCTCTTCCTTATCACTGCTTCAAAGAACCAGCAACCTTTTTTCCCTGTTGTACCCTTTCAAGCACTTCATCCTCTAAACTTCCATTTTTACTTTATCACACTACCCAAGTACTTAAATGCACTCACATTTTCCATTTCCTCCTCATCCAGCCTCACTGTACATTCAGTGGCTTCATTTCTCTCAAAGACCATAACTTTACTCTTCTCTACATTCCCCTTTAGATTTTGTTTCCTACACACTCTCCCAAACTCATTCATCAAGTTTTGCAGTTCCCCTTCGTCTTGACTTAACAATACAGTATCATCTGCAAACAACAGTACAGCAAGTTTCCAGACACTGCCCTCACTCATCAGGGTCATTCAACATTCACTGCCCTACCTTGTACTTTTTTTATATCCCTATTCATATACAGTTTGAACAGCCATGGGGACATGACACATCCCTGTTTCAAACCAACAACTAAACAGAAAAATTCACTTAGTTCACTATCCACTTGTATTGCAGCATGGGCACCCTCATACAAACTCCTCACAGTATTCAACAACTCCCCATTTACTCCATATATTCTTAACATTTTCCACATTCCTTGTCTGTCCACCCTGTCATATGATTTCTAAAAATCCATGAAGGCTGCATACAATTTCTTTCCTTTCTCTAGAAACTTTTCCACTAAAGATCTAAGAATGAATATCTGATCTACATAACATCTTCCCTTCCTAGAACCCTCCCTGTTCTTCCCCAACTAATTCCTCTGTTATTTCCCTAACTCTGTCAATAAGTATCCTACCAAATACTTTTCCTATTACACTAAGAAGACAAATGCCCCTATGATTACCACACACTTCTTTTTCTCTTTTTCCTCTATACAGGGGAATAATTATATCTGACTTCCAATCCTTCGGGACTCTACCTTCCTCCCAGGCCAATCTGCACATCCCATTTTGACTTTCTTCACTGCTTCCACAACTTCCATCCTACTGATTTCTTCCTCTCTTCTCATACCCCTCCTTCTCCCAGCCATCCCCCAACCCCATACGGGCATTACTTTCATTCTTTGTGGTTAACAATTCCCTAAAGTGCTTGCTCCATCTGCTCACTTCTTCTCCCTTCTCCACTATCAATCTACCATTTTTATCTTTCATTCCCGACTAACTTCTTTGACACCTTGTCTAACTCTCTTTATCTCTTTCCAGAACATTTTCTTACATTCCCTTCACTTTACACTCTCAAATTTCTTCCATATTCTTCATCCACTCTCTTCTCACTCTCTCTTACTAATCTTTTCACCTCTCTCTTCCTCTCTATGTATAACTCTCTCTTCCATCTCTCAACTTCCACACCCGTTTCTCATCCACTCACTCTATCCTTTCTTCTTTTGTGCCACAGCCTGTCTCACCTCTTCACTCCACCATGCTGTTCCTTGCATTACCTTTCGTTTCTCTTCACCCCACACACCACCTCATATGCCACACAGAGTTCTTCTGTGAATATCTTGCACACACCTTCCATGTCCCCCATCTGCTCCAAGCCATATTTACCCAGTTGCTCCTCCACTTCTCTCTTATATTTTGCCTTTTTTCCATTGTCTTGTAACCTTTCCACCCTCCTTGTATGAACTACTTCCTCCTGTCCTTCTCTTCTTCTATTCTCCATTTCATTTGGACCTTGACTCTCACCACCACCAAGTGGTGGTCAGAAAGTCCACTCCCCCAACCTCTATATGTCCTTGCATCTATAACACATCTCATCCTATCATCCACACACACATAATCAATCTGCATAAAGTGACAGGTCATAATCAAAATGGGGAAAAACTCCAGCTCACACGGGAAGTCAGCTGGCCTGGCGACAAAATGTGAAAGTCATGAGCAATGACATCATCTGCCTGACTCGCCGTGATAGGCTGGCATACATCCAAGTACCTGTCCTGGGCACACTCAAGGCCATATGCTTAGATGAAAATGTATAGGTTTCACAATTTAGGGGATGAAATGGAATGAAAATGTTTGCTAATCCAAAAAAAAAAAAAAAAAAAAAAAAAAAAAAAAATACTCTTTCATCCATGAGGTCTCATAAGTTAATGTTCAGTTTCACATTCTTCATTTGATTTTGTGCTTCCCAACACATTTCGAACTGACAGCATATGGCTATCAGCCCTTTCTCGCGTCTCACTGAGTTCTATCCCACACTCATGTGAGTCCCAATTTTAGGGGACGAGGTGGTGAAGTGGGCAATGAGAAAGCTTGGCTTGGAGGAGTGGCTGGTTAGGGTGGTTATGGCTATGTATGTGGGTGCTCGCACCCAGGTAAGAGTGAATGGAGATTTGAGTGATGAGCTTTCCATGAATGTTGGTGTGCATCAGGGGTCAGTTTTGAGTCCCATGTTGTTTATCATGGTACTTGAAGCCCTCTCACAGGACTTCAGAAACGGACTCCCATGGGAGATGTTGTATGCTGATGATTTGGTGTTGATTGCAGAGAATGAAATGGAGGCGGAGGAAAGGTTTAGGAAGTGGAGAAATGGTATGGGGCACAAGGGCTTAAGGGTAAATGCAGATAAAACAAAAGTGATGATATCTAGGGTTGGTGGCGGTACTGTCAAAGATGAGGGAGGGTGGCCATGTGCAGTTTGCCACAAGGGTGTGGGAAGTAATTCCATCTTATGCTGCATTTGTGATAAATGGGTGCACAAGACATGTAATGGTATCAGAGGTAGATTGCGAGATAATGCTGATTTTATGTGTATGGCATGTCGGGGAGAGCAGGTGGAGATTGTCAGGCATGAAAGGATTGAACTTGCTGGTGAATCTCTTGAGTGTGTGGAAAAGTTTTGTTATTTGGGAGACATGTTGTGTGCTGGAGGTGGGGCTGGAGCTAGCTCTGTGGCTTGGGTGAGAAGTGGTTGGAAGAAGTTCAGGGAGCTCTTGCCTCTTCTGACACTGAGAGGGCTCTCCCTATGTGCTAAGGGGTTTTTGTATGCAGCATTTGTTAGGAGTGAAATGCTGCATGGCAGTGAGACCTGGGCAGTATAGGAGAAGGACATTCGCCAGCTCAGACATACAGAAATGACAATGATTAGGTGGATGTGTAGTGCGTCCCTGCGTGCAAGGTCTGGGGGGGCTGGGTTTATGATGAAACAGTTGAGAGGTAAGATGGGACTGGAGTGTACTGGTGTTGTGATGAGGAGAGGTAGATTGAGATGGTTTAGACATGTGGAGAGGATGGGAGATGATATATAATTGGGTGGGGAAGGTGAGAAGTGTTAATATTAGGGGTGGGGTTATGAGGGGTAGAGCGAGAAAGACATGGGACGAGGCCATTAAGTGTGACCTCAAGGTTAAGGGACTGAACAGGGAGGCTGCAGTGGATCGTGCAGCATGGAGAGCCGCCATTAGATAACCAAGGCCGACACATGCAAGCATGTTGGAGCCTTTAAAAATGAAACGAAACGAAACAAACAAAACGGACAAAACGAAATTGAACAAAAGTGATTGCTAATTAGAAAAAAAATGACTCCATCATCCACGTGTACACGTAAGCTGGCTATCAGTTACACATTCTTCATTCAATTTCGCGCTTCCCAATACATTTTGGACCGACTAAGCATATGGCTATCAGTCCTTTCTCGTGTCTTGTCGAGTTCTACCTGTGCTGTGCAGCAACATGTGTGTGTGTGTGTGTGTGTGTGTGTGTGTGTGTGTGTGTGTGTGTTTACCTAGTTGTGATATACAGGAAATCTACGCTCGTGGGGTCCCGTCTCTTTTTCTCGTTAAGTCAAATTTTGCTTTGAACTCTTAAGTTTTTAGACTGGACGATCTCTTTGTCCAGGCCGTTTCACAGGTCTATGCATCTATATGGAGAGCTATATTTCTTGATATCCTTCAAACAACTTGTCTTTTTCAGTTTCATTCCATGTTCTCTTGTTACTCTCCCATCCCATATAAATAGATCATTTTTATCAATTCTATCTATTCCCATCATGGCCTTGAACACTGCAATCACGTCACTCCTTTCTATCCTTTCTTTTAGTGTGAGTAGGTCCAGCTTTTCCAGCCTCTCTCCGTAAGACAGATCTACCAGACTGGGACCATCTTGGTTGCTGTTCTTTGTATTCTCTCGATCTTATTTACTTCTTTCTTCTCGTGTGGGGACCACACTACTGCCGCATATTCCAACCTGGGGCGTATCATGGCCACTATCAATTTTTTCATTATTTTCTCATCCATGTACAGTAATGGAATGCTACTCGTATGTTAGTCAAGAGATTGTACGTTTCTCTAACTATCTTGTTAATGTGTTTTTCCGGTGACAAACTATCCTGGACCAGCACTCCCAAAACTTTCTCTTCTCTCATTTTTTTGATTGGTTCATTGCCCATCATATAATTCAGTGATGGCCTCTTGATATTCTTACCCATTTCAAATATCTTACATTTTTTGGCATTAAATTTCATTTCCCACATCTGGCTCCAATCTTGGATCCTATTCAGGTCTTCCTGCAGCATTTTACAGTCTTCCTCGACTTCTACTCTCCTCGAGATCTTTGCATCATCAGCAAACAGACTTGCGTAACTGTTCACTCCATCTACCATATCATTTACATAAATTAGGAACAATACTGGCGCCAACACCGAGCCCTGTGGGACTTCACTTGTTACTTCCCTCCATCCAGACATCTTGTCCTCTATCACTGTCCTCATTTGTCTGTCTCTCAAGAAGTCACACATCCACTCCAGGACATTTCCCTTCAGTCCTCCTATGTGTTCCAATTTCCACATTAGGCACTTGTGGGGTACCTTGCCAAAGGCTTTCTCCAGATCTAGGTACACACAGTCCACCCAGCTGTCTCGCTCCTTTAATACGTCAATCACTCGAGTAAAAGCTCAACAAGTTGGAAACACATGATCTTCCACTTCTGAATCCAAACTGGCTCTCAGCCAATATGTTCGTCTCCTCCAGATATTTTATCCATCTGTCTTTCAGGATTCTCTCGCACAATTTTGCAACTATGCTGGTCAGGGACACTGGTCTATAATTCAGGGGTTCTTCCTTGTTTTCTCTCTTATAAACTGGTACCACATTGGCCCTCTTCCATTCCTGAGGCACTTTCCCTTCTTCCAGAGAACACACAATTAAATCGTGAATCTTATCTGCCAGTTGTTCTCTGCATTCTTTCAGTACCCAGGTAAAGATTCCATCCGGTCCTAGGGCTTTCCTTATATCTTGAGTTTCCAGTAATTTATACACTTCCTGCACTTCTACTTTTATATCTTTTATCACTACATTTCTAGTCAAACCCTCCCCCTCAACAAAGTCCCTTTCTTTGGTGAAAACCGATTGGAAACATTTGTTCATTATTTCAGCCTGCACTGCCGCGTCTTTATAGACCTCTCCTTCTACTTTCAGTTGGGTGATTCCTTCGTTTTGTTTCAATCTGCCATTAACAAATCTATAAAACAATTTGGGTTCTTCCTTACATTTTTCAATTATACTTTTTTCAAAGTTTCTCTTTTCCTCTCTGTGTATTCTTGTATATTCATTTCTAGTTCTTTTATATTCTTCCTTTGATTTATTATTACCTCTCTTTCTCCACTTGTTCCATGCCATGTCCCTTTCTTTTTTTTGCTATCATGCACCTTATGTTAAACCAATCTTTTTTCCTGTTTTCTTTCCCACTTACTCTTGGAACATGGTTCTCCACTCCCAAATTATAGAAATCTAGAAAGATATCCCACTTCCTCTGTGTCTCTCTTGTTTCTCTGAATTTTCTCCATTCCACATCTTCGAAAAATGTCCTCAATCCTGTAAAGTTTGCTTTCCCAAAGTTGTATCTTCCCTGTCTATAAAACTCATTTCTTGGCACCGTGTTCCCTTTTATCATCTGGAACTCAACGAGCACATGATCACTTTTTCCTATAGGACACTGATATTTTAAATTTTCAACTACATCAGGTTCTTTAGTTAGTAGTAAATCTAATCTTGCTGGCGTGTTGTCTCCTCTGAATCTAGTCTCCTCTTTGACCCATTGGGTCATTACATTACTCATTGCAATATTTAATAATATAGTGCCCCATGAATCTTCATTGCTTCCCGAATCCCATTCCTTGCAGTACACCTCTTTGCAGTTGAAATCCCCCATCATAATTATGTTACTGCTTTTCTCAATCACTTTCTTGACAGATAACCATATCTGACAACATCTCCTGATATTCATCGTTTTTCCATGCCCTTGTCTTAGGGGGAACGTATACCACTGCGATGTCTCTCTTGCCATTTTCTCCGGTTGCTAGTTTCATATTTATCGCTTCGGTCTTACCCTTCCCCAGTTCCACGTTTTCCACACTGATGTTGTTCTTCTCTGCTATCATCACTCCTCCTCCTGTTCTTTCTTTTCTGTCTCTTCTCCACAATTTGTATTTGCCATCTCCCATATGGATGTCAATATCCTCTCTTAACTTGGTCTCCATAAACCACATAATATCTGGTTCGTGGATCCTCATGTAATTGTTGATTTCTAACCTTGCCAATATTAAACCGTCAACATTAGTATATGCCACTTTCCAACTTTTTTCACTGTTCTTTATTTCCTCTTCTCTCCCTCTCTCTGTCAGTACCACTTCCTCAATTTGTGTGTGTGTGTGTGTGTGTGTGTGTGTGTGTGTGTGTGTGCGCGCATGCGTGCGTGCATGTGTGTGTGTCTATTTGTGCATGTGTTTTAGTTTGTTTGTTTGTTTGTTTGTTTGTGTGTGTGTGTGTGTGTGTGTGTGTGTCTATCTGTGCATGTGTTTTAGTTTATTTGTTTGTGTGTGTGTGTGTGTGTGTGTGTGTGTGTGTGTGTGTGTGTGTGTGTGTGTGTGTGTGCTATACAGGAAATTAGCTATGCTCGTGGGGTCCTGTCTCTGTTTCTCGGTAAGGCAAATTTGGCTTTGAACTTGTTTAAGTTTTTAGACTGGATGATCTCTTTGTCCAGGCCATTCCGCAGGTCTATGCATCTATATGGAAAACTATATTTCTTGATATCCTTCAAGCAACTTGGGGTTTTTTAGTTTCATTTTGTGTCCTCTTGTAACTCTCCCATCCCATACAAACAGATCTTCTTTGTCAATTTTTTCTACTCGCATCCTAGCCCAGAACACTGCAATCATGTCGAGCCTCTCTCTCCTTGCTTCTAAGGAAGGCAGGTCTAGTTTTTCCAACCTTTTCCTGTACGACAGATCTGCCATGTTAGGGACCATCTTGGTTGCTGTTCTTTGTGTGTGTGTGTGTGTGTGTGTGTGTGTGTGTGTGTGTGTGTGTGTGTGTGTGTGTGTGTGTGTTTGTTCTTACCTAATTGTTCTAACCTAATTGTATCTTTACAGGAATGAGTCAAGCTCGTACTGTCCCGTGTCTTAAACCATATTTATCGTACATATCCTTAAATTTGTGAATTGTTTTGGCACAAACTATTTAATTCGGTAGTACATTCCATTGATCAATTGCTCTGTTTGGGAAACTGAATTTCGTTACATCTTTATCACCTCTATTCTTATGCAGTTTTCTGCAGTGTCCTCTTGCTGATGCTTCTCCATATGTTAAGTAATCATTTATGTCTATTTTCTCCTTTCCTGATATGCACTTATATAGCATTATCATGTCACTTCTTTTCCTTCTCTCCTGAAGTGTTGGTAGTTCCAGTTTATGTAGTCTTTCATCGTAGCTTAGGTCCCTTAAGCTTGGTATCCATCTTGTAGCGGCCCTTTGAACTTTTTCAATCTTGCCTATATGCTTTTTGAGATGAGGACTCCAGACTACTGATGCATATTCCAGGGTTGGTCTAATGAATGATGTTATTATCCTTCTTAGCATGTCTTCATTTATGTATGTGAATGCTATTCTCATATTTGCAAGCAATGTATACATGTTCCGTACCTTCTCGCTGATGTGGTCAGCCGGAGATAGTCTGTTATTGATAATCACACCTAGGTCTTTCTCTCTTTCTGATGTGCATAGGGTTATATTTCCTAACTTATAATCCCAATCAGGTCTTTTTCCACTTTTACCAAACTTGATTACATGACACTTGTCCACATTGAATTCCATTTGCCATGTACTACTCCATTCATGAAGTTTATTTCATTCTTCTTGTAGCTCTTTACAAGAGTCTGTGTTAGTAATTCTCCTTTGTATTTTTGCATCATCTGCAAACATATTCAGATAGCTCTCATTTCCAGTGTTACTGTTTATATCATTTATATACACTAAAAACATGATTGGTGCCAGCACTGAACCCTGTGGTACTCCACTAGTCACTTCTTTCCATGATGAGTAGTTTCCTCTTAGTACTGTCCTCATTTCTCTTTTTATGAGAAAGTCTTGCATCCAACAAAACAGTTTGCCTCGAATTCCTCCTTCATGGTACAGTTTCCATAAAAGTCTTTGGTGTGGTACTGTGTCAAAAGCTTTCTTGAAATCTAAATAGATACTGTCCACCCATCCTTCCCTTTCCTGTATTGTGTTTGTTACTCTGTCATAGTAGCTCAACAGATTAGTAACACATGATTTTCCTTTTCTGAAACCAAACTGTCTTTCTGTTATCATACTGTGTTCTTCTAGATGATTTACCCAAGCTTTTCTTATAAGTTTTTCTAATACCTTGCTTACAACACTGGTCAGTGATACTGGTCGGTAGTTGAGTGGATTTTGACTATTTCCTTTCTTGATTAAGGGGACAATATTTGCTTTTTTCCAAATATCAGGTAGTTTACCTTGACTCAAGGATTTCTTGAAAATTAAAAATAATGGTTTACTGAACTCCTTTGCACATTCTCGTAATACCCAACATGAAATTTCATCAGAACCACTTGCTTTTCCTCTGTCTAATCTACTTAACTCCTCCTGTATTACTTTTTCTGCTATTTGTATATCTGGTAGTATGTGTGGACATGCGTGTTCCACATAGTCCCTCTCAAAATTTTTTTCTTCTGTAAAAACTAATTGGAAATTCTTATTTAGTGCTTCACAAATATCTTTCTCTTGTGTATAAGTGATTCCCTCATCCGTAATGGATTGTATTATATCTTTTACTTTGGTTTTGCTTCTGATATAGCCGTAAAACAGCTTTGGTTGATCACTACTTTTATTTATTATATCCTCCTCAAACTGTTTTTGGGCTTCCCTCCTTATTCTTGTATAGTCGTTTCTTGCCTGTTTGTAATTATTATACGCCCTTTCACTATTGTGTCTTCTGTATCTATTCCACAACAAATCTCTTCTTTCTTTTGATTTTTTACATTCTGTATTGAACCATTTCTGCATTTTCTTATCTGCTTCTTTGTGCTGTGGGATGTACTTCTGGACTCCTATTTCATAAAATTCACAAAAATTTTTATATACAGCATTTAAATCTTGTCCTCTAAGCTCATTTTCCCAATCAACTTCTAAGAAATACTTCTTTAGGTCTTGATAATTTCCCTTTTTATAGTTTAGGCTCTTTTTGTAACTGTCATTCCTGTTTACTATGTCATATGCTATCCTGAAGTTATAATTTAGTACTGCATGATCGCTTTTGCCGAGTGGAGGGTGATATATTGATCTGTCAACATCATTTTCTTGCCTAGTAAATATTAGATCTAGCACTGAAGGTACATCAAGTCCTCTTTTTCTGGTGGTTTCCCTCACATGTTGCGTTAAGAAAAACTCTTGTACGAGATCCAGGAGCTTTTGGTCCCAACAGCTTTCTTGGCTATTTATATCTAGAGTATTCCAATTTATATTTGTATTGAAGTCCCCAGTTAGTATAATTCTTTCCGATTTCTCTTCCATTTTATGTAGCAATGATCTTATACTCTGAATTGTACTCTCTGCCAGGTCCTCATATTCGTCTCTTTCCCATGTGTTTGATCTGGGTGGCATGTACAAATTGGCTACAATTACTTTACCTTCAGGTGTGTCGATCTCTACTGCAATCAGTTCTACTTGTGATGGTATATCTAGTTTTATTTCCTTGACTTTTACATTTTTCTTAGTTAATATTATAATTCCTCCACATTTTTTATATTTCTGTCTCTTCTCCATATATTGTATTCCTCTAAGTTTAGTATGTCATTGGATATCCTTGGTGTTAATTTCGTTTCAGTTAGGCATATTATTTGTGGTTCATTTTCTTTGACATAATTATTCATCTCTGGTAATTTAGATACCATTCCATCCACATTTGAGAACATCAACTTTATCATCTTGTTTATATACTTGTCATGACATGGTTCTACTACCTTCCTCCTTTTTATTCTATCCTGTTTGTGTACCACTTTCGTACCTGCAATCCTATTACTTTGTAACAAAATTTCTTCTTCTCCTCTTCTGATCTTTCCTCATTTTTTGTTTTTGCTTCCTCCCTTTTCTCTTTCAGTAATTCCAGTTCCTCTTGTGTTAGGCATCTTTTTATCCATACATTTTTGAACTCCTCTTTTTCCATAAGATTCTTTGCATTTTTTAGTATCTCTTCCACAGTGTTTACACTCTGGAAAGTCACCTTTAGAGGTCTTGTCTTGCTTTTCTCGTATTTTCTTAACCTTTTGTGTTCCTCTATGTCTTTACTACAGATTTCCTCTGATACTTCTTTCAGTAAGCTCATTACATTTGCCATCTCCTTTTTCTCTCTTGTGATCTTGTTTTTAACTTCTTCCTCTTCTATACCAGTGATTACTATTGATTTGTTTATCTCTACTGAATCTCTGACTAACTATGGATTGTTTTGGATTATTCTTTTCACTTCCTTTTTAATGCTTTTTTCCTCCACCCTTGTTTCTAAGTCTTTCTTTACTTTCACCATTTCAGCATACGTGGTTTCTACATCATTTTTGTAGCTTTGCAGAGCTTCATTCACCTGTGTTATCTTCTCCTCAATGTCACTGCTCTGGTCCATAAGACTGCTTGCTTGCCTAATTGTCTCTGTGTCATTTTTGAACTCTTCCATAACACTCTCGTGATTGACTACTGTACTTGCCATTTCACTCACTTTCTTCCTAAGCTATTCATTTCCACTGTTAGTTCACTGATGGTTGTGTCTTTCTTATTGGCCTCCCTTCCTAGTTTTTCTATCTCTTCCTTTTGCAAGTGCATTTGCTTCTTTATTTCATCAATTTCATTTTTGAAAGCCATTTCTAATTTGTGTACACGTTCAACCAGTCTATTGTCAGTCTCCACTTCAACCAGTTCTTGGTAGAAATCATCATTTTGCTTTTTGTGTGTGTGTGTGTGTGTGTGTGTGAATTTACCTAATTGTATTTACCTAATTGTGATATACAGGAAATGAGCTAAGCTCATGGTGTCCCATCTCTATTTCTCAATAAGTCAAATTTAGCTTTAACCTCGTTTAAGTTTTTAGACTGGACGATCTCTTTATCCAGGCTATTCCACAGGTTTATAAATCTATAAGGAAAACTATATTTCTTGATACCCTTCAAGAAGCTTGGCTTCTTCAGTTTCATTCCGTGTCCTCTTGTTACTCTGTTATCCCATAAAAACAGATCTTCCCTGTCAATTTTATCTACAGTACTCCCATCATGGTCCTGAACACTGCTATCATGTTACCTCTCTTTCTCCTTTCTTCTAAGGAAGGCAAATCCAGCGTTTCCAGCTTCTCTCTGTACGATAGATCTGCCAGACTGGGGACCATTTTGGTTGATGTTCTTTGTCTTCTCTCGTTCTTGTTTATATCCTTCTTTTTGTGTGGGGACCATACTACTGCTGCATATTCTAACCTGGGGCAAATCATGGCCACTATCAATTTTTTCATCATCTCCTCATCCATATAATGAAATAATACTCTTATATTAGTCAGGAGTTTATACGTCTCACTAACTGCCTTGTTAATGTGTTTTTCAGGTGACAAACTGTCCTGGACCAGCACTCCCAAATCTTTCTCTTCTCTTGCTTTTGTGATTGGTTCATTACCCATCAAATAATTCAATGATGGCCTCTTGGTACTTTTACCCATTTCCAGTATTTTACATTTTTTTGCACTGAATTTCATTTCCCACATCCGGCTCCATTCGTGTATCCTATCCAGATCCTCCTGCAGCATTTTACAATCCTCCTCAACCTCTACCTTTCTCAAGATCTTTGCATCATCACCAAACAGACTTCCATAACTGTTCACTCCATCTACCATATCATTTATGTCAATCAGGAACATTACTGGTGCCAACACCGGGCCCTGTGGGACTCCACTTGTTACTTCCCTCCATCCAGACATCCTATCCTTTATTACTGTCCTCATTTGTCTGTCTCTCAAAAAGTCTCTCATCCATTCCAGGAGTTTCCCCTTCAGTCCTCCTTTATACTCTAGTTTCCACATTAGTCTTTTATGGGGTACTTTGTCGAAGGCCTTCTCCAAGTCTAAATACACACAATCCACCCAACCGTCTCTCTCCTGTACCACGTCAATCGCTCTTGAGTAAAAGCTCAACAAGTTGGAAACACATGACCTTCCACTTCTGAATCCAAACTGACATTCAGTCAAAATATTCATCTCTTCTAGATATTTTATCCATCTGTCTTTCAGGATTCTCTCACACAGTTTTGTGACCATGCTGGTTAGAGACACTGGTCTACAATTCAGGGGTTCTTCCTTGTTTCCTCCCTTATTAATTGGTACCACATCAGCCCTCTTCCATTCTTGAGGCACTTTCCCCTCTTTCAGAGAACACACAATTAAACTGTGAATTTTATCCACCAGTTGTTCTCTGCATTCCTTTAATACCCAATTAGAAATTCCATCAGGTCCTGGGGCTTTCCTTACATCTTGAGTTTCCAGTAATTTATACACTTCCTGTACAATACCTCCACTTTTATATCGTTTATCACCGGCACATTTCTAATCACTCCCTCCCCTTCCACAAAGTCCTTTTCATTAGTGAAAACCGATTGGAATCATTTGTTCATTATTTCAGCCTGCACTGCCGTATCTTTATAGACCTCTCCTTCTACTTTCAGTTTGGTGATTCCTTCCCTTTGTTTCAGTTTGCCATTAACAAATGTATAAAACAGTTTAGGTTCATCCTTGCATTTGTCTATTATACCTTTTTCAAAATTCCTTTCTTCTTCTCTACGTATTCTTGTGTATTCATTTCTAGTTCTTTTATATTCTTCTTTTGTTCTGTTGTTACCTCTCTTTCTCCAGTTGTTCCACGCCTTATCTCTCTCTTTTTTTGCTACCATACACCTTCCATTAAACCACTCCTTTTTCCTGTTTTCTTTCCCCCTTACTCTTGGTACAAATTTTTCCACTCCTAAATTATAGAGGTCTAGAAAGATATCCCACTACCTCTGTATCTCTCTTGATTCTATGAATTTTCTCCAATCCTCATGTTCGAAAAATTTTCTCAATCCTGTAAAATTTGCTTTCCCAAAGTTGTATCTTCCCTGCCTATAAAGCTTGTCTCTTGGCTCGACGTTCCCTATTATCATCTGGAACTCAGTGACCACATGATCATTTTTTCCTATAGGACACAAATATTTCAATGATTCTATTACATCGGGTTCTTTGGTAAACAGTAAGTCTAATCTTGCTGGTGTGTTCTCACCTCGGAACCGTGTCTCTTCTTTGACCCACTGCATCATCACATTATTCATTGTTATATTTAATAATAAAGTACCCCACGAATCTTCACTGCCTCCTGCCTCCCAGTTCACCTCTTTACAGTTAAATTCACCCACCAAAATTATATTCGTGCTTTTCTCAATTATTTTTTATAAACAACTTGCCATATCTGACAACATCTCCTGGTATTCATCGTCATTCTATGCTCGTCTTAGAAGGAACATACACTACTGCCATATCTCTCTCTTCCCATTCTCTCCAGTTTCTAATTTCCTATTTATCACTTCAGCTCTGCCTTCTCCCATTCCACGGCATCTACATTTATGTTGTTCTTCACTGCTATCATCACTCCTCCTCCCATTTTTTCTTTTCTGTCTATTCTCCACTTTTTGTATTTATATCTCCCATATGAACATCAAAATCTTCTCTTAACTTGGTCTCTACAAAGCACATGACATCAGGTTCATGTACCCTCAAGAAATCGTTAATTTCAAGCCTTGCCAATATTAAACCATCAACATTAGTATATAAAACCATCAAGTTATTTTGTGTGTGTGTGTGTGTGTTCTTACCTAATTGTTCTTACCTAATTGTATCTTTACAGGAATGAGTCAAGCTCGTACTGTCCCGTGTCTTAAACCATAACTATCATACATATCTTTAAATTTGTGAATTGTTTTGGCACACACTATTTCATTCGGTAGTGCATTCCATTGATCAAGTGCTCTGTTTGGGAAACTGAATTTCCTTACGTCTTTATCACCTCTCTTCTTATGCAGTTTTCTGCAGTGTCCTCTTGCTGATGCTTCTCCATATGTTAAGTAATCATTTATGTCTATTTTCTCCTTCCCTGATATGCACTTATATAGCATTATCATGTCACCTCTTTTCCTTCCCTCCTATAATGTTGGTAGATTCAGTTTATTTAGTCTTTCTTTGTAGCTTAGGTCCCTTAAGCTTGGTATCCATCTTGTAGCGGCCCTTTGAACTTTTTCAATCTTGTCTATGTGTTTTTTGAGATGAGGACTCCAGACTACTGATGCATATTCCAGGGTTGGTCTAATGAATAATGTTATTATCCTTCTTAGCATGTCTTCATTTATGTATGTGAATGCTATTCTCATGTTTGCAAGCAGTGTATACATGTTCCGTACCTTCTCGCTGATGTGGTCAGCCGGAGATAGTCTGTTATTGATAATCACACCTAGGTCTTTCTCTCTTTTTGATGTGCATAAGGTTTTATTTCCTAACTTATAATCCCAATCAGGTCTTTTTCCACTTTTACCAAACTTGATTACATGACACTTGTCCACATTGAATTCCATTTGCCATGCACTACTCCATTCATGAAGTTTATTTAATTCTTCTTGTAGCTCTTTGCAAGAGTCTGTGTTAGTAATTCTCCTTTGTATTTTTGCATCATCTGCAAACATATCCAGATAGCTCTCATTTCCAGTGTTACTGTTTATATCATTTATATACACTAAAAACATGATTGGTGCCAGCACTGAACCCTGTGGTACTCCACTAGTCACTTCTATCCATGATGAGTAGTTTCCTCTTAGTACTGTTCTCATTTCTCTTTTTATGAGAAAGTCTTCTATCTATCTATTGCCAGACGCCTCAATCCCGTTTGGGGTGGCCACAAACAAATCGCCTCCAAGTCGCCCTGTCCCCCGCCATTTCACTGCCCTGCTCCCAACTCACACCCCCCTCTCTCATATACCTCTCCACCCCATCCCTCCATCTCATCCTCTGCCTCCCCCTCCCTCTTCCCCCCTCCACCTCACTCACATACACTCTCTTCATCAGTCTTTCACCCTCCATCCTCTCCACATGGCCAAACCACCTCAGTGTGTTCCTCATAACGCTTCCCATCACATCCACATCAACACCACAACGCTCCTTTATATCCGCATTCGTCAGCCTGTCTCTCCATGTGACTCCACAGGCTCCTCTTAAATAACTCATTTCCACTGCTCTCACTCTTGACTTGTGTCCTTCCAACAACGTCCAAGCTTCACTTCCGTACGTTAGAGTTGGTATCACAATACTGTCATGTAGTAACTTTTTCACTTCCATGCTCACTTCCCTGTTTCTTATCACTGCTTTCAAAGAACCAGCAACCTTTCTTCCCTGCTGTACCCTTTCAAGCACTTCACCCTCCAAACCTCCATCCTTACTCATCACACTACCCAGGTATCTAAACGTACTCACATTTTCCAATTCCTCACCATCCAACCTCGCTATACATTCACTGACTTCACCTCTCTCAAAGACCATCACTTTACTCTTCCCTACATTCACCTCTTGCATCCAACAAAACAGTTTGCTTCGAATTTCTCTTTGATGGTACAGTCAAAAGCTTTCTTGAAATCTAAATAGATATTGTCCACCCATCCTTCTCTTTCCTGTATTGTGTTTGTTACTCTGTCATAGTAGCTCAACAGATTAGTAACACATGATTTTCCATTTCTGAAACCAAACTGTCCTTCTGTTATCATACTGTGTTCTTCTAGATGATTTACCCAAGCTTTTCTTATAAGCTTTTCTAATACCTTGCTTACAACACTGGTCAGTGATACTGGTCGGTAGTTGAGTGGATTTTGTCTATTTCCTTTCTTAAATAAGGGGGCAATATTTGCTTTTTTCCAAATATCAGGTACTTTACCTTGACTCAAAGATTTCTTGAAAATTAAAAATAATGGTTTACTGAACTCCTTTGGACATTCTCGTAGTACCCAACATGAAATTTCATCAGGACCACTTGCTTTTCCTCTGTCTAATCTACTTAACTCCTCCTGTATTACTTTTTCTGCTATTTGTATATCTGGTAGTATGTGTGGACATGCATGTTCCACATAGTTCCTCTCAAAATTTTTTTCTTCTGTAAAAACTAATTGGAAATTCTTATTTAGTGCTTCAAAAATATCTTTCTCTAGTGTATACGTGATTCCCTCATCCGTAATGGATTGTATTATATCTTTTACTTTGGTTTTGCTTCTGATGTAGCTGTAAAACAGCTTTGGTTAATCACTACTTTCATTTATTATATCCTCCTCAAACTGTTTTTGGGCTTCCCTCCTTATTCTTGTATAATCGTTTCTTGCCTGTTTGTAATTATTATACGCCCTTTCACTATTGTGTCTTCTGTATCTATTCCACAACAAATCTCTTCTTTCTTTTGATTTTTTACATTCTGTATTGAACTATTTCTGTATTTTCTTATCTGCTTCTTTGTGCTGTGGGTTGTACTTCTGGACTCCTATTTCATAAAATTCACAAAATTTTTTATATACAGCATTTAAATCTTGTCCTCTAAGCTCATTTTCCCAATCAACTTCTAAGAAATACTTCTTTAGGTCTTGATAATTTCCCTTTCTATAGTTTAGGCTCTTTTTGTAATTGTCATTGCTGTTAACTATGTCATATGCTATCCTGAAGTTATAATTTAGTACTGCATGAATTAATGGAGTGTGTGGTGAAATGCTGAAGCATGGGGGAGAGATAGTAGTAGAATGGATGTGGAAGATGTGCAGATTGGCCTGGGAGGAAGGCAGAGTCCCGGAGGATTGGAAGTCAGGTATAATTATTCCCTTGTACAAAGGAAAAGGGGAAAAAGAAGTGTGTGGTAATCATAGGGGCATTTGTCTTCTTAGTATAATAGGAAAAGTGTATGGTAGGATACTTATAGACAGAGTTAGAGAAAGAACAGAGAAATTAGTTGGAGAAGAACAGGGAGGCTTTAGGAAGGGAAGAGGTTGTGTAGATCAGATATTCATTCTTAGATCTTTAGTGGAAAAGTTTCTAGAGAAGGGAAAGAAGTTGTATGCAGCTTTCATGGATTTGGAGAAAGCATATGACAGTGTGGATAGACAAGGATTGTGGAAAGTGTTAAGAATATATGGAGTAGATGGGAAGTTGTTGAATGCTGTGAAGAGTATGTACGATGGTGCGAAGGCTGCAGTGCGTGTGGATGGTGAACTAAGTGAATTTTTCTCTTTGAAAGTTGGTTTGAAACAGGGATGTGTCATGTCTCCATGGTTGTTCAATCTGTACATGGATGGGGTAATAAAAGAGGTACAAGGTAGGGTAGTGGATGTTGGAGTGGCCCTGGTGAGAGAGGATAGTGTTTGGAAACTCCCTGTACTGTTGTTTGCAGATGATACTGTGTTGTTGAGTGAAGACGAAGGGGAGCTGCAAGGCTTGATGGATGAGTTTGAGAGAGTGTGTAAGAAACGGAATCTAAAGGTGAATGTAGGGAAGAGTAAAGTGATGGTCTTTGAGAGAGGTGAAGTTAGTGAATGTACAGCGAGGTTGGATGGTAAGGAATTGGAAAATGTGAGTACGTTTAAGTACTTGGGTAGTGTGATGAGTAAGGATGGAGGTTTGGAGGGTGAAGTGCTTGAAAGGGTACAGCAGGGAAGAAAGGTTGCTGGTTCTTTGAAAGCAGTGATAAGAAACAGGGAAGTGAGCATGGAAGTGAAAAAGTTACTACATGACAGTATTGTGATACCAACTCTAACGTACGGAAGTGAAGCTTGGACATTGTTGGAAGGACACAAGTCAAGAGTGAGAGCAGTGGAAATGAGTTATTTAAGAGGAGCCTGTGGAGTCACGTGGAGAGACAGGCTGACGAATGAGGATATAAAGGAGCATTGTGGTGTGGATGTGGATGCGATAGGAAGCGTTTGAGGAACACACTGAGGTGGTTTGGCCATGTGGAGAGGATGGAGGGTGAAAGACTGACGAAGAGAGTGTATGTGAGTGAGGTGGAGGGGGGAAGAGGGAGGGGGAGGCCGAGGATGAGATGGAGGGATGGGGTGGAGAGGTATATGAGAGAGGGGGGTGTGAGTTGGGAGCAGGGCAGTGAAATGGCGGGGGACAGGGCGACTTGGAGGCGATTTGTTTGTGGCCACCCTAAACGGGATTGAGGCGTCTGGCAATAGATAGATAGATAGATAGATGATCGCTTTTGCCGAGTGGAGGGTGATATATTAATCTGTCAACATCATTTTCTTGCCTAGTAAATATTAGATCTAGCACTGAAGGTACATCAAGTCCTCTTTTTCTGGTGGTTTCCCTCACATGTTGCGTTAGGAAAAACTCTTGCACGTGATCCAGGAGCTTTCGGTTTTTCTTGGCTAATTATATCTAGAGTATTCCAATTTATATTTGTATTAAAATCCCCAGTTAGTATAATTCTTTCTGATTTCTCTTCCATTTTATGTAGTAATGATCTTAAACTCTGAATTGTACTCTCTGCCAGGTCCTCATATTCATCTCTTTCCCATGTGTTTGATCTGGGTGGCATGTACAAATTGGCTACAATTACTTTCCCTTCAGATGTGTTGATCTCTACTGCAATCAGTTCTACTTGTGATGGTATATCTAGTTTTATTTCCTTGACTTTTACATTTTTCTTAGTTAATATTATAATTCCTCCTCCCTTTTTTAAATTTCTGTCTCTTCTCCATATATTGTATTCCTCTAAGTTTAGTATGTCATTGGATATCCTTGGTGCTAATTTTGTTTCAGTTAGGCATATTATTTGTGGTTCATTTTCTCTGACATAATCATTCATCTCTAATAATTTAGATACCATTCCATCCACATTTGAGTACAACAACTTTATCATCTTGTTTATATACTTGTCATGACGGTTTTACTATCTTCCTCCTTTTTATTCCATCCTGTTTGTGTACCACTTTTGTACATGCAATCCTATTACTTTGTAGAAACATTTCTTCTTCTCCTCTTCTGATCTTTCCTCATTTTTTGTTTTTGCTTCCTCCCTTTTCTCTTTCAGTAATTCCAGTTCCTCTTGTGTTAGGCATCTTTTTATCCATACATTTTTGAACTCCTCTTTTTCCATAAGATTCTTTGCATTTTTTAGTATCTCTTCCACAGTGTTTACACTCTGGAAAGTCACCTTTAAAGGTCTTGTCCTGCTTTTCTCGTATTTCCCTAACCTTTTGTGTTCCTCTATGTCTTTACTACAGATTTCCTCTGATACTTCTTTCAGTAAGCTCATTACATTTGCCATCTCCTTTTTGTCTCTTGTGATCTTGTTTTTTACTTCTTCCTCTTCTATACCAGTGATTACTATAGATTTGTTTATATCTACTGATGAGTTTGAGAGAGTGTGTAAGAAACGGAATCTAAAGGTGAATGTAGGGTAGAGTAAAGTGATGGTCTTTGAGAGAGGTGAAGTCAGTGAATGTATAGCGAGGTTGGATGGTGAGGAATTGGAAAATGTGAGTATGTTTACGTACTTGGGTAGTGTGATGAGTATGGATGGAGGTTTGGAGGGTGAAGTGCTTGAAAGGGTACAGCAGGGAAGAAAGGTTGCTGGTTCTTTGAAAGCAGTGATAAGAAACAGGGAAGTGAGCATGGAAGTGAAAAAGTTACTACATGACAGTATTGTGATACCAACTCTAACGTACGGAAGTGAAGCTTGGACGTTGTTGGAAGGACACAAGTCAAGAGTGAGAGCAGTGGAAATGAGTTATTTAAGAGGAGCCTGTGGAGTCACATGGAGAGACAGGCTGACGAATGCGGATATAAAGGAGCGTTGTGGTGTTGATGTGGATGTGATAGGAAGCGTTATGAGGAACACACTGAGGTGGTTTGGCCATGTGGAGAGGATGGAGGGTGAAAGACTGATGAAGAGAGTGTATGTGAGTGAGGTGGAGGGGGGAAGAGAGAGGGGGAGGCAGAGGATGAGATGGAGGGATGGGGTGGAGAGGTATATGAGAGAGGGGGGTGTGAGTTGGGAGCAGGGCAGTGAAATGGCGGGGGACAGGGCGACTTGGAGGCGATTTGTTTGTGGCCACCCCAAACGGGATTGAGGCGTCTGGCAATAGATAGATAGATAAATACTGAATCTCTGACTAACTTTGGATTGTTTTGGATTATTCTTTTCACTTCCTGTTTAATGCTTTTTTCCTCCATCCTTGTTTCTAAGTCTTTCTTTACTTTCACCATTTCAGCATACGTGGTTTCCACATCATTTTTGTAGCTTTGCACAGCTTCATTCACCAGTGTTATCTTCTCCTCAATATCACTGCTCTGGTCTATAAGACTGCTTACTTGCCTAATTGTCTCTGTCATTTTTTAACTCTTCCATAACACTCTCGTGATTGACTACTGTACTTGCCATTTCACTCATTTTCTTCCTAAGTGTACTCAATTCCACTGTTAGTTCACTGATGGTTGTGTCTTTCTTGTTGGCCTCCCTTCCTAGTTTTTCTATTTCTTCCTTTTGCAAGTGCATCTGCTTCTTTATTTCATCAATTTCATTTTTGAAAGCCATTTCTAGTTTGTGTACACGTTCAACCAGTCTATTGTGAGCCTCCACTTCAACCAGTTCTTGGTAGAAATCATCATTTTGCTTTCTACCTTTATCCCTTTTCTTTTCCAAATTTGCTTTACTAAAGTATGTATCCATTTTGCAATATTATAAGTGCAGAGTATGTACTTACATTCCCCGTGCTGCTGTAGTCTAAACAAACCTCAGATGACTGAGCGCTTTCTTTAGTCTTGGTTCTCTTTTCTGTTTGAACAAGTCTTGTTTATATGTATTATTTTTTTCCTTTTAATAATGAAAAATCATTTAGTCTAACCTGGTACAAACTTTACTCATACAAAGATACTAATTTAGGTAATGCCACTGGCCGTGTTGGTTCAGTACGGAGCTCCGATGTCGCACATCTGCCTCGATTGACTCCCTGTGTGTGTGTGTGTGTGTGTGTGTGAGAGAGAGAGAGAGAGAGAGAGAGAGAGAGAGGTTGGGGAACTGACAAGGAATCACACTGGTTATATGAAACCTATATGGAGGAGTACATAACAAAGGCTTTTGACACCTTCACTTTGGCTTTATCTAATGTGTAATTTGAAGCATGTACAGTATATGTATGGATGGTTATGTCTTTGAGGTGGAGTCAGGATTCTGGGTCTTAAATGGTGGGAAACTGAGTTCCTCTTCAATCATGTTTTTCTTTTTCTTCATCTTTTTCTTTTCTGGACATTAACTAATCCACTCATTTGGTGACAAAAGAGGGCAGAATGATTATGATGATATTAACCAACCTCACGAATAACATAACCTTGGTATAATATACAGTATATGAAGCATCACATGGAACTAGGCTGTACCAACCAAAACACATTTTAGAGATAAATGTTTAAAAGCCTGAATGATAATAACTCTGCAACGTCTGCATCATTTTTGTTCATACACCCACCATAAAACAGGCAATTTTATGGACAGTGAAACTATTAATGCTTTACATAAAACATATCATGTTAGCTAATACTGAATTGGGGCTATATGAGGGGATGTGAGACTGTGGTTGCCAATTCTGATATGCCGTGAAGCCAATACTCATTCAAAGGTTTGGCTGTGAGAATACAGAAAATCCTGTAGTTGGTAATAATGCTGTCAGCCCAACATACCCAATATTCATAGTACTGCAAATATAAATATTACCCCCCCCCCAAACTGAAACTGATGATGTATCAGTACAGTTATCATACTGAATTAAGGCAATGAATTTGATCAATTTTCAAGACAAGATATCATACAGCCCACAGTCCGAGCTTCCACAACACTGCTTGTCTTCACACTAATATACCCTTTGTCCTTTCTTTCCTCTTTCACATCACTTCTCTTCCACTCAGATGTATCACAAATGTGTTTACTTGCACATGAGGGACTCTCAGAGGAGGAAGAGGAGGAAGAAGTATAAAAAGAATTAATAAATCCATATGAATGACAAGTGGAGAGCGGGAGACTGACGGGGAAAGGGTGTGCGAGTGGGGTGGAGGGGGGAAGAGGGAGGGGGAGGCTGACGATGAACTGGAGGGATGGAATGGAGAGGTATATGAGAGAGGGGGGTGTGCCCTGGGAGCATGGCAGTGAAATGGCATTGGACAGGGTGAGATGGAGGCGATTTGCTTGTGGCCACCCCTTACAGGATTGAGGCGTCTGGCAATAAACAGACAGAATGACAAATAACTTGTATTCCTCAAGAAATCCCAGCTAATCGACAAGCTAGTGTGGGAGTGGGGATGTAGGTATGTGCTGAGTGGCTGAGACCAAAAGCTTGACTGAAACCATGTGCCTTATTGGCTGTGAGGCAGGGGATCATATGGCCATATCACTATCATTCGCCAGCACAGTCCATTGGGCTTAAGTAACTCAGTAAGTCAAGTACTGTGGTTGAACATAGGAGCTTCAGCCTTAATCCAAGGGGTTATATGGGTTTGTTTGGGGACAAGATAGGTGAGATCTAAGCCAGGGGAACACAGTGCCTGTAGCTCAATTTTGCCATTCAGGCTGGTACACCCTTGTTCCAGAAGATGCCTCATATCAACTACAACATATGATGTGGGTAGAATCCAGAACCTGAAAAAGCTAAGTGCAGTACATCCCCCTAGTACGCACCTATATGGGCGGCAGAGGACGTAGCGTACTAGGAATTCACGTACTGTACTGTGAATACATAAACTTATGGGAAAAATTACATATGAGGGGCACCCTCCTTCATAGGCAACCCTTGAGACGCCTTTCAGACCTAAGTATTGGATTATACAGGGAAACTATCTAAGACATATTACCTAAGACAAAGTAAACCTACAAGATAATGGCTTTACTAGGTAAATCATTGGTGGTAGGTGGTGGTGACCATCATCCACTCACTTGATGTAATGCTGCCTACTTCTTCCTTAGCCTTTATCATTCTTTTTCTGTGCCTGCCCTCCCCTCTTCCTATATCTCCCACCTTTCCTGTCACTTCTTATTGCTTTTCTTTCCTTTACAGGTGGCTTTACATTGCGTGACAAGCCAAATGGTAGGCCAAGAAACCATTTAAAATGCTGGGTGGTAACCATATAACCAACCCATACGTGCTCCCTACGTGTCAACAAGTGGGTTGGTGGAGGGTTAGTGCCCCTCCCCATAAAACCAATAACTCAAAGTCAAATGGCCACCCCTTATGGGATTATGGTGTCTGGCAATAGATAGATAGATAGATAGATAGACAGACCTTTACCTGTTATCTCTTCTTGGGGGGGCAATGTCGTGTACTCGGGGTAACCCCAGATTTGGGCCACTCTTCACTGCACGTCTCACTTACAAGGAGTTCAATTTGCGTACTAAAAAAAAAGAAAAAGAAAAAAGAAAAAAGAAAAAAAAAAAGCCCTCACATACACGGGGGATTGCGTACTCGGAACTCGCGTACTGTGGGGATGTACTGTACAGTAACACAGCATAAGTGCCAGAAAGGGGTGACTTCATGTGGTGGCAATGACGTACCAGCATGGTCCCACTGCCTGGTCATGCAAATGCTCGTCAACTCCTCATCCCCAGAAGGGGGATGGTGGCCTGCAGGAGAAGGACAACTTCAGCCTGCAATCTACTGTATTGGGTTTGCATTCTGATGAGTCTGGGTTACAACTGCTACTATTACCACCAAAGTAGAGCCTAGAAGCATACTGTAAACAGGTTTATAGTCTTCTTACAGGCTCTTCAGTAGGGGCTTACTTACAAGGACTATAAAGTGTGCTCAATGAAATAAAAAAATTATAGTTCCACTTAACCATTCATTAGACACACATGTACCTAAAGTGGAACAACAACCAATCCCAAATCACTTAGGTGTAGGAGGACCTGAGATTAGTCTACTTTAGACAAGATCATATAAGCTGCAGACCACCCACAAAGTTGGGAACAGCCTCTGTTCTCTAATGGCTATACAGTTGTTGTTGTTGTTGATGGCTGACCCCAGTCTGTCTGGCAGAGCAGGCAAGCAACCACCCCTGTACCAGTACTGATAGAATGTTATGTAATAATGGTGATGAAAGTGATAATGACTGTGATAATGGCAACAACAAGAACAATCATTAACAGTAACAGCAATAATACAAAAAGTGGCACTGTGGTTCTGACCAATAAGAAAATGCTTATGGGGCTCCAGGTCTCTGACACAGTATGTGTTGCTGCCCCGCGTGCTGCAGTTATGCTGCTGGTCCCACAAACTAGCTTCATGTTGAGGTGGCGTGGTCTGCTGTGCTGCCACTGGGACCCAGGTTTACAGATGAATAAACAACGTCCATGGTTCAACCTCACTCCTTGACGTATTAGCCCACTCATCTGTGCGGGAAACAGGAGTTTGAATACATGGAAATACCCTTAACTCAGCATTGCTAAAAGGGTAATTATAAAGGCATAAAGCTTTTGGACCACATAATGAAGGTAATAGAGTTCTAGTGGGTATGATTAGAGAAATTGTGAATACTGATGAGATGCAGTTTGGGTTTATGCCTGGCAAAGGGACCACTGATGCTATATTCATTGTTTGACAGCTTCAGAAAAAGTATAAAGGAAAGAAAAGGGATCTGAACTTTGTTTTTGTTGATTTGGAAAAGGCCTTTGACAAAGTCCCTAGGGAAGTGGTGAAGTAGGCAATGAGAAAGCTTGGGATCAAGGAGTGGCTGGTTAGGGTGGTTATGGCTATGTACAGGTATGTGGGTGCTTGCACCCAGGTAAGGGTGAATGGATATTTGAGTGATAAGTTTTCTGCGAATGTTGGTGTGCCTCTGGGATCAGTCTTGAGCCCCTCATTGTCTACCATGGTACCTGAAACCCTCTCACATGACTACAGAAATGGACAATCGTGGAAGATGTTGTATGCCGATGATTTGGTGTTGATTGTAGAGAATGAAAGGGAGGCGGAGATAAGATTTAGGAAGTGGAGAGATGGTATAGGGCACAAGGGGTTTAGGAAATGCAGATAAAACAAAAGTGATGATATCTAGGGCTGGCAGCAATACTGTCAAAGAAGAGGGAGAGTAGCCATGTGCGATTTGCCACAAAGGCATGGGAAGTAACTCCATCTTGTGAAATGTTTGTGATAAGTAGGTGCATAATAGATGTAGGGGTATTAGAGGTAGACTGCGAAATAATGTTAATTTCATGTGGGTGGAAAAGCATGTGGAGACTGTCAGACATGAAAAGATTGACCTTGCTGGTAAGCTTTTGAGTGTGTGGAAGTTTTGTTATTTGAGAGACATGTGTTAAGGGGTCTTTGTATGCAGCATGTGTTAGGAGTGTAATGCTGCATGGTAGTGAGAGCTGGGCAGTAAAGGAGGATATTCGCTGGCTCAGACATACAGAAATGACAATGATTAGGTGGATGTGTAGTGCGTCCCTGCATGCAAGGTCCTGGGGGGGCTGGGTTTACGATGGAAGAGTTGAGAGGTAGGATGGGACTGGAGTGTATTGGTGTTGTGATGATGAGAGGTAGATTGAGAAGATTTGGACATGTGGAGAAGATGGGGGATGATAACTGGGTGAGGAAGGTGAGAAGTGTTAATATTGGGAGTGGGGTTATGAGGGGTAGACCGAGAAAGACATGGGACGAGGTCATTAAGTGTGACCTCAGGGTTAAGGGACTGAACAGGGAGGCTGCAATGGATCATGGAGAGTGGAAAGCTGCCTTTAGGTGACCAAGGCCGACGCATGCAAGCATGTTGGAGCCTTTAAAAACGAAAATGAAAACGATTTCATGTGCTGGAGGTGGGGCTGGAGTTAACTCTGTGGCTAGAGTGAGGAGTTGTTGGAAGAAGTTCAGGGAGCTGTTGCCTCTCCTGACATTAAGAGGGTTCTCTCTCCATGCTAAGGGATCTTTGAATGCAGCATGTGTCAGGAGTGTAATGCTGTATGGTAGTGAGATCTAAGCAGTCAAGGAAGAGGATATTTGCAGGCTCAAACATACAGAAATGACAATGATTAGGTGAATGCGGCATGTGTTAGGAGTGTAATGCTGTATGGTAGAGATCTGGGCAGTCAAGGAAGAGGATATTTGCAGGTTCAAACATCCATAAATGGAAAAGAATTTGGATATGTGAAAATATAACCTCCTCACACCATCTTTCAGATGCAAATATGAGGCTGAGATGATGATGAAGATGATGAATGAAATACAGTATCCTACTAGGGTGTACGATGCGTCCTTGAGTGCGAGGCCTGGGGGGGGGGGGCCCAGGTTAATAATGGAAGAGTTGAGAGGTAGGATGAGACTGGAATGTATATGTTGTGATGAGGAGAGGTAGACTGAGATGGTTTAGGCATGTGGAGAGGATGGAGGATGATAACTGAGTGCAGCATGTGAGAAGTGTTAATGTTAGGGGTAGGGTTGCAAGTGGTAGACCAAAAAAAAAAAAAAAAACCTGGGACGAGGTCACTGAGTGTTACCTCTGGGATACAGGACTGAACAGGGTAGCTGCCAGATATTGAGCAGCACGGACAGCTGCCATTAGATGACCAAGGCCAATGCACGCAAGCATGTTGGAGCCATTAAAAACAAAATGACACGAAACATTAACTCTCAATTATCCTCAAACCTTGTTTATTATTAGACCACCCATCCATAAATGGAAAAGAATTTGGACATGTGACCATCATCCACTCACTTGATGTAGTGCTGCCTACTTCTTCCTTTGCCTTTATCATTCTCTTTCTGTGCCTGCCCTCCTCTCTCCCTGTTTCTCCCATCTTTCCTGTCACTTCTTATTACTTTTCTTTCCTTTACAGATGGGTTTACATTGAGTGACAAGCCAAATGGTAAGCCAAGAAACCATTTACAACGCTGGGTGGTAACCATATAACCAAACCATACATGCTCCCTACGTGTCAGCAAGTGGGGTGGTGGAGGGTTAGTACCCCTCCCCGTAAAACAAATAACTCAAAGTCAAATGGCCACCCCTTACGGGATTATGGCGTCTGGCAATAGATAGATAGATAGAAAGAAAATATAACCTTCTCACTCCATCTTTCAGACGCAAAAATGAGGCTGGGATGATGAAGATTAGGATGATGATGATGATGAATGAAATACAGTACCCTACTAGGGTGTGTCATTTTGGGAGGTGAAAATTAATTTTTGAAAATTTCTTCAGTGAGGGTTTTTAAAAATATGTTTTTGGATGTGAAGAATTCAAGTCTGCTATTATTTTTCTGACTGCAGAACATTTTTGCTTGGTAAAAATCTACATTTGGTTAAAAAGCATATAAACTGCTCTCAGAAAATAACATACTGGCATATTAAGTCTGGTTTCTCAGAATGTCATGTAATGCCATAAAAATTTAAGTCTCTTTTCATAATACATATCCTTGTAAGCATAAAACATATCCTTGTAATCATAAAACAACATTAGGGAGCAATGACATCTGTTAAAAAAATGATTTAAACAACAAGTTTCATTATGTCTTGCTTTGATTCGTTCTTGAAAATCAGCCGCTGACTTGCTTCTTGGCATCTGATATAGCCCTCAAATTTCTCATGCACATACACCCTGCCTGCTGCCTCTGTGACTTGTTTCACAAACCTCTCTATAGACAGAGCATGACAGGGCCATTGTGGGACTTGCATGAGCTTCTTTACTTCCAATGTAGTCAATTTACATGTCAAGGGAGGTTCATATAGCCTATCAGACCAACTATCGGCTCTGACAGGAAAGAAGCACTGGGGATGATGGAAGGTGTTTTCCTGGGACCTACAGAAAGATCTCCTAGAGTGTCATTATCTCCAATCCTCAAGTCAACAATCATTTGGACACCAGCTGTCCTCTCCTCATTGTCATCTGAGCACAAGAGTGTCTGGATTATCATTTTGCTGAATGTATACCATGCTAAGCGCTGGCTGGTTGGCAAAACAACTTCCATTACTGTCTTCTTGCAGCTTAACTAGCCGCAGCTGAAACAAGGTGTGGCATGGGCCGTCTACCCAAGAGTGTTTCATTTTGATATTGAGCAAGCAGGGGTAGATCACACCAGTTATGTATTCCACTATAAGTCTTAAGCTGTTGAGGGTTTTGCCTTTAGGGCCATGTTTTGAAACCCTTATGCGACAAAGCCTGTTTGCTGTTGTCAAAAGCCTTGAATGGGTCACTGGACCAATTTCAAGAAGGGCCAGATCTGTGGGAAGTTCTCCTGTCCTTATGGCCTGTGTGATCCTATGCCCATATGCTTGTTCAGTAGGGATCCTTTATGACACTGTCTCAGTGAAATAAGAGGCTCTTCAATTGAGAGTCTGGTGAATAAGGGATCAATTTCAAGTTCTGTAGCAGTGTCTTGCATCTCCATTATGTTACCTGTTCACTTGCTGTTAGACAAGGTCTTCCCATCCAGTGCTGTGATCAGGTGTTGCAGGGGTAACTCACTAGTGTGGAGGACACAAACCAACCAGATCAGCTTATGTCAAAGACCTCTACCCATTGAACAGAACCTCTCTCCCAGCCAGTGTTAACATTTGTAAAATCACCTCCAATGGCCTGCAGGCTTTTATCAATGTCCTTCTTCTTCATGAAATTTACAAGCTATCAGCAATAACTTAAGCTTCAGCAGGCTTTTTTTCTCTTTGAGCCTGTCTCAGGAGTGAAGTGGTAAAGATATCTTCTATCTGGCTCACTGCACACAGAATAATGTTACTCTTAGATGATGCTGGGGAACCAACGATCTGAAATGTATGCTTTCAGCATAACTTTAGCTGAATCTTGATGGCCGTTAGAGAAGATGGTCAATTTCAGCCTTCTTACAAAGATCATCAAATTCCTGATCCAGGTATCTCATAACTTTTTCTTGGGCCCTCTTGACTTTAATGTGATCAATTACAAGTCTGGTCTTCTTCGGCGATCAAATCAGCATCCCTAAAGGCAGCAGCGGTGATGGCAGCTGTGGCACACAGGCCGACACCATATCATGCTCTGCGTAGCAACATTAAGTATTTCTAACGTGTTGTACTCTGGCTTTTTATTGGAAGTGGAAGACGTGCATGGTATTTCTAATGTCCCTTCATTTTAAAACCCTGTTCCTTTCAGAGATGAGTGGGCTAATACATCAAAGGCTGAGGTTGAGTCATGGATGGTGTTTACTCATCTCTAAGCCTGACCATGGCAGCAAAGCAGACCATGCCACCTCAACATGGAGCTGGTTTGTGGGACCAGCAGCATAACTGTAGCATGCAGGGCAGCAACACATACTGTATCTGAGAGGGAGGCTGAGGATAAGATTGAAGGATGGAGTGGAGAGGTACAGTATATAAGAGAAGGGGGTGTGAGCTGGAAGGAGGGCAGTGAACTGGTGGGGAACTGGGCAACATGGAGGCAATTTGTTTGTGGCCATCCCTTACAAGATTAAGGGATCTGGCAATACAGCAGACAGACAGATAGATAAACAGACTTTATAACTTCCATCCTTTCCACCTTCAGCATCAGCTTTTTGTTCTTCATTTTCATCACCAGAGAAAGTTGTTTCATTTGATGGTATTGAAACATCCTGCTGACTTGACTGCTCATATTCAGCAAGCCATCTTCTCACGTCTTCTCCCTGCTTCTGCTTTTTGACTTGTCTGTTGTGCTCAGGCACATCTGGCATGCCAATCTGACGTGGTCCAATAGAACCAGTCTTGTCTCTCTGACCTTAGGCTAATGAGAGCAAATTCCTTCTCAGGGACCTTCATCTCCTTTGGGCATGTACAGATAATGTGAGTTTCTTATTTGCAACCAGCATATGCAGGGCAGCCAAATTCAGAGCAGAAGGCAATTTTACACTTGCAATTGAAGATGTTAAAAAGCTTGTCAAGTTTTGCAGTGAAAGCCTCTTTGACATCTAGTTTTCTTCTCCTGAAAGATAGGTTTTTGGTCTACTCCCAGCTCTCCTGGATCTTGTTTAAGATTGTGACTCGTGAATTTACAGCGGGGGCCACAAAAGAACTGTTTGCTCATTCCCACATTTCAAGCATTTTAGGGTTTATGTCCTTTGCAAGACTGGCTGCTGCATAGTTTCTCTCATCCTCACCACTTTGTTCTCTTAGCAGTAGCCCATATCTCAGAACATCTCACAGAGCTGGGGGTTCAGAGGGCAACAACTCTGCCAGTTCCAATTAGGTTGCACGTATGTGTGAATGTCCCCAGTCTTGATCTTTTAGAAGTTACTGTAGGTCAATTCCCACTGGTTAGGATGGTTGCACTGAAAGACATGTAAACTTTAACACACTGATGAAGATGTTTCAACCTAAGAAATAAGCAAAAACAGCAGTACATCTTTTACATATTTATATATACCAGTATACAGTATATATATATATATACTGTATATATATATATATATATATATACAGTAATCCCTCTAATATCTGAACACCCAATATCCGAACATCCCCACTAACCGGACATAATCATCCTGGGATCCAATATTCCCAAAATGGGCCAAAAACCGCAAAAAATTTGAAAAAAATCTGACTTTTTTCCCTCTCGTAATTTGAAATTCCCGCCTGGCGCCAAACAGCTGTTACACCATGGTCCTTTCACCCCTTCCTTCCTCCCCCTCCCCTGTCAGAGTTGCCATTTGGTATTTTTCATTACCAAGTGTGGGCCAATTTGGTAATGAAAAATTCGTTTGGTAATGAATCAGAATAATGCATTACCAAATGGATTTTTAACATGTATGAGGATACACAGGATGGAGATGGTGGATTGTTTCTTCTCTCTGATTAATGTGCTACCCAACATAGTGTGAAAATAATCAACATGGTGTTAATTATAAGGAGAGTGATTACATGTATTTCCACTTGTATATATAATTAGTGAAGAATAAATTTGGTAATGAAAAGTTAAATTTGGTAATGAAAGTTGAGGAGATTGGTAATGTGGCCGTTGTGATCTGGCAACTCTGTTACCCCGCCAACATCAACAGTCTCAGTCTAACTCCAATCGAGAGCAGATGCTCATAGCAGTGCAAGCCAGAGGTGCTTGTTTTTTGTGAATAAACAGTGAATAAGCTGCAATACCTTGCCACTAGAACACACAGGAATTTACAGTGTTGTGCAGTGTTAAGAAATTAGAATTTAGAGTGCAGAGGATTAACTGTGGACTGCAAACTGGCGGTTTAAACCAGTCCAGGAGCAAGGGACTTGTAATTACCCAGAATGTTTAATATTGTATAAAACCTCTAAAACCTCATTTTATGGTTCTTTTGCATTTATTTCAGTCTTTTATGTCCCTTATTGGTGTGATTTGGGTCTTAAATAGGTGCAATGCATGTCCAGGGGGAGTTGTATAGATGATTTTCTGAGTTAAGGTCCATAAGTATAAGTCCATAAGCTGGGGCCCAATATCCGGACAGGACCACTATCCGGACCTGCCTATGGCTCTATTACGTCGGATATTGGAGGGATTACTGTATATATATATATATATATATATATATATATATATATATATATATATATATATATATGTATATATATACAGATAAACAGATATATATATATATATATATATATATATATATATATATATATATATATATATATATATATACATATATATATATATATATATATATATATATATATATATATATATATATATAGATGTATGTATGTATGGAGAGAGAGAGAGAGAGAGAGAGAGAGAGAGAGAGGGATAATACAGTGTATAAAAAAATTATAATATATATACTGTATATATATATTTTTTAATGTAAGGAAGAAGGAACCAAAGGCAAGGAGCCTGCAAGCTGTTCCTTCCG
Organism: Coenobita brevimanus; assembly: GCF_032717465.1. Taxonomy (NCBI): domain Eukaryota; kingdom Metazoa; phylum Arthropoda; class Malacostraca; order Decapoda; family Coenobitidae; genus Coenobita; species Coenobita brevimanus. Next base: position 40,613,487 of record NC_136966.1, read on the forward strand.
AAAAAAACAAAAACAATAAAACAGAGAGCCAAATTCTTGACCTGTTCATTTTTAGATGCCTGGACACACTGCATTTGAAAGACTGGAGATCACAGGAAGTAGGAAATACAGACAAAGGGACACAGTTCCAGGGTCGACCTGTTGCATACATGAAGGACTGGGAGTAATGGTTAACTCTTGCACTAGAGAGCTGGACAGAAAAGGGATGAGAATTTATTGCTAGACAGGTGCTATGTGCCTGTCGTAGTGGTGGAGGGGTGCAAGCAGCTACTCCAGAGGAGCAGTGAACATTGGAGTAGTGATACAAAAGAATTAAGATGTAACAGTGTGGCAGACAGAGGTTGAAGGGAGCCAGTAAGAGGAGGAGAGTCAATGAAAAGAAAAGCCTTTGACTCCCCCTTGTGAGAAGAGCTATACGTGAGGAGCCTCCCTGCACATGGGAGTTGGATTCTGCACTGGGGCGAATAAAACCCGTGTATAAAGTCAACAACTGTGCAGGGGTAAAAAAGGTACAGAGTCGGCATAGCGCACCTATATCTCTTAGAAGTAGATTTTACAAGAGTTGTAACATCATCTTTCCAAGATAAATTCCAAAAGAATGAAACCCCAAGTGGGTTTAAAGATGATGCAGGATTGAGCTGGATATTATTAAACATAAATGGGTACTCCTGTGAAAGATTTTGATGGGATAATAGATGTAAAAACTGAGTTTTTGATACATAAAAATCAACAAGATTACTTTTACCCCAGTCAGAGATAAGAGCCAAGTCAGACATTAGGTGTGCCAAAACCTCATCCCTTGTTTGTTAAAATAATTGCTGAGATGAATGCTGCGGGAAGGAAATGGAAAGGTGAAGGGTGGAATCATCAGCGTATGAGTGGATAGGGTTAGATGTACAGCATAGAAGGTCATTAATGAATAAAAGGAGGAGAGTTGGTGATTGGACAAAGCCCTGAGGAACACCACTACTGACAGCTCTAGAAGTACAGTGGCCATCTACAATAGCAACTATAGAAAGACAAGAAAGAAAGCTAGAGATGAAAGCACAGATAGAAGGTAAGAAACCATAAAAGGGCAGTTTGGAAATTAAAGATTTATGCCTGACTCGACTGAAAGCCTTTGAGATGTCAAGTGCAATGGCAAAGCTTTCGCCAAAGCCCCAAAAGGAGGAGGACCAAGAGTCTGAAAGATAGATGACGGAACCCATACTAACGATCTTAAAGAAGGTTGTGGTAGGAAAGATGCTTTAAAAGTTTTATGTTAAGAAATGAATCAAAAACTTTTGAGATACAGGATGTTAAGCAATTGGGCGATAGTTAGAGGCTTGGGAATGGCCACCCTTCTTTGGGACAGGCTGAATAAGAGCAAACTTCCAGCAAGAGGGAAAGGTACAAGTTGTCAGACAAAGACGAAAGAGTTTACATGCGCAGGGTGTAAGCACAGAAGCACAGTTCTTGAGAACAACAGAAGGGACCCCATCAGGACCATATGCCTTGTTAGTATTGAGGCCTGTGGTGGCAGGAAATACATCAATTAAAGAATTTTAGTGTCAGCCACGAGGAAGTCAGAGGAGGGAAGTGATGGATGAACAGCACTGGAATTGTCTAAGGTGGAACTGGAGGAGAAAGCCTGAGCGAAGTGATCTGCTTTATCAGTAGAAGAAATAGCTACAAAGCCATCAGAGTGGAAAAGAGAAGGGAAGGATCATGAGGTAAAGTTGTTAAAAAGGTTTTTGGCAAGGTACCAGAAGCAGCAGAAAGAATTCGAGTTGGAGAGTTCAGAGCATTTAGTATGGTGAAATTATTTTTAGCAGAGCGATGAATAGACTTAGCATGAGTCTGGGCAGAAACACAAAAAAGATGAGATGCAGGGGTGGGTTGGCTCCAGTACCTTTTGCAGGCCTTCCCCTTGTTGTGGACAGCATTAGAACAAGCGTGATTAATCTAAGGTTTCTTTGTATTAGCCAAAGGATATGAGAAAGGAATAATATGCTTCCATGCCCGAAAGAATAACCTCTGTAATATGCATGGCACACACAGACGGCTCTTGGCATGGAAGCAATGATCATTCTGGGGAAAATCAAAGAATTACTGCCTGAGGGCCTCCCAATCAGCAGCTCCAAAGTGCCACAAACGATGTTTCTTTGGAGGGTCCACAGGCCGTACTGGAGCAATAGGACAGGTTAAGTTGATGAGAGTGCAATCAGAGGAGCCCAATGGAGAGGAAAGACTAACAGTGTAAGCAAAAAGATTAGTTGTAAGGATGAGGTCGAGTATATTGGAACTCTCTCCAAGGCAGTCAGGGTGGGTGCTGTACAGGCTGCTCTAGGTCATTAAGATAGAAAGATGTAGGCTTGTTCACTAGCTGGATCAGTGAAAGGTAAGGAGAGCTAAAGGTGGTGGTGAACACTGAAATCTTCTACCCCCCCTGGGGGTAGGGGGGTTTTCAAGAATACTCCCCCAGTATCCCTGCTTGTCGTAAAAGGTGACTAAAAGGGTTGGAGGAGGGTTAGTGCCCCTCCCCGGAAAACAACTAACTAAAAAAACAAACAATAAGCCTCGGACAAGGACTGACCAAACAATGACGACCCAGGACCGGACAAAGGACTTGGTAATGAGTACATGGAATGTAAGAGGAGCGAATGATGAGGTGAAAGAGAGAGAGATTGTCCAGGTGCTTGAGGGTGCGAAAGTGGATGTATGTGGAATAACTGAAACAAAATAGTGAAGAGAAAGTGTGAGAGAATGGGAGTATGGATGGGGTATATGTGCAGGAGTAGGTGAGAATGAGAGGGCAAAGGAAGGAGTATGTATAATTGTGAGTAAAAGATGGAAGAAGAGCATAAGACAGTATGGATCAGTTGGGTCAAGGATTGTGTGGGTAAAGTTGAAAGTTGGAATACAAATGTGGGCGATTGTGTGTGTGTATGTGCCAACGCAAGATCATGCTAGAAGAGTGAGAGAAGAGTTCTGGACAAATGTGGAAGTGTGCATGGAAAAGTTTGGAAGCAATGAGAGAGTGTTTTTGATTGGTGATATGAATGGTAAAGTTGGGAATGTGAAGGTGGATGGAATAGTTGGTGAGTGGGGTGTGCCTGCCGAGATAGATGAGAATGGGAGTGCGTTAGTGGACATTTGTGCTGGGAGGGGGTTGGTGATAGCCAATACCCTCTTCAGGCATAAAATGATCCACAGGTATACATGGCGAGTGATGAGAAGGGTGGGTGGTGAACTGAATGAAAGGAAGGCAATGATTGATTATGTGTGTGTGGATGAAAGGATGCTAAGATGTGTAAAGGATGCAAGAGTGTATAGAGGTTGGGGGAGTGGACTTTCTGACCACTACTTGGTGGTGGCAAGAACTAGGATGCAAGTGAGATGGAGGAATAGAAGAAGGGAAAGACGAGAGGAAGGAGTAGTTGCAAGGAGAGTGGAAAGGTTATAAGAGGATGAGAAAAAGGCAGAGTATAAGAGAGAAGTGGAGGAACAATTGGGCAAATATGAATTGGAGCAGATGGGAGACGTGGAAGGTGTGTGTAAGATATTTACAGAAGAAATATGTGCAGCATGTGATGTGGTGTGTGGAAGGAAGAGAAGACGGAGGGGGGTGCAAGGAACAGCGTGGTGGACTGAAGACGTGAAACAGGCTGTGGCACAAAAGAAGAAAGCATACAATGAATGGGTGAGAAATAGGGGCGTGGAAGAAGTTGAGAGGCGGAAGAGAGAGTTATATGTGGAAAGGAAGAGAGAGGTGAAAAGATTAGTAAGAGAGAGTAAGAAGAGAGTGGATGAGGAATTTGGAAGGAATTTGAGTGTAAAGTGGAGGGACTGTAAGAAAATGTTCTGGAGAGAAGTGAAAAGAGTAAGACAGGGTGGAAGTGAAGTTAGCAGGGGAGTGAAAGATAAAAATGGTAGATTACTAGTGGAGAAGGGAGAAAAAGTGAGCAGATGGAGAGAACACTTTAAGGAATTGTTGAACGTAGAGGATGGAAGTAATGCGAGTATAAGTGGCTGGGGAATGGCTGGGAGAAGGAGGGAGGTGAGAAGACAGGAAGAAATCAGTAGAATAGAAGTTGTGGAAGCAATGAAGAAAGTTAAATTGGGGAAAGCCCCAGGAATTGATGGAGTGTGTGGTGAAATGCTGAAGCCTGGGGGAGAGATAGTAGTAGAATGGATGTGGAAGATGTGCAGATTGGCCTGGGAGGAAGGTAGAGTCCCGGAGGATTGGAAGTCAGGTATAATTATTCCCTTGTACAAAGGAAAAGGGGAAAAAGAAGTGTGTGGTAATCATAGGGGCATTTGTCTTCTTAGTATAATAGGAAAAGTGTATGGTAGGATACTTATAGACAGAGTTAGAGAAAGAACAGAGAAATTAGTTGGAGAAGAACAGGGAGGCTTTAGGAAGGGAAGAGGTTGTGTAGATCAGATATTCATTCTTAGATCTTTAGTGGATAAGTTTCTAGAGAAGGGAAAGAAGTTGTATGCGGCTTTCATGGATTTGGAGAAAGCATATGACAGGGTGGATAGACAAGGATTGTGGAAAGTGTTAAGAATATATGGAGTAGATGGGAAGTTGTTGAATGCTGTGAAGAGTATGTACGATGGTGCGAAGGTTGCAGTGCGTGTGGATGGTGAACTAAGTGAATTTTTCTCTATGAAAGTTGGTTTGAAACAGGGATGTGTCATGTCTCCATGGTTGTTCAATCTGTACATGGATGGGGTAATAAAAGAGGTACAAGGTAGGGTAGTGGATGTTGGAGTGGCCCTGGTGAGAGAGGATAGTGTTTGGAAACTCCCTGTACTGTTGTTTGCAGATGATACTGTGTTGTTGAGTGAAGACGAAGGGGAGCTGCAAGGCTTGGTGGATGAGTTTGAGAGAGTAAGAAACGGAACCTAAAGGTGAATGTAGGGAAGAGTAAAGTGATGGTCTTTGAGAGAGGTGAAGTCAGTGAATGTACAGCGAGGTTAGATGGTGAGGAATTGGAAAATGTGAGTACGTTTAAGTATTTGGGTAGTGTGATGAGTAAGGATGGAGGTTTGGAGGGTGAAGTGCTTGAAAGGGTACAGCAGGGAAGAAACGTTGCTGGTTCTTTGAAAGCAGTGATAAGAAACAGGGAAGTGAGCATGGAAGTGAAAAAGTTACTACATGACAGTATTGTGATACCAACTCTAACGTACGGAAGTGAAGCTTGGACATTGTTGGAAGGACAAAAGCCAAGAGTGAGAGCAGTGGAAATGAGTTATTTAAGAGGAGCCTGTGGAGTCACGTGGAGAGACAGGCTGACGAATGAGGATATAAAGGAGCGTTGTGGTGTGGATGTGGATGTGATAGGAAGCGTTATGAGGAACACACTGAGGTGGTTTGGCCATGTGGAGAGGATGGAGGGTGAAAGACTGACGAAGAGAGTGTATGTGAGTGAGGTGGAGGGGGGAAGAGGGAGGGGGAGGCCGAGGATGAGATGGAGGGATGGGGTGGAGAGGTATATGAGAGAGGGGGGTGTGAGTTGGGAGCAGGGCAGTGAAATGGCGGGGGACAGGGCGACTTGGAGGCGATTTGTTTGTGGCCACCCCAAACGGGATTGAGGCGTCTGGCAATAGATAGATAGATAGAAATGGATAGGATGCATTCCATCGTGGAAGTAAGATGGTCAAAGAATTTTTCATACTGGTGGTCAGTAGAACTAGGGGACAAGTAAACAGCATAGATATATTTAGTCAGAGAATGACAGGAATGCCAAAGCCAGAGAGTCAAGAATTCAGAAGAATCACGTTCAGTAACACAAGAGCAAGATAAGTCGTTGTGTACATATACACAACAGACACCTTTGGCTTTGAGTATAGAGAATGTGGGACGATAAAGAGAAGGGTTTGCTATCAGTTGCCAGAGACAGCTGAGTCTCAGTTAGGAAGAGAAGGTGAGGTTTAGAGGAGGAGAGGTGGTGCTCAACAGATAAAGTTAGAGGAAAGGCTGCAAATGTTGAGGAAAAGAAGAAGTGAGTCAGACAATGGTTCCAGGCATCTCGCTGGGTCATCGCCAGAAGAGGGGTGGATGGTGGGGGCATTTATGGTCCCCGTTCCTGGGGATTCCGAGGCTTGATTATATGACGACATTTTGACTGAATTATGAAAAGGAAATGTAGTGTATAACATGCATGTAGTTTGGTATTGACATTTGGAGAAACTTGTATTAGAGAGCAAGCCGACCTACTCTGTGTAACTGAAACACTGAAAAAGTTCAGCAAACAAGGATGGTCAGTAACTAGTCCAGAGGGCTGATGAAATGGGAGCTCAAGCCCTCCCTGTCATCAGATTTCCATCCACTTGGAAGCACCACCCTGTTGACTGGTACTACAGTCCACTGCCTATTGCTACAGTCAACTCCCTGTAACAGCAAGTACTTCGCAATCATTTTTCATGATTTTCAGGCAAGTTTACACATATATTTCCATAAGAAGTATTTAATATGGCAAGTTCAAAATTATTGGAAATTCCACAAAAACATTTAAAAAGTCACTATTTTTATGCATTTTTTTACCAAGCAAAACTAAATTGCATTAACAAAAATATCTTCAGGATTCCCAAGTCATGTTGCAACTTTTTAGCATCACTCATATTTGGAATTCGAAAGTTGAAAAATATGATACACCCCTACACTCCTTAAACCTCTGGATACGATTTATTATTTTTGCAACCATACCTAATGATTTTATTCAACTTAGAAAAGTCCAATGTCATATACGGGTTAATGAAGACTATAACCCATCCAATTTAAGACATCTCTCCTTAGCTAAATAAAATCATCAGAAAGAAGCAAGAATAAATTTCATCCAGGCATCATTCAATCATCTGCCCCATCAGGAGTGTAGGGGCCCATGTCAAGGCTACTCAGTTCTGACATTTAAGGAAAGGGAGAACCAATCCCACAAGTCCCTGTGAGACAGTATGTAATAAACCCCAACCTCCCCTTAGATATAAACCCTAACAGGCGACATACAGTTGAAGTACCTTATCCCACCAAAAGTCATTTGCTTACCACTTCCATATTATGACATTTTTCATTTTACTGTTGCTATGTATGCACAATTTTCTTCAGCTTTGGGATGGCTTCTAGTCGTCATTATTACTGATTTACCCAAGTCTGTCTGGCTGGGCAGGCCCATCAACCGCAGCCAAGCAATCGCCCCTGCAGGGCTGTCCCCTGCAGTGAAATGATGTTCCCTTGCAGATGACAGTGCCTCACCACAGCGAGGAACACGGAAAAGCACAGAGGTTTGGTTCCTGGCTGGACGCTGCATTCGTGTCTCTCCACCCACTTAACAAAGGCGCCACAGTAGGCTCCACATCACTCCACTATCTGGTTATTTGGTTATGACCTAGAACTGTAAATGGTTTCCTGGGTTGCAGGAAACTATCTGGCTTGTCACTCAGTGTAAAGCCAACTGAAGTGGAAAGAAAAGTAACAGACTCTTGCTACTCTGAACTGACTAGGGGAAAGCCTGGTTCACTAAACTCAAATGTTTGATAAATCTGAGGATCTCCTCCCCCCAGTGGGAATTCAAACACACATGGTAACTGAAAATAAATGATACAATATCATATTCTGGTACTGTAAATGAAAACTACAGTATTTGCATTTTACACTAACTTGGCCCAAAATTTTGCCCTTTTGCTGCATATTTCACATCCTTGACATAGCACTTCTTCATGACTAATAGCTACAGTACTATATTACCATAATGTTACAGCATTACAACTTGACAATCATGATGATGAGAAGATGATTCCTTTCCCTTATCATGCAAAAAAAAAAAAAAAAAAAAGGTTTAATCACACTTGTTCTAATGCTGTTCACAACAAGGAGAATGCCTGCAAAAGGTACCGGAGCCAACCCACCCCCAAATCTCGTCGTTTTTTTATGGTTCTGCTCAGAATGATACTAAGTCTGTTCTTCACTCTGTTAAAAGTAATTTCATTCATACAACATGGTATGAACCTCCAGCTGAAACTCCTCCCACTCCTTTTGGCACCTACCCAAGAACCTTTCTAAGAACTTCACCTCATCATCCTTGCCCCCTGTTTTCCACCCTGCTGGCTCTGTAGGTGTCTCTTCTACTGATAATGCAAAACTCTTTGCTCAGACTTTCTCCTCCAATTCCACCTTTGACAATGCCGGTGCTGTTCCTCCATCACTTCCCCCCCCCACCTTTGCCTTCCTCATGGCTACCTTAAAATTTCTTCACCTGATGTATTTTCTGCCATCACAGGCCCCACTACTACCAAGGCATATGGGCCTGATAGGGTCCCTCCCGTTGTTCTCAAAAAATGTGCTTCTTTGTTTACTCCCTGCTGAGGCAACCTTTTTCACCTTTGTCTGTCAACTTGCACCTTTTCTTCTTGCTGGAAGTTCCCTCTCATTCAGCCTGCCCCAAAGACGAGTGACCATTCCCAGCCTTCTAACTACTGCAAAATTGCTTTAACATCCTATATTTCAAAAGTTTTTGGCTCTATTTTTAACAAAAAAAATTTAAAGCATCTTTTCTATCACAACCTTCTTTCTGATCATCAGAATGGTTTCCACCAGGGACACTCCACTGGCGTTCTTCTCACCTACATTTCTGACTCCTGGTCATCCTCCTTTCATGACTAGCGAAAGCTTTGCCATTGCACTTGACATCTCAAAAGCTTTCAATCGAGTCTGGCATAAATCTTTGATTTTCAAAACACCCTCTTACAGCTTCTATCCTACTATCTGTGCCCACATCTCTAGCTTCTTTTCTGGTCGTCATATAGAAGTTACTGAAGACGGCCACCGTTCTTCTCCTAGAGCTATCAACATTGGTGTTCCTCAGGGCTCTGTCCTATCACTAACTCTTCCTTTTATTCATCAATGGCCTTCTCTGCTTTACATCTAACCCTCTCCACTCTTATGCTAATGACTCCATCCTTCACCTTTCCATTTCCTTCCCACAGCATCCATCTCAACAGTTAATGTACTTCAACAAACAAGGGATGAGGCTATGGCACACGTAATGTCTGGCTTATATTTCTGACTGGGGTAAAAGTAATCTTGGTGCTTTTGATGCTTCAAAAACTTAGTTCTTACATTTTTCAACTCATCAAAATTTTCTACAGGAGTATTCTCTAATTTTTTTTATAATATCCAACTCAGTCCTGTATTATCTTTAAACATATTTGGGGTTTCATTCTCTTGAGATTTATCTTGGAAAGATCATATTACCTCTCTTGTATAATCTGCTTCCAAGAGATTGGGTGTGCCAAGCTGACTCCATGTCTTGTTTACCCCTGCATAGTTGTTGACTTTATACACGGGTTTTATTCGCCACTGTGCAGAGTACAACTCTCATATGTGGGGAGGCTTCCCACATACAGCACTTCTCAACAAGGTAGAATCAAAGGGTTTCCATCTCATCAATTCTCCTCCTCTTACTGGCTCCCTTCAACCTCTGTCTCTATGCCACACTGCTGCACTATTATCTCTCTTCTTTCACCACTTCAATGGTCACTGCTCCTCTGAACGGTCTGCTTGCATCCCTCTACCATTACAGCAGGTGCATAGTACCCATCTGGCAACAAACTCTCAGTCCTTTTCTGTCCAACTCTCAAATGCAAGAGTTAACTGTAACTCCCAGTCCTTCATGTATGCAACAGGTCAAGTCTGAAACTGTCTTCCTCTGTCAGTATTTTCTACTGCCTATGACATCCAGTCTTTCAAATGCAGTGTGTCCAGACATCTCGAAATGAGCAGATCATGGACTTGGCTCACTGTTATATCGGTTTTGCTTTTGGATGGAACACCCTTACAGGCTTCTGCCTTTGGTTCCTTCTTCCTTGCATAAAAATATATATGTATATATATATATATAGGCCAGACTGAAGTAAAAAGGGTAAGAAACGTAAGTACTGGCCACTGCCTGTAGGCTGATCATTGCTTACACTGCCACTTTATTGTACACTGTACATATAAAGATAGCTGTACACTGTTTACACTGCCACTCATCTAGTAGGCTGTACACTGAATGAACTTTCACACTTCATCGATCTGGTCAAAGATGACTTCTGGTGGCTCTAGTGTCACATCTGGTACAGAGTCCCGAGGTATTGGGGGTTTAGGTTTTGTGAAGTCATTCTTCACAATGCAAAACAGTTGGCAATACTGAGAGATGTGTGATGCAAATGTGATTGTCTGAAAACAACAAAAGACATGGCTAGACTGAGGTTGATCATGTGTCATACAGCGTGTCCACAGACACTGGTCCACCCCAATCCTACCAGAAGTAGCCCCCAAATAGCCAAATTTGTCATTTATTCCCATCTGCTGATCTCTGACCTTGCCCAATAGGGTGGGAGAAACCACAACTTTGGCAAGTGTATTGTGAGTTCCCCCACCCACTGCCAACAGTTCAGAAGAGGCATGTGATGCACCCAATTTACTGACCCCGGTTTGGTACAGACGAAAAAGTTTGGTGGACTCAGAGGGGTTCAATAAATCTCAAATCCGTTTTACTAGGGTTCGATAAAGTGAGGGCTTATGATTAAAAAGTGACAGAGGAATGGAAGAAGTTGGAAGAGAAGAGAACAAACACAGAAAAACAGTAGAGTGATAAAGGTGAAGGAAGAAGTAGGCTGCTAAAGTGAGACTGTTTTAACCATTTCAGTACCGCTAGGTCTCTGGTACTTTGAAAAAACTGCCTGGTAGTGGAGTCATTACCAGTACAGTACAAAAAACATGCTCAGACTCAAAGGATTAAACTATTGTTGTATTTCTGGCTTATTTTCACTCAAGGTATGTATAATTTTTACTAATATTTTTAAGGGCGACGTGGAGGCAATTTGTTTGTGGCCACCCCGAACGGGATTGAGGCGTCTGGCAATAGATAGATGGATAGATAGATTTTTAAGTTTTGCTTAGGTTAGGTCAGTTATGCCTAAGTTGACTGATTTTGGTTATGTCTGCCACAGAACAGGTTAGGTTTATGAGAACCTCCCAGTCTGAAGAAATATGTTGAGTTTTTAAGCATTTACGAGAACTGAGATGAGAAATTTGAAGACTGATAATGCTGAGTGGATGTATTGCCCATTATATTATTTATCTGAACAATGCTGATAACTTAGCACATATTAATCCTTTGAATCTAGCAACAACTTTTGTTGGCTTATTCTTGATGCTTCCAGCTGACTGGATTCAGCTCAGGGAAGACCTCTTACTGCAGTAAAGGGGTATCATCATCATCATCAAGCGGGGGCAAGGCGCATTTTAATACTTCCACATTCACACCATATGCTTGGAGAGATTGAACTGCTTCATCCAACAAGCCATCAAATGCCTGAGCCTTAGTCTTGGCCTGAGACCTTTAATCCCAATGGTTTTACATCCACATGAAATTCCTCAAAGGCACTCAGTAGTATCTCTAATGGCTATGGTACGATAACTGCATCATCAGCAAAGTCAAGGTCAGTAATCCTGAAATTGCCAACTGATACTCCACAGTGACTTAGACTCACAGTCCAGCCATGTACCCAATCCATGCATAGGTTGAAAAGCATGGAAGCATGGACATATCCCTATCTTACTCCAATACTGTACCTAATGGGAAGAAGTCAGAGTTTTCCCCTCCACACTTGACAACACTCACTGCTCGAATACAGGCCAGCAATCAGTCTGATTGTTCCTGAGTGGACCCCTTTGAGTTGCAAGAGATTCCATAGTACCTCCTGCTTTACTGAGTCAAACGCCTTCTTGAGATCCAAAAAGACTGCAAGTAAACCTTGTCAATACTGAAGGCGGTATTCCAAGATAGCTCAAAGAGCTTGGATGTGGTCAACTGTTGACTTCTTGGGCGTGAATCCAAATTGCTTATGCCTCTGAAATTTTAGCAAATGGTCCCAGATATGCATCAGGAGAATATGAACATGAACTTTGCCTGGCACACTGAGTATTGTAATAACACAGTACTGTAATTACTACAGTTGCACTGATTTCCTTTCCCTTTCCAGATAGGGGCTGCCAAACCCACTGTTCAGTCAGGAGGAATGATACCAGTCTGCCAAATGACTGCTATGTAATGCCCTGATCATGGCTTCACTCCAGCTTTAATCAGTTCTCCTGGGATGCCACAAACACCAGCTGCTCTACCAATGTTAACTTATTCACTGCCTTCTTGATTTCCGACAGAGAAGGCATGGTATCATCAGTTGATGGGAGAGGTATCAGTGGTTGTGAACCAGCCAAAGTAAGCTCTCCACTGGGAGGTTCAGCCATGTACAGCGCCTCAAGTACTCACTCGCCCCCAACACGAGCTGTCCATCTGCTGTCCAAACAGAGTTTAACCAGAGATGTGGGTCTGGAGTGAAGCTTCTTCCAGGCTCAGTAAACATAACAAAGGTCATTCACATGGAAACAAACCTCCACCTCTTCAGTGATTTCTCTGATATACCTCTCCTTGTCCCTTCTCAGCAAAAATTGTGCCTGTCGACACAAAAAAATCTGTGCTGCTCCTAATCCCCAGCCAGTCTGGTAGCATGATTTTCCTCAACTGTGACCAGTGTCCCCAGCATGACAAAACCCCACCTTGATCTCAGACATTCTCCATTGCACTCACCAGTACTGCCAAGGTATCACGTTTAAAGGTATCCCATCATTCAACAGTACTGAACACTTCATACTGATCTGAGACTGCCACTCATCACACTCCTCATCCCTGAGTTTCTCAAGATGAAACTGTTTTTGGTAGCACCTTGGGCTTCTCAAAGTTTTGATTTGTAGCCTCAGAGTGGCAACACGAAGTTTGTGATCAGCTGCAATGAACTCTGCACTTCTGAAACTCCAGCAGTTATGAAGGATCCTCCAGTAAGTACTAACAAGGATGTGGTCAATCTCCTTTGCAACCCTTCTGGTACTGGAATATCAAGTCCAACAGTGAAGATCTAGCCGCTGGAACCAGGATCAAGCAACTCTCAGCTTATGGGACTTTGCAAAATCCAGAAGGTACGAACTATTGGAGTTCCTGGTTCCAGAGCCATGGGGACCTACACATTCCTCAAAGGATGGAGAGCTTTACTTAACAATTCAAATGGACCAACATATTATCAGATTAGATTGTGTTAAGCAAGGTTTGGTAAAACCAGTTAGGTTAGATTAGGTTGTTTGGTTAGGTGAGGATATATTGCTTTGTTAGGTTAGGTTAGTTTAGGTTTGGTAAGTCTACCATAGGTTATCAACATGTAAGACTGGGGGGTAAATGTTTACAAAACCATAACAATGGATTCCTAAGAAATAATAACGTGAATCAACAGCTTCTGGAAATACAAGAAACAAAAGGGATCTGTACTTTGTTACCCTCCACATGACAAAGTCAGAGGAGGGTGTTGTTATCACTCTGATCAATTGGTGTCCTTCTGTATAGTTGGGCAGCTGGGCAGCAGGGTGGCTGGCCGGGCATAGAGATTTTGCTTCCGGGCCAGAACTCAGAAAGTATTTGTTTCCAGGTTAGAACTCTGAAAGTATATATTCATTATAGTCATGAAATTTCACACAGTTATGTGCTTTATGGTGAAGTGCTGCTTTTTGATAGGTACAATGGTTTGTCTTAACCCTTTAACCGCGGGTGTCATTCCAGAATGACATTGCAAAAACTGGACCAAACCGCGGGTGTCATTCTCGAATGTTTGTGAATATTTTGAATACCCCGCGTTTTTTCCGTGCGCCAATTGTTTCATGGGAGAGTAGCTATTAAGTTCTTTCACTCCAGCCAACCCCCACCTCCCTCCTCCCCCCCCTGGGGCTCCACCTCCCAACCCCTGGGCCCCCCACCCCACCCCGGACCAAACACGCATCAGTATCTGTCCAGCTGTGTGAGTGACAACACTGCTGATGTGGAAGTGAAGTGCAGGCAATTACAGTGCCTTTTACCAGCCTCAGTGAACACAGAGTGGGTGTTTATCGTATGTGCAGTGTTTATATATGTTTATAGTATTATTATCAGAATGAGGTTGGCATTTGGTAATGGTGTGTGAGCGAAAAATAGTGATTACAACACCGCTGATATGGCAGTGAAGTGCGGGTAATGACAGTGCCTTTTACCTGCCTCAGTGAACACAGAGTGGGGGTTTATCGTATGTGCAGTGTTTATTTATGTTTATAGTATTATTATCAGAATGAGGTTGGCATTTGGTAATGGTGTGTGAGCGAAAAATAGTGATTACAATACCGCTGATGTGGCAGTAAAGTGCGGGTAATGACAGTGCCTTTTACCTGCCTCAGTGAACACAGAGTGGGTGTTTATCGTATGTGCAGTGTTCATATATGTTTATAGTATTATTATCAGAATGAGGTTGGCATTTGGTAATGGTGTGTGAGCGAAAAATAGTGATTACAACACCGCTGATGTGGCAGTAAAGTGCGGGTAATGACAGTGCCTTTTACCTGCCTCAGTGAACACAGAGTGGGTGTTTATCGTATGTGCAGTGTTCATATATGTTTATAGTATTATTATCAGAATGAGTTTGGCATTTGGTAATGGTGTATGAGCGAAGGTAATGGTATGTGAGCGAAAAATAGTGATTTTAGATCGCTCACTTCTAATGGCACTGCCCATCCAGTGATAGTCAACGAACTCATGAAACCTACATCAATGCAAAGCCAAAGGTTAGTACTTTCTAATGGTACCTTATTTTTCGCACTAGATTTATTCTGTGCAGAGTTATAAAGGTTTAAAGTTTGTTTACATTTTGGTCGAAACCCCCGCGGGAGAGGACACTCGGGGCAAAACAATGCCCGCGGTTAAAGGGTTAAGAAGCTTTTTTGAAAATACAATACAGTAATCCCTTGATTATCTGATGTAATAGGGCCAAAGGCATGTCCAGATAGTGGATTTCTCCCCTGCCCCCCTTTTGTACATACCCTAACTTTGAGAGCCACTGTAAGAGGCCACTACAGTGCATTATACAACACATATTCCTGGTGTTTTACACTACTCTTTCTGGTCAACCAGACCTATAAACCACAGCCAAGCAATAACTCTGGTCAACCAGACCCATCAACCATAAGCAAGCAATCACCATGGCCCTAAAAAAAAAAAAAAAAAAAAAAAAAAAAAAAAAGGCCCAACCAGATGAAGATGTTTGCGCCGACATAATTTCCACACGGATGCAAGCATTTTGTCAGGATAAAATGGAAAAATGTACAAAAAATGGTTCTGAACAGCCAGATCACAGCATCCAGATAATGGATGGTCCACACAGTGGCCATCTGAATAACTGAGGGATTACTGTACAGTCACTATTCGTTTTACGCTGATTCGGTATACGATAATTTGCTACAACAATAACAGAAAAGATCCACCCCAAAATCCAATTTCCGATGAATTTCCCGCTATAAAGATATTGCCCTCGGAAAATTTCGTACAAAGCGCCAGGCACACGGAAGGCGACAGTCGCTTGTCTCAGGCAAGATGGCGACCCCAGCGTGCACAGTATTGTTTTGGTTCAGTTGCGGTCCTGCCATCCTTTCAAACCCCTGTCTTTTCCACTCATTCACGTGTGCCCCCCCCCCCTGCTATTGTCACCTCTCAGCCAAGCATCATGCTACAGTAGGCCTATACATTGTGTAGCACCAGGCCAATGTTACGCAAGTGTGATTGTTGTGTTGTTGCAATGATTTACTGTACGTGAGTAATGCCGCCTGTATTGGTGTGATAGTGTTTGTTTTGGTCTTGGAGACGACTTGGACTGACACAAGAAGTGAAGGTGGGTTGTCATTTTTATTTCAGTCTTGGGTAGGTGACTTTGGGAAGCTGAGTTGACGTAACCCCCCTTTTATAATGTGTTTCAATCTCCTGATTTACGATAAAATCGGTATACAATAAGGTATGACCTGACGTAACCCCATCGTAAAACGAGTGGTGACTGTACTGCAATGCAAGTGTAAAAAAAATAACTATGTTTCCAGGTTAGTACTCAGAAACCAATCAGGTACAGATTTCAAGCTCTCCAGGAATATGTGTTAATATGCCTCCTGATGCCTTCTGGTAGTTAGAATGCCATGAGATTATAATGTTATGAAATTGCAAAAATGCATAAAACTGATTGCTTTAATGGATTTTTCTATTAAAGCTCTGCAACTATAATACTGGTACTGAAGAGGCAGAAACTGTACATGATAAATGATTATGTGAATATCTGATTATGTATGAAGTTTCATGACTGTACCTATTATGTGTGCAGATGATACCGTATTGTTACGTGAAGACGATGGGGAACTGCAAGGCTTGGTGAATGAGTTTGGGAGTGTGTGTAAGAAATGGAATCTAAAGGTGAATGTAGGGAAGAGTAAAGTTATGGTCTTTGAGAGTAATGAAGTCACTGGATGTACAGTGAGGCTGGATGTGGAGGAAATGGAAAATGTGAGTGCATATCAGTACTGTATGTGGGTACTGTGATGAGTAAGGATGGAAGTTTAGAGGGTGAAATGCTTGAAAGGGTACAACAGGGAAGAAAGGTTGCTGGCTCTTTGAAAGCAGTGATAAGGAAAACAGAATTGAGCATGGAAGTACAAAAAAGTCACTCCATTACAGTATTGTGATACTGACTCTAACCTATGGAAGTGTAGCTTGGACCTTGTTGGATGGACACAGATCAAGAATGAAAGCAGTGGAATGAGCTATTTGAGAGAAGCATGTGGAGTTAGATGGAGAGACAGACTGTCAAATAAGGAAGTGAAGGAGCGCTGCGGTGTCGATGTGATAGAAAGCTTAAAGAGAAATACAATGAGGTGGTTTGGCTATGTGGAGAGGATGAAGAGTGAAAGACTAACGAGGAGAATGTATGCAAGTGAGGTGGAGGGGGGGGAGGGAGAGGGAGGCCGAGGATGAGATGGAGGGATGGAGTGGAGAGGTATATGAGGGAGAGGGGTGTAAGCTGGAAGCATGGGAGTGAAGTGGCACTGGACGGGGCAACATGGAGGCGATTTATTCGTGGCCATCCCTTACAGGATTGAGGCATCTGGCAATAGATAGATAGACCTATTATGTATTCAAAGAAAAAGCATAAACTAATGAAATTTTTAAGTCTTAATGTCTCTGTGGGGAGGGGATGAGGGCCATTATGCACTTGGTTAGGTGTGCAGGGAGGTGGGGGGTATGTGTTTGGTCAGATGGAAGGTTGCAACAGCATGGCACTGCCTATGTTTTTTGTTGACTTTGAGAAGGCCCTTGACAGAGTCCCTAGGGAGGTGGTGAAGTGGGCAATGAGGAAGCTTTGGATCAAAGAGTGGCTGGTTAGAGTGGTTGGTGCTACGTATGTGGGTGCTCGCACCCAGGCGAGAGTAACAGAAAGTTGAATGATGAGTTTTCCGTGAATGTTGGTGTGCATCAAAGGTCAGTCTTGAGCCCCTTAATGTTTATCATGGTGCTTGAAGCCCTCTCACATGACTTCAGAGATGGAGTCCCATGGGCGATGTTCTATGCCAGTGATCTATGTTGATTGCAGAGAATGAAAGTGAGGCGGAGGAAAGATTTAGGAAGTGAAAAGACGGTGTGGGGCACATGGGCTTAAGAGCCAATGTAGATGAAACAAAGGTGATGCTATCTAGGGATGGTGACAGTACTGTCAAAGAAGAGAGAGAATGACCATATGCGGTTTGCCACAAGGGCGTGGGAAGTACAGTACAGCAGGGCACCCGGTTTCGCACCTAATAAGGACTGTGATAAGTGCCGCCAAAGTTGATTTTGCCAAAGTTGGGGCACTGACCTTATGGGAAATGAGCTAACTGGGGCCAGGCCCATAAGAAAACTCACCCCCCTAGTGTATTTCCTCCTTTAAATACATCCTAAAGTTACCTGAAATGTTGCTATTAACATATTAAATCATAAAGCAACTAACAGTAAAACATAAACCCACCATAAAATACAGAACAGTACACTTAAATACACATGTACTGGCAATATTACTTACAAATGTAACACACACAGTCCCTCCATTCAAACATAACAATCACCAGAAAGACCAGGGTGAAGGGCTTAGGCTAATGGACTCAATGCTCGCCGGGTATCCAAGGCTTTGTGTAGGGCTAGTAGGCCCCACCACTGCCTCCAACAACATCTCCATCACCACCACTACCTTCAACACTGTCTCCATCACCACCACTCCTTTTTTTATCCCCTTGCAGTAGTCACGCTCGGCCTTTCAATTCCGCCTGCTGTTCCAGGTTCATGCCTTCTTACACCATTTCCATTATCACCCAGTCAACCTCCAGCTCCACTTTAAGCACAAGATGACATATTTCTGTCAATTACTAATCAAGGACGCAAGAGTGTAACAGTCAACTTGCGGACACACTGAACACGTGTGGGAAGCTGGCCAAAACTGAGTGTTGGCGCTGGTGTTGCCGTGGTGACAATCTGAAACCTGTGGTGCCAAAGGGTGCAAAAATGTTTTTTTTTTTTTTTTTCACATATGTTCAATCACGGTAACGCAGTTGGAAGCGCATGAGAATAATCTCAAGGTCGTGAGTTCGACTCTCACCCGATGGCATTACCTTTTGGGTGCCTTAATGGCTCGCTTGGTAAGCTGCTGTACTCACGCAGTTGCAAGCGCTGGTTCGAATCCTCGCAATTCAATCACGGGAATATTAGATGGCTGTTGCAAAAGTGCATTTCGCCAATCTGAATGTCGTGAAACCTGGTGCCCTACTGTACCGTAATTCCATCTTGTGAGGTGTTTGTAATAAGTGTGTGCAGAAGAGATGTAGTGGTATTAGAGGTAGACTGCAAGATCATGTGCGTGGTGTGCCGGGCAGAGTATGTGGATACTGTCAGGCAAGAAAGGACTGATCTTTCTGGTGAGTCTTGAGAAAGTGGAAGACTTTTGTTACTTGGGAGACATGTTATGTGTTGAAGGAGGGGCTGGAGCTAGCCCTGTGGCTAGAGTGAGGAGTGGCTGGAAGAAGTTTAGGGAGCTGTTGCCTCTCCTGACACTGAGAAGGCTCTCCCTCATTGCTAAGAGATCTTTGTATGCTGCATGTGTTAGAAGTGATGGTAGTGAGACCTGGACAGTAAAGGAAGAGGATATTCATAGACTCAGATGTATAGAAAAGATAATGATCAGGTGGATATGTTATGCATCCTTGAATGCAAGGCCTGGGGGGAATAGGTTTATAATGGAAGAGTTGAGAGGAAGGATGGGACTGGAATGTATTAGTGTTGTGATGAGGAGAGGTAGATTGAAATGGTCTCGGCATGTCAAGAGGATGGAATGTGACAATTAGGTGCCGAAAGTGAGAAGTGTGAACTCCGGGGGTGGGGTTGCAAGGGGCAGATCTAAAAAGACCTGGGAGAAGGTCATGCAGTGTGACCTCAGGGATAAAGGAGAGAATAGGAAGGCTGCCAGAGATCGGACAGCATAAGGAGCTGCCATTAAGTGGCTAAGGCTGATGCATGCATGTTGGATCCTTTCTAAATGAAAAGAACAAAACTAATCAACTTGTTGCAGAGTTCAAAATCAACTTTCTTTTGAGATGATTCTTCTGCAAATAAAAAATATGTCAGATATCATGGGATCTTTAGCCCTTGGAGTGCTGCAGACCTAATATGAGGCATGATGAAGGTCTGTACTGGCCACACTGCAAAACTCATATGAGGCAGAATATACAATGGAAATGAAACAATGACTCAGGGGATGTAAACTACCTTACAAAGAATCAGTGTGGCAGGGGTTAATGTGATGTTTTGCTTTTGGAAACATTAACACCAACCTACTTTTTTTTTTTATATATATATAAAAGTGAAAATTAATAAATTTCAAGCCATTTTAAGAATTAACCTAACCAAAATACCACTTAACCTAATCTAGATCCATTTCATTTGGGCCTACCTGAGACCAGTTTCAATTTTATCCTAACGTGTTGGCAAAGTTCACCTTAACTCCAATTCAAAATTTGAAAACAAGCAACAAACCGACTTCCAGTCCTCTTATTGGCTGATTCAGAACCACAATGCACAGGTGAAAACAAAAATATACCACCCATGACCATACTGAACCACGAAAAAACGAAGACATCGTTTTTAATGGACAAAATATAAGCAAACTCCCTGCACTGCACATATTAGATCCCACAATACTTTGCTTACTTTTAATTTGTAGAAGAAACGTCACAGAAGGAAGTTTTGTACTTAAAACTGTGAAGCAAACTGATTCACATTCTTATTTCTTACAAATCTGGTATTATGGTTTAGTAAATATTATCAGGCTAGATAAGTACAGCTCTGTTAAATTGGGCTGATTAGTTTTAAGAGTCTGCCATTATGCCTGAGAAACAAACCCATGTGAATCAGAATGGACAAAGGTATACACAACAGGAAATGAAAATCAGTAGTAAACAATTATGGTAAACATATACTTTACTTGAAACAGAAGAGGGAGCTTACCAATTCCATTCATATTCCTTCAATATGCTTTCTGTATTTTTATGACTATTTTCAGGGCAGCAAATTACTTTCCTGCTGAAAAATTTCCCATTTTTTATCATCATGTTCCTTAAGCCATACCACCGATTGTTTGTCTTCCTCAACATACTCAAAAGTGGTTTATGTTTCCCAACTTCCCAACTGGATGCTAGGTTAAGTTAGGTTAGGTTTAGTTAGATTAGGTTAGGTTAGATTACTTTATTTGGTACAGTTAAGCTGTACCATTAAGGCCATGTACTGTATGTGGTTGCTCACATCCAGGTAAGAGTGAATGGACATTTGAGTGATGGGTTTTCTATGAATGTTGGTGTGCATCAGGGGTCAGTCTTGAGCCCATTGTTGTTTATCATAGTACTTGAAGCCCTCTCACATGACTTCAAAAATGGACTCCCATGGGAGTTGCTGTATGCTGATGACTTGGTGTTGGTTGCAGAGAATGAAAGGGAGGTGGAGGAAAGATTTAGGACGTGGAGAGATGGTACGAGGCACAAGGGTTTAGTAGTAAATGCAGATAAAACAAAAGTGATGGTATCTAGGGCTGGGGGTGGTAGTGTCAATGAAGAGGGAGAGTGGCCATGTGTGATCTGTCACAAGGGCATGGGAAGTAATTCGATCTTGCGCAGTGTTTGTGATATGTGGGTGCATAAGAGATGTAGTGGTGTTAGAGGTAGATTGCAAGATAATGCTGATTTCATGTGTGCAGCATGTCAGGGAGAGCACGTGGATACTGCCTGGCGTGAAACGATTGAACTTGCTGGTGAGTCTCTTTGAGTGTGTGGAAGAGATTTTTTTATTTATGCTGGAGGTGAGTCAGGAGCTACTTCTGTGGCTAGAGTGAGGAATGGTTGGAAGAAGTTCAGGAGCTGTTGCCTCTCCTGACATTGACAGGACTCTCCCTCCATGCTAAGGGAAATTAGTATGTGGCATGTGTTTTTTTATTTATTTAATTTTTTTTATGCAAGAAAGGAACCAAAGGTCAACAGCCAGGAAAGTGCACTCTCCAAGGAAAAACAAAAACAAGACAACAGAAAGCCAAATTCAAGGTCCATTCTCTTCGAGATGTCTCGATACACTGCGTTTGAAAGACTGGAGATCGCAGGCAGTAGGAAAAATAGACAGAGGGAGACAGTTCCAGAGTTGACCTGATGCATAGGCCTACAGGAAGGACTGGGAGTAGCGGTTAACTCTTGCATTAGAGAGCTGGACAGAATAGGGATGAGAGTTTGTCGCTAGACGGGTGCTACTTGCAGGCTGTAGTGGTGGAGGGATGCAAGCAGACGGTCCAGAAGAGCAGTGAACATTGAAGCAGTGATAGAAAAAAGATAAAGATGCACCAGTGCAGTGAAGAGACAGAGGCTGAAGGGAATCAGTAAGAGGAGGAGAGTTAATGAGACAAAAAGCCTTTGACTCCATCTCACTGAAAGGAGCTGTGTGTGGAGAGCCTCCCCACACATGAGAGTTGTATTCTACACAGGGGCGAATAAAGCCTGAGTATACTGTAAAGTCAACAACTGTGCAGGGGTAAAGATGGTACGAAGTCAGCTTAGCATACATAATCTCTTGGAAGCAGATTTTACAAGAGAGGTACAGTAAGACCTCACTATAACGGACTAATTGGGGCCCAAACCATTCCGAAAAATGCGAAATTCCGATAAAAGCGACATCTGGACTTCCCCCTGCTAATCCAGACTTTTTCTGATATATCAGACATTAGTCCGGATTGCATGAACAGTTTCTAAACTATTTTGACCAGCATTGTGGTACTGTACTGTTATAACTTCACTACATTAATCAGACGATAATCTATCTATCTATCTATTGCCAGACGCCTCAATCCCGTTTGAGGTGGCCACAAACAAATCGCCTCCAAGTCGCCCTGTCCCCCGCCATTTCACTGCCCTGCTCCCAACTCACACCCCCCTCTCTCATATACCTCTCCACCCCATCCCTCCATCTCATCCTCGGTCTCCCCCTCCCTCTTCCACCCTCCACCTCACTCACATACACTCTCTTCGTCAGTCTTTCACCCTCCATATATATAATAATACTGTACCGTATGTTGATAAAGATGTCTTTTATTTACCTTATTGTGGTGAACATAGCTGAAGTGGTCAGGCAGTCTGGACTGCTTTTGGCTTTATCGGACTTTTTCCAATACATAGGAATTTAGTCCGATAGCTCCTCGAGTCCAATAAAAGCGAATTCCGGTCTACTGAAGTCCGTTTTACTGTACCGTAATATGTTCTTTCCAAGATAAATCCCGAGAAAATGAAACCGCAAGTATATTTAGAGGTGATGCAGAATTGAGCTGGATTTTGTTAAAAATTAGAGGGTACTCCTGTGGAAGAGTTTGTCAGGTTGATAGATGAAAGAACTGAGTTTCTGATGCATTAAAAACAACATTATTTTACCCTAATCAAAGATATGACAGACATTAGGTGTGCCATAGCCTCATCCCTTGTCTGTTGAAGCAACTCCTTAGACGGACACTGCGGGAAGCAAATGGAAACCTGAAGGATAGAGTCATCAGCATATGAGTGGATAGAGTTACATGCACAGCTTAGAAGGTCACTGACGAATAAAAGAAAGAGTTGGTGATAGGACAAAGTCTTGAGGAAGACCACTACTGATAGCTCTAGGCATCTACAACAGCAGCTAAAGAATGACCAGAAAGGAAGCTAAAGATGAAGGAACAGATAAAAGGATAGAAACAGTAAGAGGACTGTTTGGAAATTACAGATTTATACCAGACTCATTCAAAAGCCTTTGAGATGTTAAGTGTAATGGCAAAACATTCACCAAAGTCCCAAAAGGAGGATGATCAGGAGTCTGAAAGGTAAGGTAGGTGAGAAGATCATGTGAAGCGTCCCTGGCAGAACCCATACTGACAATCAGAAAGAAGGTTGTGATAAGAAAGATGCTTTAAAAGTTTTTTGTTATGAATAGACTCAAAAACTTTTGAAATACAGGATGTTAAGCAACTGGGCGATAGAGGGCTGGGAATCATCACCCTTCTCTGGGACAGGCTGAATGAGAGCAAACTTCCAGCAAGAAGGAAAGGTGCAAGTTGACAGACAAAGATGAAAGAGTTTACTTAGGCAGGGTACGGTATATAAACAGAAGCACATTTTTTTGAGGACAATAGGAGGGAACCCATCAGGCCCATATGCCTTGTTGGTATTGAGGCAAGTGATGGCTAAAGAATTTTTAATGTCAGCCATGAGGAAGTCAGAGGGAGGAAGAGATGGAGGGACAGCACCGGAATTGTCTAAGGTGGAACTGGAGGAGACAGTCTAAGCAAACAGTTCTGCTTTTTCAGTAGAAGAAACAGCTACAGAGCCATCAGAGTGGAAAAGTGGAGGGAAGGATGATGAGGTAAAGTTGTAAGAAAGGTTTTTGGCAAGGTTCCAGAAGAAGCAGGAAGAATACGTGCTGGAGAGTTAACAGCATTTAGTTCGGATGAAATTATTTCTAGCCGAATGAAAAACAGACGTAACACGATTACGGGCAGAAACATTAAAAAAGATGAGATTCAGGGGTGGGTTGGCTCTGGAACCTTTTGTAGGCCTTCTTGTTGTGGACAGCATTCGACCAAGCATGATTAAACCAAGTTTTTTTGGCATGAGTCAAAGAATCTGGAGAATGTGAGTGCATTCAAGTACTTGGGTAGTGTGATGAGTAAGGATGGAACTTTGGGGGATGAAGTGCATGAAAGGGTACAGCAGGGAAGGAAGGTTGTTGGTACACTGAAAGCAGTGATGAGAAATAGGGAGGTGAGTATGGAAGTTAAGAAGTAGTATTGTGATCCCTACCCTGACATATGGAAGCGAGGCATGGACCTTGCAAGAGGGGAACAAGTCAAGAGTGAGAGCAGTGGAAATGAGTTACTTGAAAGGAGTATGTGGAGTGACGTGGAGGGACAGGTTGACGAATGAAGAAGTGATGGAACGTTGTGGGGTGGACATGGATGTGGTTGAGAAGATTAGGAGAAATACACTGAGGTGGTTTGGAAATGTGAAGAGAATGGAGAATGAAAGACTGACTAAGAGGGTGTATGTAGGTGAGGTGGAGGGAGGGAG
This sequence comes from Coenobita brevimanus, assembly GCF_032717465.1. NCBI lineage: Eukaryota > Metazoa > Arthropoda > Malacostraca > Decapoda > Coenobitidae > Coenobita > Coenobita brevimanus. The sequence goes on from NC_136966.1 coordinate 40,638,046, forward strand.
AGGGAGGGGGGGTGAGTTGGGGGGAGGGTAGTCAAATGGTGGGTGACAGAGCGACTTGGAGGCGTTTTGTCTGCGGCCACCCTTTGCGGGATTAGGGCGTTGGGCTATAGATAGATAGATAGATAGATAGTCAAAGAATATAAGAAAAGAGTGTATGCTTCATGCCTGAAAGAATAACCTCTGTAATGCAAATGGCACACTCAGATGGTTCGCAGCCATGGAAGCAAAAATTATTACAGGGAAAATCAAAGTAGTACTGATTGAGGGCCTTCCAATCAGCCGCTCCAAGTGCCACAAGCGACGTTTCTTTGGAGGGACCACAGGCCGTAATGAAGCAAGAGGTCAGGTTGAGGTAAAATGGTTGTGATCGGAGGAGCCCAACGGAGAGGAATGATTTAATTCATTGACTGCGACTGTATCATATATGGTATGATATCTGAGTCCAAATGGCTCTAACTGCGCTGTATCATACTGTATATGATTTCCTGCTTTCAAAAATTCCGCCGTCGGAAAGGGCACGAAATAAATCAGCTAGCAACTCATGGCACCCTATAGAATATTGTCATACATAGGTTATGAATTTTTACGAGGTGCAGAGCTCAGCTCAGTTACCTACAAAATGCCGAAGGTAAGGGTACGAAATCTTCTCCATGCCTCTGCTAGCAGTAGCCCAAGCAAATATTGGATGAAATCTCTGGGTGAGTGTAGTAATGATAGTGATACGTTGTTAGATGATGACAATGATGGTTTAGATGTTGATGTACACCTTATCTGATCGCATGATTAACACTGACAACACAGTGCAACCATAACACATCGTTCGCCTGGCACCACCACACAGGGAATATTTATTCTTTCATGGACCTGTATCAGAGGTAATTTGTTTGTTTGCTACATTGTGTTATATACCATTGAACTCGGGATTTTTTCTCTATCTTTTGACAATATTATTATTTTTTCCAACATTTTTTCTAAATATTTGAAAACTGCTGCACACAGGAGTACATGTAAACAAACACTGACGCAGTGAATGGGTTAAAGCATAAGCAGAAGGATTAGTTGTAAGGAAGAGGTCAAGTATGTTGGAACTCTCTCCAAGGAAGTCATAGGTGCAGGTAGGGTGCTGTAAAATCTGCTCTAGGTCATTAATGATAGAAAAGATGTAGGTTTCTTCACCAGGTGGATAAGTGAAAGGAGAGGAGAGCCAAAGGTGATGGTGAACATTGAAATCTTCTAGAATGGAAACTTCAGAGAATGGAGAAATAGATAGGATGTGTTCCATCATAGATGTAAGAGAGTCAAAGAATTCTTCGTAGTCAGTAGAATTAGGGGATAAGTAAATAGCCCAGATATATTTGGTCAAAGAATGACAGGAAAGTCGAAACCAGAGAGTAGAGGATTCAAATGAATCAATTTAGGGGGCATTTATGTTCTCCCCCCCCCTCCCCTGGGACACTGAGGCTTGGTTAAAGGACACCATTTTGAGGTAATTTTGAATCGGAAGTGTAGTGTGTAATGCATACCAGTATGTAGTTTGATGCTGACAGTAAGAGAAACTTGTACTGAAGAGTATGCTGGCCTACTCTCTGTGTTACTGAAATACTGAAATAGTAGTGTACTGCTGTATGGTAGTGAGACCTGGGCAGTAAAGGAAGAGGATATTTGCAGACTCAAACAGACAGAAATGTGCAGTGTGCCCTTGAGTGCATGGCCTGGGGGGGCTAGGATTACGATAAAAGAGTCGAGAGGTATGATAGGCCTGGAGTGTATTGGTGTTGTGATGGGGAGAGGTATATTGAGATGGTGTGGGAATGTGGAGAGAATGGGGGATGATAATTGGGTGTAGAAAGTGAGAAGTGTTAATGTTGAGGGTAGGGTTGAGAGAGGCAGACCGAAAAAGACCTGGGACGAGGTCACTGAGTGTGATCTTACGGTTAAGGGACTAAATTGGTAAGCTGCCAAAGATCAAGCAGCAAGGAAAGCCGCCATTAGGTGACCCAGGCTGACGCATGGAAGCATGTTGGAGGCTTCAAAAACGAAAATGCATTAAGCTAGGTTAAGTTAGATTTAGTTAACCCCTTACCCGCAGGGATGGCTGGACCGCGCCGTGCCCCTCCCATGGGGATAGCAGCACTCTGACTTACGGTACTTTTTTAATATATTTTATACATTTTTTAGTATGAGAACAGGGCATAGGCCACATTTCAATGGAAATAGCCAATGGAAAAAAACGGCTGGGAGTTGCATTGCTCGGCCAGGCTGTAGCTAGGCAGGAGAGGCGGTAAGGGAGAGGAGGTAGGGAGGTGAGGCAAACACAGAAAAATGACTAAATTGGTAACACTGGATGCGAGTACTAGTGGTATTAGCAGCGCTGCCTATAGCTACACACTGGCAGTACTGGTATATAGATGACCGCACTTGAAAGCCCGGGTGATTAAAAAAATCCCTGGATCACAGAATTGACGCCCCGTGGTATGGTACCGGTACTCATGTAACAAGCGTCACGGTAGTGACAGCCCGTGGGTAAGGGGTTAAACACTTAGGTTAGGACAGTCCCTTCCACCCTGTCTGCCATTACAACTGATGAGTCAAACGAGTTGACATGGCGGAACATGGATAAAAACAACAGGGAAACAGATTTTGCATGAAACATTTATTTTCCACCTCAGAAATAATCAGAAAAATATAACAGACTATCAGGAACAAGAACTGACTTGGTAAGGTGCTTCTACAACTTCAAATAAAGCATAAGGTACCTTTATCACAATCACTTACCACCACAAAAACCATTTTTAAAAATACAGAAAATTATTTATCTACAGCCAGGCACCATAACCTCATAAGGGGTGGCCATTTGACTTTGAGTTGGTTGTTTTACGGAGAGAGGCACTAACCCTTAGCCAACCCACTTGCTGACATGCATGGAGCATATATGGGTTGGTTGGTTTTATGGTTACCACCCAGCACTGTAAATGGTTTCTTGGCTTACAGGAAACCATTAGGGTTGTCACTCAATGTAATGCTACCTGAACAGGAAAGAAAAGTACTAAAGTGACAGGGAAGATGGGAGAAATTGGAAGACAGGAGAGCAGATAAGGAAAAAGTGTGATAAAGGTGAAGGAAGAAGCATGCAGCACTACATGAAGTGAGTGGATGGTATACCACCTAGTACACCTATCACCTTATAGAAATCAACAACCAGGAAAAAGGAGGAAGTGATCGGTAAAGTATTTCTGTTGCTCAGACTAAACCGTATGTTTACCAGATCATGTACTATACCATTAACGTTTAACAGTGAAAGTCACTGTAAAATCTTCCACAGCGTTGAAAGCAGACAAGAACCCAGTGCAAGAATCCCAGGTAAATTATGGCAGAGTTGTTTTATATCTCGCTCTTCGGTAACTGATTCTGTTATGTAAAAACGTTTATTTTCTGTATGGTACATTTTAACTATGAGCATTTATATGGTGATTGCTTTGTAGTCAGAAAATTCAAGATTATATTGTTCGACAAACTTATTTTATAAATAATGATACGTTTCGTTCTTAGTCACATTCCATTAGATTAGTAGAAATTGAAATAGTTTATCCTTGATTGAGTAAATTCACCCACATTCTTAATTCCACATAATGAAATCCGGTATACAATTAGGCATATGCGCTGTCATTTATACTTGTAATATTTTTCGTTCAACTTCATAATGCTTAAATTCTTAAAAGAAAGGGTACCCGTAATTTGTCAAAACCTTCGCCAGCCGCCTTTCTCAAGAACCATAACAATAACAACACACAGGATTATTGCGTTCGCCTTATTTCGTGCTTGTACTCACAGTGAAAGCCAATTATACGTTGTATACAAAGTATTAGGTCATTTTACACGGAATGTATTAAACCTAATCAAAATGTCTGTATAAAAGGTGATTAAGTCTCAGAATGATCCCAATAATCACCGATCTACTCTCCCAGCCCGGCGTGATGGTGGGCATGGGCCTGGGGCTCTGCATAGGTTCGTTTACAGCTAAATACTTACATAGGGATTTGGAGTGAGTGTATTCTAAGGTAGTTGGGTGAATGTTCGTTTTACTTTAGGTCGTGGTTAGGATTACCGGTACGGCATCTGTAATCTACTCACTGGTTAGGATTACAGCAGCTGTAATCTACTCATTACGATTACGGCTGGCAGCCATAATCTAACCAAACCTAACCTAACAACCTCCAAACATAACTGATAAGTTCTAGCAGATTAAGCTGAATTCTAGCAGTAGTAACCTAACTGAACCATCAAACATAAACACTAAATTCCAGCAGCTGAATTGTAGCAGTATAAACCTAACCTAACTTAAGCTAACAACTTTAGCATGTATTTTATGTATAAAAGCTCTGTAAGTGACATGGGCCTACTCATAGTCTGAGTATATGTTGTATACTTATGGCTGCTGTAATCCCAACTACAGTATTTCCTTTATGCAGCAGAAGGGCCCTACCAATTCAGCAGCTATTACTCCAGTATGTTGTTTGTAGTTTTCTAGGTAAATTTTTAGAAGTAACCAGCATTTTCTTTTATTATTATTTTTATGTTTTCCAATGCAAAATACTGTGTTTTAATTAGTTTTGACCTTCATTTTTAGGGGAAAATCCCCCTTTTGGAATTTTGAGTAAGATTTCCAAAAGAGGGTTTATCCCCCAAAATCAAGATCAAAATTAAACGAACCCAAACTAACAACCTAACCTAACCTAACTTAACCTAGGCCTAACCTAGGGCCTGACATAAGACCGAGTGCACACACCTGCACCAGCCAATATGGCGTGACATTCATCCGCTACTGAGCGATAGCCTAACCTAAGTTACTATATGACTACCCCTACAAAATTTGCTCCCCCAACTCAAACTAGGCTTAAAAGGTAAGTCTTAGAATAGTTCAGGGACGTAATATAATGAAAATTGGTAACGTTGGTTACTTCTAAAGTTATACCGTTTTCTAACCATTTTCATGGTAAATAGTTGTTTTCTGTTGAATGTTGGTATTACTGTAATTTGTCAGCCACAGAATTACGAGATTTTTATTTGTTTTTCAGCATTTTAGGCAGTTCTAAGACACTTTTCTTCAGCAGCATTTTCATTGCAAATTATTTATTATTTTCCTTTTGAAGGTTAGGTTATCTTCACAAGTAAACTGAAAATAATTTGTGACAAAAATGCCACAATAGAAAACTGTTGTAAGAATTGTTTAAAATACTGAAAAACTGGATAAAAATCTCTTAATTCTGTGGCTGTCTAAAACTATAATTTTACCGAATTTTTTACCTCTTGTTGTTATAATCATGTTCCTCATGTTGCACTGATGTATGCGATGATGAACTTGATAGAACTTATTATTATTATTTTTTTTTTTTACTTAAGGAAGAAGGAACCAAACACTAGAAGCCTGCAAGATTGTTCTCTCCAAGAAAAAGTAAAAACAATAGAGTCAAATTCAAGATGCGTTCATTTTGGGTTGCCTGATCACACTGCATTTGAAAGACTAGGGATCATAGGTAGTAGGAAATACAGACAGAAGAAGACAGTTCCAGAGTTGACCTTCTACATACATGCAGGACTGGGAGTAATGGTTAACTCTTGCATTAGAGAGATGGACAGAAAAGGGATGAGAATTTGCTGCTAGATGATTGCTACGTGCTCTCCGTAATGGTGGAGGGATACAAGCAGACAGTTCAGAGGAGCAGTGACCATTAAAGTACTGACAGAAAAGAGATCAAGATGAAACAGTACAGTAAAAAACAGAGGTTGAAGGGAGCCTGTAAGAGGAGGAGAGTTAATGAGATGAAAAGCCTTTGACTCCACGTTGTTGAGAAGACTTGTATGTGGAGAGCCTCCCACACACGAGAATTGTACTCTACAGAGGGGCGAATAAGACCCCTGTATAAAGTCAATAACCGTGCAGAGGTAAAGAAGGCATGGAGTCTGCTTAGCACACCTAATCTCATGGAGGTGGATTTTACAAGAGAGGTAACTTGATCTCTCCAAGATAATTGCCGAGAGAACAAAACCTTACATGTGGTCAAAGATGATGCAGGATTGAGTTGGACATTGTTAAAACTTAAAGGAAGATTTTGACTGGTTGAAAGATGCAAGAACTAAGTTCTCCATGCATTAAAATCAACAAGACTACTTTTTCTGAGATCAGAGATATGGGTCAAGTCAGGTAATAGGTATGCTGTAGCCTCATACCCTTGCTTGTTGAAGTAACTGCTGAGATGAAAATGTGAAGGATGGAGTCATCTGCATATTAGTGGACAGGGTTAGCTGTACAGCTCGGAAGGTCATTGATGAATAGATAGAAGGGAGTTTGTGATGGAACAGAGCCCTGAGGAACACCACTGTTGATGGCTTTAGGAGAAGAATGGTGGCTGTCTACAACAGCAGCTATAGAACGACAAGAAAGGGAGCTAGAGATAAAGGCACTGAAAGAAGGATGAAACCATAAGAGGGCAGTATGGAAATTAAAGATTTATGCCAGACTTGATTTAAAGCCTTTGATATGTCAATACCCTTTTCAGGCACAAAATGATCCATAGGCATACATGGCGAGTGATGAAAAGGGTGGATGGTGAACTGAAGGCAATGACTGATTATGTGTGTATGAATGAAAATGATGCGTATGCAAGAGCATATAGAAGTTGGGGGAGTGGACTTTCTGACCACCATTTGTTGGTGGTGAGAATCAGGGTCCAAGTGAAATGGAGAGAGAAGGGAAGGACAGGGGGAAGTAGTATATGCAAGGAGGGTGGAAAGGTTATAAGAGGATGAGAAAAAGGCAGAATATAAGAGAGAAGTGGAGGAGTGATTGGGTGAATATAGATTGGAGCAGATGGGGGATGCAGAAGGTTTGTGCAAGATATTCACAGAAGAAAGCTGTGCAGCATGTGAGGTGGTGTGTGGGTTGAAGAGAAAACGAAAGGGGATGCAAGGAACAGCATGGTGGAATGAAGAGGTGAGAGAGGCTGTGGCACAAAAGAAGAAAGCATATATTGAGTGGATGAGAAACAGGGGCGTGGAAGAAGTTGAGAGATCGAAGAGAGAGTTACATGTAGAGAGGAATAGAGAGGTGAAAAGATTAGTAAGAGAGAGTAAGAAGAGAGTGGATGGGGAATTTGGAAGTAATTTGAGTGTAAAGTGGAAGGAATGTAAGAAAATTTTCTGGAAAGATGTAAAGAGAGTTAGACAGGGTGTCAAAGAAGTTAGTTGGGGAGTGAAAGATAAAAATGGTAGATTACTAGTGGAGAAGGGAGAAAAAGTGAGCAGATGGAGAGAACACTTTAAGGAATTGTTGAACATAGTGAATGAAAGTAATGCGAGTATAAGTGACTGAGGAATGGCTGGGAGACAGAGAGATGTGAGAAGAGAGGAAGAAATAAGTAGGATGGAAGTTGTGGAAGCAATGAAGAAAGTCAAAATGAGGAAAGCCCCAGGAATTGATGGAGTGTGTGGTGAAATGCTGAAGCTTGGGGGAGAGAAAATAGTAGAATGGATGTGGAAGATATAAAGATTGGCCTGGGAGGAAGGTAGAGTCCTGGAGGATTGGAAGTCAAGTATAATTATTCCCTTGTACAAAGGAAAAGGGGAAAAACAAGTATGTGGTAATCATAGGAGCATTTTGTTTTCTTAGTGTAATAGGAAAAGTATAAGGTAGGATGCTAATTGACAAGAGTTAGGGAAATAACAGAGGAATTAGTTGGAGAAGAACAGGGAGGTTTTAGGAAGGGAAGAGGTTGTGTAGAGCAGATAATCATTCTTAGATCTTTAGTGGAAAAGTTTCTAGAAAAGGAATAGAAGTTCTATGCAGCCTTCATGGATTTAGAGAAAGCATATGACAAGGTGGATAGACAAGGATTGTGGAAAGTATTAAGAATATATGGAGTAGATGGGAAGTTGTTGAATGCTGTGATGAGCATGTATGAGGGTGCTAAGGCTGCAGTGGGTTTGGATAGTAAATTGAGTGAATTTTTCTACTTGAAGGTTGGATTGAAACAAGGATGTGTCATGTCTTTATGGTTGTTCAATCCATAGATTGAGTTATAAAAGAGTTGCAAGGTAGGGCAGTGGATGTTGGAGTGGCCCTAATGAAAGGGAGCAGTGTTTGGAAATTCCCTGCACTGTTGTTTGCAGATGATACTGTATTGATGAGTGAAGACAAAGGGAAGCTGCAAGGCTTGGTGGATGAGTTTGCGAGAGTGTGTAAGAAAAGGAATCTAAAGGTAAATGTGGGGAAGAGTAAAGTTATGGTCTTTGAGAGCAGTGAAGTCAGTGCATGTACATTGAGGTTGGATGAGGAGGAAATGGAAAATGTGAGTTCGTGTAAGCACTTGGGTAGTTTGATGGGTAAGGATGGAGGATTAGAGGGTGAAGTGCTTGAAAGAGTACAACAAGGAAGAAAGGCTACTTGTCCCTTGAAAGTAGTGATAAGAAACAGGGAAGTGAGCATTGAAGTGAAAAAGTTATTACATGACAACATTGTGATACCAACTTTAAGGTATGGAAGTGAAACTTGGACCTTATTGGAGGGACAAGTCAGGAGTGAGAGCAGTGGAAATGAGTTGTTTGAGAGGAGCCTGTGGAATCACATGTTGAGACAGACTGACAAATGAGGATGTGAAAGAGTGTTGTGGTGTGGATGTTGATATGATAGGAAGCATTAGAAGAAACAGATTGTGGTAGTTTGGCCACGTAGAGAGGATGGAGAATGAGAGACTGATGAGAAGAGTGTATGTGAACACGGTGGAGGGCGGAAGAGGGAAGATGAGATGAAGGGATGGAGTGGAGAGGTATATGAGAGAGGGGTGTGTGAGCTGGGAGCAGGGCAGTGAAATGGCAGGGGACAGGGCGACATGGACGTAATATGTTAGTAGCCACCCCTTACAGGATTAAGGCGTTTGGCAATTGATTGATAGACAGAGATGTCAAATGCAATGGCAAAGCTTTTCCCAAAGTCATGAAAGGAGGATGACTAGGAGTCTGAGAGGAAGGTGGGAAGATCACCAGTGGTGTCCATGGCGGAACCCATACTAATGACTGGAAAGTTGTTTGTGACAGAAAAGGTGCTTTAAAATTTTTAAAGAATTGAGTCAAAATCTTTGTGAAATACAGGATGTCAGAGAAATTGGGTGATAATTACAGGGCTAGGAATGGTCACCCTTCTTTGGGACAGGCTGAATGAGAGCAGACTTCCAGCAAGAAGGAAAGGTACAAGTTGACAGAGGCAAGAGAGTTTAGATAGGCAGAGTATACACACAGAAGCTCACTTCTTGAGGACAACAGGAAGAACCCCCTCAGACCCATATGCCTTGTTAGTACTGAGCCCAGTGATGGAAGAAAACACATCAGTTGAAGAAATCTTAATGTCAGTCATGAGGAAGTCAGAGGGGAGTGACTGAGGAACAGCACCGGAATCATCTAAGGTGGAACTGGAGGAGAAAGTCTGAGTGAAGAGTTCTGTTTTATCAGTAGAAGAAACAGCTACAGGGCCAGTAGATTAGAAAAGAGGAGGGAAGGATAATGAAGTAAAGTTGTTATTAGAGATAGGTTAGATCAGGATAAATTGCCAGGTTAGGTTTGGTTAAAATGTAAGGTTAGGAAGAGGTACTGAATGGCAAGTGGGATGCATGTTGGAAGTGTCTGCTGTTACCCTCAAAAAACAATTACTGTAGTGGATGAAATATGGCTAACGGTGATGGAGAAAGAAATTTAATGTGGAACATTCCTTTACCACGTCAAAAATAACCATAAAATATAAAAGACTCTCTGGAAGAATTGATCAGGAATGATGCTCCTTCTGCTTAAAGTAAAGTGTATGTTTACTGGTAGTTATGCCATTATTTACACTGCATCAGGTGTTTGGTTCAGAATAATTTTACACATCACCAATAGCAGTTTTTATTATTATTATTTTTTTAATGCATGGAAGAAGGAACCAAGGCCAAGGGCCTGCAACTTTACCCTAAAGTTGATAACATTAAGTTCCTAACAAAGGACTGCATTTCTTGTTTTCACTTTGATGCAACAACTGTTTTTTTTAGGCCAGTACTGAAAAAGAGGTGCCTTGGTTCCTACAGATGAACAGATATAAGTACAAGTACGATATATTAGTAGATTGGATTTAAGGAACTGGTACGGTGTAAGAAGAAATTTATACATTATGTTACGTACTCTTAAAATATGGGATCAGTCACAGGGTATTTCCATATTTCCCACTGCAATGAAGTGTTGGCAGCATCCTTTGTTATTTTTTATAGTAAAGCATAACAAGCTTTTTTTAATGTTTTTTCTTTAAAATGTTAATAAATAGAGGGAATAAATAGAGGGTTCCATTAGTGATGGGGGTAGAAATACCACCCCACCTCTCCTAACAGTGTCCGAACCCCGGTGTAACGATGAGTTTTATTTTTTTTTTCCAATTTTGATAATATTTTAGACTTAAATTTTGTGTTTTGGTTGATTTATAAACTGTTTATAGTTTGTAGACTTGAATTAATATGTTTTAGTCATAGATGGGGCGAACATTGTCATTTTGAGGTACGGTTTACTTAGTTTGATTTTTTCCTAGACTTATTCTTTCTGATTTTCAGATATTATTTTTGGAATTAGGTGAGTCATAAACTCTTTTAGGCTTAGTTTAGCATGTTTTAAAGCTATTTGGGGGTTTAGGTGAGCTAGAAAATTGTTTTTGGACTCATTTGGGTGGGTTTAGGACTTTATTGGGGAGGAAACCTTAGGCTTAAAAACACATCCCTATACTTTACATGAAAAAATCTACCCTGAGATACGATACCCCGCCTAGCGATGGGTTTTTGCTTAACCAATTGCTTCGTTAAACCAGGGTATGCCAGTTATGTGGGTCTCGAAAGTATCGGTGCACAATATGCGTGAAACATTTGGAACCGCAAAACAAAGGTCACTGAAATATGAATGCCAGACCCACCACATGTTGGTACCCCTAATGTCGGGAGGTGTCACATATTGTCAACTGGCAATATCCTCTTGCAAACGTATAGCAAATGATATGTTTATATAAACAGACATTGTTCATACACAGTGAGACATTGGTAAACAACAGCAGTTGGTTGAATGTTTCTGATAGGCATTGGACCCCCTGTACACTGATATCCTTGTGACAAATAGTACATCATACTGTGTTTGTCTTAGATTTTACTGAATATGAAGTGCTTTGATTTAACTGCTGATCATTATTTTGATAACCTGTATCATGTTTTAATGGATGTCTCCTGTATGATGTATATAAAGATTTGCATTATGATTGCACCTACCTTCTCCATACCATGGTCATGTGATGATTACCAAACACTCTGAATGTACAAGACTGTTTTGAGGTGTTTTACCTAATGCACATATGGTAGGTGGTAGTGACCATCATCCACTCACTTGATGTAGTGCTGCCTGCTTCTTCCATAACCTTTATCATTCATTATCTGTGTTTGCCCTCCTCTCTCCCCATTTTTCCCATTTTTTGTGTCACTTTTTATTATTTTTCTTTCCTTTTGAGGTGGCTTTACATTGAATGACAAGCCTAATGGTTTTCTGTAAGCCATGAAACCATTTCCACCGCTGGGTGGTAACCACATAACCAACCCATACATGGACCCTATATACCAGCATGTGGGTTGGCAGAAGGTTAGTGCTCATCCCTGTAAAACAACTAACTCAAAGACAAATGGCCACCCTTGTGGAATGATGCTGTCTGGCAATAGGTGGATAGACATTCATTTTAGTTTACGTTCTGTGAGGTTGATGATAGACATGGGAGGGGGAACAAAGTCCCCCAGTTAGGAATTAACTCCTTTCCTGTTAGGTTTCCACTGCTTTTTCTCTATCTATTTATCTATAGTCAGATGCCTTAATCCCGTAAGGTGTGGCTACAAACAAATTGCCTCCATATTGCCCTGTCCCCTTCCATTTTGCTGCCCTCCCCTCAGCTTACACACCCCTCTCTCATATACCACTCCACTCCATCCCTCCATCTCATCCTCGGTCTCCTCTTCCTTCTCCCCCTCTCTTTCATCTCATCTTCAGTCTCCCCTTCCCTCTCCTCCTTCCATCTCATCCTCAGTCTCCCCTTCCCTTTCCTTCCCCCTTCAATCTCAATCAGATATTCTCCACGTTGTCTCTCGCTCTCCGCCCTCTCCACATGGCCAATCCACCTCATTGTACTTCTCCTAATGCTTTCTATCACATCCACATCCACTCCACAATGCTCCTTTATATCCTCATTTGTCAGCCTGTCTCTCCATGTAACTCCACATGCTCCTCCCAGATAACTCATTTCCACTGCTCTCACTCTTGACTTGTGTCCTTCCAGCAAGTTCCAAGCTTCACTTTCATACGTTAGAGTTGGTATCACAATACAGTACTGTCATGCAGCAACTTTTTTTACTTCCATGCCCACTCCCTATTTCTTATCACAACTTTCAAAGAACCAGCAACCTTTCTTCTTTGTTGTACCCTGTCAAGCACTTCATCCTCTAAATTTCCATCCTTACTCATCACACTACCAAAGTATTTAAATGCACGTGCATTTTCCATTTCCTCATCGTCCAGCCTCACTGTGCATTCTCTGACTTTATTTCTTTCAAAAACCCCAACTTTACGTCTCTCAACATTCATCCTTTGATTCCATTTCTTACACACTCTCCCAAACTCGTTCACCAAGCCTTGCAGTTCCCCCTCATTTTCACTCATCAGTACAGTATCATCTGCAAGCAACAGAACAGGAAGTTTCCAAACACTGCCTTCTCTCACTTGGGCTGCACCAACATCCACTGCCCTACCTTGTGTCTCTTTTATAACCTCATCCATGTACAGATTGAACACCCATGGAGACATGATACATCCGTGTTTCAAACCAACATTCAGATAGAAAAATTAACTCAGTTAACCATCCACACACACTGCAGCGTTTCAAACCAACATTGAGATAGAAAAATTAACTCAATTCACCATCCACACACACTGCAGCCTTAACACCCTCCTACGTACCCTTCACAACATTCAACAGCTTCCCATTTGCTCCATACAGTCTTGATATTATCCACATTTCTTGTTTATCCACTGTGTCATATGCTTTCTTCACATCCATGAAGGTCGCATACAGCTTCTTTTCCTTCTTAAGAATCTTTTCCACTAAAGACCTAAGGATGAATATCTGGTCTACACAACCTTTTCCCTTCCTAAAACCTCCCTGTTCTTCTCCAACTCATTCCCCTGTTATTTCCCTAACTCTGTCTGTAAGTGTGCTGCCATATGCTTTTCCTCTTACACTAAGAAGACAAATGCCCCTGTGATTACCACACGCTTCTTTTTCCCCTTTTCCTTTGTACAGGGGAATAATTATACCAGACTTCCAATCCTCCAGGACTCTACCTTCCTCCCAGGCCAATCTGCACATCTTCCATATTTTCATTCTAGTACCATTACTCCCCTGTGCTTCAGGATCTCACCACATACTCCATCATTTCCTTGGGGATTCCCTATTTTGACCATCATTGTTTCCACTACTTCCATGTTACTGATCCCTTCCTTCCTTCTCATCCCCCTCCTTCTCCCAGCCATTCCTCAGCCACTCACACTCACATTAGCTAATTTCATACTCTGTGTTTAACAATTCCTTAATGTGTTCCTCCTATCTGCTCACTTCTTCTTCTTCCACTAGCAGTCTACCTTTTTTATCATTCACTCCCCTGCTACCTTCTTTATCACCCTGTCTAACTCTCTTTACCTCCTTCCAGAAGATTTTCTTGGATTCCCTTTTTTTATACACTTGAATTCCTTCCAGATTCGTTGTCCACTGTCTTCTTACTTTCTCTACTACTCTTTTCACCTCTCCTTGCACTCTACATAAAACTGTCTTTTTAATCTCCCAACTTTCTCCATACTTCTGCATCCCATTCGCTCACTATATGCTTTCTCCTTTTGTTCCACATCTTGTCTCACCTCTTCATTCCACCATACATTTCCTTGCACACTTTTTTGTCTTCTCATCATTGCACATATCACCTGACATGCTGCACAGATTTCTTCTGTGAATATCTTGCACACACCTTTCACCTCCCCCATCTCTCCAAATCATGTTTACCCAATTGCACTTCCACTTCTCTCTTCTGCCTTATTTTCTATCCTCTTGCAACCTTCCCACCCTCCTTGTATGGACTTCTTCTTCCTGTACTCTCCTTTTACTCATCCATTGCATTTGTACCTTGACTTTCATCACCACCAAGTGGTGGTCAGAAAGTCCACTCCCCCAACCTCTGTATGCGCTTGCATCCAATACATACCTTCGCATTCTCTCATCCATCTACTGGTCCAGTGATTTTGCCACTGGGGTCAGAACATGTGTTTTAGACTAAATGGTGGGTGTTGATTCCAAATCCATAGTCAAAATGTTTCCAGCATGTCAAGATTTTAAGTTATACATAGTATCCAATTATACTAGGTGACCCAATGCTGACCCAGCATAAGTTGGATTCATATCTTAATATGCAAAGTTTTCATGTGTGTATTAGGGCTTCTTATATAATATATAACAATAATACACACTAATAACAATATACATAATATATAATACACATCTTGTTCAGTAAAGCCTAAGAAATGGTACACAGTGGTAACAGAAAACCCTGGTAGCTCATGCTGTTGGTATGAAGGAGACATATGAGTCGATGGAAGTCCTTGTGAAACTGATTAATAATCAGCTTAAAAGTGGAATATTTGTGGGGCTCTCAAAGTAGTTTCCCTACTCAGGTCTGCAGCTGGGCTACACAAAACACGTGTTTTTTATACCCATGGGACAGGCATGATGACAAAAATCATTATGTTGTGAAAGGCTGGCCCAAAAGACAGTACACACAATTGGCAAGTACAGTGTGCAGTATAAGCCATTTGTAGACCCCCAGAAAATCTTCCACCTCATCACTTCAAACTGGGACTTATGAAAAATTTTGTAAAGGCAGTGGCTTATGATGGCAATGGTTTCCTGTACCTTAGAAAGAAGTTTGACATAGTGGAAACTGATGCTACGCTCAAAGCAGACATATTCATTGTGCCTCAGATTCGGGAGTCGGTGTGTGATAGTGAGTTTAAATCCATCCATCCATCACCCAGTCCTACTTTTCCCCATGAGGAGCATAGGAGCCTGGGGCTAGGCAAGTTGGTCGTGACATTTAAGATGAGAGTGACCCACCTCACTCATCCCTGGGTGGCATTATATGAGCAATAAACCCCCAACCACCCCTTGGATATGAACCTATCCAGGCTCAATCTGACTGGATCACCTTAATTACCCCTTAAACCACCAGGTGCCATAATTTGGTTACAGTAAAAGTCCATTAATCTGAATGGCAGTGGACCAAGAATCATTCGGATTATCAGATTGTTTGAATTTTTGAATGGGACCCCTAAGACACTTAATTTCATGTTTAAACTGAAATTTTACCGAATGGATTGTTTTTCTTTGATTCATAATACAATATGGCACTTATTAACATTCCTTTATGTACAGTAAATCTTCGTTTTTCGCAGCGTGGATGTTCCGCCAAAACTGCACGAAAGGTCGAATTGTGAAGTTAAGAATCAGTGGATAAAATAGAGGAGCGTTCCAGTGGGACATGTACCTACCCTATCAGAAAGTACTATAACACCAAACTGGCCCTACCCAAAATTAAATGGAGAGTGTTTGCTACTGCTAAAACAGAATAACACATAAACATGTACCTGAAAAGACATTAAAACTGTTATAAAGAGCTGCAACACCAAAAATCCTTACCAGAAATAAAGTGAAGACTGGCTTAAGTGGCAAGTGAAGGTGTGTTGAGGGTGGATGGACTAGTTCCCGGTGTCACTAACCAAGGAAAAACTGCCACTTTTTATCAGATAATTTAATTTTCGACATCAAAGTCAGTTAAATAAACCCCGGTCATTTTATGTGCCCTCTTTCTCACTAAAAGGAAGGAAAAATTGTAACAACATTATTTTACTCACTCCTACAAGGAAGAGAGGCTGTAATATAGTCAAATAGAATCAAAAATTGGTGGGCTGAGTCTACCATCTCTGTACTGGGACGGTTATTATTCTTTCCTTCCTTAAATATCGATAAGCTTTATTTCACATCCATTTCAGGTATTTGTCCATCAAAACAAAAATAAATAGTGTTACGAGAAACATGTAACGCTTCTTTGTTAAGAAACAGTAGCACGACACAGCTGAAGATCGTACGTTACGATCACAAACAATAACAAACTTACGTGTGTCTACTGCCCAGCTGGACCTGCTGTGTATTCACGACACAGCTGAAGATCGTACGTTACAGTATTAAACAATAACAAACTCGTGTGTCTACTGCCCCGCTGGACCTGCTGTATCAAGATCATGGAAAACTGCTGCATAGAAAAATGGATAGTGCCTAGACTGAGCATCGGGACACATCGTCTGCTGAGTGTCGGCTGCCGGCTGGGGGCATCGAATTGTGGGGAAATTTGCGAATTGTGAGACAACTCGGAAACTTTTTTCTTGCGTGAAAAACGAGGTGTCGAAGTAAAATGTGTCCAAATACGAGGACTTACTGTATTACTGTACGCAAATTTTTTACTTGATAATGAATTACTTTAGACACGAACTGTAATTGGAAAATTAAGAGATGTTATGGGTTGATTAACTCACCTGTAATGCGCAGTGTTGAAAACAGCAGTTGTAGGCAAGTAAATCCAATTAGAGAGAGTAAGTCCAGATTTAATAATACAGTAATATGAAAGTATTGTAAAAGCACAAAACTTAATATGTATTACCGTGGAAAATTCTTTAAACCTACGGTACACCGTCAGTCAATTCGCTGTCAAAATATGGGCGATTCCCCGTCATTCTATAAATATACTTATTATTGATCACAGTAATTAATACCTTAATAACTCAGGTTTTATGGGGACCCATCAAAATCTGTGTTCATTCAGTAGTGTAGGCTTTGGATAACATTTATAAGTTGCACTTTTAGACAATAATTAACTTGTTTCTACCTCACTGTAGTTGACTTTGAATTATATTCTAGCATCAACCATAGATGTCTTCATTAATTTCCACTGGTAAAGCAACGTTGGGTCTGGTTAGTACTTGGATGGGTGACCGCCTGGGAACACCAGATGCTGTTGGCATCCCTACATGTCAAGTGGGGTTGGTAGAGGATTAGTGCCCCTCCCTGTAAAACAATTAACTCTAAGCCCTTGGCCACCCTATCTGGGATACATGGCGTCTGGCAATGAATGAATGAGAAATGAACTACAACATCCTGGGTGTATTTTAAAATGACTTTGAAGAGGTACAAGTATTCAAAAACTAGTGTACTTGCTAAATAAACTGATATGTAAATAAACGACAGGGAATCGTCCTGACGGTGAATTATCTTGTTATTGTTGTGACGGTGAATTGACTTGACAGCGAATTGTCCCTAAACTATCCAAAAGTGGTCGGTTGTGTACGAGTTGGCAGTCCATGCATTACCTGATCCATGACCACACCGCACGACACTTCGACGCATTTGGCGCCCCCCCCCCCCTTTTTTTTTTGTCAGCCTTCTTCAAAAATTTGGATTATCGGGATTTTCAGATTATTGGTGTTCAGATTAATGAATTTTACTGTATATGATAACCACCCAGCGTATTAAATGGTTTCCTGGTGTACAGGAAACCATTTGGCTTGTTACTCAGGGCAGAATCACCCATAGGCACAAGGAAGAGGAAAGAATGAAGGAAAGAAAGACAGAAGAGGGAGTGTAAAGTTACCCCTAGGCAGAAGGAAGAGGAAAGAATGAAGGAAAGAAAGACAGAAGGGGAAGGAGGGAAGAGAGGAAAAGGCAGACACCCAAAGCAGCACTACATCAATTGAGTGGATGATGAGTGCCTCCACCTACCACCAAATATAAATTAAACTCAAACCACTTGAGGCTACAGCATGGGAAGCATTTGTATTGGTTGTGCAGAACTTCCTTGGGAACCACACAGCTGAACATTACATTAAATAAGTGGACAACATGCTAAAGTTTGTCAGCATATTGTTTGTAGAATGTACCCCAACTTGATTTCTTTCCACTTAATCTGGGTGAAATAAATGATGAACATGGAGAAAGGTTGCACCAAGATATTTTGCTGATATAAACTAGATACCAAGGGCTCTTCAGCCCAGATATGATGGGTGATTACTGCTGGTTTCTACAGCAAGAGACCATCACTTCCCACAAGCGCAAGAGTAAATGTCTCAAACTCATTTGAACGCTTCTGACCATTGCATATGTTGAATACTGGTATAATGAGGGCACATGTTCTGTTACTTAATAAGAGTTTTTTCCTATTCAAATTATTATTTTTTTTTTTTACTATTTTTTAAATTGGAATGTTGTATATTATACACTTTGGTTTTCAATCATGAATATCTAAATGTGATGTAATAAAGTATTTACTGAGTACTCAAGTTTGCATTGCTATGCGACGACATACAGTGTAATATGACATGCTACGTAACATTATGTATACAGTATAGCATTTGAATGTGTATAACTTGAAATTGTGATATGATGGCTTAATTCAAACTTCAGATTAATTCAGGGGCCTAAATTCTGTTAAGAAGAGAACATTTTCCATTAGTAGCAGACATAAAGATATTCTTTGTTTTCCTATAATCGGTCATTGCCTTTTGTTCATTCAGTTCAGCACCTACCCTTCTCATCACTTGCCATGTATACCTGTGGATCATTTTGTGCCTATAGAGGGTATTGGCTATCAGCAACCTCCTCCCCTTACAAATGTCCACTAGAGCACTACCCATCTCATACACCACTGCAGGCATACCCTACTCACCAACTACTCCATCCTCCTTCACATTCCTTACTTTGCTATTCATATCTCCAGTCAAAAACACTCTCCCATTCCTCTCGAACTCTTCCATGCATGTTTCTATATTTGCCCAGAACTCATCTTTCACTCTTCTTACACAGTCTTCTGTAGGTGCATATTCACACACAGTTACCCATGCTTGTATTCCTACTTTCAATCTTACCCACTTATTCCTTGAACCAACTGATCCATCTCTCTTATGTACACCTTCTGTCTCTAGCACACACTATACATACATCCTCCTTTGCCCTCTCATTCTCCTCTACTCCTGCACATATTTCTCAGAGATGAGATTCGACAGCCATGGAAGGCAAACGTGCTGCTGACACTGCCTGTGACCCCTTGAGGGGGGCAACCAGACAGCCACAGTCTCCTGCAGCCCAGAAGATCGGGGGGGGGCCGTGGTTTGGTTTAACTTACAGGCGGGGTACGGATTCATCAGACGCCAGGATACTGGCATTGATGTTTTTGTTCACTGCCAGGCAATTGTTAAGCCAAACCCATGGCATCTCCAATGTTCCCTAGGTGATGGGAAGCTGGTGGAGTTTGGCCTGTTTGGGACCCCTAAGGGTCCTGAGGCCCAGGAGGTGTGGCTGTGCAGGGTTCTGCCCATACATGGCAACGTCTCATGGCCCAGGAACGTCAGGCCAGGGATCCTGGGAGTCCTGGATAGGTAAACCTCATCATGGAGATGTGTATCGTGACAGCGAAGGCTTTTTGTGGGGGTGATAAGGGGGCTTTGCATGTTCTCCTCCCTGAGATCTTTGAGGAGAATGGGCTGCCTCACCTTATCATCCCCGAATGCTTCGCCCGCGATCTACATTCGGTCCCTCACCAACGGGAGTGTTGGGCTCACCAGCAACGAACTGCTGCTCCCCACCTGACTCTGAGGAAGAGGCTCAGGCTGGAGGCCCCCATCAACGGGAGGACTGCTACTCCTAATATCGACCCAGCACCAGAACAGACCACGGCCCAGACAACTGCAGATGTCCATCATCCACCACCGATGACTGGGGAGGGGCAGGATTCTTCAGACACCGCCTCCATGTCAGAGGACGCATCGACCAGCTCCTCAGCTGAGGAGGAGGTTGGTGAGTCCTCCCCTCCTCCGGCAGTGGAGGGCACTCCATCTCGCCCTCCCATCGTCGACCTTAAGGATTGGCTAGACGTAGCCTCCTATTGACACCTGGCCCTCAGCGCCCACACCCAGTCGTACCAGGTCGGAGCAATGACCTATTCCATCCTCTGTGATCAGCTCCGGGCTGCCGACCAGGGTGAGGAAATACAACCTGTGCTGATCATCAAGGGGGAGGAGGCACATGTAGCCGATCTTCGAGCGTTCTACCGTATGCTCCCTCCTCACTTGGTCCCCTAGAGAGGTGGTGGTTCTGTGCGATGCAGGAGTGACCAGGCACATTCATTAAGGACAAGGTTGGCCTAATGCCCCTACATGCGGGTGATGGCCATTCAACTTGATTGGCAGTAAACATTTTTGTTGGAAGTGATCAAGCAACTTTGTTTAATATTGCAGAGTTGGTATATTTTGTTTTACTCTTTATTTTTTGTTAAAAAATCAAATGTTAATCACCATCTGCCCCTCTCCTGGAGACAACCCTGTGAGATGCCTGGAAGCACTGTCTGACTCATTTCTTCTCCATTTCTGCAACATTGGCAGCCTTTCCTCAAACTTTCTTGCTGTTGAACACCACCACTCCTCTAAACCTCACTTTCTCTTCCTAACTGAGACTCAGCTGTCTGAGGCAACTAATATCAAACCCTTCTCTGTATCCTCCTATACTTGCTTCAAAGCCAAAGGGGGCTGTTGTGTACAGTACCCTCGCGTCCAGCGCGGTAATATTGTCATGCATGGGTCACGTGTTGGACCAAAAACGTGTTGGACTAACAATAGAGCTTATGGGGAAAAATGAATTATGTCAGCAACCCTTGGAAAAGTCACCCTAAATACCTACCATATACCTATACATATATTGGTACTATTGTAATTATAATAAATGGTACAGTGCTATGAATGATAACTAACCTTTTAGGATAGTGTTGGTGGGCTTACTGGGAATGGAAGGTGGTATCCAAGGCTGTAGTTAGTCCTACTGGGTCCCCGGAGGATGGCTGCTGGCGTCATTAGCGGGTAATGGCTGTTACTCCTCCTCAACCTCCCTCATAAATCCTTCGAAATCAAACCTCCCTCATAAATCCTTCGAAATCACACTCAGAATCACTATCTTCGTTCACAGCCATGGAAGGTCCTGCTTCTGCCTGTCCTAGCACTGTAATCCTTGGGAAAGTGCATGCTTCTCACACTGTTGCCAGAGCCCCGTCTCGTGACTGTGGAAAGTGATCGCTGTCGCTGACTCAGTAGAGAATAAGGAGAAGCAACTTTGTTTATAAACTGGTACGCACGCCGATGAGAAGGGTTTCAAAACGATTGATACTTATTCTAAAATATTAATATGTATTCAGTGTCAGGCTAAATGTTCAATGCTGTAGTACGATACATTCTCTGTCGAGTCGCCTGGGTTTTGGTCACACTGTTTTCCCCGTCGTATGCTCGGCAGGAATCCATCCAGATGAATTCCAAATGCCCGTGGTATCGTCGACAATTTTACCACGTTACCGTTCCGATTTACCATCGTATCCTCGGCAAACCTGGTATGAAGTGCCGTGTGATAGCCTTCGGCTGCCAGGATCTTGTCTTAAGTGTTTTATTATGATCACGTTGGCTTCATTCATGTCGTAGGCCTTGGCAATGTCAACTTTCCTCTCCCCTTTCTTCTTCCTCTCGATGCTTTCTAGCTTGGTGGCCTGAGGGAGGTGCCGACGCTTCTTGGGGTTCTCAGAAGGCTTCCTAGGCATCGTGAGCAGGGTAAAATGCAGTAACAAGGGCAGAAAATGCAGCAAGAAAAAAGCACCTTCCAATGAAATTATGCGACTGAGTGGCGCTGTGGCGGGAGAAATGTAAACAAAGCATCACGTGACACCAGAAGCGTTTTTAATTGGGTGGCATCACGATCACATCACGATAGCGGGCGGGGAAGGCTACTTGATCAGAAGTTTTTCATTGGCTATCATCATCATGGGAATGTCCAGTATGACCGTGTTGGACCGGGGGTGATCGTGCTAGAGTGAACTCTGTGGATTTTGCCCACTTCTCGGAGCTCTGTGCATGTTATGCTAATACACTCGTGTTGCAGTAATTAAATCGTATTAAATGATACTAATTAATTGCTCTCCATGCTGGACCCAAATCGTGCTGGACTAACACTTGTTGGACGCGAGGGTACTGTATATGTATGCAACGACATCTTGCCTTTATGTTCCTTAACTTGAATCTTCTGAATTCTCTACTCTCTGGCTTCAGTTTTCCTGCCATTCTCTGTCTAAATATATCTGTGCTGTTTACTTATCCCCTAATTCTACTAACTATGAGAAATTCATCAACTATCTTTCTTCTAAGATGGAACACATCCTACCCATTTCCTTTTTCTCTGAAATCTCCATTCTAGGAGATTTCAATGTTCACCACCACCTTTGGCTCTCCTCTCCTTTCACTGATCCACCTGGTGAATAATCCTACATCTTTTCTATCCTTAATGACCTAGAGCAGATTGTACAGCACCCTACCCACATCCCTGACCGCCTTGGAGAGAGTTCCAACATACTTGACCTCATCCTTACACCTAATCCTTCTGCTTACACTGGTAATCTTTCCTCTCCGTTGGGCTCCTCTGATCACAACCTTATCACTTTAACCTTCCTTTTGCTCCAGTAAGGCCTGTGGACCCTCCCAACAAGCAACAGTTGTGGCATTTTGGAGCTGCTGACTGGGAGGCCCTCAGGCATTACTACTTTGCTATTCCCCAGAATGATTATTGTTTTCATGGCCAGGAGCCATCTGAATGTGCCTTGTTCATTACAGAGGTTATTTTCTCGGGCATGGAAGCATACATTCCGTTCTCATCCTGTGACTAATGCAGTTGGACAAAGTTCAAAATAAAGCCATTAGATTAATCAGTAATCCTGCCATTATGCAGGACCTTCTTCCATTATCAGTACATAGAGATGTTGCATCTTTAGCATTATTTTACTGGTATTATTACCGTAATTGCTCTGACGGACTTGCTTCAGTTGTGCCTCCCCTTCACATTTTCTCCTGAAATACTCAGGCAACTGGGAGTGCCCGTGAACTCACACTCACTTCCCTGCAATGCAGAACCTCTTCTTATCAAAAGTTATTTATCCCCAGAACTACTACTTTCTGAAATTCACTTCCTGGGAGTTGCATCCAACAAACATTTAATCCACTTTTATTTAAATCCAGTTGTTATAAATATTATATGAATGGAGGATGCCTTTAGGCAGGTGGACTTGTTATTTAAATTTCCTTTGTTTTTCCTTCCTTTATCATTCTCTTAAAAAAAAAAAAAAAATGCTTGTTCTAATGCTGTCCACAAGGAGAAGGCCTCCAAAAGGTACCAGAGCCAACCCACTCCTGAATGTCATCTCTTTTGTGTTTCTGCCCGGAATCGTGCTAAGTCTGTTCTTCATTGTGCTGAAAAACAATTTCATCCATACTAAGTGCTCTGAACTCTTCAACTCGAATTCTTCCCGCACCTTCTGACACCTTTGTCAAAAACCTTTCTAACAACTTTATCTCAACATTCTTCCCTCCTCTTTTCCACTCTAATGGTTCTATAGCTATTTCTTCTACTGATAAAGCAGAACTCTTCACTCAGACATTCTCCTCCAGTTCCATCTTAGATGATTCTGGTGCTGTTCCTCCATCACTTTCCCCCTCTGATTCCTCATGGCTGACATTAAGATTTCTTCAACTGATCTATTTTCTGCCATCACTAGCCTCAATGCTAACAAGGCATATGGGTCTAATGGGGTCCCTCCTGTTGTCCTCAAAAACTATGCTTCTGTGCTTACACCCTGCCTAGGTAAACTCTTTCGCCTTTGTCTATCACCTTGTACCTTTCCCTCTTGCTGGAAGTTTGCTCTTATTTGGCTTGTCCCAAAGATGGTTGACCATTTCCAGCCCTCATACTATCGCCCAATTGCTTTAACATCCTGTATTTCAAAAGTTCTCAAGACTGTTCTTAACAAAAATTTTAAAACATTTTTCCCAACACAACCTTCTTTTTGATCGTCAGTATAGGTTCCATCAGGGACAATCCACTGGTGATCTTCTCACTTGTCTTTCAGACTCTTGGTCATCCTCCTTTCGGTACTTTGGCGAAAGCTTTGCCATTGCATTTGACATCTCAAAGACTTTTGATCGAGTCTGCCATAAACCTTTAATATCCAAACTGCCCTCTTACGGTTTTTATACTTCTATCTGTGCCCTCTTCTCTAGCTTCCTTTCTGGTCATTCTATAGCTGGTGTTGTAGACGGCCTCCGTCCTTCTCCTAGGGCTGTCACTAGTGGTGTTCCTCAGGTCTCTGTCCTATTATCAACTCTCATTTATTCATCATTGACCTAAGCCGTACATATAACCCTGTCCACTCATATGCTGATGACATCTTCCTTCACCTTTCCATTTGTTTCCTGTAGTGTCCATCTCAGCAGTTACTTCAGCAAACAAGGGATGAAGGTATGGCATATGTAATGTCTGACTTGGCTCATGTCTCCGATTGGGTAAAAGTAATCTTGTTTTTAACGCATCAAAAACTCAGTTCATACATCTATCAACCTGACAGTATCTTCCACAGGAGTACCCTCTAATTTTTAACGATATCCAGCTTAATCGTGTGTCATCTTTAAATGTACTTGAGGTTTCATTTTCTCAGAATTTATCTTGGAAAGAACATATTACCTCTCTTGTAAAATCTGCATCTAAGAGACTAGGCGTGCTAAGCTGACTTCCTGCCTTCTTTACCCCTGCATAGTTGTTGACTTTATACATGGGTTTTATTCACCCCACTGTGGAGCACAACTCTCATGTGTGGGGAGGTTCCTCACATAATGCTCTTCCAAGCAAGATGGAGTCAAAGGGTTTTCATCTCATTAACTCTCCTCCTCTTACGGGGTCCCTTCAACATCTGTCTTTTCACCGCACTGTTGCTCCTTTATCGCTTTTCTATCGCTGCTTCAGTGGTCACTGCTCCTCTGAACTGTCTGCTTGCATCCTTCCACCACTATGACAGGTGCATAACATCAATCTAGGAACAAACTCTCATCTATTTTCTGTCCAACTCTCCAATGCAGGAGTTAACCATTATTCTCAGTCCTTCATATATGCAACAGATCAACTCTGGAACTGTTTTCCTCTGTTTATATTCCCTATTGCCTATGATCTTTAGTGTTTCAAAGACAGTGTGTCAAGGCATCTCGAAATGTAATGATCTTGAATTTGGCCCTCTGTTATCTTGTTTTTGTTTTTGTTTTTCTTGGAGGGAACAATTTGCAGGCTCCTGGCCTTTGGTTCCAACTTCTTTGCATTAAAAAAACAAAAAGAGAAAAAGAAAGATGATAGACAGTGTAGTACTAAAACTATTTATCTAAAGAAATTGGATTTACAAAAAAAAAAAAAAAAAAAAAAAAAAAAAGCTTGAATCATTTTTGTTCATTTCATTTTTGTTTTTGAAGGCTCCAGCATGCTTTCATGCATCAGCCTTCATCACCTAATGGCGGCTCTCCCTGCTGCTTGATCTCAGGCAGCTTCCCTATTTAGTCCCATAACCCTGGGGTTACACTCAGTAACCTTGTCCAAGGTCTTTTTTTATCTGCCTCTAAATACCCTACCTCCAACATTAACATTTCTCACTTTCTTCACCCAGCTATCATCCCCCATCCTCTCCACATGCCCAAACCATCTCAATTTACCTCTCCTCATAACGACATCAGTACACTTCAGTCCTGTCATACCTCTCAACTCTTCCATTGTAAACCTAGCTCCCCTAGGCCTTGCGCTCAAGGACACACTGCTCATCTATCTAATTGTTGCCATTTCTGTATTTTTGAGCCTGCAAATATCCTCTTTCATTACTGCCCAGGTTTCACTACCATACAGCATTACACTCCAAACACATGCTGCATACAAAGTTCCCATAGCATGGAGGGAGACCCCCTCAGTGTTAAGAGAGGCAACAGTTCCCTGAACTTCTTCTTGAATCATTGTGTAGTTGTCGTCTTGTTTTGCCTGCATACTTAGGCTATTGGGTAAAATTTTACCACATGGATGTGGTGACTGCAACTGTCTTCTTCCAATGCCACAATCTTCAGGAAAGTACAGGGGGCCCTCCACATTTGTGGAGGTTAGGGGACACAGACCTCTGTGAATGTGGAATTTCCACGAACGATTGGTGTGCCTACCCGTAAATGCCTCTACAGCCACAAATCACCCCCTGTGTGCAAGTGTGCACATACTGTACCTACTAAACCATATCTGGGACCTGAAAGCAGCATAAAATATCACAAATTGTAGAGACAGAGACAGACAAATAGAGAGAATGAGGAATGCGGGAGTGCGGCGGTTTGGTGCGAGGGCCTGGTTTGGCGTGAAATGACCCACGAGTATCCACACTGCTACGCTTTGTGGCCGCAAATGAAATCTTGACTTCACAGAGGGGCAATCCGCAAATCTGCAAGACCTGTGAAAGTTGAATCCATGAATGTGGAGGGCTGCCAGTAGTTTTATTACAGTCTGTAACACAGATTTGGTTATTGTAGACTCCAGAAAGTGTAGAGGAAAATAAAATACAGGTGTACCTATTTTCGCGTAAAGGAAGCGACCTGTTCACCCATGGCAGACTGTTTACTGACTGGATGTGTTGATTTCCGATACTCTTGCTGACGGGATGAGTCAGTCCATCAAACATTCAAATCTATGGGAGACCAAACAATCCAGCCTAACTTAACCTATCGTAACCTAGCTTATCCTAACTAGGGGGGCTTTGTTCCCCTCCCCCCCAACAATCTAGCCTAACTTAACATATCCTAACCTAGCTTATCCTAACTAGGGGGGCTTTGTTCCCCTCCCCCCCAACAATCTAGCCTAACTTAACATATCCTAACCTAGCTTATCCTAACTAGGGGGGCTTTGTCCCCCTCCCCCCCAGTTTTAACCATCAAGGATTGCCTCTTAACCTAATCTAGAGAGCCCCTGAATACTTACCAGGCCAAATCCCAATCTGAGTCCTAACTTACTATACCTAATGTGATCTCTCATAACCTAACCTATTCCAAATCCCAATCTGAGTCCTAACTTACTGTACCTAATGTGATCTCTCATAATCTAACCTATTCTAACCTAACCTGTTTCTGTCCTAACCTAATGTAACTTATCCTAACTTAATCATCTGAAATTGTCTGGGCCCAACATATCGGTAAAGTAATGTATATTTGGAGAGTTTGGCAGCAAGTTTTGCTCATGATGCTAACTTCATCAGGGTGACAGTATGTGTGATATAAACAAATCTTTACATGTTTCACCGATAAAATTTCAAATACAGTAGAACCCTGGAATTCATACACAATTCGTTCCTGGAGGCTGTACGAGTTGCAAATTGTTCGAAAACCGATCATCACAGTTTTCCATAAGAAACAATGTATTTTGCAATAATCCGTACATAAAACCTTTAAAATAAAGAAATATACCTGTAGATGATATAAATGATGATTTTACTGCATCTTACCTCTACTGAGGAGAGCTGATGGCTTAATTAAGTGGATGGATATGGAGAGGAGAAGGAGGGGTGTTAGTTTTTGGAAAGGGAGTCACCTTCCATGAAAACTGTAGGTAACTGCCCTTCTAGTGTTTTTTCTCTTTTCTGTCTCTTTGGACGAGGAGATGCCTGGGATTTGGGAGATGCTTAGGGTTGGGGAGATGCTTGGGGTTGGGACTTTGCGTTGGGTTCTTCAATGGTAAAGAACCTTATTATGTACAATTTTCTAACGAAAATGCGTAATTTATCACAAAGTTTATTGGAGCCTGTATAACTGATGCGTAGCTGGCGGAAGAGAAAGTGGGACTGGCGACCACGTGGCACCTATGACTCCGTGTCTCTTAGTGCTAATAACGGGTCGCCATATGAAAACTGGAGCGAATTTTGGACAAAAAAGCTGTACAAAAGCCGAGTTGTACAAGTAGAGAGGCGTACGAATTCCGGGGTTCCACTGTATGTCAGGTATTGAAGGTAATCTATGAAGCACAACAAGTAACCTGTGAAAGACTAATTTCAATAGGTAATATGGAGAGGTTGTGACTGTAGCACCAGTCGAGCAGGGCAGTACTCCCGAGGTTGATGGAAAGCTGATGACGGAGAGCTGGAGCTCCCATTTCATCAGCCTTCGGGACTAGGTCCCGACCATCCGCCTTTTCTGAACTTTCTCAGTGTCTCAGTAACACAGAGAGTAGGCCAGCATGCTCCAAAATACAAGTTTCTCTATCAGCACCAAACTACATGCACAGTACACACTACAGTTCCATTTCCAAAATTAAAAAATCATGGCAGCACTACACGTGGCCTCGGAGTCTCTGGGGGGGGACCATAAATGCCCCCACCTTCCATCCCTCTCCAGGTGATGACTCGAGCTGTGTGGAACCACTGTTTGACTCTCTTCTTCTTCATTTCTGCAACATTCGCGGCCTTTCCTCTAACTTTCACTCTGTTGAGCACCACCTCTCCTTCTCTAAACCTCACCTTCTTTTTCTAACTGAGACTCAGCTGTCTGAAGCAACTGACAACAAACCCTTTTTTGTATCCTCCTACTTTCTCTATGCACATTTCAAAGCCAAAGGTGGATGTTGCGTATATGTATGCAACGACCTATCTTGTTCTCGTGTTTCTGAACTCGATTCTTCTGAATTCTCTACGCTCTGACTTCGGCTTTCCTGTCATTCTCTGACTAAATATATCTGCACTGTTTACTTATCTCCTAATTCTACTATCAAATATTCTTTTACTTTCTTACTTCAACGATGGAACACATTCTATCCATTTCTCCTTTCTCTGAAATCTCCATTCTAGGAGATTTCAATGTTCACCACCACCTTTGGCTCTCCTCTCCTTTCACTGATCCTCGTGGTGAACTAGCCTACACCTTTTCTATCCTTAATGACCTAGAGTAGCTTGTACAGTACCCTACCCGTATCCCCGACCGCCTTGGAGAGAGCTCCGACACACTTGACCTCTTCCTTACTACTAATCCTTCTGCTTACGCTATGAATCATTCCTCCCCATTGGGCTCCTCCAGTCACAACCATATTACCTCAGCCTGTCCTCTTGCTCCAGTATGGCCTGTGGTCCCTCCAAAGAAATGTCGCTTGTGGCACTTTGGAGCTGCGGATTGGAAGGCCCTCAGGAGTACTTCTTTGATTTTCCCCGGAATGATTATTGCTTCCATGGCCGGGAGCCATCTGAGTGTGCCTTGCGCATTATGGAGGTTATTCTCTCGGGCATGGAAGCATACATTCCTTTCTCATATCCTTTGACTAATGCAAGAAAGCCTTGGTTTAATCACGCTTGTTCTAATGCTGTCCGCAACAAGGAGAGGGCCTATAAAAGGTACCGGAGCCAACCCACCCCGAATCGCATCTTTTATAAGTTTCTGCCCGGAATCGTGCTAAGTCTGTTCTTCGCTCTGCTAAAAATAATTTCATCCGTAGTAAATGCTCTCATCTCTCCAACTTGAATTCATCCCACTCCTTCTGGCACCTTGCCAAAAACTTTTCTAACAACTTTGCCTCATCATCCTTCCCTCCTCTTTTCTACTCTGATGGCTCTGTAGCTATTTCTTCTACTGATAAAGCAGATCTCTTCGCTCAGACTTTCTTCTCCAATTCCACCTTGGCTTAGACGATTCCAGTGCTGTTCCTCCATCACTTCCCCCCTTTGACTTCCTCATAGCTGACATTAAAATTTCTTCAGCTGATGTATTTTCTACCATCACTGGCCTCAATACTAATAAGGCATATGGGCCTGATGGAGTCCCTTCTGTTGTTCTCAAGAACTGTGCTTCTGTGCTTACACCCTGCCTAGGCAAACTCTTTCGCCATTGTCTATCAACTTGTACCTTTCCTTCTTGCTGAAAGTTTGCTCTCATTCAGCCAGTCCCAAAGAAGGGTGACCATTCCCAACCCTCTAACTATCGTCCAATTGCTTTAACATCCAGTATCTCAAAAGTTTTCGAGTCAGTTCGTAATAGAAAGATTTTAAAGCATCTTTCCTATCACAACCTTCTTTCTGATCATCAGTGTGGGTTCCGTCAGGGACGCTCCACTGGCGATCTTCTCACCTACCTTTCAGACTCCTGGTCATCCTTCTTTCGGGACTTTGGCGAAAGCTTTGCTATTGCACTTGACATTTCAAAGGCTTTCGATCGAGTCTGGTATAAATCTTTAATTTCCAAACTGCCCTCTTACGGTTTCCATCCTTCTATCCGTGCCTTCATCTCTAGCTTCCTTTCTGGCCGTTCTATAGCTGCTGTTGTCGACGGCCATCATTCTTCTAGATCTATCAACAGTGGTGTTCCTCAGGGCTCTGTCCTATCACCAACTATTCATCAATGACCTTCTAAGCTGTACATCTAACCCTATCCACTCTTACGCTGATGACTCCACCCTTCACCTTTCCATTCGATTCCCGCAAAGTCCATCTCAGCAGTTACTTCAACAAACAAGGGATGAGGCTATGGCACACCTAATGTCTGACTTGGCTCATATTTCTGACGGGAGTAAAAATAATCTGGTTGTTTTTAATGCATCAAAGACTCAGTTTTTACACCTATGAATCCGACAAAATCTTCCACAGGTATACCCACTAATGTTTAATAATATTCAGCTTAATCCTGCATCATCCTTGAACATGCTTGGGGTTTCATTTACTCGGGACCTATCTTGGAAAGATCATAATACATCTCTTGTAAAATCTGCTTCTAAGAGATTAGGTGTGCTAAGCCAACTCCATTCCTTCTTTACCCCTGCACAATTGTTGACTCTATATAGGGGTTTTATCCGCCCCTGTGTGGAGTACAACTCTCATGTGTGGGGAGGCTCCCCACATACAGCTCTTCTCAATAGGGTGGAGTCAAAGGTTTTTCATCTCATTAACTCTCCTCCTCTTACTGACTCCCTGCAACCTCTGTCTCTTCATCGCACTGTTGCATCTTTATCTCTTTTCTGTCGTTACTTCAATGGTCACTGCTCCTCTGAGCTGTCTGCATGCATTCCTCCACCTCTACGACGGGCGTGTAGCACCTGTCTAGCAGCAAACTCTCATCCCTTTCCTGTCCAACTGTCTAATGCAAGATTTAACTGTTACTCCCAGTCCTTCATTTATGCAACAGGTGAACTCTGGAACTGTCTCCCTCTGTCTGTATTTCCTGCTTCCTATGATCTCCAGTCTTTCAAATGCAGTGTGTCCAGGCATCTCGAAATGATTGGATCTTGAATTTGGCTCTCTCTTGTATTTTTTTTTTCTTTTGGAAGGAACAATAATTGCGGGCTCGCAGCCTTTGGTTCCTTCTTTCTTGCATAAAAAACAAAAAAAGACGCCTTAATCCCATACGGGATGGCCACAAACAAATCACCTCCACGTCACCCTGTCCCTAACCATTTTCATATACCTCTCCACTCCATCCCTCCACCTCATCCTTGGCCTTCCCCTCCCTCTCTACCTTACTCACATACACTCTCCTCATCAGTTTCTCAATCTCCATCCTCTCCACATGGCCAAACCACCTCAGTGTATTTCTTCTTATGCTTCCTATCACATCCACATCCACACCACAATGCCCCTTCACATCCTCATTTGTCAGCCTGTCTCTCCATATGACTCCACAGGCTCCTCTCAAAAATGACTCATTTCCACTGCTTTCACTCTTGACTTGTTTCCCTCCAACAACGTCCAAGCTTCACCTGAGAGTCCCGGGTTCGATTCCCAGCATATTGGTAATTTATCAGATGATTTTTCCTGTGTAAAATACAGGTTTCTCTCTTCTCTTCAGACAGATCCATACATTAAAGTTGGTATCACAGTAGTGTCATGTAACAACTTTTTCACTTCCATGCTCACTTCCCTGTTTCTTATCACTGCCTTCAAGGAACCAGCAACCTTTCTTCCCTGTTGTACCCTTTCAAGCACTTCACCTTCCAAACTTCCATCCCTGCTCATGACACTACCCAAATACTTAAACGTACTCACATTTTCCATTTCCTCCTCATCCAGCCTCACTCTACATTTCACCGACTTCACCTCTCTGGAAGACCATAACTTTACTCTTCCCTACATTCACCTTTAGATTCTGTTTCTTACACACACTCCCAAACTCATCCACCAAGCCTTGCAGCTCCCCTTTGTCTTCATTTAACAACACAGTATCATCTCTAAACACCAATACAGGGAGTTTTCAAACACTGCCATCTCTCACTAGGGCTGCTCCAACATCCACTGCCCTACCCTGTATCTCTTTTATAACCCCATCCATATACAGACTGAACATCCATGGAGACATGACACATCCCTGTTTCAACCCAAACTTCAAATAGAAAAACTCACTCAGTTCACTCTCCACATGCACAGCAGCCTTAGCACCCTCATACATACTCTTCACAGCATTGAACATCTTCCCATCTACTCTATATATTCTTAATACTTTCCACAGTCCTTGTCTATCCACCCTGTCATATGCTTTCTCCAGATCCATGACGCTTGCATACAACTTGTTTCTCTTCTCTAGAAGCTTTTCCACTAAAAATCTAAGAATGACTATTTGATATACACAACCTCTTTCCTTCCTAAAGCCTCCCTGTTCTTCTCCAACTAATTCTTCTGTTATTTCCCTAACTCTGTTAATAAGTATCCTACCATATACTTTTCCGATTACACTAGAAGACATCCATTCTGCTACTATCTTTCCCCCATGCTTCAGCATTTCACCACACACTCCATCAATTCCTGGGGCTTTCCCCATTTTGACTTTCTTCATTGTTTCCATAACTTCTGTCCTACTGATTTCTTTCTGTCTTCTTACATCCTTCTGTCTCCCAGCCATTCCCCAGCCACTTATACTCGCATTACTTTCATTCTCTGTGTTCAACAATTCATTAAAGTGTTCTCTCCATCTGCTCACTTTTTCTTCCATCTCCACTAGTAATCAATAATTTTTATCTTTCACTTCCCTGCTAACTTCATTGCCACCCTGTCTGACTCTCTTTACTTCTTTCCAAACATTTTCTTACATTCCCTCCATTTGGCACTCAAGTTCCTTCCAAATTCCTCATCCACTCTCTTCTTACTCTCTCTTACTAATCTTTTCAACTCTCTTTTCCTTTCTACATGTAACTCTTTCTTCTGTCCCTCGACTTCTTCTGCTCCCCTATTTCTCATTCATTCATTATATGCTTTTTTCTTTTGTGCCACAGCCTGTCTCACCTCTTCATTCCACCATGCTGTTCCTTGCACCCCCTTTCGTTGTGACTGTGTGGCAAAATATTAATAGCTGTTGATTTTTAGACATTTTTGCCATTCAGTAGCCAGTCTCAGTATCATCTATCTTGTTCAGCTTTATTTTTATTTTTTTAACCCCCCAAATAGTTCCTTTTCTCTGTTTTATTTATTTATTTATTTATTTGTTTTTAGTCCACCCCATTTCCTTGCATTTAGTTCATTTAATGGCATTTTCTGATCAGGCTAACTACCTTCGGTATTATTTTGGAATTATGCCCAACCAACTGAGACTGAAATTAATGTACATTTAGCTGGTGTATAGCTATAATCCTGAGCAGTATCTCTTCTTATAACATTTGTTGTAAATGCCCCTTATACAACTTAGTAAATAAGGAGTGGGAGGAGACTATACAGTACCTAGTTCTGTCAAGTCACATCTAAGTTAAGCTTAGGTTTGGCTAGGTTAAGTTAGGTTTGATTATTTTTAGTTATCTCATTTTAACATAGATGTAACAGACAGATATAGAAGCTGAAGAACTTCACCCCACCCCCCATCCTTATTTACTGAGTACAGAATGAAAAAAAAAAAAAAAAAAAAAATGCAATACATGTTTAAACAGAAATTGCTTTAGACTGCATGAACTAAGTGGTGAACAAAGGCTATTAATTTCATTATCTTAATTAAAGAAGAGAGAGACCTTTACACAGGAAATATAATCCAATATATTATTATTATATATTATTATATGGATTGCTGCCTGGCTTTCACCTGAGAGTCCCTGGTTTGATCCCGGCATAGCGGTAATATATTGGATTAATTCATTATCTTAGTTGAATATAATTCCAAAAATTTAGCTTTACTTTGTACTTAAATTGTATATGTATGGTACAGTACTGAACAATTGCAGGTTTCTTTGCCCGTGGATCACTCTCCCAGGACAATGGAACTGAGGATGTTGGCAATAGTGAGGATGATGCAGAGGAAGATGGCTGGGATGAGGTAGAGTAGAAATCTCTTAACTGTGAGCCTGATTAATTATCCAAAAAGGTAATTAATCTGGTTACTTTGTTTTTGTTGTTTTCACTAATTGACCTGTTGTATAACATTGTTCCAGTAATCTGATAATGAAGCAGCATCATTACATAACACTGATGATGTGTTCAGATGTATGTTAGTATATAGAGCAACTTTAAGTCATGCTCTTGTTCTTGCTTTCAGCTTTGGTGTAGGAGTTAAATGTGCAAAAAGTATTGCTTTCAGACCTGTAAAATGAATCATGAACAAAATTATATGGCAGTGGGAGCATGTAGAGTTACTTTAGATGCAAACAGATAAATGAAGAAGTAATGGAATGTTGGGGTATTGATGTGGATGTGACTGAAAGTGTTAAGAGAAATGCTCTGAGATGGTTTGACCAGGTGGAGAGGATGGAGAATGAGAGACTGACTAAGAAAGTGTATGTGCGTGAGGTGGAGGGAGAGAAGGGGAGGAGGAAATCAAGGATGAGATGGGGAGATAGAATTCAGAAATATTTGGTAGAGGGGAGTTGGAGGGAGGGCAGGCAAATGGCAGAGAACAGGGTAACATGGAGGCAGTTTATTTGTGGCCACCCCTTTTGGAATCAAGACATCTGGTAATTTAGATAGACAGGTACAGCATTCCATCAGCAGTTTTGTGGTGCATAGCAGCACCCTCCTGGGATAGTAATCTATTTGTCTGTCTATAGCCAAATGGCATAATTCCAAAAGGGATGTCTTTGAGTTTAGTTGTTATGTGGGGAGGGGCACTAACCCTCAACCAACCCACTTGTTGACACTTAGGGAACACGCATGGATTGGTTATGCAGTTACCACCCAGCAAATTAAAAGAGGAGTACTGTACAGTATTGTGCAAGATGAATATAAGATAATTCAGTCCACAAACTTAATAAACCATGTGGTTTGTACTTTAAAGTACTGTACTGATGCAACTAAAAGGGTGTCCATCCACCATCTCAGTCCTGTTTGCCACTTTTTAAATACTGTACATAGTATGAATGATCGTGTTATGATTAGAATTACAGTAGAACCTCGGTCCTCGAACACAATCCGTTCTGGAAGGCTGTTCCAGGACCGAATTGGTCGAGGACCGAACTAATTTTCCCCATAAGAAATAATGTAAATCATTTTAATCCGTTCCAAGACCCCAGATGCTTACCTATTTAAGTTTCAGCACTGGTACCAGTGCTTTCCTTTGCGAGGTGACTGTATATTTCTCTTGCCTTTTCACAAATTTTATACTGTACTCACTAACACTGTCTCCTGCTAACTGTTTCTCATTGATGAAGATAAGCAATAATTTTTCCACTTCTTCACTTATTTTCCGCACTACTTTCCTCTTTGCACTGCCAGTAGCCGTACTGGATGAACTTGCTTTCTTTGGAGCCATTATTAGGGGCTAATACAGCACTGAATCAAGAAAAATGTGAAGCACAGCAGGACGACCACGTTGACGAACAACAAAGGTGGACATGTGACTGTCGGTTGGCCAGCTTCCCTTTGTTTGGCTACGTTCAGGTTGGTCGAGGTCCGATATTTTGGTCGACCTCTGGAGCAAAAATTTCTTGAATTTTTTGGTCGAGGTCCGATTTGTTCGACATGTGAGACGTTCGAGGACCGAGGTTCCACTGTACTTGCTGAGTTCCCTTGTGAAGAACTGGTAATTATGTGAATAATACTGTAACTAAATTTGTATGACCTCACAGGGTTGATGTAAGTTATACTCTGTGCACTTAACCCCTACACCGTGGGCTTGTTTACCAATGACTTGCGTGTCCCACGGGGTTATTCGGGCTCCGACAGACTCTCAAAAAATATTTGCCAAAAATCAGTTATTAGTCCTAGAATAATAAAATTACATATGCTTATGGCACATACCTTCAGCTTTCTCCTGGAATGATTGTTGAACCTTCGTCGGTTACCGTAGGACTTGTGGAGACCTCTGAAGTAGGGTAACGAAGTCTCCACTTTACACTTCCCGACAACCCGTAATATGATTACCACAGCCAGATACAAACACTATAAACACTATTCTACAAATTTCAAGTAGTTTGGGATCCATACTCAAAAAAAAAAACACTGTGAAAGCAATGGAAATTACGAGCGCGTCTGATCGTCGCACTGGCACTAGTTCGCTCTTGGTACTCTGTCATTTATTATTCATAAAACCCCTCACACTTTATATTTCTATTACTATATAACACTTATATATATCTACAGTCTTTATCCATAAGTTTCCTTCAGTAGTATTAGTTTATTGTCACTGTAGGGATTCAATTTCTTTCAGTAAAATACGTAGCATTCGCTTTCTCGTCCTGTATACTGGCTTTGAGAGTGAATGTCACTTTCATCTTCACTCTCATAACTCATAGCATTCAGACATGCTAGAGTGAAACTTTCACTTTCATTACTCCTAGGGTATATACTCGTATTCTTATAATACTACTCATTTACATTTCTATTTACGTTCTCTATTTTATTTACGTTATTTACATTTCTATTTTATTTACACTGTGTTATGCACTGTCACTTGAAATAACTTATAAAACTATTTTCCATTGTTCACGTATATTTACATTCATTACTTTCACTTGCTGTTTACACACGTATATTTACATTCATTACTTTCACTTGCTGTTTACACATTATTTACAATTCCACTTGCACTGTTTTACTCAATAGAAAGATCGTAGTCACTCTTTTATCAATTGTTAGCCCTTTACCTCTTTCCACACGAGCTTTAGTAGGGGGTAAAGGTCACAGGGCCCTTTGCATGGGGGTGAAAAAAGGCCTTGAAGT
Source organism: Coenobita brevimanus (assembly GCF_032717465.1). Taxonomy (NCBI): domain Eukaryota; kingdom Metazoa; phylum Arthropoda; class Malacostraca; order Decapoda; family Coenobitidae; genus Coenobita; species Coenobita brevimanus. The sequence goes on from NC_136966.1 coordinate 40,675,233, forward strand.
CAGCAAGAAGAAACACACGTACCCTCGCTTCGGAAGATGAGAGTAAACTGATAACGGAGGGCCGGGGTGGAGGCCTGCTTAGGGGTTATTCAGAGTTACCAATATTAGCTCTTGAAACAGCTAAGTCTAGCACTGAAATGATTGGCTGGAAATCTAGACAATACATTATAAATTAGGTAGTTCCAGGTGAATGTAAATATCACTTAGGCTTCTCCCTTCCCTCCTTACATGTATATTTATTACAAAAATAGATTAGAGGCCTACTTAGGAGATACATATTCAGAGCTACCAATGTTAGATCTTGAAACAGCTTTGTCTAGCACTGAAATGATTGGCAGGAAATCTAGACAATACATTATAAATTAGGTAGTTCCAGGTGAATGTAAATATCACTTAGGCTTCTCCCTTCCCTCCTTACATGTATATTTATTACGAAAATAGATTATACGGCATATTTCAAGGGGAAAAAAACTGCGAAAATTAGCGAACGAGTGCACGTGAGGTGTTGTCAGGTGATAATTAGCCAATTCCAGGTGTATGGCACTCTCACTTACCTTATTTCTTTCTTGTATATATTATTTGGTATAAGAATAGGACATAGGGCTTATTTCAATGGATGAAATCAGTGAAAAATTCCAGGGAAGATTTACTTAGCGTAGCACGGCCGGGCAGGCGAGAGGATAGGGTAATGGAGGGGGGGTAGGGAGGGGAGTCAAGAACGGGGAGAAATGGCTAAATTGTCAACAATGGATGGGAGTACAGATGAGATTAGGAGTGCTGACTAGTGTTGGACATTGGCAGTACTGATAGATGATACAAGCCCCCACTTGGAAGCCCGGGTGAATTCAAAATAACACAGAATCACAAAAGCGACGCCCCGCGGTATGATCCCTTGCTCCCAAGCGTCACGAAAGTGACGCCCCGCAGTTAAGGGGTTAAACTTGCCCTAAGACAGCCATCTCTCCATGTTGAGTGCCGATCATTAACAAGTGATGAACATTTCAGCTTTGTACCGTTCTTAAAGAAATGGTGAAAGGATTAGAAGGTGTGTAACAGATGCAAGAGTATATAGAGGCTGGGGGAGTGGACTTTCTGACCACCATTTGGTAGTGGTCGGAATTAAAGTCCTAATAAAATAGAGAAATAGAAGAAGGGAAGAACAGGAGGAAGTAGTTCATACAAGGAGGGTGGAAAAGTTACAAGAGGATGGAAGAAAAGGCAGAATATAAGAGGGAAGTGGAGGAGCGATTGGGTAAATATAGATTGGAGCAGATGGGGGGACATGGCGGGTGTGTGCAAGATATTCACAGAAGAAATCTGTGCAGCATGTGAGATGGTATGTGGGGTGAAGAGAAGATGAAAGGGGGTGCAGGAAACAGCATGGTGGACGGAAGAGCTGAGAGAGGCTGTGGCATAAACGAAGAAAGCATATAGTGAGTGGATGAGAAACAGGGGTGTGGAAGTGAGAGGTGGAAGAGAGAGTTCTATGTAGAGAGGAAGAGAGAGGTGAAAACATTAATAAGAGAAAGTAAGAAGAGTGTGGATGGGGAATTTCGAAGGAACTTGAGTGTAAAGTGGAGGAATGCAAGAAAATGTTTTGGAAAGAGGTAAAGAGAGTTTGACGCGGTGTCAAAGAAGTTAATTGGGGAGTGAAAGATAAAAATGGTAAATTACTGGTGGGGAAGGGAGAAAAGTGAGCGGATGGACAGAACACTTTAAGGAATTATTGAACATAGAGAATGAAAGTAATACAAGTATAAGTGGCTGGGGAAAGGCTGGGAGAAGGAGGGATCTGAGAAGAAAGGAAAAAATCAGTAGGATGGAATTTGTGGAAACAATGAAGAAAGTTAAAATGGGGAAAGCCCCAGGAATTGATGGAGTGTGTGGTGAAATGCTGAAGCATGGGGGAGAGACAGTAGTAGAATGGATGTGGAAGATGTGCAGACTGGCATGGGAGAAAGGTAGAGTCCATGAGGATTGGAAATCAGGTATAATTATTCCCCTGTACAAAGGAAAAGGGGGAAAAAGAAGTGTGTTGTAATTATAGGGGCATTTGTCTTAGTGTAATAGGAAAAGTATATGGTAGGATACTAATTGGCAGAGTTAGGGAAATAACAGAGGAATTAGTTGGAGAAGAACAGGGAGGTTTTAGGAAGGGAAGAGGTTGTGTAGATCAGATATTCATTCTTAGATCTTTAGTGGAAAAGTTTCGAGAAGGGAAAGAAGATGTATGTGGCCTTCATGGATTTGAAGAAAGCATATGCATGGGGGAGAGATAGTAGTAGAATGGATGTGGAAGATGTGCAGATTGGCCTGGGAGGAAGGTAGAGTCCCGGAGGATTGGAAGTCAGGTATAATTATTCCCTTGTACAAAGGAAAAGGGGAAAAAGAAGTGTGTGGTAATCATAGGGGCATTTGTCTTCTTAGTATAATAGGAAAAGTGTATGGTAGGATACTTATTGACAGAGTTAGAGAAAGAACAGAGAAATTAGTTGGAGAAGAACAGGGAGGCTTTAGGAAGGGAAGAGGTTGTGTAGATCAGATATTCATTCTTAGATCTTTAGTGGAAAAGTTTCTAGAGAAGGGAAAGAAGTTGTATGCGGCTTTCATGGATTTGGAGAAAGTACATGACAGGGTGGATAGACAAGGATTGTGGAAAGTGTTACGAATATATGGAGAAGATGGGAAGTTGTTGAATGCTGTGAAGAGTATGTACGATGGTGCGAAGGCTGCAGTGCATATGGATGGTGAACTAAGTGAATTTTTCTCTTTGAAAGTTGGTTTGAAACAGGGATGTGTCATGTCTCCATGGTTGTTCAATCTGTACATGGATGGGGTAATAAAAGAGGTACAAGGTAGGGTAGTGGATGTTGGAGTGTCCCTGGTGAGAGAGGATAGTGTTTGGAAACTCCTTGTACTGTTGTTTGCAGATGATACTGTGTTGTTGAGTGAAGACAAAGGGGAGCTGCAAGGCTTGGTGGATGAGTTTGGGAGAGTGTGTAAGAAACGGAATCTAAAGATGAATGTAGGGAAGAGTAAAGTGATGGTCTTTGAGAGAGGTGAAGTCAGTGAATGTACAGCGAGGTTGGATGGTGAGGAATTGGAAAATGTGAGTACATTTAAGTACTTGGGTAGTGTGATGAGTAAGGATGGAGGTTTGGAGGGTGAAGTGCTTGAAAGGGTACAGCAGGGAAGAAAGGTTGCTGGTTCTTTGAAAGCAGTGATAAGAAACAGGGAAGTGAGCATGGAAGTGAAAAAGTTACTACATGACAGTATTGTGATACCAACTCTAACGTATGGAAGAGAAGCTTGGACGTTGTTGGAAGGACACAAGTCAAGAGTGAGAGCAGTGGAAATGAGTTATTTAAGAGGAGCCTGTGGAGTCACATGGAGAGACAGGCTGACGAATGAGGATATAAAGGAGCGTTGTGGTGTGGATGTGGATGTGATAGGAAGCGTTATGAGGAACACACTGAGGTGGTTTGGCCACGTGGAGAGGATGGAGGGTGAAAGACTGACGAAGAGAGTGTATGTGAGTGAGGTGAAGGGGGGAAGAGGGAGGGGGAGGCCGAGGATGAGATGGAGGGATGGGGTGGAGAGGTATATGAGAGAGTGGGGTGTGAGTTGGGAGCAGGGCAGTGAAATGGCGGGGGACAGGGCAACTTGGAGGCGATTTGTTTGTGGCCACCCCAAACGGGATTGAGGCGTCTGGCAATAGATAGATAGATATGACAGAGTGGATAGACAAGGATAAAGTATTAAGAATATATGGAGTAAATGGGATATTGTTGAATGCTGTAAAGAGTATGTATGAGGGTGCTAAGGCTGCAGTACATGTGGATAGTGAACTGAGTGAGTTTTTCTATTTGAAGATTGGATTGAAATGAGGATGTGTCATGTCTCCATGGTTGTTCAGTCTGTATATGGATGGGGTTATAAAAGAGGTAGAAGGTAGGGCAGTGGATGATGGAGCAGCCCTAGTGAGAGAGGGCAGTGTTTAGAAACTCCTTGTACTGTTGTTTGCAGATGGTACTGTGTTATTAAGTGAAGATGAAGGGGAGCTGCAAGGCTTGGTGGATGAGTTTGGTAGAGTGTGTAAGAAATGGAATCTAAAGGTGAATGTAGGGAAGAGTAAAGTTATGGTCTTTGAGAGAAGTGAAGTCAGTGAATTTGCAGTGAGGCTGAATGAGGAGGAAATGGAAAATGTGAGTGCATGTAAGTACTTGGGTAGTGTGATGAGTAAGGATGGAAGTTTAGAGGGTGAAGTGCTTGAAAGGGTGCAACAGGGAAGAAAGGTTGCTGGTTCCTTGAAGGCAGTGATAAGAAACAGGGAAGTGAGCATGGAAGTGAAAAAGATACTACATGACAGTATTGTGATACCAACTTTAACGTATGGAAGTGAAGCTTGGACCTTGTTGGAGGGACAGAAATCAAGAGTGAGAGCAGTGGAAATGAGTTATTTGAGAGGAGCCTGTGGAATCACATGGAGAGACAGACTGACAAATGAGGAAGTGAAGGAGCGTTGTGGTGTGGATGTGGATGTGATAGGAAGTGTTAGGATAAATACATTGAGGTGGTTTGGACATGTGGAGAGGATGGAGTGTGAGAGGCTGACGAGGAGAGTTTATGTGAATGAGGTGGAGGGGGGGAGAGGGAGGGGGAGGCCAAGGATGAGATGGAGGGATGGAGTGGAGAGGAATATGAGAGAGGGGGTGTGAGCTGGGAGCAAGATAATGAAATGGCGGCGACATGGAGGCGATTTGTTTGTGGCCACCCCTTACGGAATTAAGGTGTCTGGCAATAGATAAATAGATAGAATTTAGGGATGTAATGATGTGGTCTTCAGGTACAGTATATATGTTAGTGGATCAGTTTAACACTCATGCGCCTGTGACTCACTGTCAGAAGAATATAATCATGTGGAGTCTGCTGGAATAGAATACATCTGCAGAGTTTCCCCAACCTTGAGAGGATAAGTTAGTAACATGTATCAAGTTTGTTCTAACCTAACAAAGTCTCTGATCCCTTTCAGCTAAAGTGATGTATTAAATTGGAGTGTTAATTTGACTAATAATGAAGGAAACACATCCGTACATTATGACAAAGGTTAATTGAATTACGTGGAACCATGACCTCATATTCATTTTGTGAGAGGGGCCTGGTTCCGTGAGGTGAAAGCAGATGGACGTTTTTTTTCTTTATATTTTCCTCCTCTGTTTTTTTTTTTTTTTTTTTTTTTCCCCTGCAGGTGACTACACTGAGTGACAAGCCAAATGATTTCCTGTACACGAGGAAGTCATTTATTATTCTGGGTGGTAACCATATAACCAAACTATGACGCCTGGTGGTTTAGTGGGCAATTAAGACTTTCCAATTGGATTGAGCCAGTGCAGATTTATATCCAAGGGGTGGTTGGGGTTTATTGCACACATAATGCCACTTGGGGATGAGTGAGGCTGGTCACTCTCATCTTAGATGTCAGGACCAACTTGCATAGCCCCTTGTTTCTACACTCCTCATGGGGCAACACAGGATTACATGATGATGATGATGATGGTGATTATTTATTTATTTATTTTTTTTAGGATGGGTTTCTGGCTGCTGGATCAGGTGAACAGAAGCTGGTACTGATTGTACGCAGTGACCTGAAAATGGGGAAGGGTAAAGCTGCTGCTCAGGTAAGTAATGGCTCTGAGCTGTTAATCCCTTCAAGCTGTTGACAATTTTCCACTTTACTCTTGCTTCACATAGACACTTTTCTCAATCATGGGAGAGATTTTGAACTAAAGGAAGTTGTTGTTGCCTCCATTATATGTCACTGTTGTGGCACTCTCCCAAACTGAACAAAAGAATCTTGTTGCAAAAATTGTATAGAAAACACAGTATGTCAAATTGAAATGGTTATTATTGTCTCCTATTAGCCCCTTTGATGATAAAGTGCTCCACACTACATAGTTAGTGTCCTAAACATCTGAGTGTAGGAAGCTGCCATTTGCCCCTGGTATTAGTAACTACTTAAAAATGAGAGAGAGAGTGTGTGTGTGTGTGTGTGTGTGTGTGTGTGTGTGTGTGTGTAGTCTGTGTATCAAACATCCAGTCTCTTCTGCCTCATCAGGAATGTAGATTTCTGGAGTTTAGGTACTTAATCTTGACATATAAGGCAAGAGAGACCAGTTGGTCTTCCCTGAGTGGTATTAAGTGAATAGTAAACCTCATCCACCTTTCAGATGTAAGCCCATATGTACCATTTCTAACTGGAGTGCTTTAATCCTTTAGACCACAAAAACCTCCAGTCACTTCTTGGATTTTTTAGCCAATTCACACCAGGCAGGGCCATGACTCAAACAGCTGTATTCTGCCAGTAGATCACCAGGTGTCTGTTAACACTGGTAAAGAAAAAAATGAATGCCACCCATGTCATGTGCATCTCCTTGCATAGGATTAACCATCTTAAATAGAAACGCATAGGATCTGAGCAGTCTGCAGATTTTAATATATTACAGAATACCCCTCCAGTCACATCTGCATCTCTCGCTTCATTTGTATTCATAGTTAGACTGTAGGCGTTTCTACTGACATACACTGTAAACTGTAATGTTCAGCAAATTCCATTCCTCTTTGGGTTCTCGTTCATTCGTTACTGAATCCTCTTTGCATTTGCATCATCATGTATTTGTATTACTAATCTTACTATATTACTTTTGCCATCTAAGTTGGGGGGAGATTATGTTTTCACCCATATTTGTGTGTCTGCTTGTTTGTTTGTGTGTACATAATATATCTCAAAAAGTTATTGATGGATTTAATGAAATTTTGTGGATATGTGGATCATGGGCCAAGGAGGATTTGGTTAAATATTGGTGGTGATCTGAATTTGAGTCCCAGTTCAGAACTTTTGTTTTTTGTCTGTTTCCTTGTTTGTCCACAAGATATCTCAAAAAGTTTTTGATGGATTTCAATGATATTGTGTGAATGTATGGGTCATGGGGGCAAGGAAAAGTCGATTAGATATTGGTGGTGATCTGAGTTTGATTCTTAGTTCAGGACTGGTATCTCTTTGTTTTTCCACAAGATATCCCAAAAAGTTATTAGTGGACTTCAATGAAATTTTGTTGATATGTGGACCAAGAGTCAAGAAAGAGTTGATTAAACTGTGGTGGTGATTTGAATCATTTGGTATAGGTGTAGGTCTTGGAGGAGGTATGTGCTCTCCGAGTGCTGTCAACTTGTATGATACTAAGATAAAACAATAAACCCCTTACTGCCTTTGGATCAATCACACTTTAGTCTTCAGTCCACCATTACAAAATCTGTAAGCGCTTGCTTTTTATATTAGCTTACATTTTAGGCTAAGCAGATCTGAAAAATTTTATTAACTAAATAATTTTCTTAGATAAGAGCATTTTCTCTTTACTATCTCTATCTATCTATCTATTCCCAGACGCCTCAATCCTGTTTGGGGTGGCCACAAACAAATCGCCTCCAAGTCGCCCTGTCCCCTGCCATTTCACTCCCCTGCTCCCAACTCACACCCCCCTCTCTCATATACCTCTCCACCCCATCTCTCCATCTCATCCTCGGCCTCCCCCTCCCTCTTTCCCCCTCCACCTCACTCACATACACTCTCTTCGTCAGTCTTTCACCCTCCATCCTCTCCACATGGCCAAACCACCTCAGTGTGTTCCTCATAACGCTTCCTATCACATCCACATCAACACCACAACGCTCCTTTATATCCTCATTCGTCAGCCTGTCTCTCCATGTGACTCCACAGGCTCCTCTTAAATAACTCATTTCCACGGCTCTCACTCTTGACTTGTGTCCTTCCAACAACGTCCAAGCTTCACTTCCGTACGTTAGAGTTGGTATCACAATACTGTCATGTAGTAACTTTTTCACTTCCATGCTCACTTCCCTGTTCCTTATCACTGCTTTCAAAGAACCAGCAACCTTTCTTCCCTGCTGTACCCTTTCAAGCACTTCACCCTCCAAACCTCCATCGTTACTCATCACACTACCCAAGTACTTAAACGTACTCACATTTTCCAATTCCTCACCATCTAACCTCGCTGTACATTCACTGACTTCACCTCTCTCAAAGACCATCACTTTACTCTTCCCTACATTCACCTTTAGATTCCGTTTCTTACACACTCTCTCAAACTCATCCACCAAGCCTTGCAGCTCCCCTTCGTCTTCACTCAACAACTCGGTATCATCTGCAAACAACAGTACAGGGAGTTTCCAAACACTATCCTCTCTCACCAGGGCCACTCCAACATCCACCACCCTACCTTGTACCTCCTTTATTACCCCATCCATGTACAGATTGAACAACCATGGAGACATGACACATCCCTGTTTCTCTTTACAAAAACCTTAATTAATAACCCCTCATTTCTGATTCTGCTTTTTACTACCTTCTTAACTGAGTATATTACATACTGTATATTATATCCCATATAGTGAGTGGATAGGAAGCAGGCATGGAGAGAGATGGAATAGAGAGTTAAATGTAGAAAAAAGGAGAGAGGTGAATAGATTATTGAGAGAGAGTAAGAAGAGAGTGGATGAGGAGTTTGCAAGGAATTTGAGTGTAAAGTGGAAGGAATTAAGAAAATGTTAAGGAAGGAGGGTAAGAGAGTAAGACATGATGATAAAGAGGGTAGTAAGGAAATGAAAGATAACAGTGGCAGACTGCTGGTGGAGAAAGGAAAAAAAGCGAATAGATGGAGAGAACACTTAACGAAAATGTTAAACATTGGGGATGAAAGTAACGTGAGTGTAGGTGGCAGGGGAATGGCTCAGAGAAGGAGGGAGATGAGAATGGAGGAAGAGATCAGTAAGATGGAGGTAGTGGAAGCAATAAAGAAAGTCAAAATGGGGGAAGCCCCAGGAATTGATTCATTAGAGTTGGTATCACAATACTGTCATGAAGCGACTTTTTTACATCCATGCCCACTTCCCTATTTCTTATCACTGATTTCATAGAACCAGCAACCTTTCTTCCCTGCTATACCCTTTCTAGCACTTCATCCTCATAACTTCCATCCTTACTCATTACACTACCCAAGTACTTACAGCTGCTGCAAATTGACTTAGGACCTCCCCCCACAAGGTATTAAAAATCACAGAAATCATAGTATATCACAATGTGTGTTCATGAAATGCCTTTCATTAATATTAAATCATGTTCCCCTTGTTTTTCAGGACCAGTTGGATATGTTTTGGCATGGAATCACTTAGATCTCTAAGGTAATCTAAGGACATTTCTTTACACCAAACATCTGTCAGTTCAGTCTTGAGCTTGTCCAGATTGGGTGTCTTCTTCTCTTCCATGATTTTCTTCATCTTTGCCCAGCAGTTTTCTCTTGGATTTAGGTCCGGACTGTTGCCAGGCCTGTCGAGGACCTCAATCCGATTATCCTAAAGCCATTTTGTCACCTTTCTTGACTTGTGACATGGAGCTGACGTACTGTCACCTCTGCGATCCAGACTTTTACATGGTCAAAAGGGGTAGAAAACAAGTCACTATTGATGACCAATGTGTGCTGGAACGGTCGGGAACTCAGATTGATGGAGACTCTCTCCCATTAGCGGCCTCTTCGGTTGCGTTTATTATATTTCAAGTGGTCAAGTTAAGAGTGGTAGCATGCCAAAATGACGAGGCCAGTCTCCAACTAGGCCAACCCAAGCCCAACCTTCGCAGTTCCCCCAGAATGCTTCTAAATTGCACATTAATAAACTACTAAGTAAGCTCTATACCACCATTTCTCAAGGGTTATACAAACAATAAAGTTAGAGTGGGAGGGAATGTGTATTATAACAAGACCAAAAAGTAGAAATCTTCCCCAGCTACTTGCTTTACAGTTTAAACATGAATCATTGGCACATTGTTCGAAAAAATATGTCTCTATGTGGTCCTAATATCAAATGCAAACAACTTAGCTCCTCTGTCCCAGTCCAATGTGTTTCTTTATAATCGTCCCTCTGAGCACAAATTTCACTGGTCCAGTCCTCTGCCACTGCCGACCTTGACCTCCACACTTGGGACCTTGACTCACCCACTGGTGCTTAGACCTCCACACTTGGACTTGGACTCACTCAGGTACTTCGACCTCCACACTCGGACCCGCTAGAAGTTAATATGAATAATGAATAATTATTCTTCCCAATGCAAGTAATCCCGTCACATGATCAGGAAAGTCTCATAATAAAGAAACATGAGTTACAACACTCGGCATCTCAAGTAATAACAGAATAACACATGGCACTACAGACACATAGGTCTGCTCCAAATAATACTTATTGTAGGGATAATATAAAAGAAAAAGTACTAAAACAAATACAGTAAGCATGAATAACTGTAACTCTAACCATGAAAATCATCACTGTATCAATATCATTGTGCCTCACAAAGTAACTATGTGAACATTTACTCACAACATAGCCCTAATAAGTACTGAATTACCAAGTCATTTCAACACAATAATAAATAATTCACAGTCCCTGGGCACCTGATACTTGGCCTACAAAACAAATCACACATTTATCTGAGGCTCAGTAGCTAGCATTTCGTATTCTAGGTACTCACTAAATAATAATATAAAGTACAGTACACAAATATATGGGAAATACCTCACTATCCAGCTCAAAAATGTAGGGGAGGTGAGCGGGAACACAGGACTCGCTTGTCCAAAGGCTAATGGCATCACCGCTACACACTTCCTGAGGAAGGACGACACGATTCTACCCGAGTCTGTTTCTCTATTTTGTCATTATTATCACTCGTGAGATATCACTATTCGCGCTTCAACATATCAGACATCATTAATATCAAATTACTTACAGAATTCCTTGGAGGAGGGGGGGGGAAGTGAGGATGACGACCGTACCGACCAACTGCCATCTATCACGGCCGGTGAGCGAGTGAGACGCCAAAACTGCGTGAGTGATGCAAAGGGGAGGGAGGGGATGATGGCGTACATAATTTAAGATTTTAATCATTACAGACTCGAGATAGACTCAGTGTGATGTCTTTCCCCTTACAATCGATTACTCAAAAAAAAATAACATTCTCTAGTTACAACAATTACTCAGCAACCTCTCTCTCTTTATACCCTTACATCGAAAAATAATGAAAATTATTGTGCTTTACATCACTTTGCGCACGCGTACATTATGCTGGATTATTGCGAACAAAGGCACATGTTCCCATCGACTCGAGATATTATATTATAAAAAGACTTAATACTAGTGAATTACAGTAGGAAAAAAAAAGTGACTTAGCAACTAGGTAATTAATCTATGTTCTGGACACGCCTGCTTGGTAACAGCCATGCCTCGGCCACTCTCTCTCACTTAACCGAACTTTTGGTCATATAAAATAAACTAGATACAACTCATTATCACTTCCGGGCACTACACTGAATCGTGCATGAAAAAGTCGCACCCATGAGTAGCAAAAAAGTTTTACAAATGATCATTCCGAACTTGAATGTACTGGCCACTTTCATCAAGTTCTTAGGAAGAAAGTAGAGGCCACCCCTTCCCATTTCACCTGAGGAACACCCCCATACCATTACTGATTGTGGGTGCTTAACAGTTGACACTGTGTAGGCAGGGTCATATCAACTATGGGAGGCAAGGCAACGAACCATGGCAGAATGCACCTGGAACACTTGAAATGCTTTCATTGGAAAACATAACTTTTCTCCACTCATCCGATGTCTAGTGTGCATACTTCTTGGCAAACTGAATGTGCTGCTTCTTCCTGCGGTCAGTGAGAAGCGGTTTCTTGGCTGCGGTGCAGCTTAGCAAACCCAGCTCTTTCTGCAAGCGGTGTTGGATAGTTCGAATGGAGATGTCTTGTAACAGCTGGGGATGCATTCTCTTCAGGTCTGCTGCTGTCAGTCGAGGATTCTTGATTTCTTCCCTCTTCAGAAGCGTATCTCTACCTCTGGAAGTCATCCTCTTCTTTCCACTGCAATGCTTGTGCTCTGGTACAACATCAGGTGGCAGGCCACACACTGCAGCAAGAATCTTCATGACGGTCGACTTCGCATGTCCAGTATGTTCACAGTTCGTGTTGATAGGGACATTATCCTGCCTCCTTGCAATGATACAGACCCTCTCATCCCTTGAGCAGTATTTTCCAGGCATGACAACTCGACTCTTGGAAAATAACAGGGCAAACAGTAATGCAAACGAAAAAAAGAGGGAGGTGCAAGCTCGGAACGACGGGAACATATACTCCCACTCTTGCTTGTGGGCAAGCACTGACATGCTGAGTGTTTCACCACCTCCTGCCAACACCAGAGGATTTGCCGGTTACTTTTTGCCCCCTAAATTCACTTAGTAGAGGTGGAAACACAAAGCAAAGACAGACAACTCTCCCATAGCAATTCTGTTTGTGTAGGTCCCAAGTCATTTTGCAGTGGGTGTACATGCACTCACATCTTCCATTTCCTCCCCATCCATCCTTACTGTTCATTTATTGAGCCTCCAAGATTTTTACTTGATAGCCTAAAAGGAAGAATATTATATTTATGGTCGCAAATCAGATGAAAAGGTAAAACAGATATCAAATGTGAGCAGTGTGTGCAGGAAAGGTAGTGGTGAACAATGAGGATATTAATCTTAGATGCCTGGAGAGAGCATTATGACTGGTTACTGAATGAGGAGTTTGACTGGAACAGAGAAGGTTTGGAGTCAGTGGATCCAGTGTTTTGCCGTTTGCCTGTGATTGATGCAACTACTATGGGCAGAGTAATAGGCAGGATGCAGTTGGGGAAGGCAGCAGGTGTGTCCAGGATGACTGCTGAAATGCTGAAAGCTTCAGGAGATATAGGAGTGGAGTTAGTGACTGATTTGACAAATACAATTTTATATGAGTGTGTTGTCCCAGATGACTGGCTGAAGAGTGTGATTGTATATGTGTTCAAGGGGAAGGGTGATGCCCTGTAAAGAGGAAATTATAGATGCTTAAAACTTTTGGACCAGATAGTGAAGGTAATGGAGACTTCTAGAGGGTATGATTAGAAAAAGAGTGAATATTGATGAGATGCAGTTTGTGTTTATGCCAGGCAAAGGGACCACTGATGTCATATTCATTGTTCGACAGCGTCAGGAGTAATATATAGAAAAGAAAAGCGCTCTGTACTTTGTTTTTGTCAATTTGGAGAATATCTTGGACAGAGTCCTAGGGTTGTGATGGAATGGGCAATGAGAAAACTTGGGATCAAGAAGTGGCTGGTTAGAGTGGTTATGGCTATGTATGTTGGTGCTCACACCCTGGTGAGAGTGAACGGAGATTTGAGTGATGAGTTTCCTGTGAATATTGGCATGGATCAGGGGTCAGTCTTGAGCCCATTAACACTATTCTGGGCTGATGACATGCTGACGCATCATTTGTTGCCAACTGATTCTGGGCCAATGGTACGGCGGTGTGTCATTTTTAAAAAATTATTTCATGACTCAGATACGTGGCACAACAATTTGATGAACACGCCAGACATGCATAAGTATTTTATTGGAAACTCACCCACGGCCTGGGAACAGGGTAGAAAAGTTATGCAAGGCTGGCCCGGTAGAGTGTTAATGTTTGTCATGGTGCTTGTAGCCTTCTCTCCTGACTTCAGAAATGGACTCCCATGGGAGATGTATGCTGATGATTTGGTGTTGATTGTGGAGAATGAAAAGGAGGTGGCGGAAAGATTTACGAAGTGGAGAGATGACATGGGGCACAAGGGCTTGAGAGTAAAAGCAGATAAAACAAAAGTGATGGTATCCAAGGATGGTGGCAGTACTCTCAGAGAAGAGGGAGAGTATCCATGTGCAGTTGACCACAAGGGTGTGGGAAGTAATTCCATCTTGTGCAGTATTTTTGATAAGTAGGTACATAAGAGATGTATTGGTATTAGAGATTGATTGCAAGGTAATGCTGATTTTGTGTGTGTGATGTGCTGGGGAGAGTGTGTGGAGATTGTCAGGCATGAAAGGATTGATCTTGCTGGTGGATCTCTTGAGTGTGTGGGAGAGTTTTGTTACTTGGGAGACATGTTATGTGCTGGAGGTGGAACTGGAGTGAGGAGTGGTTGGAGGAAATTCAGGGAGCTGTTGCCGCTTCTGACATTGAGAGGGCTCTCCCTTTGTGCTAAGGGATCTTTGTATGTGGCATGTGTTAAGGGTATAATGCTGTATGGTAGTAAGACTTGGGCAGTTTAGGAAGAGGATATTCATTGGCTCAGATGTACAGAAATGACAATGATTAGGCAGATGTGTAGTGCATCATCAAATGTGAGGCCTGAGTGGGCTAGGTTTACAATGGAAAAGTTGAGAGGAAGAATGGGACTGGAGTGTATTGGTGTTGTAATAAGGAGATTTTAGATTAAGATGGTCTGGGCATATAGAGAAGGGGGAAGACAGTTGGGTGCAAAAAGTGAGAAGTGTGAATGTTGGTGGTAGGGTTGCAAGAGGCTGACCAAAAAAGACCAGGGACGAGGTCATAGAGTGGGACCTAAGGGATAAGGGACTGAATAAGGAGGCTGCCAGAGATTGAGCAGCATGGAGATGTAAGCCGACACGTGGAAGCATGTTGGACCCTTTATAAATGAAACGAAATGATATGTATGTATGTTACAGGCACACTGTGAAATCATTCATTTCATGAAATGCCTAGTCAGTTCATGAAATGAGTGTAAATTGGGATGGATTAATTTAGGTTAGGATAATTTAGACCTAAGCTGGGTCAATTTAGGCTGAGGTTAGGTTAGGCTGGGATAATCTAGGTTAAGTTTAGATTAGGCTAGGCTAGGTTAAGTTTAGATTAGGGTAGGTTAGGTTTATTTAGAAGAATGCTATGTTAAGCATTCATCTAAATTAGCCTAACCTAACCTAACTAACCTAATCTAAACTTAACCTAGATTAACCCAGCTTAACCTAACCATAGCCTTAATTAACCTAACCTAATTTAACCAATCCCAGTTTAAACTCATTTCACAAATTGACTAAGTATTTCATTACGTGAGTGATTTCACAGTTTGCATGTAACATTATGTATGTAATATATAAATAATATCTATCTATCTATCTATCTGTTGCCCGACGCCCTAATCCTGCAAAGGGTGGCCGCAGACAAAACGCCTCCAAGTCACTCTGTCACCCACCATTTGACTCCCCTCCCCCCAACTCACCCCCCCCTCCCTCATATACCTCTCAACTCCATCCCTCCACCTCATCCTCGGTCTACCCCTCCCTCTCTTTCTCCCTCTCTCTGTAAAACTGTCTGTCTATCTGTATCTGTCTTTCTATCTCTCCATCTACACACACACACACACACACACACACACATTTTATATATATATAGTACCCTCGCGTCCAACACGCGTTAGTCCAGCACGATTCACGTCCAGCACGGAGAGCCCTAATTACTGCAACACGAGTGTGTTAGCATAAAACGCACAGAGCTCCGAGAAGTGGACGAAGTCCGCAGAGTTCACCTCTAGCACGATCACCCGCAGTCCAACACGGTCATACTGGACATTCCCATGATGATGATAGCCAATGAAAACTTCTGATCAAGTAGCCTTCCCCGCCCACTATCGTGACGTGATCGTGATGCCGCCCAATTAAAAACGCTTCTGCTGTCACGTGATGTTTTGTTTAAATTTCTCCCGCCACAGCGCCACTCAGTCGCATAATTCGCATTGGAAGGTGCTTTTTTCTTGCTGCATTTTCTGCCCTTGTTACTGAATTTTACCCTGCTCACGATACCTAGGAAGCCTTCTGAGAACCCCAAGAAGCGTCGGCACCTCCCTCAGGCCACCAAGCTAGAAAGCATCGAGAGGAAAAAGAAAGGGGAGAGGAAAGTTGACATTGCCAAGGCCTACGACATGAATGAAGCCAACATGAGGACCATAATAAAAAACCAAGACAAGATCCTGGCAGCCGAAGGCTATCACACGGCACTTCATACCAGGTTTGCCGAGGATACGATGGTAAATCGGAACGGCAACGTGGTAAAATTGCCGATGATACCACGGGCATTTGGAATTCATCTGGATGGGCAAAACAGTGTGACCAAAACCCAGGCGACTCGACAGAGAATGTATCGTACTGCAGCATTGAACATTTAGCCTGACACTGAATACATATTAATATTTTAGAATACGGTAAATATCAATTGTTTTGAAACCCTTCTCATCGGCGTGTGTACCAGTTTATAAACAAAGTTGCTTCTCCTTATTCTCTACCGAGTCAGCGACAGCGATCACTTTCCACAGTCACGAGACAGGGCTCTGGTAACAGCGTGAGAAGCATGCCCTTTGCCGAGGATTACAGAGTGGTAGGACAGGCAGAAGCAGGACCTTCCATGGCTGTGGACAAAGATAGTGATTCTGAGTGTGATTTTGAAGGATTTATGAGGGAGGTTGAGGAGGAGCAACAGCCATTACCCGCTAGTGACGCCAGCAGCCATCCTCCGGGGACCCAGTAGGACTACCTACAGCCTTGGATACCACCTTCCATTCCCAGCAAGCCCACCAACACTATCCTAAAAGGTTAGTTATCATTCATAGCACAGTACCATTTATTATAATTGCAATAGTACCAATATATGTATAAGTATATGGTAGGTATTTAGGGTGACTTTTCCTAGGGTTGCTGACATAATTCATTTTTCCCCATAAGCTCTATTGTTAGTCCAACATGTTTTTGGTCCAACACGTGACCCATGCATGACAATATTACCGTGTTGGACACGAGGGTACTGTATATATATATATATATATATATATATATATATGTCATGTCACGTCATCAGCCATTTGAGTGTCCACCGGAGGACTGGCCTATCCCTACCGAAGTGGGGACAATACAGCCAATGTATCTTTACCAAGTGGCTTAGGCTGTCTAGTAGAAATTGTATGTAGGGTGAGAAGTGCTTGTAAGTTTAATTGTTGTGTTGGAGTGGCTTTGGATGTGTGTGTAGTCTGTGAACCAAGTGTAATCAGCCCGCGCAAGCTGACTGGGTGCAAGCATACTTTATAGTATGCAACACTGGTTCAGCCACAGCACCCCTTGTACAATGCAGTACATGGCCAGAAGAACGCTCCCAATGTTTATTACCCTGGCGGGGCGCAAACCCTCATTCTTCAGTGTATGAAAACGCACACTTTACCACTGTACACAGAGGCTCCATATATGTACATATTCAGTAATCCCTCCACTATGCGATGTAATAGAGCCAAAGGCATGTCCGGAAAGTGGTCCTGTCCGGATAGTGGGCCCCTGCCTCCTGGACTGGTACTTATGGACCCTAACCCAGCCTAACTTTGAAAGCCACCTAAATAGCTCCTTACCAGACATGCATAGCACCTATTTAAACCTATTTAAGACCCTATTCAAACCAATAATGGACATAAAGCATGATATACATGAAAAGGAACCAAAGAATGAGGAATTAGAAGTGACTCTACCTCATCTAGGGTACTTACAGCACGTTTGTGGCCGCCTTTTGTAAGGTTTTGGCAGTGGTGAAAATGCTCTTGAAGCACGTACAGTAATCCAGTGTTGTGCTGCACTTACAGTAATTCTTTGCACTGTGAGTTATAACTGTTTAACACCGCACATTGTTAATTGCATCAGGCCAGTTTCAACTGCCAGGTTTGCACTCCATAGTTAATCCTTTGCACTCTAAATTCTAATTTCTTAATACTGCATAACACTGTAAATTCCTATGTGGTCTAGTGGCGAGGTATTGCAGTTTATTCACTGTTTATTCACAAAAAAATGAGCACGTGTGGCTTCCATTATGATAAGCTTGGTGAGGCGGAAACAGAGTTGCCAGATTGCAACAGCCACATTACCAAACTCCTCAGTTTTCATTTCCAAATTTAACTCTTCATTACCAAATTCGTAAAGCTAACATTTATTCTTCACTAATTATATATACAAGTGGAAATACATGTAATCACTCTTATAATTAACAGCATGTTGATTATTTTCACGCAATGTACATTAGCAGATTAATCAGAGAGAGCAGACAATCCACCACATCCATCCTGTGTATCCCCATACATGTGAAAAATCCATTTGGTAATACATTACTCTGATTCATTACCAAACGAATATTTCATGACCAAATTGGCCCACATTTGGTAATGAAAAATGCCAAATGGCAACCCTGACAGGGGAGGGGCGAGGTGGGAGGAAGGAAGGGGTGAGAGTCCGTGGTATAACAGCTGTTCGGCGCTGCGTGGCAATTTCAAATTACGGGTGGGAAAAAAATTTTCATGTTTTTGGGATTTTTTCTTTTTTTTGGCCATTTTTGGGTTCCAAAGGTCCAGGCTTACAATATCCGGTAAGTGGGGATGTCCGGAAAGTGGGCGTCCGGAAAGTACAGGGATTACTGTATGTATGTATATCTATATCTATATATCTATATCTGTCTGTCTATATATATACATATATATATACACAATACATATATATATATATTTAAATGGCCATGGGGACATCTCATGCCAACATTTATCTCAGACAACTCATATGCTCACCAACCCTTGTGTAGGCTTCACTACTATTTAAAAATTTTATTGGTATTCAGCATCTTACCATCCAGATTATACATATGGAAGTCTTTCAAATCCCTGTCTGCTTTACATGATGTATGCATTTATTTTCCAGGCACATAAATGCCATAAATACCATATAGTTCTTCTCACAATCTTCTCCTCTCCCTGTTTCATTGCACATTTAATCCTCACATCCTTTGCCACTTGTAAAGCCAACCTGTTCATGACTCACCAGGCCTGCTGATGGATCCCCTTTCTACAATAATCCTTCCATACAACTTTTCTGCAACACTCCACAGACTTATGCCAGGATGAATGAAGTAGATATAGAGATGCACATGTCAAGGGTTGCATTTTTTTTTTTTTTTCCAGTCAGAGGAATGGTTTGTACATTTGTGTGTGTGAACCTTAAGCCTAGGAGGTGCAGCTCTAGATTTTGAGAGCTCAGTTTGAATGATTGATGAATGAAAGCATGATTCATTTTGTTGGGCACTTGTAATAGTTTTACTTTTGTTTTCATGTTCTATATTTGGATCTGTCAACCCATGTGTTAGTGGGAAATGGCGTGGGATGTTGATAATGTTGCTGTGTTGCTGTATGATAATTCATATTCATACATGTTATTTGTTTACGATTATTTTGACTTCCTATTTCAGTGTTCACATGCAACTTTAAAAGCTTACAAGCAGTTGCAGCAGAAGAACAAGACATTGCTTAGGGCCTGGGAAATGAATGGGCAACCAAAGGTAATACTAGCAAGACTTTTTTGCAGTTCTTTTCCCTCCTGTTCCTTCTTGCTTACATTGCACAGAATTCAACAGGAAATTGGCAGAACTTGGTTACTTAAGTGCTGTAGAAGTGCTGGTGCAAAGTACATGTACGCTACTCTATGCTTGAATGGTTTTGTTATGGAGAATACAAGGTCTTTTAAAAAAGAAACTGAACTTTTTAAATAGTGCACTAACTAACCAGCGCAGCATTATCATGATGGGAGTGCTGTTTAGTGGCAATTTTGAACTTTAACATTAGTCACATCATGCTACGTCACCTAGTCATCAAGGAACATGCTTGAGTGAATGTAAATTTAGTGCACTCGGTGAATTTTCTTCTATCTACCCTATTGTCAGAAATCGGCAACTTTTCAGGGTGAATTTCAGTAGTTGCAAGGAGAGTGGAGAGGTTACAAGAGGATGAGAAAAAGGCAGAGTATAAGAGAGAAGTTTAGAAACGATTGGGTAAATATGAATTGGAGCAGATGGGGGACGTGGAAGGTGTGTGCAGGATATTCACAGAAGAAATATGTGCAGCATGTGATGTGGTGTGTGGGATGAAGAGAAGACGGAGGGGGGGTGCAAGGAACAGCGTGGTGGAATGAAGAGGTGAAACAGGCTGTGGCACAAAAAAAGAAAGCATACAATGAATGGATGAGAAATAGGGGCGTGGAAGAAGTTGAGAGGCGGAAGAGAGAGTTATATGTAGAAAGGAAGAGAGAGATGAAAAGAGTAGTAAGAGAGAGTAAGAAGAGAGTGGATGAGGAATTTGGAAGGAATTTGAGTGTAAAGTGGAGGGACTGTAAGAAAATGTTCTGGAAAGAGGTGAAGAGAGTAAGAGGGTGGCAGTGAAGTTAGCAGGGGAGTGAAAGATAAAAATGGTAGATTACTAGTGGAGAAGGGAGAAGAAGTGAGCAGATACAGAGAACACTTTAAGGAATTGTTGAACACAGAGGATGGAAGTAATGCGAGTATAAGTGGCTGGGGAATGGCTGGGAGAAGGAGGGAGGTGAGAAGACAGGAAGAAATCAGTAGGATAGAAGCTGTGGGAGCAATGATGAAAGTCAAATTGGGGAAAGCCCCAGGAATTGATGGAGTGTGTGGTGAAATGCTGAAGCATGGGGGAGAGATAGTAGTAGAATGGATGTGGAAGATGTGCAGATTGGCCTGGGAGGAAGGTAGAGTCCCGGAGGATTGTAAATCAGGTATAATTATTCCCTTGTACAAAGGAAAAGGGGATAAAGAAGTGTGTGGTAATCATACGGGCATTTGTCTTCTTAGTGTAATAGGAAAAGTGTATGGTAGGATACTTATTGACAGAGTTAGAGAAAGAACAGAGGAATTACTTGGAGATGAACAGGGAGGCTTTAGGATGGGACGAGGTTGTGTATATCAGATATTCATTCTTAGATCTTTAGTGGAAAAGTTTCTAGAGAAGGGAAAGAAGTTGTATGTGGCATTCATGGATATGGAGAAAGCATATGACAGCGTGGATAGACGAGGATTGTGGAAAGTATTAAGAACATATGGAGTAGATGGGAAGTTGTTGAATGCTGTGAAGAGTATGTATGATGGTGCTTAGGCTGCAGTGCGTGTGGATGGTGAACTGAGTGAATTTTTCTCTTTGAAAGTTGGGTTGAAACAGGGATGTGTCATGTCTCCATAGTTGTTCAATCTGTACATGGATGGGGTAATAAAAGAGGTACAAGGTAGGGCAGTGGATGTTGGAGTGGCCCTGGTGAGAGAGGGCAGTGTTTGGAAACTCCCTGTACTGTTGTTTGCAGATGATACTGTGTTGTTGAGTGAAGACGAAGGGGAGCTGCAAGGCTTGGTGGATGAGTTTGGGAGTGTGTGTAAGAAACGGAATCTAAAGGTGAATGTAGGGAAGAATAAAGTGATGGTCTTTGAGAGAGGTGAAGTCAGTGAATGTACAATGAGGTTGGATGGTGAGGAAATGGAAAATTTGAGTATGTTTAAGTACTTGGGTAGTGTGATGAGTAAGGATGGAGGTTTGGAGGGTGAAGTGCTTGAAAGGGTACAACAAGGAAGAAAGGTTGCTGGTTCCTTGAAAGCAGTGATAAGAAACAGGGGAGTGAGCATGGAAGTGAAAAAGTTACTACATGACAGTACTGTGATACCAACTCTAACGTATGGAAATGAAGCTTGGACATTGCTGGAAGGACACAAGTCAAGAGTGAGAGCAGTGGAAATGAGTTATTTAAGAGGAGCCTGTGGAGTCACATGGAGAGACAGGTTGACAAATGAGGATATAAAGGAGCATTGTGGTGTGGATGTGGATGTG
Source organism: Coenobita brevimanus (assembly GCF_032717465.1). Classification (NCBI taxonomy): domain Eukaryota; kingdom Metazoa; phylum Arthropoda; class Malacostraca; order Decapoda; family Coenobitidae; genus Coenobita; species Coenobita brevimanus. The sequence goes on from NC_136966.1 coordinate 40,696,880, forward strand.
ATAGGAAGCTTTAGGAGGAACACACTGAGGTGGTTTGGCCATGTGGAGAGGATGGAGGGTGAGAGACTGATGAGGAGAGTGTATGTGAGTGATGTGGAGGGGGAGAGAGGGAGGGGGAGGCTGAGGATGAGATGGAGGGATGGGGTGGAGAGTTATATGAGAGAGGGGTGTGTGAGTTGGGAGCAGGGCAGTGAAATGGCGGGGGATAGGGCGACATGGAGGCGATTTGTTTGTGGCCACCCTGTATGGGATTGAGGCGTCTGGCAATAGATAGATAGATAGATAGGGGAAAAAAAAAAAAAAAAAAAAAAAGTCTGAAGGAGCCAAATCCAGGAAGTAGTGCAGCTGGAGGATGATATTCGTCTTGTTGACTGCCAGCTGATGTGTTTTGAAATTGATCAACGTTTAAACTCCATCGATTCTTCAAGTCTTTCTTCTGGTGAATTGGTTGATATTTACAACAATGAGCTTAGGTCAATTTTTGACCATTATTGTCTTGAGGTAGTAAAAACCATCATTGTACGTGATAATTCTCCGTGGTATGGTCCATCCATTAATTCTTTGTGTAGACAACGTAGAAGGGCAGAATGTGGGTGGTGCTTGCAGCGGACTAAGTAACTCGTTTGCGTTATGTTTTTGCGAGAAGAGCAGTTTTTCACACTGTAAAAGCCCAAAAGGCTAGGTATTATCAAAATAAAGTTGATTCATGTGGTGGTGATAAAAAAAAACTGTCTGCAGTTGTGAACAATTTGGTTGGTTGGAGGAATGTAATTGTTAAACCAACTACTGTATCTGATGCGCAATTGGCTTCTGATTTTGCTTCATTTTTTACAAGTAAGATATCTCGCATAAGAAGTGATTTAGACAGCAGTTCTCCTAGTGAAGTGTACTCAGTTGACTTCCAGCCACGGTGCACCAGGGATTATTTGCTTTCAACATTTCATCCGCTGGATGTAAACAAAGTCAAATGTTACATCAGAGAACTTAATAAAACATTTTGCTCACTCGATCCATGTAACATGTCACAACTGCCTGATGTGTATGAGCATGCTGCAGACTTTATCTGCAACATAATAAATAGATGCTTCTTAGAAAGTAATTTTGTGCAGTCTGAGAAACGTGCTTTGCTTAGGCCCCTAATTAAGAAACCTGGCCTTGATGTCGAGAGCATGACAAATTATTGTCCTGTCTCTAACCTGTCTTTTTTTATCCAAGATTATTGAGAGGGCCATACTCAATCAACTCTTACCACTACTGGAACACAACAGAGTTGTTCCTGTTGTTCAATCAGCATACAGAAAATACTATTCAACTGAAACTGCACTAACAAGGATTCAGAGTGACTTGGTGGCAAACACGTGTAGTGGGATGTCCTCTCTCCTAGTTTTTTTGGATCTGTCTGCAGCTTTTGATATAGTAGATCATAAACTATTGTTGGATGATCTGTATTTTTATGGCGTTCGTGATAGTGCCCCTTTGCTCCTTAAGTCGTATCTGTCGGACAGATCTCAGAGAGTGGTTGTTGATTACGCTAGCTCTGATTCTGCTCCTCTTCTATTTGGAGTCTCTCAAGGATCAGTTTTGGGTCCAATTCTATTTACTATCTACACAAGTAATTTATCGTCTCTACTTGATGCTCATGATGTGTCCTATCATTTTTATGCTGATGACACCCAGCTCTATCTTAAGATGTCAGATATCAATGATACTAAGACAAAGTTTGAATCTCTAATGTCTGATATTAAGATTTGGATGGCTAAGAGGAAACTTAAGCTGAATGATGGTAAAACTGAGATCATCATCATCAGAGGAAATAGAAGGGGTGATGACACTGACATTGCCCTGGCTTTGAACATTGGCGTGTCACAGCTGCATTCAGTCAGTTCTGTTCGAAATCTGGGTGTTTATTTTAATTCTAAGTTAAATTACAAAGACTATATTAATCAGGTTGTAAGAGGGTGTAACTTGCATATCAGAAATCTGTACTCTGTGAGAAGATTCCTGAATAGACAGTGCCTCTTAACATTGGTCCATGCAGTGGTCTTGTCTCGTGTTGATTATTGTAATTCACTGTGGGTTGGTCTTCCAAATAATATACTAACAAAAGTTCAGTCTGTGTTGAACAGGGCGGCACGGCTTATCTTTGGTCTCCCCCCAAGAACCTCAACTACCCCATTTCTGATTGAGTTGCATTGGTTACCATTAAAGGCTAGAATTGAATTTGAACTGTGTCTTATTACATTCAAGGTTCTTAAGTTTGGTGAACCGAAGTATCTTGCTGAATTGTTAAAACTCCCGTCGGCACGCCCGGGTGTGATGTTACGCAGTGAAGATGATTACTTGCGTCTTGCTGAGCCAGGAGCCATTCACCAGTCATCTTTCTCTGATCGTTCTTTTGCATATAGAGCCCCTAGATTATATAACAAATTGCCATTGTCCATAAGACAACTCTCTGCTGTTGAATCCTTTAAGAGACAGCTGAAAGCCTTTCTTTTTTCAAAATGCTATGACCTGGAGAGAGGTACTATGACGGATGATTATAGGGTTTAATTATTGCCACTTTCATGTATATATGATGTAGCTTGTATTATATACAAGAAATGTCACAATTCTTGTAATTGTAAAAATAATGTATGTGTGTCGAGTGCTAGTGAATTCCCAGAAGGAAGAACTGGCGCTTTTGAGAAACAAAAGGCCAGATTATTTTTATTATTATTATTGTGCTTCACCAAAAAGTCACAGATAAGGAGCGATATGTGAGCAGGTGCATTGTCATGGTGCAGCATCCAGGTTTTGTTTGTCCATGCATCAGGCCTCTTCCTTCGCACTGCCTCACACAAATGCTCCAGTGGGTCCAAGTAAAACTCTTTATTGGGTGTCTGACCATGTAACAAGCTCATGATGAACGATGTTGTACCAGTAAAAAAGGATAACATTGCCTTCACGTTGGAGAGACTCTAACGTCCTTTTTTTAGTTGGGGTTAGTTCCATCTCACTGCTATGACTGCCGTTTGTTTCAGCATCATGGCCATACACCCATGTAAAAGTTTTTCACAGTTTGAAACACACTTCAGGCATTGTTGCACTTAAAGATCTTTCACTGTTCATCGTGCAACAAATCGCCAACACATGTTCTGTCATGTATGTGTACTTGTACCTTGATAACTTAGTGACATGACGTGATGCAGCCAGTGTTTGACTAAAGCTCAAAGTCACCACTACACAGTGCCCCCATCATGATCACACTATGCCAGCTCATTAGCTAGCTATTTTAAAAGTTTGGTGTCTTTTTTTACTGACCTTGTATAAAGGATTTTAATCCCGTCAGCACGAAAGATCTCCCCTGAGAAAATTCAGTAGAAATCATGAGAATGGGTGAGTTAATGTAGACTACTAATCCATTCACTATGAGATATCTCATGTAAGCTGAAAATGATTAGCCACTCACTTGATGTAGAGCTGCCTACTTCTTCCATAGCCTTTATCATTCTTTTTCTGTGTCTGCCCTCCTTTCTTCATATTTCTCCCATCTGTCCTGTCACTTCTTCTTGCTTTTCTTTCCTTTACAGTGGCATTACATTGAGTGGCAAGCCAAATGGTTTCCTGTAAGCCAAGAAACCATTTACTACGCTGGGTGGTAACCATATAACCAAACCATACGTGCTCCCTACGTGTCAACAAGTGGGTTGGTGGAGGATTAGTGCCCCTCCCTATAAAACAAATAACTCAAAGTCAAATGGCCGCCCCTTGCGGGATTGTGGCGTCTGACAATAGATAGATAGATAGGATTAGCAGGATGAATTTGGAAAAGGAGAATGTCAGATGTTTTGAAAGGAGTGAGTACAAGTCAGAATGTAATAAACTTTACTGTATAGAGATCAGTGTATGACAGTGACCTGTATACTCATTAAGCTTTCTGGCACTTCTTCCTTACCATATTTTTTCTTCGTATGGCATATTAATACAGTATTCACTTTTTTTTTTTTTTTTTTTTTTAATTAACAGATGAACAGAGGAAGGGGGGGGGGGGAAATCCATGCACCAGATTACAGGTGTCTTCCATTCATGAAAAATCTGTAACAATTGGACTTGAACTGCTGGTAGTTGAAGTTTGGGGGAAACTAATCTGGGGGAGCAAGTTCAAAGGAGAAGCAGTTAAGGGAATAAAGGAATTCTCATAGACAGAGGTTCTGTAAGTCATGGGTGCAACCAGATGCCCGTATAACTTCGGGGAAGGTGTGGAGAGGTGGCACAAACGATGCAGCTTCGTCTGAGCATTTCCATAAAAGTCTGTGTAAAATAATACAAGGGAGGTAACACTCAATCTTACTTGTCAAGGAGGCAGTTCATGTGTAATTGCAGGGTTATTAATTATTCTTATACCTTTGTTCTGAATCTTGTCCACGTGTTTTAGTGCAGCCTCTCCACATCCACTGTACATGGGTGAGCAGTATTTGAGCTGAAGGCTCACGTGACTAGTAATTTATAACTAATTGCACCTCAGCGAGGAAGTTGTGGATTCTGTATAATAATCCAAATTTCTTTGCAGCAGTTTTAGCAAGTGATGTAAAGTGAAAGGTCCAACTGAAGGTACTGTTAAGTGAAAAACTAAGAATTTAAATACTTTTTAGAGGTGGAAATATTGGTTGCATTGAAAGTAATATAGGAATCGGGCAGTACCTGCCAATTAGTAAATTGGATATGTTTGGTTTTCCTAGCAGTAAGTGAGACAGTGTAATTTTATCCCCATTCAGTGATCTCATAAATCTTGATTTAAATTGCTGTGCTGAATTAGGACTTAGAGATGTGAAACTTTGTGAATGTTTGGTTATGTGTAAAGGAACTAAGAAGCATTGAGTAATCTGCATATGAGTGAATAAGATTATGGGTGACAGACAAAAGATCATTAATGCTCATGAGGAGCAGGGTTGTAGCCAGGACTGATCCTTGTGGCACATTGACATTAATTGAATGGAAATTGGAATATACATCATCTATGTTTACCCCTATCTTTCTGATGCTGAGATATAAGATCAGTGGAAGAGAAGGTGATAGGCTATAGCAAGGGAGTGAATAGCAGGGAACGGTGCCAAACACTGTCAAAAGGGCTGTTGCATGGGTTTTTCCATGTTGGTCAGTTGATTGATGGATTGTATGAGTAATGAGATTGAATATATCAGCAGTGAATCTTTCGTGGCAAAATCTATATTGTACATCCCTGTTGAAGTTGATGGATTCAAGATGTTTAACAACATGCATATTAATAACAGTCTCAAATAGTTTACCAAGAGAAGATGTGGTAACTGTGGGTCTGTAACCAGAGGGATCAGAGGAACTTCCTTTCTTTGGAGCTGGATGGATGTTGGCTTCCTTCCAAGAATAAGGGAATGAAAAAGCACATATGCATAGTCTAAATAATTTAGCTAGAACAGGAGCAAGTTCTGGGGAACACATTTTCAAAACCATTGGAGGAATTTCATCTGGACCTGAAGCTTTGTTGGTTAGTAAATTGTCTATCTATCTATCTATTGCCAGACGCCTCAATCCCGTTTGGGGTGGCCACAAAACAAATCACCTCCAAGTTGCCCTGTCCCCTGCCATTTCACTGCCCTGCTCCCAACTCACACCCCCCTCTCTCATATACCTCTCCACCCCATTCCTCCATCTCATCCTCAGCCTCCCCCTCCCTCTTCCCCCCTCCACCTCACTCACATACACTCTCTTTTTCAGTGTTTCACCATCCTCTCCACATGGCCAAACCACCTCAGTGTGTTCCTCATAACGCTTCCTATCACATCCACATCCACACCACAACGCTCCTTTATATCCTCATTCGTCAGCCTGTCTCTCCATGTGACTCCACAGGCTCCTCTTAAAAAACTCATTTCCACTGCTCTCACTCTTGACTTGTGTCCTTCCAACAACGTCCAAGCTTCACTTCCATACGTTAGAGTTGGTATCACAATACTGTCATGTAGTAACTTTTTCACTTCCATGCTCACTTCCCTATTTCTTATCACTGCTTTCAAAGAACCAGCAACCTTTCTTCCCTGCTGTACCCTTTCAAGCACTTCACCCTCCAAACCTCCATCCTTACTCATCACACTACCCAAGTACTTAAATGTACTCACATTTTCCAATTCCTCACCATCCAACCTCGCTGTACATTCACTGACTTCACCTTTCTTAAAGACCATCACTTTACTCTTCCCTACATTCACCTTTAGATTCCGTTTGTTACACACTCTCCCAAACTCATCCACCAAGCCAGCTCCCCTTCGTCTTCACTCAACAACACAGTATCATCTGCAAACAACAGTACAGGGAGTTTCCAAACACTATCCTCTCTCACCAGGGCCACTCCAACATCCACTACCCTACCTTGTACCTCTTTTATTACCCCATCCATGTGCAGATTGAACAACCATGGAGACATGACACATCCTTGTTTCAACCCAACTTTCAAAGAGAAAAATTCACTTAGTTCACCATCCACATGCACTGCAGCCTTCGCACCATCGTACATACTCTTCACAGCATTCAACAACTTCCCATCTACTCCATATATTCTTAACACTTTCCACAATCCTTGTCTATCCACCCTGTCATATGCTTTCTCCAAATCCATGAAAGCCGCATACAACTTCTTTCCCTTCTCTAGAAACTTTTCCACTAAAGATCTAAGAATGAATATCTGATCTACACAGCCTCTTCCCTTCCTAAAGCCTCCCTGTTCTTCTCCAACTAATTTCTCTGTTCTTTCTCTAACTCTGTCAATAAGTATCCTACCATACACTTTTCCTATTATACTAAGAAGACAAATGCCCCTATGATTACCACACACTTCTTTTTCCCCTTTTCCTTTGTACAAGGGAATAATTATACCTGACTTCCAATCCTCCGGGACTCTACCTTCCTCCCAGGCCAAATTGTCTGTGATAGATTTTATGTATCTAGTCTGTATCTTTAATAGAGCAGTTTTGGGAGTCATGTGATAGTACCGGAATGTTCTGATTGACATCCTCTAAAGTAGACTTTCTGGCAGATGTACTGAGACGAATGTTAGCTTTCCCACAGAGGTCATTTGCAGTGTTTCCACATGAACATGTTAGTGGGGGAATGGGTGATGACATGTTCATGTTACAATTGAAAGAACTGAGAGTTGACCAGACTATTCTTTTGTCCTTGGTATTATTTAATAGTTTGGATGCTTGGTTGTAAAGGAAGTTTTATTTGGTGAGATTTATTACTGCTTTTGCATGGTTTCTGGCAGTTTTAAATTAATGGAAGGATGCGGTAGTTTTAGTTTAAGCAAGAATTATATGCTAAAGGCATTTGGGTAGTTGCTTCGGCACATTTGCAGTTGAACCATTTTGGGAGTTTGATTTTTTAGAAAATTGTTGATGGGGTATGAACAGTTCCATACCAACTTGTTTTAAGTTAATGTGGGTCTGGGTAGAAGTGATGTCAGTGGGGAAGAAAGCCTGCCGTAGAGTATCAGCTAGATTATTTTTAAATCCATCCCAGTCTACCTTATTATACTGCCATTAGGCTTGGGGCAACTGTTGAATGAGGCTTTGATGAGATTATGGTCGGTTTTTCATTTACTCAAACTGCACCATTATAAAAAGACATTAATAACAGATAAGAGAATATAAGATTTGCCAGTAACCCTTTCACTCTAGTGACACATTTTCTGTTATCTGGCAAATTTATATGATATCTGGGCTACTTAATTCAACTAGGGAGAGAAGTTTCAAACTGGAGGGATTAGAAATAGCATTCATGAACCCCATCACAGCTAGTGGTCCATTTGAAGTTGAATAAGATCACTGAGTGGCAGCACGAACAAAATAAAATATATGTCATCAGACTAGAAGGGGATAATACATCTCTGTTGAAAAGGTGTTAGAAAGTCTCTTAAACTCATGAGAATTCAGCCTATAGGCTTTCTGTTTTATGAAGGCGGTTTGGGTGGGGCCTTCTACGACCTCACACCACTAGCTCTGTTGCCACATCGCCGCCACACACGTGCTTCCCCCCCCCCCTCTCTCTCATATTTATATTTATATTAACTACTTTTTTTTTTTTTTTTTTTTTTTTTTTTTTTTTTTTGATGGGCAAGCTTCCATGGCAGGAGACTGACCAAGTATGAGCCGCACACAAAGGCTATCTCCCGTGTCATTCCACTTGACAATGTCGTAAAATCAACGCTGACAAGTCTTACCGGATTTATACTGTACTATAGTTTTTTTTTTTTTTTTTTAAATTACTGTACATCTATACGGAGTATTTAAAATTCATTTATAAGTAGTTACTAACTTAAAATAGGAGAGAGAGAGAGACAGGGAAAGAGAGGTAAGCAGGTGTAATTACATGTGTGTGGCAGCGGCGATGTTGCAACAGAGCTAGTGGTGTGAGGTCTTAGGCTGCCCCACCCAAACTGCCTTCATAAAATAGAACGACCTTAGTATGTTGTTAGCAATGTTTACTACTATGAGTTATGAGAATGAGAAATCGACAGTCCTTATAGAGAAGGCACAACATAGAGTAATACAATGGAATTGCCTGTACCTGAATAGTACACTTGGAGTTAATGTTTCTGGAGAGATATATCGCATTGTTTATACAGACTTCAACATGCTTGCATGCATTGGCCTTGGTCACCTAATGGCAGCTGTCCACACTGTATGATCTATGGCAACACCCCTATTCAGTCCCTTATTCCTGAGGTCACACTCTGTGACTTTGTCCCTTGTCTTTTTCGGTGTGCCTCTCGCATCCGTACCCTTGATGTTCACACATCTCACCTACTGCACCCAATTGTCATCCTCTGTCCTCTCAACATGCTCAAACCATCTTAATTTGTCCCTCCTCTTCACAACACCAATATATTCCAATCTCATTCTTCCTCTCAGCTCTTCAGTCATAATTCTAGTCCTGTAGGCCTCACATTCAGGGACACACTACACATCCATCTGATCATTGTCATTTCTCTGTGTTTGAACCTATGAATATCCTCTCCCTTTACCACCCAGGTCTTGCTACCATACTGCATTATACTCAGACACAGGCTACAAAGATCTCATAGCACAGAGGGAGAGCCCTCTCAGTGTTACAGCACCCCTTACTTACCTTAGCTACACCTGCAGCACATAATATGTCCCTCAAATAAAAAATCATCCAAACACTCAGAGACTCTTCAGCAAAATCAGTCCTTTCACATCTGACAATCTGTACATGGTCTCTCTGATACACCACACACATGAAGTCAGCATTATTTTGTAATCTACCTCTAATACCACTACATTACTTATCTGAAACAGTGCACAAGGTGGAGTTACTTTCCACACTGTTGTGGCAAACTGCACACGGCCACACTCCCCCTGCATGGACAGTACTGGCACCGGCCCTAGATTTCATCCCTTTCGTTTTTATCTGCATTTACTCTCAAATTATTGTGCCCCATTCCATCTGTCAATATCCTGAATCTTCCCACCGCTTCATCAATCTCCGCAGCACCAACCTTGTTGTTCCTGAGGAAGAGGTCATTGCCACTAACCTGGCCAATTATTGTGGTCATCTTTTGATTTTCCCTGATTTCCTTAACAAAAGAGAGAGAGAGAGAGACTGGAAACCCTTGTGACAGCCGCACCAAGGCTCAAATCGCTTGCATATGTTTGTATAAATATTGTCTTAGCAAGTGATAAGAGGGAGAGGGATTCAGATTTCGTGTGTACTTCCTCATTTACAGAATTTCCTCTTATTGTTTTCTTTTATAACCTGTGGATGTAACACAAAAATGAACGAGAGAGAGACTGGAAACCCTTGTAACAGCTGCACAGAGGCAAAATTTGCTTGCGTACACTTGTGTAGATATTGTCTTAGCAAGTGATAAGTGTGGGATGCAAATTTCATGTGAACTTCATCTTTTACTGAATTTTCTCTTATTATTTTGTTTTATAGCCTACAGATGTGACTCAAAAATGAATGAGAGAGAGGCATAGAAGTAGCAGGCAGAGGAAAGGAAAGGGAAGAGAGAGAGAGAGAGAGAGAGAGAGAGAAATTACGGTACTCCTTATGACAGCCACACAGAGGCCAAAATTGCCTGCTTGTGCTTGTGTGAACATTGTCTCCACAAGGAGAGAGGGCAAAGGATGCAAATTTCTTATGTATGTCCACTTTTACTGAATATTTTGTATTTTACTGAATTTTCTTTTATTGTTTTCTTTTATAACCTTTGGAGGTGACACAAAAATGTTTATAGTGTGACACATAAGTAACAGGAGGAGGAAAGGAGAAAAGAGGAGAAGTCGGAGAAAAATAGAGAGGAGGAGTGAAGTGAGACAGATAATGTTGTGGTCTGTCAGTGTGAGATTTTATAATGGAAAAACACATCCCTGTGTATAGAAGACTGGTTTGCATGGTACCCTGAGGTGTACTGACAGTTGATAAAAATGTTTACTGTGTGGACACATAAGCATGATACTTTTAGAATACTGTAACTCAGTCCTTTAGACACTCATTGTACTTGGTATAAACATTACCAATTTTAAGAACCTTATGGGGAGCACTTGCTCTAAAAACTGAGATAATTGATATCTGATGACCGTCATAGGCATACATTCCTGTCAGGTATTGGGTTACATCTTTAGTTTTTCATTCATTCATTCATTGCCAGACGCCATGTATCCCAGACAGGGTGGCCAAGGGCTTAGAGTTAACTGTTTTACAGGGAGGGACACTAATCCTCCACCAACCCCACTTTGACGTAGGGATGCCAACAGCATCTGGTGTTCCCAGGCGGTCACCCATCCAAGTACTAACCAGACCCAACGTTGCTTAACTTCGCTGATCGAACGGGAAGCGGTGTACTCAACGTGTCCCCCAAGGCTCTGTTTTAGCTCTGGTAATGTTCTTCATGTATGTAGATGATTCAGTGAAAAACGTTACCATTGGCACCTGCAGTACATGAATATGTTTGCTGATGATGCAAAAATTTTAAGATGTATTAAGGACAGTGTTCCATGTAGAGTGTTGCAAGAAGACATCACTAGACTTTTTAAATGGAATAAAAACAAATGGAATTTGAGTTTAATGCAGAAAAATGCTTTGTGTGATGCAATTTGGGAAAACAATAAGAGACTTGAATGGGAATATAAATTGGGAGATAACAATCTGCAAAAGTCTGAAAATGAAAAATATCTTGGAATAATTATTAACCCATAGTTGTCACCTGCAGATCACATAACAGCAGGGTTAGGAAAATGTATGTTCAGTTAGCTAATATGAGAACAGAATTTAGCTGTTTAGATAAGGACATGCTAAAGAAAATAATCATTAAAACATATCACACCAACTCTTGAATATGCAGTACAGTAGTTATTGTCCCCTCCATGAAAAAAAAAAATTAATAATAAGATTAAAACTGAGAAAGTGCAGAGTTGTAACAAAATATCCCAAGCACAAAAGATGTAATTTATTATGAAAAGCTAAAATGATTATACGTGCCATCACTGGATGAAAGAAGAGTGAAAGAAGATATGATAATGCTTCACAGATTTGTAACTGAGGAAAACTATGAAATAGCAGCAACAAGAACATAAAGATGTTGCAGTAGCACATTACAGAAGATATGAGGAAATAAGGATGTGATGAAGCCTAGTTTTCCAAAAAGATCTCTTGACAAGTAGAATTGCCTACTGGACAAGGTTGCGCATGCTAAAAATATTATAAGTTTAAAGGAATGTATGATAAAATAAGGAAAGAAGATGAGACATTATGAGTTTGACTCAGTCCTGTTAACCCATTCGGTGCCAGAGCCTTTGTCGGCTTTTGTGCCTACAAGTATATTGCTGAGGGTCTGAGCTGCAAAGTTATCTAGAATGTCGGCCTTTTTCAACGTTCTTTTTTTTTCCATGGATAGACCTGAAAACTGGTCTAAATAAGCCTGGTGATAGTAAAAGTGCTCACTTCAGCTGTTTTCTGCCCCAAAACAGGCTTTTTGGTCCAGCACACCCAGATTTGCATCAGATGGCTACTTTCAGCTACTGCCAGGGGTTGATGTGGATAGATAGTCCACTAAGTGTGGAGTGGGAGGCTGCATGGAGTATTTGTAGTATGGAAACACAACCAGGTTTACGTAATGCAGCCAAAGTCAAAACTACGATGATGGGAAGTTGGGGTTCCGTGCTAAAAGTACATATTTTCACATTCACGTGTTTTTATATTATATTGGTATAAGGCACTATAAATACTCTCATAAGGCATTATAAACACTCATGCTGCACACAGTCACATCAGTTACGGTAAATCACTTATTTCTTATTTTCCTTACATTACATGATTATATGATTTATTTCTATTTACTTAAATTTACTTATATTCCTTTCACTATATACACCATTTATGCATCACTGTCAGTTAGTTCATCACCTGGAAGTTCTCCAGATTCGACTGGAAGTCGGGAGTAAGCACAATATCTTTGACAGCGTAGCATGACCCAGATATGCGTCAGATGGCTACTTTCAGATACTGTCAGCGGGTAATGTGGACAGATAGTCCATTTTGGTGTCGAGTAGGTGGATGCATGGAGTATTTGTAGTATGGAAATGCAACCTGGTGCATGTAATGCGGCCACATTTGAAACTGTGATGATGGGAAGTTGGGATTCTGTGGTAAGTTTACGTATTTTCACTTTTTTTTTTTTTTTTTTTTTTTTTTTTTTTTTTTTCTAATAGTTGTATAAGGCATGGGAGGGGAGGAGGGATGCCATTCATCCCATTTTCTGTCACACAATAAGGGCAGAGTCAAAGAGTTTCATGCAAATGTGAGAAAAACTGTCTGTATATATACAGACCCGGCAATTAAGGGTACTGTGAGTTAGTCCGTATGTATGCGGATGTGGCAATTTTGACACTGTTGGTTTGTCTGCATATATATGGACACAGCACGGAATGGGTTAAAATACTGTACTTATAGGTGGGCATGCATGTGCGCGTGCCCCCCCCCACACACACATACGGTCTTTTTGATGTCTCTCTCTCTCTCTCTCTCTCTCTCTCTCTGGGGAGCGCGGTAGCTCAGTGGGAAGGTGTCAGGCTCGTAATCGTGAGGTTGCGAGTTTACGCCCTGCCCAGTGGCTGCTGTGCTGGAAGGGGTAGCGCTCTCCTGTATCCCTAGCAGGGCTATATGATCTGATGAGGTCTAGCTCAGGAATTAATCCCCTTCTCTCTCTCTTTCTCTGTCTCTCTCTTTCTCTCTCTCACAGACTTACTTAGTGTTTATGATAGAATTGTTAATGTGCTGTGGGGGAGTGATGGTTGGGTAGATTTTATATATTTGGACTTCAGTAAGGCATTTGACAGAGTACCACATGAGTGGTTGATTTGGAAATAAAAAAAATATTGGTGGTATTGAAGGCAGTTTATTGAGATAGCTGAGAAGTTACATTACTGGTAGACAAATGATAACTATGATTAGAGATAAATTTTCATTGTGGATAGGAGTAATTAGTGTTGTGCCCCAGGGAGCAGTTTTGGTACTCATAATGTTTGCAATATACATAAATAATATACCAGATGAAGTTCAGTCATATACTGTACTAATGTTTGCTGATGCAAAAATGATGAAGCATAATGTAAATGAAACAAACTGTAGGGAGCTGCAAAAGGACCTGGACCTACTATACAGATGAAGCCAGTAATGGAAGATTGAATTTAATGCTAGTAAGTGTAGGTGGGGGTGCTCCCATCCACTCACTCGATATAGTGCTGCTTTTGGGTAACTGCCCTTTCCTTTGTTCCTTCTTTCTTTCCTTCTGTCCTCTTGTGTCTTTTTTTCCTTCATTCTTCCCTCTTCCATCTGCCTGTGGGTGACTCTATGCTGAGTGACAAGCCAAATGGTTTCCTCTACACCAGGAAACCATTTACTGTGCTGGGTGGTAACCATATAGCCTACTTATGGTGCCTGGTGGTTTAGTGGGTAATTAAGGTGCTCCAATCAGATTGACCCTGTGCAGGTTTATATCCAAGATGTGGTTGGGGTTTATTGCTCACTTAATGCCACTCAGGGATGAGTGAGGCTGGTCACTCTCATCTTAAATGTCGGGACCCAACTTGCCTAGCCCCAGGTTCCTATGCTCCTCATGGGGCAGCACAGGATTAGATGATGATGATGATGATGATGAAGTGTAATCTGATTGAGATGGGTGTAAGCAAGGGAAAACCAAAATTGGACTATAAAGTGAGATGGAAGACACTGCTAGACAACACATGGAGATTGACTTGGGTATAATACAGAAATACAGCAGCATATTTTTTTTTTTTTTTTTTTTTTTTTTTTTTTTATGTGACCGACTCTGGGCATAGGCTTCACAGCCTGATTTCAAGGCCCAGTAGTCCTCCTACGTACTGCACACCTCTACATGTCACCACTTCGGCGTTAACACCCACCGTCCATACTGAATACATGCTAGGGCTGTCTCATACAGGACTGGTGTATTGGTATTAGCGGCGGTAATTTTACGACATGTCGGCGGGTCTTCTGGTAGATCAGTAAAGCCTGACTTTTATGAAATTCAAATCCTTAAATTGTTCCCTGCCCCAGCCGGGATTTGAACCCAGGTCCGTCAGGACTGCAGGTCACCTCTCTACCGATTGAGCCACCGCCTCCCCCATAAATAAGATAACCAGCAGAGCATACAATATTTTCTATTTTTCTGTCTGTTTATTGTCTCACCGACTTCCATACCGCTGTTCCTCTCACACATCCACCATATCCCTCCACCTTCTCCTTGGCCTACCTTGTCTCCTTCCTCCTTCAGATTCACTCAGATATACTTTTTTTACCACTCTGTTGTTATCCATTCTCTCCACATGACCGTACTATTTCAGTACACTCTCTTTGATTCTGGTGTCCACAGACTTCCTCACTCCACATCTTTCACTAATCACATAATTTCGTATCCTATCCACTCCCTGCACTCCACATACATTCCTCAGGAGTCCCACCTCCAATGCTTTCACTCTTGACTTTTCATTTTCATTCCTATCTATCTATCTATTGCCAGACGCCTCAATCCCGTTTGGGGTGGCCACAAACAAATCGCCTCCAAGTCGCCCTGTCCCCCGCTATTTCACTCCCCTGCTCCCAACTCACACCCCCCTCTCTCATATACCTCTCCACCCCATCTCTTCATCCCATCCTCGGCCTCCCCCTCCCTCTTTCCCCCTCCACCTCACTCACATACACTCTCTTCGTCAGTCTTTCACCCTCCATCCTCTCCACATGGCCAAACCACCTCAGTGTGTTCCTCATAACGCTTCCTATCACATCCACATCAACACCACAACGCTCCTTTATATCCTCATTCGTCAGCCTGTCTCTCCATGTGACTCCACAGGCTCCTCTTAAATAACTCATTTCCATGGCTCTCACTCTTGACTTGTGTCCTTCCAACAACGTCCAAGCTTCACTTCCGTACGTTAGAGTTGGTATCACAATACTGTCATGTAGTAACTTTTTCACTTCCATGCTCACTTCCCTGTTTCTTATTACTGCTTTCAAAGAACCAGCAACCTTTCTTCCCTGCTGTACCCTTTCAAGCACTTCACCCTCCAAACCTCCATCCTTACTCATCACACTACCCAAGTACTTAAATGTACTCACATTTTCCAATTCCTCATTTTCATTTTCATTCCACACCATGTTAAAGTTGGCATTAACACTCCTTCATGTAAGCCTCGTGCAGTTGCGACACTCAAGCCTCTGTTTCATATTAAGGCCTTCATAGCACCAGCTAGTTTCCTTCCTTGTGTCATTCTACTTCTCACTTCATTTGTGCATTTTCCTCTCTTTTCTGTCACTGTACCCAGGTATTTGAAATCTCTCACCAATTCCAGTCTCTCTCCATTCACTGCAACATCACACTGGGAGTCACCTTCTCTCTCAGTAACCATCACTTTACACTTTTCTACATTTACTCTCAAGGCAAAATGCTCACAGACATCAGCAAAACTCTGCACTAGTCTGTCTAGTACTCAAATCCTGTAAAATACGAATACAGTAAAACCTCGATATAACGGACTTCAGTAGACTGGAATTTGCTTTTATCAGACTCGAGGAGCTACTGGACCAAATTCCTAAATATAGTATCAGAAAAAGTCCGATAAAGCCAGAAGCAGTCCTGACTGCCTGACCACTTCAGGTATGTTCACCACAATAAGGTATATAAAAGACATGTTTATCAGTGTACAGTACACTATTATTATATATATTATACCATCTGATTAATGTACTGAAGTTATAAGACAGTATAGTACAGCAATGGTAGTCTATTGCCAGACGCCTTAATCCAATACTGGGTGGCCACAAACAAATCACCTCCACATCACCCTGTCCCCCGCCATTTCACTCCCCTGCTCTCAACTCACACCCCCCTCTCTCATATACCTCTCCACTCCATCCCTCCATCTCAT
This sequence comes from Coenobita brevimanus, assembly GCF_032717465.1. Taxonomy (NCBI): domain Eukaryota; kingdom Metazoa; phylum Arthropoda; class Malacostraca; order Decapoda; family Coenobitidae; genus Coenobita; species Coenobita brevimanus. The sequence continues at coordinate 40,713,358 of NC_136966.1, forward strand.
CCTCGGCCTCCAACTCCCTCTCCCACCCTCCACCTCACTCACATACATTCTCCTCGTCAGTCTCTCACCCTGCATCCTCTCCACATGGCCAAACCACGTCAGTGTGTTCCTCCTAACGCTTCATATCACATCCACATCCACACCACAAAGCTCCTTTATATCCTCATTTGTCAGCCTGTTTCTCCATGTGACTCCACAGGCTTCTCTTAAATAACTCATTTCCACTGCTCTCGCTCTTGTGTCCTTCCAACAATGTCCAAGCTTCACTGCCATATGTTAGAGTTGGTATCACAATACTGTCATGTAGTAACTTTTTCACTTCCATGCTCACTTCCCTGTTTCTTATCACTGCTTTCAAGGAACCAGCCACCTTTCTTCCTTGTTGTACCCTTTCAAGCACTTCACCCTCCAAACTTCCATCCTTCCTCATCACACTCCCTTGTACTTAAACATACTCACATTTTCCATTCCCTAACCATCCAGCCTCACTGTACATTCACTGACTTCACCTCTCTCAAAGACCATCACCTTACTCTTCCCTACATTCACCTTTAGATTCCGTTTTTACACACTCTCCCAAACTCATCCACCAAGCCTTGCAGCTCCCCTTCATCTTCACTTAACAACACAGCATCATCTGCAAACAACAGTATAGGGAGTTTCCAAACACTACCCTCTCTCACTAGGGCCACTCCAACATCCACTGCCCTACCTTGTACCTCTTTTATTACCCCATCCATGTACAGATTGAACAACCATGGAGACATGACACATCCCTGTTTCAACCCAATTTTCAAAGAGAAAAACTTACTCAGTTCACCATCCACATGCACTGCAGCCTTCGCACCATCATACATACTCTTCACAGCATTCAACAACTTCCCATCTACTTCATATATTCTTAATACTTTCCACAATCCTTGTCTATCCACGCTGTCATATGCTTTCTCCAAATCCATGAATGCTGCATACAACTTCTTTCCCCTCTCTTGAAACTTTTCCACTAAAGATCTAAGAATGAATATCTGATCTACACTACCTCTTCCCTTCCTAAAGCCTCCCTGTTCTTCTCCACCTAATTCCTCTGTTATTTCCCTAACTCTGTCAATAAGTATCCTACCATACACTTTTCCTATTACACTAAGAAGACAAATGCCCATATGATTACCACACACTTCTTTTTCCCCTTTTCCTTTGTACAGGTCTCCCTCGTTTTACGTTGTATCGTTTTACGATATTTCGCATTTATGATCCTTCTTCTTTAGTACCAAGTGTTCATTTTACGATTGAGCTCCCTCGCATTTACGACTGGGCATGTGGAAATCCCGCGTTCACAGAGGCGTTTGAGAGCATAGAGAGGGGCATGGAACTTCTCAGGGAACGTGACTGCAACCCAACTCGGAGTGCAACAGCTACACATGGTGTGGATCAAACCCTAAAACCTCACAAGGAGATGCATGAGGCCAGGAGGAGGCTGCCAAAGCAAACAACAATTTCCAGCTTCTTCAGACCCACTGCTAGTCCATCTGCCTCTGCTACCACTGAGTCATCCAGCCCTGCCACCCAAACCTCCACCACCTCTCATTCTCCTGAGTCACCCACCCCTTCCATTCAAACCTCCAACACCCCTGCTTCCTCCCTTTCCACCTCTTGTGTAGACGAGTGATGGGCTTTGGCCCAGGATGTCTCCTAGCCTCAGAGGAGACATTAAGGCATTACGTCCTCCAGCCTCAGGGCGGACCGACTAAGGGTGGACGGAGCTACAGTACAGTAGGAGGGTACATAACAGTACAGTAGAGTACAGCTGTATTTCATGTTGTTTTTGCTATTTCATGTCTTTATGTTTGCAAATGTACATACATATGTGATTCAGATGCACTACAGCACATAAAAAATCATCATTAGTATTGCATATTAGATCACTTGTATGGGTCATCGGTTCCTTATACACGAGTCCAGGAACGCATCCCTATTTTTCCCGTTAAACCTTAATTTCGCTTTACGATATTTTGGTTTACGATTGCCTTTCTAGGAACGCATACCAATCGTAAAACGAGGGAGACCTGTACAAGGGAATAATTATACCTGACTTCCAATCCTCCGGGACTCTACCTTCCTCCCAGGCCAATCTGCACATCTTCCACATCCATTCTACTACTATCTCTCCCCCATGCTTCAGCATTTCACCACACACTTCATCGATTCCTGGGGCTTTCCCGTATTTGACTTTCTTCATTGTTTCCACAACTTCTATCCTATTGATTTCTTCCAGTCTTCTCACCTCCCTCCTTCTCCAAGCCATTCCCCAGCCACTTATACTCGCATTACTTCTGTTCTCTGTTTTACAATTCCTTAAAGTGTTCTCTCCATCTGCTCACTTTTTCTCCCTTCTGCACTAATAATCTACCATTTTTATCTTACACTTCCCTGCTAACTTCACTGCCACCCTGTCTTACTCTCTTCACCTCTTTTCAGAACATTTTCTTACAGTCCCTCCACTTTACACTCAAATTCCTTCCAAATTCCTCATCCACTCTCTTCTTACTCTTACTAATCTTTTCGCATTTCTCTTCCTTTCTACATATAACTCTCTCTTCCGCCTCTCAAATTCTTCCACGCCCCTATTTCTCATCCACTCACTATATGCTTTCTTCTTTTGTGCCACAGCCTGTCTCACCTCTTCATTCCACCACGCTGTTCCTTGCACCCCCCTCCGTCTTCTCTTCACCCCACACACCACATCATGTGCTGCACATATTTCTTCTGTGAATATCTTGCACATACCTTCCACATCCCTCATCTGCTCCAATTCATATCTGCCCAATCGTTCCTCCACTTCTCTCTTATATTCTGCCTTTTTCTCATCCTCTTGTAACCTTTCCACTCTCCTTGAAACTACTCCCTCCCGTTCTTCCCTTCATCTATTCCTCCATCTTACTTGGATCTTGATTCTGGCCACCACCAAGTATTGGTCAGAAAGTCCACTCCCCCAACCTCTATAAGCTCTTGCATCCATTACACATCTTCACATCCTTTCATCCACACACACATAATCAATCATTGCCTTCATTTCAGTCAGTTCACCACCCACCCTTCTCACCACTCGCCATGTATATCTGTGGATCATTTTGTGCAGGGTATTGGCTATCACCAACCCCCTCCCGGCACAAATGTCCACAAACACATTGCCATTCTCATTTACCTCAGCAGGCATACCCCACTCACGAACTGTTCCATCCACCTTCACATTCCCTACTTTACCAGTCATATCACAAATCAAAAACACTCTCTCATTCCTTCCAAACTTTTCTGTGGTAGTCAAAACGGTTAAAAAACCATTCATGTGATCCGGACTAATGTATGATATATCAGGAAAAGTCTGGATGTCACTTTTATCAGAATTTCGCAGTTTTTGGAATGGTTTGGGTCCCGATTAGTCCATTGTAGTGACGTCTTACTGTAAATGAATTCAAATATGCATGTGCCATCACACACACACACACACACACACACACACACACACACACACACGCACGCACGCACGCACGCACGCACGCACGCACGCACGCACACACACACACACACACACACACACACACACACACACACACACACACACACACACACACACACACACACACACACACACACACACACACACACACACACACACACACACACACACACACACACACACACACACACACACACACACACACACACACACACACACACACACACACACACACACACACACACACACACACACACACACACACACACACACACACACACACACACACACACACACAATTCTGTGTTCTTGTATTCCAAGAACAGTTTTCTTTAAGGAAGGAAAAGACCCAATCTGATCTTTTTAAGGTAATATAACCTGAAAGAAACAGCAGCTTTGACCAACTTCCATCAGTTAACTTACCTAAATCTGTTGAGCCCAAATTAAATTAATGCACTGCCAACATAACACAATTTTACCCAACCCATCCCAACCCAACTGAGCCCAACCTAACTTTAATTCTCATGCTGCAGGTTGTTGTGAAGACAGAAGATGAGGAGTCACTACTGGATCTGGCTGCTTTAGGTCGTGAAGCTGGTCTGACTGTGAGCCTCATCCAAGATGCAGGTCGCACACAGATTGCTCCCGGCTCCCGCACTGTTCTAGCTCTCGGCCCAGGACCTGTCTGTCTCTTAGACCAGATAACAGGTCATCTGAAGCTCTATTGAAAATGCACACACACACACACACACACACACACACACACACACCACTCGCCGGCTCAGTGGTAATTCTCTTTCCTAGCATCTGCTAAGACAGTAGTTCTTGCCGTGTTCGGGATGCAAAAAGTTTAACTGACGAAGTGGGTGGGTACTGTCCCCCTTGAGCAAGGTGATTGGTGTGTGCATGTGTGAAGGTCAAGGCTTTAACGTTAGATCTGACTATATGAGCTCTCAGATCTCTTCTGGGAGAGTAAAAAGTTGATAGTCACAACTATCACATGATCCTGACCGACCCGGTGAATTACACACACACACACACACACACACACACACAGCAACTGATGTATGGCCTATGCCTTGTTACAAAATAAATGTGATAGATGAAGCAGTGGTACTTTCTTTTACCCGTTGTGTACTGGCAGACTTTGGACCCTCGTGGTGCTGGCCATTTTTTTTTTTTTTTTTTTTTTTTGCTAGATAGGTTAGAAATGGTGAGAAAACATGAAGAACAACCATAAAAGTACTCACAGAAGCCATTTAGGTCGATTTTGAGGTTGATTCTCCCTGAGGAGGCAGCTGAAAACTTCGGAATAATGCCCATAGACGGCTGCCACCGACACCCTTTGAGTTGAGGTAGATCGATCTTTGTTTTCTTCATCGGTAACTATGCTGTTCGAGCCAAGGGCACTCTTGTTGAGTATGTAGATAATATAGGAAGTGGGTACAGATGGGGGAAGGGTGCGTGTGTGTCCATGCCAGTCATCTCCCGCCAAATTTGAAAATTTGTGTGTTGACGCCGGTTGTAATTGCAGACCGTACAGGTACGGCTCCAGAACTGTCCCCAGATGTAGGCACTGCCGTACCCATACGGCTCCAGCACTCGGTGGGTTAATACAGCTTATCCAATTTATCCCCAGGTACAGTTGTTAAGCACTGATTGTAGGAAGACCATAATTCAACTTCCAGTTGGGATGTTAGGCCACTGAGAAGATTGAATATGCAGAATATTACAGGACAGTAAGTTTCAGATCACAGGTGATGGTGTCCAGTAGGCAAAAGTTAGATGGCCACCACTCATCTAGGATACTTCAATAAGTTGTTATTACTTTTTCGTTGTAGCTGTTACTACCCCCACAGTCACCACTTTTAGGCAGGAGGCATTCAGCTTCAAGTAAATGGTGTCAACATTCGTGCTGAAATTCACAGTTACATATATTATCACATCTTTGATCTCATTTTTACCTACAGTTTCCAGTAAGTGTTGCAAAGTAAGTAGCTGGTTTTGGCACTTAGTTTAGCTCGGTGGTTCCCAAATGTAATTGTTCTGTGGCCTCCTTGGACTAAATAAAATCTGTGTAATGTACAGGGAATAAACTGTAGCATAAGTCGAGCAGGGCGGTACTCCCACTGTGGATGGAAAGCTGATAACAGAGAGAGCTGGAGCTCCCGTTTCATCAGCCCTTGGGACTAGCTTCTGACTATCCTTGTCAGCTGAACTTTATCAGTGTTTCAGTAACACACAGCGTAGGACAGCATAGGCTCTCTAGTACAAGTTCCTCTAACTTTCAACACCAAATTACATGCACATTACACACTACACTTTCTATTCAAAATTACAATAAAAATGGCGTCGCATTACCAAGCACCGGAGTCCCCAGGGTTGAAGGGGGCGGGGACCATCAAAGCCTCCACCATCCGCCCCTCTCCTGGTGACGACCAAGCGAGATGCCTCGAACCAATGTCTGACTCACTTCTTCATTTCTGCAACATTTGTGGCCTTTCCTCTTAACTTTCTCTCTATTGAACACCATCTCTCCTCCTCTAAACCTCACCCTCTCTTCCTCACTGAGACTCAGCTGTCTGAGGTGACTGACAGCAAACCCTTCTCTGTATCCTCCTACATTCTCTATACTCATTTTAATGACAAAGGAGGCTGTTGTGTACATGTACGAAACGACATACCTTGCTCTCTTGTTCATGAACTTGATCTTCTGACTTCGGCTATCCAGTCATTCTCTGACTATAAGAAGCGAGATTTGGTAGTTAGGTAGTCTCGTAGCTTCTTCACGTTTCTCGATGTTTACGGTAGCTGGTTCTGGTACGAGTCAGAGTTGCCAGTTTGCCTGCTGTTTGTGAGCGTAGTTTTTCGTAATAATGCATTAATTTTTGTGCTCTTTTTCTTTATAATGTTTATGTGATTGCTTGTTAATTATACAGTTTAATTTAAGTTTGTATGCTAAATAATTTACAGTGTTATGTAATGTAGGAAAACTCTGGCATGGTTTGATGTCTCCTTATAGCTACTGAGCGGGGTCCTCTTTCGAGACCGGAACTAGAACACACAAGAGGAACAGAGCATAAAAACTCCGCAGACCAACCTTACACATATATTGCTTTAATCTCGATTTTCTTAAAAAATACAGCAAGTATATACAATATAGTTATTATGGACAATGTCAGGCTCTTGGTACATAATATTTACAGTACACAATACATACAAGAGCAATCACCATCAGTCAATAATATTCACTAATAATACATGGGAATTATAGGCACAGTCCATATAGTCCTTCCCGTACAGTTCTAGTGTACCACTGGTTCATTGTAGCCTACATTAAAGGTGTCACTGTGATTCAGTCTTTTCTGTACCACTGATATAAATAAGCCACGTAATACAGACACCGTCAGTCCTTGACCGGTAGGGAGTCACTGTTATTGCACTAGTGGGTTTTCTTGGGCTTCTGAAACCTGTGCTTATCATAGGTGGCGCCCGGGCGTAGGGGGCGGGTCCTCGGGCGTGCCCTCCCGCAGGGGACATGGGACTACTGCCGGAGGTGAGGTCGCCTGTGTGTGGTCACGTTCCGGGGTGCAGGGAGGCCTTTCCTTAGTGGGGCCTTGACCTGCCAGGTGGCCTTCAGGGCTGGGGCCAAACAAGGCTAGGAGCCTCACCTGTTGTCGTCTGCTCCTGGTGGAGGGTCGGCGGTGGGACGGGCTTGGGAGGTCCCACCCTGGGATCCTGGGTGTGTCCCTGGTTGGCTGGGGGCTGCAGTCACAACTAGGCTGGACCACTGTCAGGAGTGACCTGCGGCGTCCCTTCCGGGTGGCATCCGTCAGTACCGGGCATCGTCCTGGGACGAATCGTAGGGTGTGGACTCCCTCTCCTGGGATTGGGCCCTCCCACCACTCCTCAAAGGGCAGCTCCTCCTCCTCGGGACCACACCTGTGGGGAGAGTGGGAAGGGCGTCCCGTGCGGCCTCTGGGGGGTAGGTGGGCCACACCAGGGACTCCTTCCGACAGGGAGGCCCTAGAGACTGCGGACGAAGGGCGTACAGTGGCTGACCCTTCCCCGACGTGGACAGTGGCCAACATTGCGGTTCCATAGCCCCTGAGGGCAGCAGCAGAAGGGCATATAGTGGCCGCTCCTTCCCCGGTATGGACAGTGGCTGATACTGCGGTTCTGCCTTTTCCTGGCTTGCCAGCCGACGTGAGTACAATGGCTGTCACGTCCAACCCGGGACGTACAGTGGCCACCACCGCGGGGCTGGTTCCAGGAGTGGCTGCAGCAGAAGGGCATACAATGGCCACTCCTTCCCCAGTATGGACAGTGACCAATACTGCGGTGCTGCGGGAGGCAACAGCAGAAGGTCATACAAATGCCCGATCCTTCCCCGGTGTGGACAGTGGCCGATACCACGGTGCTGTCTGGGACTATCAGAAGACAAGACCCACCCCGATCCTGGCGAGTGCTGGCCCAACTGAGCTGTACTTGGCGGGGACTGTTTGGTTGTCTCTGGCCGTGTTGAGGGGAAGAGGGGCGTAGGGCCATTCTGTGCCTGGGCCTGTATCGCTCGGACCTGGTGCGCTCTCTTCCTGCCCCTTCGTGGTCTCCTTCTGGGGTGGGGGTGTGGTCGTGGCTCCGTCCTAGGTGGGATGTCTCCACGGGGGTGTGTATTTCACTTTCCACGCAATTAAGTTGAAAATTAATTACATGTGTGCAAGTGAGGTGGAGGGGGGGAGGGAGGGGGAGGCCGAGGAAGAAATGGAGGGATGGAGTGGAGAAGTATATGAGAGAGGGGGGGGTGTGAGCTGGGAGCAAGGCAGTGAAGTGGCATTGGACAGGGTGACATGGAGGCAATTTGTTTTTGGCCACCCCTTACGGGATTGAGGCGTCTGGCAATAGGTAAATAAATTACGTCAGTAATTATCGATGGACGGCTTTGGAGTTAATACTGGGAGAAGATTTGTTTTTGTTATGCTACGTGTTCAGAGCTCAACTCCTTGTTCTCTGAGCACGAGCGACTGATTGGGGTTCCCTTCAAGGCCAGGTCTAGAGCATGCAACTACAGGAATGGGGTATAAAAACTCGGGACAACCAACCTTACACATATATTACCACAAAGATGTACAGTGCTGGACACGACACAATGCACAGTCTAAACACACTAACAAAGACACAGTGGACCCGAGTGGGGCTACCAGTGACTGGGCAGCTGCAGGTGTCGACCAGGTGTGGGAGGGGTCTCGTCAGGTGTGCCCTCTCACAGGAGGCACGGGACCACTGTCAGGAGCCGGGTCGTCTGATGTGGGCTGCTTGGTGGCGTAGAGGGAGTCCTTTCCCTGGTGGGGTCTCAGTGGGTGTGTCAGCCCTCAGGACTGGGGCTGAACAGGGAGAGCAGGCTTACTTCCCTATGCCTGCTCCTGGATGAGGACTGCTCGTCGGTGGGGCTGGGGAGGTCTCGCCCAGGAGTCATGGGGATGCCCTTGGGTGGCTGAGGGCTGTGGCCTCATTCGGGTCGAGAGGCCATCATGGGCTGCCTGCGGTGTCTTTTCCTCCCGGAGTCTGACAGTGAGGGACGATGTAGGGGCGTTGGCTGCAGTGAGTGTATCCCCAGGCTTACTACAGGGCTACTCCAGATCCTCTCCACCTGCAACTCCACTGGGGGGCTAGCTTTGTGGGGACAGCAAGAGGGGTGTCCCACTTGGCCTCTGGAGGGGTGAGGCGAGCAAGGGACGTTACCCTTGAGGGGCGTCACAGGGGTAGTGGACGAGGTAAGAACAGTAGCCATTCCCTCCCTGATGGGCACAGCTGGTGCCGCCGTGGTTCGGCTTGTGCCTGTAGGGATATCAGATGAGGGAAGGACAATGGCTGTTCCCTCCCTGACGGATACAGTGGACGCCGCCGCAGTTCTACCTTGCCCTGGGACGGCAGATGAGAGAAGGACAGTGGCCGTTCCCTCCCCAGCAGGTACAGTGGACGCCGCCACTGTCCTGCAGGGGGTGGTAGATGACAGGAGTACAGTGGCTGTCCTCTCCCCGAGGAGTACAGTGACCGTTGTTGTGGTTCTACATGGGATTGTTAAGGAACAAGGCCCACCCTGATCCTGGTAAGTACTGGTCTGGCCCGAGAGTAGTGCAGCGGGGTGGTGCACTTCCCGCAGGCTCCGTTGAGGGGAAGAGGGGCGTCTGGTGACAGGGGACGTATGCCCGTTTGGCTCGTGCCCTTTCCGCACCTCCCTGTGGTCTCCCCTTGGTGCTGGTACTTCACCACCGTCGTGGTCGGGAAAGTCATGTCCCCGTGGCTGGAGATGGTAGCTGTTGGAGGTAGTGGTTCAGTGGGTCGGCGTGAGGTGTTGAAGGAGGGAGGTCCAGTGGTGGGTGAGTTGGTTTGGCTCCTGGTGCTGGTTATAGATTACGCTGAGGGTGGAGGTCTGTGGGGTCCTTTGCAGGAGGTGCAGGAGCTGAGGTGTCTCCCAGAGGTGGTGTTTTTTTACCCTCGACAGGAGTCCAGAAGATCACCCATCAGATCTTCATCTCTGGAGGCACGGAGTGTGGTGACTGGACAGTGACTCCCGGTTGAATGCTGGAGACGGGTGAGGCAACCTGGGTTTTATGATGTCACTGGGGACAGGTGCTAATCCTTGCCCTGGTGGGCTTGGCCCCTGGAATTTTCCACTGCACCTGATTTATTCTTAGGGTTATGGGGGATGTGTTGGGAGTGGGGGGGAAGGGTGGAGGTGGGTGGTTCAGGTGGTGTTGGGGGTATTGGGGATGTGGGTGAGGGCGTGGATGCATATCTGGCTGGTGGTCGAGAGCCGGCTGGATCTGCTAGTGATGGTGGTGAGGACAGATGTGGGTGGCGAGGAGCTGGGGCCACGTGGTGAGGTGGCTGGGTGGGGATGTTTTTTTTTTTTTTGGGGTGGTGGAGTTTTTGTGCTAGGAGGGTGGGGGCGTGGCAGTGGTTGAGGATGAGGAGCTGGTGTAGGATCTGGCACAGGACATGGGTGTGGAACGAGAGGTGGATAGGGAAGGGGAATGTGTGAGTGTAGGGCTGTCAGTGGTCTGGTCAGGTGCAGGTGGCGTGGAGCATCGGTCACATTGCAGGGTGGCCAGGGGTGGGTGGGGGGTCTCCCGGTTGGGTGGTGTGGCCTTTGTGTCCTGTGGTGGTGGTGTGGCAGCGGGTGGTGAGGTGGGAGGTGAGGTTGCAGGGGGTACGTTGGGGGTCTGTGGGGATGGTGTGGAACTGGTGGAAGGTAAGGTGGGGGATATGATTGTGGAAGGGGAATTGCGTGAGGGTGAGGAGTGAGATGGCATGATGTAGCTGGTGCATGAGTCAGGTGTGTGGCCGGGGGTGGCGGGTGGTTGGGTGGCGTTTTGGGTGGGGGAGTGAGTGTGGCGTGGTTGGGAGGTGTCGGGTGGTGACGGAAAAGCCTCAAGTGGCGGTTGCGGTAGGTACGCGGGGTGTTGTGGTACTGAATTGTTACTTGGTAGGGGTTGGGGACATTGATAATTGTATATAGTCCTATGAACCGTGGTGATAGCTTGTTGAGGACCGGTAGTTGGGCTACCATAACTGGCTTGTAGGGACTGGAGGGGATGATGTCAGGTTGAAGGTCTTGGTGTTTTTGTAGGTATTGCAGTCGGCTCTTGAGGTGGTGAAGGGGGTCGGATGTGAGGGATGTGGAGGTGGGCTGCAGGTGGTGTCGGAGGGGTAAGAGGAGAGGGTTTCTCTGAACACTCGTTCGTGAGGAGTAACGCTGTCTTCCCAGGGACAGGTGTTCATTTCCCACTGAACAATCTTTACATGGGCTGGCCAGTCCCCGTCTCTCGTTTTTTCTATCCTGGCCTGCAGATGGTTGAGGAGGGTGCAGTGGCTTCTCTCGCATATCCCGTTCCCTTGGGGCCAGTAGGGGGAGGAGTGGGAGAGCTGGTATCTGAAAATGGCGAGTTCCATATTTTGCTGGTAAATTCTGGGGCATTATTTGAGTGAAGGGCTTGGGGAATGCTGAAGTAGGGGGAGACGTGGCAGACAAGGGCGTCAGCCACGGCCACGTCATGGTGTTCTTTGGTCGGGCAGATGATCAGGAATTTCGAGTACGTGTCCACGAAGGTTATGATGTACTCATATTTGTAGCCAGCTTTAGGCAGTACAGGGCTGACTATGTCCACAGACAGCAGTCGCCATGGTTTGTGGGCGGTGATGTTTCCTGAAGGGCCAGGCATTCGTGTGATATCCTTGCCTTAGTGTGCAGGTCCGGCAGGCCTGAATGACTTGTTTGGCCAAGTTGGAGTGGCTGGGTGTCCAGTACATGTCATGAAATATCTGCAGTAGTTTCTTGTTGCCGAGATGAATGCCGTTATCCGAGTGTAAGTGGGTCATTGCGTCAAGGGCGGCGCCAGGGTTGAGCACTATATGCCTGAACTGAGTGAACAGGTGGTCGCCATGCTGGTGGAGCTTAGAAAATACTTGGGGCGGTATCCAGTTGGGGCGATCCTTGTTTTGCCACTGGTGTAGGAGGCTGGTGGCGGTACTGATGGAGTTAATGGGCAGTCGGGACAAGGCATCAGCGTTTGTGTGTAATTTGCCAGGCTGGTATGCAATCTCGAAGTCGAACTCTTCGCGAGTTTCCCTCCTCCTCATTAGCTGGCGTTGTGGGTCTGGGACTGACATAGCCACTATAGGGACTGGTGGTCGGTTGTGGTGGTGACGTGAGTGCCCGAGAGGTAGGCTCAGAAGTGCTCCAATGCCCATATGATGCCTATAGGCATTCTCGTTTGGTGGTGGTGTAGCTTTTCTCTGCCTGGTTGAGGGTGCAACTAGTGCAGGTGATTATGTGCTCTCGCCCATTTTGGACCTGGGTAAGGATGACGCCAATCGCTACTAGGGATATGAAGGTGTACAGGTGAAAGAGCAGGGTGTAGTCGGGGAATGCGATGATCGGGGCAGTGATGAGCTTGGCCTTGAGGGTGTAAAATGCTGTAATGTGATCGTTTGTCCAGGTGAAAGGTTTGCCCTTTTTCATCACGTCGTGGATAGGCCTTGCGATGTTTGCGAACCCTTTCACAAGGTGTCGGTAGTAGGACATGAGCCCATTAAAGGCGTGGACTTTGTGGACATCTCGTGGTAGGGGGAGGTCTGTGATAGCACACAGTTTGTCAGGGTTGGGTGCTATGCCTTCCTTAGAGATGATGTGTCCTAGGAAGGAGGATGAATCGTTCAGTCAGGACGCATTTTGACAGCCTGAGTTAAGGCCGGCCTGTCAGAAGCAAATGAAGACTTGGTTGAGGCGTTGGAGGTGGTTGGCCTATGTCCAGCTGAAAATGATGACGTCATCATGGTACGCCAGGCAGATTTCCCAGGTAAGGCCGGTGGGAACTGAGTCCATTAGCAGGGAAAATGTAGCGGGGACGTTGCAAAATCCAAAGGGAAGGATGCTGAATTCATAATGCTTCCCGTTGCTGGTTGAGAAAGCTGTTTTCCCCCTGTCCTCCGGGTGCACAGGGACTTGCCAGTATCCTGACTGGAGATCCAAGGTGGAAAACCAAAACACTCCATACAGGGAGTCGAGGGAGTCGTCTATCCTGGGTAGGGGGGTGGCATCTTTTGTGGTCATGTCGTTTAGTCGTCGGTAATCCACACAGAAACGGATGGTGCTGTCCTTCTTTTTAACTAGGACAACTGGAGAGGACCAAGGGCTGGTGGATGGAGATATGACACTGGTATCGAGCATTTCCTGGACCTGCTGGTTTTCCTCAGCCTGTTGCTTGGGATTTTTCTGCCATGATGGTTGACAAATGGGTGGTCCTGTAGTATGGATTTCATGTGCCAGGTATGTCGGCCAATGTCCACTGGTCCTGACGAGAAGAGGTCTTGGAGGTCCAGGAGGAGGAGTCAGAGGCTGTCAGCCTGGTGTGGTGAGAGGTGTTCTGGTAGGGGATGTAGGGTGGCAGGAGAGGAGGGGGGGCACACATGGTTCAGCTTCTTTCATTTCGCCAACCACTAATCCTCTGGGGAGGATGAGGGGGGTGGTGGAGATGTCGGCAATGTGTACCGCCCCGAGGTAGGGGGGTGGAGGAAAGTGGGGGACAGCAGACAGGAGATGGTTCCAAAAAGCAGGTTAGGAGAGAATAGGATGGAGGTTCCGGTGGGCCTGTTCAGGTGAAGCCAGACCTCGTGCTGAGGGGGAATGGTACAGGAAGAGGCGATGGCAGTGGGGAAAGTGGTGTGTGGAGGAGTGGGAGAGGTAAAGGGGGATAGGGGACAAGGTAGAGGACATGGCAGGGGGAGGGGTCAGGGCAAGGGAGAAGGTGGAGGTGTGCACTTGCAGTGTGGCTGGGAGGGGTGGTCTGGAGGCTTCTGGAAGTGGAGACGTCACTTGTGACAGTTGATGTTGGTAGGTAACTTCTGCAGGAGGTCCAGGCCCAAGAAGCCATTGTAGGCACGGCAGGTCGAGTCAAAGATGATGAATTTGTGCTGGATGGATACTTTTTGGTGGGTATCGGCATGCAGGGCCCAGATTTCCCCAAGTATGGGCATCTACGAGGTGAGCTGAAGTGGGGAGAAGTGGACCGAAGGCTGAGGCGTGGTGGGAGTAGAAGTGACTGTAGAGGCAGGATCTGGCCGTTCCCGTGTCGACCAGTAGCCTCGTTGTTACTCCATTCAGCCTTATCTCGTCATAGACTAGGGGGCGGTATTTTTGTGAGGTGGCCCCCGACACTGTGGGAGGTGTGGGGGAGTTCCTAAAATTCCAGCTGTTGTGGGACGTCTTCTTCGTGCTTCGCTTCCCGTGGATCAGTGCAGTCGGTTGGTGGTGCATTGTCCTTGGTGCACTCGTCGTCTAGGGAGGAGACTTTGCAGCGCCCTTGGGTAGTTGGTCCGCACCAGGCAGCTTTTAGCTGTTCACGTATGTCGTGAATAGGGCATCGGTGACTACAGGCGGAGAATTCCCATGGGTTGATAGAAATGAGGTTAGTATTCTCTTTAGGGGCAGGATGCCTTTTGGTAGGGAATGCCATGGGTATGGTGAGTGGTGTTTAAGAACTTGGATGGGTGGGGGGCGTCTGTGTTTTGGGGTGTAATGCCCTCTGTGTTGGGAATTTGATGACTGTACTGATGTGCTGTGGGATGGTGTGAGCGGCTAGAAGGCGTCTAACCAGCTGGACGTCTTTGTTGAGGTCTCCCATTGGGTCATAGATTGTGAAATGTTCCCTTATGGCACTGGGGAGGATCCTCAACAGGGTATTAAAGATACTTTGTTCCCAGGTAGCCGTGTTGGTCTCCTGGTAAGCGGAGGTGACAAGTCGCCTGGCCTGGATGAATGTGTCATCCAGGTTGCCGTCGTAGGTGAGGGTGTTGAGCTGAGGTAAGGCGATGACTTTCCCTAAGGATGGTGTGACTGCTTGGGTCACGATATGCTTGAACTGCACCCATGTCAGTTCTGGGACGACCTTCGTGGCGATGCTTGACACTGTTTTTACCAAGTGTGGTAGAGTGACTGCTATCTCCTGCCTGTTGTGCTCGAATCCAATGTCCAATAGCGATTTGATCGTGCACATGTATGTGTCTATGTTACATTGTTCATGGTCAAATTTTGGCAATTGTACGTGTAGTTTGGCCGTCATTTTGTTAGCCTTTCCCTTTTGTTCCTTGTTGCTCTCTGACTGGATCAAGAACCACTGCTAGCCACCAGTGTTATGCTACATGTTCAGAGCTCAACTCCTTGTTCTCTGAGCACGAGCGACTGACCTGGGGTTCCCTGCAAGACCGGGTCTAGAGCATGCAACTGCAGGAACAGGGCATAAAAACTCTGGTCAACCAACCTTACACATATAATCCCACAAAGATATATCACCGAGGGCAACCCAACACCCCCAGAAGGAGCCCACAGAGGAGCATATACAGCGCGCCTGGACTCCGGGTGACAGGGACATAAGTCCACCTGGGCTGAGCGCCCCTATGACCCAGAGCTCGCCCGCTGCCACCATAGCAGGAATACGAGACTATCATCTGGGCGGGCCGACCACCGACAGCAACGGGGTGGAGCTATTACTCTAGCTCCAGTCAGCACCCCTGAGACGGCCGGTAGCAGCTCAGCCTCCTACAGGAGACGGGCTGCAGCCGCTCTGGAGATAACAAGGAGATGGCCAGAAGCTGCTCTGAAGGTACCCTAAACGAGACGGCTGGTAGCTGCTCGACCCTTCTACAGGAGACAGCCTGCAGCCGCTCCAGAGGTAACGAGGAGACGGCCGGTAGCTGCTCTGAAGGTGTCCCTCAAGAGATGGCCGGTAGCCACTCGATCCTTCTACAGTAGATGGCCTGCAGCCGCTCCGGAGGTAACGAGGAGATGGCCAGTAGCCGCTCCCGCCTTCATCAGGAGACAGCCGGTAGCCTCTCCGAAGGTGCCCTTGAGTCGGCCTAAAGCTGCTCCCTTCCCCAGGCCACAGCCAGTAGCCGGGCCTTAGCGACAGCCAGTAGCCGTGCCCCTAGAAGGCCACACCCAGCAGCCAGGCCCTATGACAGGAGACGGCTGGTAGCCACTCCTCCGTCAGGTGCTGACTCCTGTCCACAAAACTACAACTCGGAGGGAGATCCCAACCTGAAGGAGCATTGGAGAGGCCCTGTAACTGCCACTGGGCTCTTCTCACTGCAACTGGTTCCTGAGAGGACCCACCTGACGGACCCTGATGGAGGCCGATGCTGCAGCCCACTCCTGACAGCATCTCCAACCGCCGGAGACCGCAGCCCCTGGGACCTCCAGACTGCCCCCAGGACCCCCGGATGGGACATCCCTTCTCCCCGAAGCCGGAGATCTTCGTCCTCCATCAGGCGCCTGAGCGAGAGGTTCAGGCAGCTTTTTGGTCCCAGCCCTGAGGGCCAGACTCCTCCCCCAAGCCCTGAAAGTGTGGGACCCTTTGCCACCAGGAGCCCCAGACGAGAGAGGACGCCCCTACGCATGATCCCGTGGCCCCTGAATACGGAGGCCCCTGGCAGAACTCAGTCCCGTTAGTAGTGAGGCTGAGTCGTCTCCGCTGCCCTTGTACCTGACCACCAGTACACCCACTCCCGGCAGTGAGTGACAGTGAAAGCACAGTGTCAGTGACATAGTGAAGTAAGGGTAGAACAGAGTGTCAGAATATGGAAAGTCAGTGCGCGAAACATCAGTAATAATATAAAAGGAAAGGTGGAATAAGTAAGGTAACAGTGAAACAGTGAACATGGCAGGGCAGTGAAATAAGGGTCTATCTCAGTGAACATGCTACCAGATAGTGACACCGCCTCACATTAAGATCACACAGAGGCCCCAGTGCAAGAGTAATAATTTACGACCCAGCCGACAAACCGGTTAGCCTGCCAGCAGTGAAAATGGTGCCACAAACTCCACCAGTATACAGAACCTAGACTTTCCCAAAATAATAGTGTTTAACTTCTCTGCCATAAGTGCTATTCACTTTACTCGATCGTGTCCTAAGTAGTATCTGTGCGATACTAACACCCTGTATCTAAGCCATAGAATTATAATTGTCCTGCATAACTGTATTTGTGACATCTACCCGTTCCACTGTAGAAGTTGTAAGGTTGTTGCCTTGAGTTATTGTGTCCTGCCTCTCTCTTATTTGTCTAAGCTCCGGTCTAGAAAGAGAACCCAGCTGCACACTATATAGGCGTTAGAGGGACGGGAAGCCGACCCTAAAACACCTAGCATTACACTGGTGGACCGTGGTGGTTCTTGACCCGGGCATATGCGAGAGGTAATCAGGAAATACCGGCAAAATGGCAACCAAACCGCATGTGCAATTGCCTAAATTCGACCGTGAACAGTATAATGTTCACACATACCTGGCAATTATTAAACCTTTGCTAGATATCAGGTTCGAGGATGACAAGCAAAAAATCGCGGTCACACTCAGGCTACTGGGCAAAGCGGCAGCTAACATAGCACCCAAGATCATCCCGGGGCTCACCTGGCAGAATTTTACGAAACTCGTGATTCAGGCAATCACTCCATCACTAGGTAAAGTGGTGGCACTATCCCAATTGGATAACCTAACCTTTGATGGCAATTTGGATGATACTCTAATCCAGGCCAGACGCTTGGTCAGTGCTGCCTACCCGGAAGCAGATGATGAAACCCGGGAGCAACACACCATTAATACTCTCCTTAAAGTGCTCCCCAGCATGGTCAAGGAGCACTTTACAATCCATGACCCTACTGGAGACATGGATAAGGATATCCAACTGATACACCACCTCCTGACCTCCTGCCCTACACCCCAGCAAATCAACGTGGTGAAAAAGTTCCCCACGAACATCCCTGCTCCCCAAGTCAAGCCACGTCCGCCTATGCCCCACACCAGCACCCAGCCTGCCTAGGGTGCACCCCACCCACCGGTGCCCCAGTCACAAGGAGGATCCCAACCTCATTCTGGTGAATCCCTGGGAGTTCTCTGCTTGCAGCTCCGGGTGCCCACTCCACGATATCAGGGACCAATTGAAAGCTGCCAGGCGAAAAACCACCACTTCAGTCCGACGTAAAGTCTCCTCCCTATAAAACGAGGAACCAGAGGACGAATCCGCACCCACGGAGACTGAACCCAGGGAACTGGAGCCAGAGGAAGAAGAAGGAGGCCCCCAACAGTTGGATTTTTAGGACCACCCCCGCACCTTCCCACAGTGGTGGGGGCCACTTCCCCCAAATAGCGTCCCCCAGTTTACCACAAGATGAAGCTGAACGGGGTGAAAGCCAGACTTCTGGTAGACACGGGAGTGGCCAGATCCTGCCTGTATAGGCACTACTTCTCCCGTCACAAGTTGACCTTTGGCCCGCTATTCCCGATGGCTACTCACCTTGTGGACACGGGGGATGGCCCCCTGCCAATCTGCGGGGAAACATGGGCCCTGCGCGTTGACACCCATCAGCTGGCGTCGACACATCATAAGTTGATTGTGTTCAACTCTTCCTGCCGCAATTACGACGGATATTTGGGGCTGGACCTGCTACAGAAGTTGGGAGCCACCATTGATCGCTGCAACAGACAGCTCCAATTCCATAATCACCCGACCCCCCCTCCCTCTCGGGCCGTCTGCACCTGCATGCCACGGCCCCGGCTGGAAGACTCCATGCCCCCCCTTCTCTCCCCCCCCCCGATCTCCCTTCCCTCTCCCCCCCGCCCCCCTCTCTTTTCACGCCACCACTTCCTCCGCTGTTACCTTTCCCCCCCACCACGAAGCCTGGGTGCCCCTCAACCGGCTCTCAGATACATCCATCCTATTCTCCCTGCTCCTGCCACCCATAACCCTCTCGGCCCTGCCTCCTGCCCCCAACCTTCCTCCTCCCTCATCACACAGCAGGCCAAATTGCCAACCTCGCCCCCTCACCCCTCACTCTCCCTAAAGGGTTCATAATTGGAGAGATGGAGGAAGCCGAGCCCTGTGCCCCCTCCCCCTCCCCCGCCCCTCTGCCCCCCATTCCCGACCATCTCTCTGCACACTAGTCAGACACCCTCCGCCGCCTCCTCCTGGATTTCCAGGATCTGTTCGCTGCAGGACCGGCCGATATTGGACATACCACCTACCTGGCTCACGAGATCCACATGACAGGCTCACCGGTCCGACAGCAATCCCAGTGGAAGAACCCCAAGCAGTGGGAAGAGGAAGACCGCCAGGTTCAGGAGATGATTGAAGCCGGAGTCATCTCCCCCTCTACCAGCCCCCAGTCCTCCCCCATCGTCCTCGTGAAGAAAAAGGATGGCATGATGCGGTTCTGCGTCGACTACTGCATGCTTAAAAACATAACCACCATGGACGTTACTCCACTCCCACGCATAGACGACTCCCTAGATTTCCTGTACGGTGCCTCCTGGTTCTCCACCCTGGACCTCCAGTCAGGGTATTGGCAAGTCCCGGTGCACCTGAGGAGAGGAGGGAAAACTGCCTTCTCGACCAGCAACGGGAAACATTATGAATTTAATGTTTTACCCTTTGGCCTCTGCAATGCCCCGACCACTTTCTCAAGACTAATGGAATCTGTCCTCAGTAGTCTCACATGGGAGATCTGTCTAGCTTACTTGGATGACATCATCGTTTTCAGAAAACCTGGGCCGACCACCTTCAGCACCTCTGCTGGGTTTTCACCCAAATCCGACAGGCAGGCCTCAAACTCCGGCCCTCCAAGTATGTCCTGGCCGCCAGAACTGTCTCACTCCTGGGACATTTCATCTTCTAGGCTGGCATATCTCCCGACCCAGACAAGCTCCGCACCATCGCAGACATACCCCCACCACAAGACGTGCACGGAATTCGAGCTTTCCTCGGCCTAACGTCCTATTACCGGTGTTTTGTGAAGGGGTTCGCTCACATTGTCAAGCCACTCCATGACCTGACCCGCAAGGGAGAACCGTTCATCTGGATGGACGAGAGACGAGCTGCCTTCCAACAACTTAAGGACAAACTCGTTTTTGCCCCAGTCGTGGCCTTTCTCGACTATGCCCTCCCATTCCAGCTCTACACAGACAT
The DNA here is from genome assembly GCF_032717465.1 of Coenobita brevimanus. NCBI lineage: Eukaryota > Metazoa > Arthropoda > Malacostraca > Decapoda > Coenobitidae > Coenobita > Coenobita brevimanus. Next base: position 40,733,384 of record NC_136966.1, read on the forward strand.
TTCCCTAATCGCGATCGGCGCCGTACTGGCTCAAGTCCAAGAGGGCCGCGAGCACATCATTGCCTGTGCCAGCCATACCCTCAATCAGGCAGAAAAGAATTATGCCACCACTAAGAGGGAGTGCCTGGGCTTCATCTGGGCACTCGAGCACTTCTGGGCAAACCCATCAGGGACTCAAGTTACTATCATCACTAATCACCAGTCCCTCCAATGGCTGAAGCAGTCTGACACCCACAATGCCCAGCTCATCGGATGACGCAAAGCCCTGGAGGAGTTCAACTATGAAATCTTGTACTGCCCTGGCAAACTCCACACCAATGCGGATCTCCTCTCCTGGCTCCCCATCAATGCCATCCGCTAGAACCAGACCTCCTCCAGCAGTGGCATCGTAAGGAACGACCCCCCTGGATCCCCCAGCATCTCTTCAAGAAGCTATATCACCAGGGGGACCACCTGCTCACTCCGTCCGGGCATATCATCTTAGCCTGACACACCCTCGACGCCCTCCGACACCTTCATACTCACAACGGCATTCACCTGGGCACGAAAAAACTCCTGCAGGTCTTTAACGACACCTACTGGGCGCCCAATCCCTCCACCCTAGCCAAGAAGATTATCCAGTCTTGCCGAGCATGCGTCTTGCGTAAGGACATCACCCGTACCTCTGGCCCATCAGGACACATTACCGCCCACAAACCTTGGCAGTTGCTGGCAACTGACATAGTGGGACCTCAACCCCCGAAATCAGGCTATGGATACGTGATCACGTTCATTGATACGTACTCCAAATTTATCGTAGCCTGCACAGCAAAAGAACACACGTTGTCGCAGTATCTGATGCCCTGATTCGACACGTGTTTCCACAGGCAATCCACTCCGATAATGCACCGGAGTTCACCAGCAAAATCTGGGAGGAGCTAGCTTACATATTTGGCTATAACATCTCGCACTCATCCCCATACTGGCCCCAAGGAAATTCCATCTGCGAATGGAGCCATCGTACATTGATGAATCAACTCCATACCCGGATAGAATCCACCAAAGATGACGATTGGCCCGCCCATGTAAAAATCGTGCAATGGGGCATCAACTCCTGCCCCCGAGAGGACGGAATTTCACCGTACAAGCGAGTGTTTGGGGAAACACCTCTCCTCCTACCCCTTCGGCAACACTTACAGCCCCCCACCTCTACTTCCACATCTGACCCACTACAACATCTCAAATGGTGGCTAATCCACCTTCAAAACAACCTGGACCAGCACCCTGACACAGTCTTCAACCCCTACAAGCCAGGCGACACTGTTATGATAGAGCAACTCCCCACCCCCCCACAAGCTCGAGCCGCGCTTCATGGGGCCCCATACCATCATACGCATCCCTAACCCTTTTCAGGTGAAAGTCGAATATCACAACACTTCTCGCACTCTCCGAAACCATCACGTACGCCCCATTCACGCTCCCGCCTCCCCCGCCCCTGCCCCGCACCCTGCCCCACCCACTGTCCCCGCGCCGCTTCCCTCTACCTCCTAAGACTGCTACGTCTCCCTCTCGCTGTCTCTCTCTCCCTCCCCTTCCCCCACCGCCTCCACCTCACCCCCCACCTTGCCGCCTCACATCTCACATGATAGTTCACTGACACCACCAACTCCTCACCTTTCCCCCACCTCCTTGCCACCAATCGCCCTGTCCCCCACACCCAGCACCACATGCCCTGCCCACGTGCCAGCATCCCCTCAACCCACCCCATCCCCACCCCAGCCATCATCCACTTCTGGCCCCAAATCTCCCCGCCTGCCGCCCACACACACACTCTCAACCCTGCCTGCCCCATCCCACACCCCTGACTCCACCTGCACTGCCCACGCTCCCTATACACCACCACCCACTAGGCCTACACCCCACTCCACACCCTGTGCCATCCCCACCCCTATGACCCCACAACCACCCTCGCACACCCCGCACACTTCACACACACGCCGACACTGCACACCAACATCACTGCCCACACCCACCCTTAAAACAACCGTCACTTGCTTCGGCCGCCTCTCCCTCCCACCCGTGCGATACACCCACACTCCCACCCCACCCAGCTCGCTACAAAATCACACTCCTGCCCTTGCCCTAAATCATCTCATTCATGCTACACCAGTCCCAAATCCCAGCCACCTACACTCCCCAGAGACATTGAGCTGCATTACCCCGGCATAAAACCCTACACTTGATGTCCATCTCCAGCATTCAGCACAGCCCTGCAGAAGACAACACCTACCACCACGAGGATTCGCCGAGCCGTATGGGTGCCCCACTTCGGACGAAAACATCGAGTCCGTGGACCCCACCAGCTCCTATGACTCATCTGCTCCTCCACCGACCCACCCACCCTCTTCATCACCTGTGACGCTCAGCTAGATGAGAATCCTGCCACCACAGCCTGGCACGCCCTCCTCCAACACCTACAGTCAGTCTATCACACCTACGACATCAAAGTTTACCACCTCCAGTCACAGGGACGTGACTTTTTCCCAGAAGACGGTGGTAAAATGCAGTCTAGTATCACCGAGGGCAACCCAACACCCCCAGGAGGAGCCCACAGAGGAGCATATACAGCGCGCCTGGACTCCGGGTGACATGAACATAAGTCTGCCCGAGCTGCGTGCCCCTATGACCCGGAGCTCGCCCGCTGCCACCATAGCGGGAATACAAGACTACCTTCCAGGCGAGCCGACCACTGACAACCACAGGATGGAGCTATTACTCTAGCTCCAGTCAGCACCCGAGACAGCCGATAGCCGCTCAACCTCCTACAGGAGACGGCCTGCAGCCGCTCCGGAGGTAACAAGGAGATGGCCGGTAGCTGCTCCCGCCTTTCGCCTTTGTCAGGAAATGGCCAGAAGCCGGTCTAAAAGTGCCCTAAACGAGACGGCTGGTAGCCGCTCAACCCTCCTACAGGAGACGGCCTGCAGCTGCTCTGGAGGTAACAAGGAGACTGCTGGTAGCCGCTCCCGCCTTTGTCAGGAGACAACCAGTAGCCAATCTGAAGGTGCCCTTGAGTCGGCCTATAGCCGCTCCCTTCCCCAGGCCACGGCCAGTAGCCGGGCCTTAATGACGGCCGGTAGCTGCGTCCCTACAAGGCCATGACCAGCAGCCAGGCCCTACAGCAGGAGATGGCTGGTAGGCGCTCCTCTGTCAGGTGCTGACTCCTGTCCACAAAACTACAATGTGGAGGGAGACCCCAGCCTGGAGGAGTATTGGAGAGGCCCTGTAACTACCACCGGACTCTTCTCACTGCAGCCAGTTCCTGAAAGGACCCACCTCCGATGGAGGCTGATGCCGCAGCCCACTCCTGACAGCATCTCCAACCGCCGGAGACCGCAGCCCCTGGGACCTCCAGACTGTTTCCAGGACCCCTGGGGCAGGGCATCCCTTCGCCCTGACTCCGGATATCATTGTCCTCTGTCAGGCGCCTGAGCGAGAGGTTCAGGCAGCTTTTCGGCCCCAGCCCTGAGGGCCAGACTCCTGCCCCAAGTCATGGAAGTGAGGGACCCTTCGCCACCAGCAACCCCGGATGAGAGAGGGCTCCCCTACGTGAGATCCTGTGGCCCCTGAATACGGAGGCCCCTGGCGGAACTCAGCCCCATCAGTAGTGAGGCTGAGTCGTCTCCGCTGCCCTTGTACCTGACCGCTAGTTCGCCCAGTCCCGAGAGTGAGTGACAGTGAAAGCACAGTGTCCATGACATAGTGAAGTAAGGGTAGAACTGTGAGTGTCAGAATATGGAAAGTCAGTGCACGAAACATCAGTAATAATATAAAAGAAAAGGTGGAATAAGTAAGGTAACAGTGAAACAGTGAACACGGCAAGGCAATGAAATAAGGATCTATCTCAGTGAACACGCTACCATACAGTGACACCGCCTCACTTTAAGATCATACAGAGGCCCCAGTGCAAGAGTAATAATTAATGACCCAACCAACAAACCGGTTAGCCTGCAAGCAGTGAAAATAGTGCCACAAACTCCACCAGTATACGGAACCTAGACTTTCCCAAAATAATAGTGTTTAGCTTCTCTGCCCTAAGTGCTATTCACCTTACCCGATCGTGTCCTTAGCAGTATCCTGTGCGATACTAACACCCGATATCTAAGCCTTAGAATTATAATTGTCCACCATAACTGTATTTGTGACATGTGGCCGTTCCACTGTAGAATTTACCAATACACATGTATGGTTGTTGCCTTGAGTTTTTGTGTCCTGCCTCTCTCTTATTTGTCTAAGCTCCGGTCTAAAAAGAGAACCCAGCTGCATACTAGGCGTTAAAGGGACGGAAAGCCGACCATAAAACACCTAGCATTACAATATACAATGCTGGACGTGATACAATGCACAGACTAAACACACTAAGAAAGACACAGAAGACCCGAGTGGGGCTACCGGTGACTGGCCAGCTGCAGGTGTCGTCCAGGTGTGGGAGGGGTCCCATCAGGCATGCTCTCTCACAGGAGGCACGGGACCACCATCAGGAGCTGGGTTGTCCGATGTGGGGTGCAGGGCGGTGTAGCGGGACGCCTTTCCCTGGTGGGGCTTCGATGGGTGCGTCGGCCCTCAGGACTGGGGCCGAACAGGCAGAGCAGGCGTGCTTCCCTGCACCTGCTCCTGGACGAGGACTGCTCATCAGTGGGGCTTGGGAGGTCTTGTCTGGGAGTCCTGGGGATGCCTCTGGGTGGCTGGGGGCTGTGGCCTCACTCGGGTCGAGAGGCCGTCAGGGGCTGCCTGTGGCATCTCTTCCTCCGGGAGTCTGACAGCGAGGGGCGATGTAGGGGCGCTGGCTGCAGTGGGTGTATCCCCAGGCTTACTACAGGGCCACTCCAGATCCTCTCCAACTGCAAATCTGCTGGGGGGCTAGCTCTGTGGGGACAGCAAGAGGGGTGTCCCACTCAGCCTCTGGAGGGGTGAGGCGAGCAAGGGACGTTACCCTTGAGGGGCATCACAGGGGTAGCGGACGAGGGAAGGACAGTGGCCGTTCCCTCCCTGACAGGCACAAGGGGCACCGCTGCAGTTCCGCTGGACCCTGGAACAGCAGGTGAGAGAAGGACAGTGGCTGTTCTCTCCCCGGTGAGGACAGTGGCCGTTGCCAGGGTCCTGCTCCCTGTGGAGGTGGCAGATGAGAGAAGGACAGTGGCCATTTCCTCCCCGATGGGTATAGTGGACGCCGCCGCCGTTCTGCCTTGCCCTGGGACAGCAGGCGAGAGAAGGACAGTGGTCTTTCTCTCCACGGCAAGGACAGTGGCCGTCACCACGGTTCTGTTCCCAGCGAAGACTGCAGGTGAGGGAAAGACAATGGCTGTTCCCTCCGCGGTGGGTATAAGGGATGCTGCCGCAGTCCTGCAGGGGTTGGAAGATGAGAGTAGTACAGTGGCCGTGCTCTCCCCAACAAGTACAGTGGCTGTCATCACGGTTCTGCCTGGGACTGTTAAGGAACAAGTCTCACCCCGATCCTGGCGAGTGCTGGTCTGGCCCAAGAGTAGTGTGGCATGCTTCCCGAGGGCTTCGTTGAGGGGAAGAGGGATGTCTGATGACTGGGGACGTATGCCCATTTGGCTCGGGCCCTTTCCACACCTCCCTGTGATCTCCCCTTGGTGCTGGTCTTCCCGGTGCTGTTATTTCAGATTTAATATACTGCATAGCAACACACCGCCTCCCATACTCCCATTTTTCTCACTGCTGAAAATAATACAACTTATTGCAGTGTTGCATGACTTTGAGGCTGCTGCTATCATGCCCTGGCAACCAACCCCTCAACAGTGCGTGTGATTTCGTGTATGAGACGCATGTGATTTGTGTACAGTATAAATTCACGTGTAATAATATTTGTGTATAATAACTTGATTCCTGTAAAATATGATACGAAATCGGACACACTTCCGAATGGTAGGTTGCTAGGGTATGATAATGACCTCAGTGTCGTGCGCCATGATTATAGCAGGTGGTATTCCGCTATAAGGTCTTTGTATGGTATCTAATCAAGATTCGGTGATGCCAAATATACTATCGTCATCAACTAATTATGCATGAGTCTCAAAATCAGTAAATTTATTTTGCAAACTACGAACATTTATGGAAAATACATTTAAATATCTATTTCTCTGATGTGGCCTTCGAGATACTAGTTTTTCCCTGAATTTACGTTAGGCTACCTGCCTCCCCTGAGCGCTGTGCATGTTATGATGGATGTTTTTAGACCGACTTCTCGTTCTAAAGACACCAGCGACTGAGCGGGGTCCTCTTTCTAGACCGGAAATAGAACACTTACAAAGGAACAGGGCATACAAACTCGGCAAGACACCTTAACACATATATTGCCTTAGTCCAACTTCCTTACAATATACATACAATGGTACACTGAATGTGGATGGGGTAAAGTGACAGGTTAGTTAATATTGGTACAATATATCACATGGGTACTGTGCTTACACCTGAGTTACTTCACAAGAGAATATTACATAGATATGGTGACACTGTTCATACACTCGGTCTCTTTGGACTCTACGTGGTATATTGGTCTCTTGGCCACACACTAGTATATTATTCTGATTCTAGGGCACTTAGGCATTAACGCAGCACTCTGGATAAATGGGGGTAGGGACACTTTATGGGTGGTGTTTCTGTCTCACTCTTTCTATACCACATACAGTCACTGTCACTGTTGTCACTAGCATGACATTAGGGTCTTGAGGCGTCATCACTGGGCTGCTGAGGTCTGGGCTTACCTGAGGTGACGCCAGAGGGTTGGAGGGAGCCCTACTGGGAAGCCCTCCTGCAGAAGGCACGGGACAGCTCTTGGGGGTGTCGCAGCCCATGCGCGTGTCTGTTCTGGGGTTCAGGGAGGCACTTCCCTGCTCGGGCCTCGACCTGGTGAGAGGCCCTCGGGACTGGGGCCAAACAAAAGTCGGGCCTGCCACTTCTTGCTCCTGGCTGAGGGCTGACAGTGAGTGGGACCAGAGTGATCCCGCCCTGGGGTCCAGGGGCTGGTCCTGGGAGGCCTGGGGCTGCGGTCGCCTTTAGGTGGGGGTGCCATCAGGGGTTGGCCGCGGCACCTTGCCCGTGGGGCGTCCGTCAGGATCTGGTGTCGTCCAGGGGCAGGATGGAGGGCGTGAACCCCGCCTTCAGCGACAGAACCTCGCCACGACGCCTGGAACGGCAGCACCTCCAGGAACCACACCTGGAGGGAGAGACAGAAGGGCATCCCACGCAGCCGAGGGGTGGAGAGTGGGCTGTGCAAGGGACCTTCTCCTCCGGGAGAACCCTCGGGACTGTAGACGAAGGACATACAGTGGCCGTCCCTTCCCCGACGCGTACAATGGCCGTCATTGCGGTTCCACAGGCCCTTGGGGTAGCAGCAGAAGGACGTACAGTGGCCGTTCCTTCCCCGGAGTGTACAGTGGCCGTCACCACAGGTCTGCCTGCCCAACGGGAAGTAGCTGATGGACGTACAGTGGCCATTCCCTCCCTGGTACGTACAGTGGCCGTTACCGCGGTGCTACTCCCGTAGGAGGCAGAGGAGGTGGATGAGGGAAGTATAGTGGCTGTTCCCTCCCCGACGCATACAGTGGCCGTCATCGCAGTTCCACTCCTCCTGCCTTTGCCTGTCGGTGTGCGTACATGGCCATCACACCAGGGCGGGCTCCAAATGTGGCTGCAGCAGGACGTACAGTGGCCATTCCTTCCCCAACATGTACAGTGGCCATCGTCGTGGGGCTGCAGGGGGAAGCAGCTGAGGGACATACAGTGGCCGTTCCCTCCCCGGTACGTACAATGGCCATTACCGCGGTGCTGCCTGGGACTGTATCTGAAGCAGACCCACCCCGATCTGGGACTGTATCTGAAGCAGTCCCACCCCGATCCTGACGAGAGCTGGTCCAGCCAAGAAGTAGTCTTGCATCCCTGCGCAATGTCGTGGTTGGGCAGGTTGAGGGGAAGGGGGACACAAGGTCGGGGCGCACCTGAGCCCGTCTCGCGCTGAGCTGGCATCACACTCGCCTGGCCCACTGTGGTGTCCTCCTGGGGTGGGGGTGGGGCTGTGGCTCCGTAGTGGGGTGGGAGTTCTGGCAGCGGGAGCACGCATTTCAGTGCATTCTTTCTCCAGAGAGAACCATTCAGGAGATGGCCAGGGCGTGCGGGTCTGACTGCACTCAGGTGAACACCACCTTCTGCAACAAGGCTGGCTGCTGGTAGAAATCATCCCATGTGGAAAGAAGAAACTGAGAGGATGTCAAGAGGGTAAGAGGGGAAGAGCAGATTGACAAAGAAGAGGGAGGGAAAAGGAATAGAAGGGGAAGAGAAGAGTGAGAAGATAGGGAAGGGGAATTAGAATTTAGAGTTTTTTATATGGAGAAACGAATTCCCTGAGCTAGACCTTAATAGATCACATAGCCCCGCTACAGGTGACAGGAGAGCGCTACCCTACCTTTCCCAGCAGGGCAGCTACCCTGTCAGGGCGCAAACTATTGACCTTTCGGTCTCAAGTCAGGTGCTCTACCACTGAGCACCTCTGCCCCCAAAGGGAAGGGGAAGTGGGGTAGAATGGGGAACAGAGTGAGTATGAGGAAGAGTGGAGGAGGGAGGAGGGAATGTGAGGAGAGAAGAGAGAGGGACGTGGATGTGGGAATGGGAGGGGGGAGGGAAGTAAGAGAAAGAGGAAAATCTAGGATGGGAGAGAAGGAGGAAGGAAAAGCCAGGGATGGGAGGGAGGGAAGGGACAGAGAGAAAATGGGAGGGGAGAGGTAGGAAAAGAATGAAGAGGATGGAGTAAAGATATGAAGAGATGGAGAAAAACAGGAGAGAGAGAGAGAGAGAGAGAGAGAGAGAGAGAGAGAGAGAGAGAGAGAGAGAGAGAGAGAGAGAGAGAGAGATGGAGTAGGTGGGAGGAAGAGTAGATGATAGATGATAGAAGAAGGAGGGAAAGCAAAAGGAAAAGAATCAGATGGGAAGAAAAAGGGTGGGACGAAGAGGGGAAAGAAAGACGGTAAGAGAAAGAATGGAATGAATAGACATATGGTAGGAAAAAGGAGGGAAGGAAGACACACAATGGGAGAAAAGAAAGGCAGACAGTACTGATGAGTCGGATGGAAAGAGAGGAGTTATTGTTGAGTAACCTTGGTCTGTAGGGCCATCCCGTGCAGTAAGCCAATGTTGCCGTGTGGCAGACAGCGCCTTTGTGTGTGTGTGTGTGTGTGTGTGTGTGTGTGTGTGTGACTCTGGGCATAGGCTTCACAGCCTGCTATCAAGGCCCAGCAGTCCTCCTACATACCATACACCTCTACATGTCACCACTTCGGCACTAACACCCACCGTCCATATTGAATACATGCTAGGGCTGTCTCATACAGGACTGGTGTATTGGTATTAGCGGGGGTATTTTTACATGTCGGCGGGTCTTCTGGTAGATCAGTAAAGCCTGATTTAATGAAATTCAAATCCTTAAACTGTTCCCTGCCCCAGCTGGGATTTGAACCTTGGTCCGTTAGGACTGCACGCCACCTCTCTACCGATTGAGCCACCGCCTCCCCCTTGCTATAGTGAGGTTTCTGAATGGATGCTACATTAGCATCTTTCCATCCAGATTACAGGGACACGATAATGGGCTCCACATCATCCTGTTGTTTTGCTATATGGTTATCACCCAGCGTTGTAAACGGTTTTCTGGGTTACAAGAAGCTATTAGGCTCATCACTCAATACATAGCCACCTGAAATGGAAAAATATTAAAAAGTGATAGGAAGGATGGGAGAAATTAAAATGCGTGGCTCGAACAGTGCCCCCGAAGAATACCATAGTATCCCCGACGACAGGGCAAGCCAAGAACAGCGTAGTATGCCCGCAAATATGCCGACACCCCCACACGGACCCCACGGGGTAGCCGCCACCAGCCACCACCACTCCGGGCAACAGCGACGCATGTCAGCCCGGGCCGTGCGCCCCTGTGACATGCAGCCACCACGCCGCCGCCACCGTAGCAGAATGACACTACCTTCGCGTAGTGGAATTGCTGAGCTAGCTAGAGGTGGAGTTAGAAATCAAAACTCCAGACGGCGCCCCTCTGGTAGAGACGATCTATGGTCGCTCCCAAAGTGTTTAGGTAGAGACGATCTATGGTCGCTCCCAAGGTGTTCAGGTAGAGACGATCAATGGTCGCTCCCAAGGTGTTCAGGTAGAGACGATCAATGGTCGCTCCCAAGGTGTTCAGGTAGAGACGATCTATGGTTGCTCCCAAGGTGTTCCGGTAGAGACGATCTATGGTCGCTCCCAAGGTGTTCCGGTAGAGATGATCAATGGTCGCTCCCAAGGTGTTCCGGTAGAGACGATCTATGGTCGCTCCCAAGGTGCTCCGGTAGAGACGATCTATGGTTGCTCCCAAGGTGTTCCGGTAGAGACGATCTATGGTCGCTCCCAGGGTGTTCCGGTAGAGACGATCTATGGTCGCTCCCAAGGTGCTCCGGTAGAGACGATCTATGGTTGCTCCCAAGGTGTTCCGGTAGAGACGATCTATGGTCGCTCCCAAGGTGTTCTGGTAGAGACGATCTATGGTTGCTCCCAGGGTGCTCCGGTAGAGATGATCTATGGTCGCTCCCGTCCTCGTGAGACGATCTATGGTCACTCCGAGAGTGTTGTGGTAGAGACGACCTATTGTCGCTCCCTCCCTCGTGAGACGATCTATGGTCGCTCCGAGGGCGTGCAGAGTAGAGGGACGTCCCCAAGGCAGGAGACTGAAGCCCAGGCTTCCTGTCCCAGAGTGACCCAGACAGGCCTCCCAGCCTCCCCTGGTCTCTGTTCTCTATGCCTGGCTCTAGAGCAGGCGCACCTGACGGACTCCAGTGGAAGTCGCTGCCGCAGTCCTCCCCTGTCGGCGCCCCTAGACGCTGGAGACCGCAGCCCACAGTCTCTCTCGGTTCTCCCCAGGACACCCGGGCGTGATCTCTCCACGCCCCCACGACGCCGGGACCTGTCACAGAGGTTCCTGGAGCTATTCGGCCCCAGTCCCGAGAGCCACACGCCGGAGCCAAGTCCGGAAGCCACGGGGAGTCCAGGACACGAGAGGACGCCCTTGCGAGCCGTCCCATGCCCTCTCGGCACGCCCCGCATCGACGGTGCCCCTAGCCCAGCAGGATCACCAATGACGTGTTCCTGCCTATCCCCCTGATGAATACGTGTGATATTGTAACATGAGTGATTTAGGTTAAGTGTGATTCTCCCCTAGTGTAAGTATTGTGCAGTGATTTCATATAGTGAATATCGGGGTAAATCAGATCACAGTGAGAAGTTAAAAGACGAGAATGTGGACCAAGATCTGATTGACTATACGTGCGAGTGACATCCCTGCTATATAATTAATAAGCCTATGCCGATAAAGACATACCCCCATTACTGTGAAGGAATATTGTGGAAGGAAGTATTAATAGTATTCTATCTTTCCCCCACGCTGTGGAACGAGATCTGTTTGACTATACATGTGAGTGACATCTCTGTCATACAATTAATAAGCCCGTGCCTATGAAGACATACCCCCATTACTGTGGAGGAATATTGTGAAAGGAAGTATTAATAGTATTCTCTCCTTCCCCCACGCTACCCATAAAATCTTGTTACCACTCGCTCTCACTCCCAAATCTCAAGTAAGTGTAAATCAAGGATAAGATCCATTTACCAAAGTATTTTGGCTAGTGGAAACCATATAAATTTCACGGCTAATATCTGCCGCCTTCCAGTATTACCATAACTTTCTCCTAGCCGTCCCAAGTCACTCCCCGCACCTCCCCTATCTCCTCCTAGCGAGTCTCAACTTCCTCCCCCGCGCCCCCGCGCGCGCGCCTACATTTACTGCACTCCCGATACACTAGGATTGTTGTGTTGTCATTAGTATCAGAGAAGCAAGTATCCTGCGAGATACACATATCCTAGATAAGGTTTTATATTGCTATAAATTGTGCTGTAATATCTGCTGATTTGTCCTGTGTCTGACTGTGGTAATATACGTGTAAAGGTTGTTGCCTAGAGTTTTTGTGTCCTGCCTCTCTTTATTGCACTAGCTCCGGTCTCGAAAGAGGACCCCGCTCCACGTTAGGTGAAATAGGAACGAGAAGTCGAGCCTAATTTCACCTAGCCTTACACCGGTGGCCAGCGGTGGTTCTAGACCCGGGCGTAGAAGAGAGGTAATCAGGAAATTTTTGGAAAAATGGCAACTAAACCCCACGTTCAGTTACTCAAGTTTGACCCCGACCAGTATGATATACACACATATCTGGCAATAATTAAACCCTTACTGGATATTGGCTTTGAAAAAGACCAACAAAAAACTGCAGTCACATTACCACTATTGGGTAAAGCGGAGGCGAACATAGCGCCGAAAATCGTCCCAGAACTCACCTGGCAGAACTTTACCAAGTTCACTGTCCAAGCCATCACCCCATCATTAGGGAAAGTAGTGGCTCTATCCAAATTGGATAGTTTTGCATTCGACGGGGATTTAGATAATACCCTGTTACAGGCAAGACGTCTGGTTACTGCTGCCTACCCGGAGGCAGTTGAGGAAACCCGGGATCAGCATACATTTAATACTCTGCTCCGAGTACTCCCAAGTGTTGTGAAGCAACACTTTACTATCCATGACCCAACAGGAGACATGGATAGAGATATACAGCTGATATGGCGCCTCCTGACCGCCTGCCCTTCTCCACAACAAATTAACGTTGTTAAGAAATTCCCCACCCGACCCCCGGCTCCCCCAGCCACACCGCGTCCACCTCTGCCTCACACCAGCCCGACCCCGACGCCTAGCCCGCCCAGGGCACACCCCTCCCGTCGGCGCCCCGCCCCGCGAGAAAACCCGAACCTAATTCTTATCAACCCGTGGGAGTTCACAGCCTGCAACTCCCGCTGCCCCCTTCATGACATACGGGACCAGCTGAAAGCTGCTCGCAGCAGAATCACAACCCCGGGTTCGCGTAAAGTGTCCGCCTTAGAAGGCGAGGCCCCAGGGGATAAGCTGACGCCCGTGGACGAACCCCCTCCAGGTGAACTAGAGCAGGAACAGGAGCACGAGAGCCCTAGTCAGCTGGATTTTTTAAACCTGCCCCTGCACCAACCCACGGTGGCGGGGGCCATCACCCCTAAGTATCGCCCCCCAGTATACCACAAGATGAAAATAAATTGTGTGAAGGCCAGGCTACTAGTCGATACGGGAGCAGCCAGGTCCTGCCTTTACAGCCACTATTTCTCCCGCTACAAATCGCAGTTTGGCCCACTCCGCCCTACTACCACTCACCTTGTGGACGCGGGGGATGGGCCCCTGCCCATCCATGGGGAAACTCGGGCCCTACGGGTCGACACCCACCAACCAGTGTCTGCCCAACACCCATTCATCATTTTTTATTCCTCCTGCCGGAGTTATGACGGGTATTTAGGGCTAGACTTACTTCAGAAACTTTGAGCCACGATCGACTGTCAGCACCGACAACTCCAGTTCCGCCCCCCACCCCGTTCCACCCCAGCCGTTTGCATATGCACGCCGCGGCCCCGGCTGGAGGATTCACCCTCTTCCTCCCCCCAGTGCCCCCCCTTCTTCACCTCCCTCTCTCCCCCCTCCCGTGCCTTTCCACCCCACTCCTGCCCCCTCTTTCCCTGCCACCATCTCTGCCGCCGTTACCATCCCCTCCCACCATGAGGCATGGGTGCCCCTGAACAGGCCCTCAGGTCCATCCGTTTTGTTCTCCCCCCTCCTCCCCTCCGGACCCCTTTCTGCCTGCCTTGTGTCCCCTACCTTCCTCCCTCCCCACCACGCCGCCATCCGCGTCGCCAATCTCGCCCCGTCCCCTCTCACCCTCCCCAAAGGGCTTATCATCGGAGAGATGGAGGAAGCCGAGCCCTGTGCCTCATCCTCCTCCCACCACCCCGCCCCTCCACCCCCCATCCCTGACCATCTCTCCAACCAGCAGTCAGACACTTTACACCACCTCCTCCTGGATTTCCAGGATTTGTTTGCGACAGGACCAGCAGATATAGGGCATACTACGTACCTGTCGCACGAAATCCATACGACAGGCCCACCTGTACGACAACCTTCCCGACGCAAGAACCCCTGACAGAGAGAAGAGGAGGACCGCCAGGTGTGCGAAATGGAAGAGGCAGGTGTTATCTCCCCCTCCACCAGCCCGTGGTCCTCCCCCGTCGTTCTAGTAAAAAAGAAAGACAGCACGATGCGGTTTTGCATCGACTACCGCCGTGTGGACAATGTCACAATTAAAGATGCCACCCCCCTCCCCTGCATTGACGATTCCCTAGACTCCCTCTACGGGGCGTCTTGGTTTTCTATCCTCGACCTCCAGTCTGGATACTGGCAGGTCCCCGTCCACCCGGACCACCGAGGCAAGACGGCCTTTTCCACCAGTAATGGCAAACACTACGAATTTAATGTCCTGCCATTCGGCCTCTGCAACGCCCCTGCCACATTCTCCAGACTAATGGAATCTGTCTTGAGCGGCCTCACTTGGGAAATATGTTTAGCCTATCTTGATGACGTCATTGTTTTTAGCCAGACCTGGGCCGACCACTTGCAGCACCTCCGTCGAGTTTTCACCAGAATTCGCCATGCAGACCTCAAGCTACATCCTTCTAAATGTGTCCTGGCCGCTAAAACTGTCTCGTTCCTAGGACATACTATTTCCCAAGCAGGAATTTCCCCAGATCCCGACAAGCTTCGTGCCATAGCGGACATATCACCTCCGCAGGATGTCCACGGCGTCCGTGCCTTCCTGGGACTCACGTCCTACTACCATCGCTTCGTGAAGGGATTCGCGCAGATAGCTAAGCCACTTCACGACTTGACACGAAAAGGGGAATCTTTCCTCTGGACCGAGGATTGGCGAGCTGCTTTTCAACAACTAAAAGAAAAGCTTGTCTCGGCCCCCATCGTGGCCTTCCCCGACCATGCCCTCCCTTTTCGCCTCTACACGGATGTATCCCTTACCGCGATAGGCGCCGTCCTAGCCCAGGTACAGGCCAGCCGGGAGCACATCATCGCCTGCGCCAGCCGCACTCTGAACCCAGCCGAAAAAAATTATGCCGCCACCAAGCGAGAATGCCTCGGCATAATCTGGGCCCTCCAATATTTTAGGGCTTATCTTTCCGGGACCCAAGTCACGATAATCACCGACCACCAATCACTCCAGTGGCTGCGCCAATCAGACTCCCATAACGCCCAACTCGTCCGGTGGCGTGACATCCTAGAGGAGTTTTAGTACAAGATTTCATACAGACCGGGAAAGCTCCACACCAGTGCAGATGCCCTCTCCCGCCTTCCCATCCACGCGGTCCAACCGGACCCCGACCTACTACAACTCTGGCACCACAGGGAACGGCCCCCCTGGATCCCTGCTCACCTATTCTCCAAGCTGTGCCGACAGGGCGACCACATTCTAACCCCGTCCGGGCACATCCTCTTGACCCCTGATGCGGCACGTGACACCCTACGCCACCTACACGCTCACAACGGCATCCATTTGGGCACCAAAAAATTACTACAGGTGTTCAATGATATTTACTGGGCCTCGAACCCCTCCACCCTCGCCAAGGAAATTATCCAGACTTGCCACGCCTGCGCGCTTGGGAAAGATATCACCCGGACCGCCGGGCCATCTGGCCATATCACTGCCCACAAGCCCTGGCAACTCCTGGCGATCGACGTAGTAGGCCCTCTTCCCCCTAAATCTGGATATAAATACGTGATCACTTTTGTAGACACGTACTCCAAATTCGTAGTAGCCTACCCAGCTAAGGAACATCATGCCGTCGCTGTCGCCGATGCCCTACTCCGACACGTGTTCCCTTACTTTGGCATTCCCCAAGCCATCCATTCCGATAATGCCCCAGAGTTCTCCGGAAAAGTCTGGGAAGAACTGGCCAGAATTTTCGGGTACAAGATCTCCCACTCCTCACCATACTGGCCCCAAGGGAACGCGGTATGTGAACGTAGCCATCGTACCCTTATCAATCAGCTACGCACCAGAATCGAGGCTACAAAAGACGACAATTGGCCGGCACACATAAAAATTGTCCAGTGGGGCATGAATTCGTGCCCCCGAGAAGACGGGGTTTCCCCCCACTAAAGAATCTTTGGCAAAACCCCCCTCCTACTACCCCTATGCCATCACCTGCAACCGCCCGCTTCTGCTTCCACCACAGACCCGCTACACCTGCTAAAAGGGCGGATATACCACCTACAAAAGAGTTTAGACCTTGAACCCAACACAGCCACCAACCCTTTCAACCCGGGTGACACAGTCGTCATTGCCCAACATCCCACCCCCCAAAAGCTTGCCCCCCGTTTCACGGGGCCCCACACCATCACCAAAGTCCCCAACCCATACCAAGTGGTCGTAGACTACCACGGCACTCCCCGTACCCTCCACAACCGGCACGTGCAGCCTTTCCGCACGTCCACCTCCCCCGCTCCGGTCCCAAACCCCCAGCCCCCTTCGGCCCCCGCACCACCCTCTACAGTCACATATGAGTGCTATGTTTCCTCCTCACCCTCCCACTCCGCCCCCCCTACCACCTCCACCTCCCCGACCGCCACCACCCCCAGCACCTCACCTGGCGCCTCCCCCGCCACCCCTCCCTCACCCTCACCCCTTCCTTCCATGGCCTCCCCCTCAATGCCCACTCCCACATCTTCTGCCCACGCCACCACACCCTCACCACAACCCACTACCACCCCCCCTCCCCTACCCACCATCCGCACACCCACTCCGCCCACACTGCGCCCCACTGCGCCCACAACACACAAAACAACCAGCTCATCCCAGCTGCCCACTCCCACATCTTCCACCCACACCACCACACCCTCCCCACAACCCCCTACCACCCCCCTCCCCCCACCCACCATCCGTACACCCACTCCACCAACACCGCGCCCCACCGCGCCCGCAACACGCAAAACAACCCGCCCATCCCAGACGCCCACTTCTCCCCCCACCCCGACCCTCAAGACCACCACCACCCGCTCGGGCCGCCTCTCACGCCCGCCTGCCCGATACTCACACACCCCTACACCACCCACCTCTCCACGACTTCACACCATCATGCTACATCAGGCCCAAATCCCCTCTACCTGTACTCCCCAGAGACTCAACGCCGCATTACCATGACACAAAACCCGGCCCTTACCTGCAGTATCCAGCATTCAACCCCCAACCACACCGACAGCCACACCAAGCAACATGAGAGTGAAGCGGGCCATATGGGCACCTACCCTTGGCAGGAACCACCGACTTCGCGGGCCACACCACCTGCTAAACCTCCTCCAGTCTACCACCGCCACCTCCACACTCTTCCTCACCTACGACCCAGCACAAGAGGAGAACTCCTACAATGTCGCCTGGCAAACTACGCTGCAACACCTCCAGCCCGTCTACACCACCTCCAACACACAAGCGTTCCACTTCCAGCCACAGGGACGTGACTTTTTACAGGGGGAGAGTGGTAAAATGCGTGGCTCGAACAGTGCCCCCGAAGAATGCCATAGTATCCCCGACGACAGGGCAAGCCAAGAACAGTGTAGTATGCCCGCAAATATGCCGACACCCCCATACGGACCCCACGGGGTAGCCGCCACCAGCCACCACCACTCCGGGCAACAACGACGCATGTCAGCCCAGGCCGTGTGCCCCTGTGACATGCAGCCACCACGCCGCCGCCACCGTAGGAGAAGGACACTACCTTCGTGTAGTGGAATTGCTGAGCTAGCTAGGGGTGGAGTTAGAAATCAAACTCCAGACAGCGCCCCTCTGGTAGAGACGATCTATGGTCGCTCCCAAAGTGTTTCGGTAGAGACGATCTATGGTCGCTCCCAAGGTGTTCAGGTAGAGACGATCAATGGTCGCTCCCAAGGTGTTCAGGTAGAGACGATCAATGGTCGCTCCCAAGGTGTTCCGGTAGAGACGATCTATGGTCGCTCCCAAGGTGTTCCGGTAGAGACGATCTATGGTAGCTCCCAAGGTGTTTCGGTAGAGATGATCTATGGTCGCTCCCAAGGTGTTCCGGTAGAGACGATCTATGGTCGCTCCCAAGGTGCTCCGGTAGAGACGATCTATGGTCGCTCCCGTCCTCGTGAGACGATCTATGGTCGCTCCGAGAGTGTCGTGGTAGAGATGACCTATTGTCGCTCCCTCCCTCGTGAGACGATCTATGGTCGCTCCGAGGGCGTGCAGAGTAGAGGGACGTCCCCACGGCAGGAGACTGAAGCCCAGGCTTCCTGTCCCAGAGTGACCCAAGCAGGCCTCCCAGCCTCCCCTGGTCTCTGTTCTCTACGCCTGGCTCTAGAGCAGACGCACCTGATGGACCCCAGTGGAAGTCGCTGCCGCAGTCCTCCCCTGTCAGCGCCCCTAGACGCTGGAGACCGCAGCCCACAGTCTCTCTCGGTTCTCCCCAGGACACCCGGGCGTGATCTCTCCACGCCCCCACGACGCCGGGACCTGTCACAGAGGTTCCTGGAGCTATTCGGCCCCAGTCCCGAGGGCCACACGCCGGAGCCAAGTCCGGAAGCCACGGGGAGTTCAGGACACGAGAGGAGGCCCTTGCGAGCCGTCCCGTGCCCTCTCGGCACGCCCCGCATTGACGGTGCCCCTCGCTCAGCAGGATCACCAATGACGTGTTCCTGCCTATCCCCCTGATGAATACGTGTGATATTGTAACATGAGTGATTTAGGTTAAGTGTGATTCTCCCCTAGTGTAAGTATTGTGCAATGATTTCATATAGTGAATATCGGGGTAAATCAGATCACAGTGAGAAGTTAAAGGACGAGAATGTGGACCAAGATCTGATTGACTATACGTGCGAGTGACATCCCTGTTATATAATTAATAAGCCTATGCCTATAAAGACATACCCCCATTACTGTGAAGGAATATTGTGAAAGGAAGTATTAATAGTATTCTATCTTTCCCCCACGCTGTGGAACGAGATCTGTTTGACTATACATGTGAGTGACATCTCTGTCATATAATTAATAAGCCTGTGCCTATAAAGACATACCCCCATTACTGTGGAGGAATATTGTGAAAGGAAGTATTAATAGTATTCTCTCCTTCCCCCACGCTACCCATAAAATCTTGTTTACCACTCGCTCTCACTCCCAAATCTCAAGTAAGTGTAAATCAAGGATAAGATCCATTTACCAAAGTATTTTGGCTAGTGGAAACCATATAAATTTCACGGCTAATATCTGCCGCCTTCCAGTATTACCATAACTTTCTCCTAGCCGTCCCAAGTCACTCCCCGCACCTCCTCTATCTCCTCCTAGCGAGTCTCAACTTCCCCCCCCCCCGCGCCCCCGCGCGCGCGCCTATATTTACTGCACTCCTGATACACTAGGATTGTTGTGTTGTCATTTGTGTCAGAGAAGCAAGTATCCTGCGAGATACACATATCCTAGATAAGGTTTTATATTGCTATATATTGTGCTGTAGTATCTGCTGATTTGTCCTGTGTCTGACTGTGGTAATATACGTGTAAAGGTTGTTGCCTAGAGTTTTTGTGTCCTGCCTCTCTTTATTGCACTAGCTCCGGTCTCGAAAGAGGACCCCACTCCACGTTAGATGAAACAGGAACGAGAAGTCGAGCCTAATTTCACCTAGCATTACAGAAATAGAAAGAGATGAGGGCAGACAGGAAAAGAATGATGAAGGTGGAGAAATAGTAGGCAGCAATAGACTCTACAGGGTTTCTAGGCAGCACTACATCAAGTGAGTGGATGATGGTCACCACCACCTATCACCAGGAAGGGAGGAGTAAAAGTGAGAAGGGGCATTAGATAAGAAACAAGAGTGGGTGGAGGAGAAAACATGGAATAGAATAAGAAAATGTTAGGAGTACAGAAGAGAGAGAGAGAGAAGGCAAAATGAAAAGGAAGTAGACTTTACCCATGACTTATCTCTCTCTGACATAACAGGCACCAGATAGAGTTCCCACACACACACACACACACACACACATTTAAATAATATTCCATTCTCTCTCTCTCTCTCATATTGTCGAAGTACCAATAACCTCTGCGTCAGAGTATAAGTGCTTTTCCGTGTACATCCTCTGGTCTCCCAACCCATCTCTCTCTCTCTCTCTCTCTCTCCTTACATTCTCTACAATCAATACCAAGTCATCAGCATACAACATCTTCCATGGTAGTCTATTTCTGAAGTTACGTGAGAGAGCTGCAAGCACCATGATGAACAATAAGAGGCTCAAGACTGACCCAGGATGCATGCCAACATTCACAAAAAACTCATCACTGAAAATCGCCACTCACTCTCACCTGGGTGCAAGCACTCATATACATAGCCACAACCACTTTGACCAGCCATTCCTCAATCCCAAACTTTCTCATTACTCACTTCACCTACCTAGGGATTCTGTCATAAGCCTTCTCCAGATCATCAAAACAAAGTACTACTTCCTTTTCTTTCCTATATACTGTATTTTTCCTATGGACAGTGAATATGGCATCGCTGGTCCTTTCGCCTGGCATAAACCTAAACTGCATCTTATCAATATTCACTCTTTCCCGACTCTCTATTACCTTCATTATCTGATCCAAAAGATTCATGCCTCTATAATTTCCTCTTTCCAGGGCATCACCCTTCCCCTTGTACACATTTAGCCACATTCGTCAGTCAGTCAACTAGGGCACTATGCTCATATAAACAGTAATCGTATTTATCAAATCAATTACTTATCCCATTCCTCTTATCTCCTGCGGCCTTCAGCATTTAAGCAGTCAATCCAGACACACCTGCCACTTACCCAACTGCATCCTGCCTGTTGCCTTGCTAACTGTAGCAACATCAGTCAAAGGCCATAAGCCAAACACTGGATCCGATGACTATAAACTTTCTCTGTTCCATTCACATTCCTCATGCAGCAAATGGTTATAATGTTCTCTCCAGGCACCTTCAATATCCTCACTGTTCACCACTAACTTTCCTTCCTCATTCTTCAGAAACTTCACACACTGCTTACCTATGATATGCCTGGTTTCCTCTCTTCATTTGATTTGCTTCCTTAAATACCATTTTCCTCCTTTCAACTCTATTTAGGTTATCCAGTAAAAGTCTCCAAGACTCAGATTTTGCCCTGTATACCTCCTTTATATCCCTACACTTGGCAGCCAAGTGTTCCTCTCTGTTACCATCCCTTTTCCAATCCTGGAAAAACCTCCTTTTCTCCATAACTGCATCCTCTACATCCTCATCCCACCACCATGTTACCTTATGTTGTGGTGGGCCTGTTGTCCATCAAGACACTGAATCAGTAACTCACATGGATTGTTCTTGAGAGCTCTGTACTGTTTGTTAACATTTCTGTCAACAGCTCACTGTTGAGTCACAGATCTACTAGTTTCCTTACCCACTATAAAAATGGGTGGGGAGTACTTGGACAATCCCTCCATTATCCGATGTAACAGAGCCAAAGGCATGTCCAGAAAGTGGGCCCCTGCCTGCTGGACTGGTACTTAAGGACCCTAACACAGCCTAACTATGAAAGCCACTGTAATAAGTCCATACCGGACATGCATAGTACTTAAACCTATTTCAGATCCTATTCACACCAATAATGGACATAAAGCATGAAATAAATGAAAAGGAACCAGAGAATGAGGAATTCGAGGTGGTTATGGAAAATACTTAGCAGTGTACAGGGTACTTACAGCACGTCTGTGGCTGCCTTCTCAAAGGCTTTGGCAGTGGTGAAAATGCTCTTGAAGCACGTACAGTAATCCAGTGTTGTGCTGCACTTAATTCTTTGCACTGTGAGTTATAATTGTTTAACACTGCACATGCTGTTCTTAATTGCACCACGCTAGTTTCAACCGCCACTTTGCACTCCACAGTTAATCCTTTGCACTCTAAATTCTAATTTCTTAACACTGCACAACACTATAAATTCCCATGTGATCTAGTGGCGAGGTATTGCAGTTTATTCACTGTTTATTTGCAAAAACAAGCACATGCGGCATCCATTGCGATGAGCATCTACTCGTGATGGCAGTTAGGCGGTAACTGGTGAGGGGGGAGGAAGGCAGGGGTGAAGGGGCTGTGTGTAAACACAGCTGGCCTGTTTGGCGTCATGTGGCAATTTCAAATTGCGGGTAGGAAAAAAATTCGGATTTTGGGGGGATTTTTTTCTTTTTGGCCATTTTTGGATTCTGAAGGTCCAGGCCACAATGTCCGGTAAGTGAGGATCCGGAAAGTGGGCGTCCGGATAGTACAGGGACTACTGTATATCTCTTATATCCCAGTAGCCCAACTGTTTTTCTTAGGAAAACTAATTTCATCTGCCCAAGCCTTATCCAAGTTTCACACATAAACAGCATGCAACAATATAACTGAATAAATATCCATTTTCCACTCTTGTTAACCCGCCGCGTCCCGTTGACGTATATATACGTCCACACGTTTTGTCACTGTCAGTCCCGTTGTATATAAACGCGTATCAATTGCAAGGTCCCTAATTTGCACAATTTTCAATTTTCGCGAGTGATTTTTGGTATGTATACACGGGACACCTTCCTCTACAAGAAGCCAGGCAGGGACAATGGGACAATGCCTTACCTCGCATGATCCCCCCCTCCCGCACGCCATTGTCTTGGCAATTCACCTGTTACCAGTGACCTGGCCAGTAAAGACATGTCGTGAAACGGTATGAAATTCAAGGCCAGAGTGATTCCCCAATCGATGACAATGAGGAGGACAAAGTTTACATAGCATTTGAGGAAGAAACAGTCAGAAATGATGATCAGGTAATGTCGCCAAAAAAAGGTCAGGTATGTTGATGTGTTTGGTGAGTGAAACAATGCTTATATTGTCTATATTACTGTGTGAAAACCAATATACTCTCATGCTACATATAAATTCGTACCAAATAAATAAATAAATACCGTTCATGAGTGGTGTGGAATAGTTACCCTCCCATAGAACTCGTTTTCTTTGGAGCCAGCCTGATAGAAAACATAGTAAGGTAAGGAGGTACTAATACCTGTATCGAGTATTTTAAACCTTAGGTGAGCGATTTCTCTATGAATTTTCGATGTTTCTCACCAAAAGCGGAGGTTTGAGCCAAAAAAAATTTTTCCCAAAATTGGGCGGAATTGGGGGGAGTCAGTGGTGGAAAAGTGGTCGGGACAGGGCGGGTCAATAAGGCACCCAGGCACCTTCCAGGTAAAACATCCAACTTCTTTAGATGCTACTGAAATTTATTTCTACAGTACTACCATACTCATACTGTGGTGAAAGCAGTCTAATTTGGTGGTTAGAAATTATAACCCATGATTATTAAACTTCACATTTCAAGCCCCTCCCACCTATAAAAGCTTTGCACTCCTGTGTACTATGTTTCCTTTTCCTTTACTTAATGTACTCACCACTCTTTGAGTGGTGAGTACATTAAATATATCTGTCTAGCATCACTGTCATACTCTTCAGCATGCATGTAATAAAACCCATGATTATATCCATAAAGTATTATTTTTGTACTGTTTTATAATTTCAAAAACAGTTTCATGAAGCAGCATTTGTACATACAGTTACATAACCATCTCAACCCTAATATTCACCTAAGATTGGGAGAGAAAGTATGCAGAAACAAAGAGATAGACAGCATAGTTATAGGAGAATTATCAAATAACATGCCCAGTGAAATGGGTGACACAGTCACTCTCTCATCATTCAAATCCCTAAAATTCTTATTCTGTCTTACAAGCAAAACCAACCACATATTCTTAACAAAATTTTCTTTACAGATGAGTTCCACATACAATTCTGGGACAGTCATTCCATGTGCAACAAAGTTAAAAAAGGGGTGCCATACACACCATATGCTTCACTGTACAGTACATACTTCTGCCATCCATTTCAATCTTTATCACTTAAAATATCATATTTAATTCCTGATGAAGGAGGACTAAATGCTCAAGGGAAATTAGAATCACTGCATATAAATAACTTCAGCATTTACAGTTGTCAGATTTTCCAGTGACCACCATAAATAGATTTATTCATAAGGTATCTACAAGTCTAATATACAATGAAAAGAATTACTGGCACACATGATGACACAAGGAATATAGTTTTACCATTAAACATAACAGGTTAGAGAGCCACTGTATATCAACCAAACAAGTCTTGCCGCTGTTGTTGCTGCTGCTGTTAATGTTGCTGTGACCCTAGACCCATCTGGACATGAACTAGGTGGACTGCAGGAAACCAGCTATTTAAGCTAGGCACTCCCAAAGATATTTTGCTGACGTTATGTTGAAGGATTATCTGTGTCGTGTGAAAGTAGTACTGCACACGAAGTGTGACAGGGCACTGTGGTGTGAGGGGCTGTATGACTGTAGGGGCATAGTGAATTGTTTATGAGGTGTATTTTGAAAAAAGCACTGTAAGACATAATGTGACTGGAGAGGTAACTAGGTGTGACTTGAGGGAAAAGGTGGAAGAGTGGCAGGAAAGGTAGGAGGCAAGGCTTGAGTGCAAAAAGTGAAGTAGCTCAGGGCTGGAGAGGAGCCATGCCCAACCGTGCCCTTAGTGCATTTGCCTCAGCAATCTCCATCTCTTCCCTGGTCATCCCACCATGTGTCTCCCTCTTGCTGCGGCCAGTGCGATGGTGTTTCTCCTTGCGGTCACGATCACGGTCTCTGTTGCGGTCCTTGCCGTGCTCTCGCTCGTGCCGGTGTTCGCGCTCCTTCTCAACCCCTCGCCCACTGCGCTCACGATGATGGTGGTGGCCTAATCATACAAAACACATTGATTATGCATGCTTTAACTGTTGTTTTCCCTGAGTGAAAAAAAATTGTTTAGTATTAGGCTGAATGCAATCCTAGGTGCTCCTTTACCAAAGACAAAATTTCAATATAATTTTTTAAGTCTCTGACTTAGGATTATCTCTTGAATGAAAAAAATTTACCGGTGTTAGCTTCAGGAATATGCTGTACCCAAGTGCACCAACCATGGTGGAATTAAAATAAGTTATTAACCAAAACAGATTAACCCCTTGAGACTGAGGATAGTTTTAACATTTTATTCATGCTTATTCCAGACACTTTTACTCATTGTGGGAGAGTGCCTCTGAAAGTTTCTCATAGGCTGAATAAAATCAACACCAATTACCAAAAAAAACAAAAAAAACACTGGTATTGCTGAAATGAAGAGGTAAAGTTGAAAAAGAATAAGGCATACCAGATCTGTATTCTATCATGCACCAACCCTTTCACTACAAGGCCAAACTAAATAATCTGCTGGAAACAAAAATACAGTATTGTATCAAAAATTTCCATCGCATATCAGACATTAACCCCTTCAATCTGAGTGACATCCCTTTTAGTTAATTCTTGCTCTTACTACACAATTTTATTCATTGTAAGAATTTTCTGTCATAATGAAGGGATTTATGATATACCTAACCACCCACTCATTCTAAAAGTCTCCTAAACTGAATAAAATCATCTCAAGGTAGCAATAATATCATGAAGTTTTTAATAAAGACTGCTAAGAAGCCACTCAGGAGAAGAGGTCTCCTATGCTGAATTATAACTGCCAACAGCAAGAATGAGATAAGCAAAAAGATGTTATTGTACCAAAGAGACTGCTTCTATACATATGAGGGCCCACTATATTAGGAAAGAGTTGTCTCATAAGGGGAAAAAAAAAAAAAAAATCCTCTTTTACCACTTCAGAGATGTAGGGGCCTATGAATGAGATATGCAAAAAGATGTTGTTGTACTGAAGAGACTGCTTCTAAACCTATGAAAACTCTCTATATTAGGAGAGAATTGTCTGATGGCTATTAAAAAAAAAAAAAAAAAAAAAAAAAAAAAAGCCCAATCCTGTTTTATCACTTCAGACATGTTGGGACCCAAGGTCAGTAAGGCCAGGCTACTGTAGTCTAGTACATTTAAAGGTAGGTGACCGACTGATTAAAACTCCGATCTCCTCTTAGGGACCAAACGTACACAAAACTGTCCTTCTGATGGACATTCTAACCACAATACTGTACAGCCAGGCAAAAAAAAAAAAAAAAAAAAAAAAAAAAAAAAAAAGTCCTGATGGTTTTAATAGCATGAACCTAAATAGTATAAACATAACAAAATGGCGGGTGAAGATTGGAAGAGATCACTTCAGGGGATAAGAGTAATTTAAGACTTTGGATATATTTTAATGCTGTTAAGAGAACCTTGCAAGAACATGTTTTACTGCCAACAATCTCGTACAGAAGTGAACCCTGGATAGTGAGTGAAGGAGAGAACTTTGTAGATAACCAGATGTAAAAATCATGCTGCAGGCATAAAGAGGATGGATGATGTAAATAATTAATAATGTTAAGAAGATAATACATGTACATCAGTTTGGAATTGTCTGTGAGTAACCTTGGTCTGTCTGACTGAGCTGACCCATCAACCGTTGGCAAGCAACTGCCCCTGTTGGACCATCTCATGCAATGAATGGGGTGCTTCTGAAAAGCCTAGTATTCCGTCAGATGGCTCCACTGTAGCAGTAAACACATTCCCGCGCTGTTTAAAAAGCATAATTTTATTTGATAAATATTTACACTGTTGTGTGAAATTGTGAATCATGGTAATGTCATATGCTGTAATATAAATTATACAAATAGAGCACGTATATATAACGTATCATGAATTGTTTATATTTATCATAAACTGAAATTAAAATATCACTGATGGCATGTGATGGCAATCTGCCATTTCAGTGGTCCTATATTATTTAATTTCTGCTACATTTAGTGCAAGTTAGATTCTTAATACAGTACATAGTTTGTTCAGAGCGTAAAGTACGCCTAGTGGGTATCTTGACTCATCCAGTCTCTATGTGGGCATAAATTTAATATTGAGTAAATACTGGCATTCATCATCATAAACCATCCGGTCTGAGGAACCGTCCCAAAACCAAGATCGTTTACGCGTCATTTTTTGCCCGGTCTCACCGAGGACAGACGACTGTGGAAGGTAAACAAGTCAAGACATCGCCGCCAAGTGATCCACAAGATTCACACAGAGTCAAGTTCAGTATTCACGATTTTATATATATATATATATATATATATATATATCATCATCATCATCATCATTGTCAGACGCCATGTATCCCAGACGGGGTGGCCAATGGCTTAGAGTTAATTGTTTTACAGGGAGGGGCACTAATCCTCCACCAACCCCACTTGACACGTAGGGATGCCAACAGCATCTGGTGTTCCCAAGCGGTCACCCATCCAAGTACTAACCAGACCCAACGTTCCTATATATATATATATATATATATATATATTATGTATATATATATACATATATATATATATATATATATATATATATATATATATATATATATATATACAGTAATCACTCCAATATCCGGATCAATAGAGCCATCGGTAGGTTCGGATATTGGTTTTGTCCGGATATTGGGCCCCAGCTTATGGACTTGTACTTACGGACCCTAACACAGAGAAACACCTATACAACTCCCTCTGGACATGCATAGCACCTATTTAACCCTTTAAGTCCGGGTCGGGTCTTAAGACGGGTTCTCTTGATGGATTCCGGGTCGGGACTTTTGAGTAAAAGAGCCTCAGGCAACGGGTGGCATCGTTTGATACCCCCAACCTTCCACGTTGCACTCAGAGGGGTCTGGGCTCTGACGTCATATGTAAACAAACCTGCTGGTACAAATGTACCGGGTTTTAGGGTGGATTTTTTTTTTATTTTCGCATTTTATGCTCAAATAATTACCTAAAAATGACTCATAAACCATAAGATAATTTTCTACAAACAAATATATGCCTAAAATCCTTCAAAAATATGCTGTAATAACAGTACATGTGACCGATTTTTTTTTTCACGTCTGCAACGCGCGGAGGTTAGGCAGCGCGATTGTGCGTAGCGTGGAGTTAGAGGGAAGTCTTCACTTTTCGCCCTCAGCACAGTATTCAGATGAGATGGCAGAACCGGACAGCAATTTGCAGAACTCTGAAGTGACTAGTAGACTTGATGAAGAGAGGGAAGTGCATGACATCACCGATTTTGAAGGATTTTCCGACAGTGATACACAAACTCCGTCAACCTCAGGGGTATCAGTGAGTAGTGCTGGCGTGAAACGTAAGTTATCGCCAGGTTTGGAGTACGATAGTGATGACCAGGAGAGTGGTAGTGACAGTGAGGGGATGGCACAGGAGAGTGGTAGTGACAGTGAGGGGATGGCAGACAGTGACAGTGATGGATTTATTCCTGTGAGTGACGAGAGTGATGATGATTCAGACCTAAGTGATGATGATGATGATCCCAGGGTGTGTGACCCTCCCCGTAGGCCTGGTGGTATTGGTAGTGCTGGTGGATCTGGGTTTATCTGGGCAAATGGTGATAGATTCATACCAAATTGCTATAGATTTGATACAACTCACAGTGGAGTGACAAGGGCTGCTGGAGTAGACAAAAACAGTTCTGAAATGGAGTATTTTCTCCTGTTTTTTGATGGTGAAATTCTTGATTATTTGGTACAAGAAATAAGTTTTTCTAATAAGAAAAGAATGTTCTGTTCAAACTATAAGAAGAAGAAAAGTTTTGTTGAATGAGAGGAAATAAGTTCTGTTCTAATTACTGGTAGCATTAGTAAAGTTCAGAAGTTGAAATTACAATTTTTTGAATATGGAAACAAGTTCTGTTTTGAAAATAATTGTACACAGAAGCAAGAAATAAGTTTTTCTAATAAGGAAAGAATGTTCTGTTCAAGCTATAAGTGAAAACACCAGATAGAAAAAAGTTGTTTGTTTACTTTCTGCGGCATCCTCATGGATTACCCATACTGCATTCATCAGCTTCATCAGCTGTAATTTCAGTAATGGGTAGGTAAAATATATTTATTTTATTATTTTTATTGATATTTCATCATTATCCATCATCCCAAACACATAAATCATAAAAATATGACATGTCAAATTTCCCGAAACTTTTGCCTCCCGGGGCATGTCTGCGGATTCTGAATTGCCTCACAGAGGGGTTAACACCCAAATCACACCAATAAGGCACATAAATGACTGAAATAAATGCAATAGACACATAAAATGTGGGTTTAGAAGTATGTTCATACATTAATAAACATTCTGGTACTTATGGACTCTAACCGAACCTAACCTAACCGAACCTAACCGAACTCTGAAAAACACATTCCTACTGCACATGCATGAGGTAAGTTTAGTATGGAAAGAAGTACAGTATGACACTTTCTGGTAAGTATAGTATGGGAAAAAATACAATATGAAACATTCTGGTAAATATAGTATGGAAAATAGTACAACATGAAACATTTTGGCTACTTACAGCAAGTCCCTGGCCACCTCGATGAATAACCGCCTCCTCTCGGACTCTGACAGTAAGAACGATTTCCTGAAGCACTTGCACTACACTCTTCCTGAAGTCTTGCACTGAACTTAGTCACTAACACACAGAAGTCCGTTCTTTTCACAGTGTTCACTTTAGTCCAAATAATGTTCCATTAAATTTAAGTGTTGCACATTAACTTTTCCCAAGTTTTTTAAGTTTCCAAAGCCAAAACAAAGAAGGTTAGTTACGTTAAATTTCTTTTCTACTTAGTCTTTTCTCCCAACTTGAAAACCTTAACACAACACACCGTTTTTTTCACTGCACAACACTCAAAATTCCCGTGTGGTCTAGTGGAGAAGTTCTTGCTGTTTATTCACTGTCAGAGCCCGAGAGTATCACTGGCAGGCGTCCAAGGGGTGCATCGGTGGGTAGTGGTGATGGTGTACCGACTACAGAAGACTCTGAAGACAGCCGCAAACTCACGTCGAGCGGTGACTCCACTGTAGCTGATGTGCTGGGCTGTGGCTCGGAGCATGAAGGCCTGTCTTGGGGAGGCAACGGAGTGGAACCAGGGCTTGGCACAGCGGGGGTCACGGGCCTGAAAAAACTGTCAATCGTTGACTGACGCAAGGACCGACGATTCTGGCGATTGATGATGCGCTGCCGGAAAGCACGCACTTCCTCCACGAGTCCCAAGGGCCCCATCTCCCTGTCGCAGTCCGGGTGTTCCAGGTAGTCTAGGACGAACTCTAGATGTTCCCGGAGTGCGCTCAGCTTGGGGATGGTTGGAGTAGTGTCCTGCTGGGCGGAGTCTGCATCATCATCGCCTTCGTCGTCGGAATCTTCAAGTTCGGGACTGACACCAGCAACCGAAGACGCGATCTCGATATCAGACAACGTCTGATACCCAGGATCGCCCTTGTCGTCGTCCAACCACTCACGAACATCGTCCACATCAACATCGTCGCCGTGCGTACGTAGCCGTGCATGGAAGTCATCCACGTCAAACCCTAGGAAATCGTACTCCACATCTGTTCCGAGAAGCAGACGAGACCAACCATTTTCAAGAGTTTTCACAGGGACTTCCTTCCATGCACTAGCCCAGTTGTACAGCGCAGACTTGATGTTGTAGCGGCGAAGGTTTTCCAAAGTCCGCTTGCCTCGAGTGTCACGTCCTTCCCTGCGCTCGTCCTCGTCCTCGAGAACCACCATCACCTCGTCCAGGAACTTCCGACGGTACAGGCGCTTTGTTGCCACGATCACTCCTTGGTCCATTGGTTGAATGAGAGCAGTCGTATTAGGTGGCAGAAACATGCACCTAATACGGCCATTCTCAGCAACCAAGTCCTTGTCGCACGGGTGGGCAGGTGCATTGTCGAGGAGAAGGAGAGCCTTTACCTGGTCGCGAGGAATTCCCAGTGTCTTCGTCTGGTAATGTATGACCTCCTTGACGAAGTGATGGTGAAACCAGTCTTTGAAAATCACAGCTGTGAACCATGCTTTCAAGGAATGGTACCATACGACAGGAAGGACATCCATCACCCCACGAAGGCACCGAGGCTGCTTTGCACGGCCAACAATAACGGGCTTAAGCCGGTGCATGCCGTTAGCATTGGCACAACACAAAGCAGATATCCGATCCTTAGAAAGCTTGCGGCCAGGTACACGCTTCTCCGTCTCATCGGCGAGAGTGTTCGTTGGCACCGAGCGATAGAATAGGCCAGTTTCGTCAGCGTTATAGACTTGACCGAGAGTGAGGCCCTCCCTGTCGATCAAGCCTTTCACCTTGTGCCGAAACTCGTCCACTCCATCCTCGTTAGCGTCCAATGCTTCGCCATGTGCTTTACGGTTAGTAAGGCCATGTCGCAACTTGAACGCGAAGAGCCAACCCTCGGATGCCTTGAAGT
Source organism: Coenobita brevimanus (assembly GCF_032717465.1). Classification (NCBI taxonomy): domain Eukaryota; kingdom Metazoa; phylum Arthropoda; class Malacostraca; order Decapoda; family Coenobitidae; genus Coenobita; species Coenobita brevimanus. Next base: position 40,764,723 of record NC_136966.1, read on the forward strand.
CTAGGGCGTCGTGAAGCCTTGCAAACTTTTCAGCAGCAGCCTTCAGCTCCGTTCCACGTACCATCACACCAGCTGCACGTTGCTGTCGATACCAAATCAACGTGAAGCGGTCGATCTCTGCATACTTGGGAGTACACATAACCTTCCTCTCCACGTTGCGTTTGCTTCTCGACGAGAAGTCAGCCGTGTACTGCATGAGCTTGTCTCGGGAACGCTTGATATCAAACAAAGTCGACCGGGCCAGGTTGAACTCGCGGAGAATGCGAGAGGAAGACCAACCCGCATCAACCTTCTCCAATATCTCCCGTTTCTTCTCCAGAGTCAACACCACTCTCTTCCTTTTCTCAGGAGGTGGGGCCATCATCACACACACTAAGAGTAGGGCAGAGAGCAGCAGGAGGCCTTGCAGCAAGTACGGCACCACCACAAAAGCGAGCACGTGGGCAGCCATGACGAAGAGCGTAGGTCTTGTCGCGGTGAGAGACAGGCGGGAAATGGGGAGGATGCAGCGGCGCTCTATCGGACGTCGGAGGAATGACGAACCAAAACAATGCTCTCACGCGGTGCGCGGCAAGTTCAAATTACGGACGGCAAAAAATCGATTTTTTTTCCAATTTTTTTGGATTTTCGGACCATTTTGGGAATGTTTGATCCCAGGACGATAAGGTTCGGTTAGTGGGGATGTTCGGTTATTGGGCGTCCGGATATTAGAGGGATTACTGTATATATATATACACGGTATATATATATATATAAATGTACGGTATATATATATATATATATGTACGGTATATATATATATATATATATATATATATATATATATATATATATTATGTATATATATATATATATATATATATATATATATATATATATATAGAGACCATATATATATATATACAGAATATATATATATATATGCAAACGTGAGAACACATGACGAGTAATTACTACTGCATCCTCTTAAATGTCTACCCCCAGTGAGATTGCATCCAGGTCAAGAGGACTGGTATGTGCACAAGCTACTGACTCAGTCAGTGGAAGATCTTACAAACATGTGTGTGTGGACAGGTGGCCTGGAGACAGTTCTCACATGACCATACCATTAGGGACTTGCCAAGAGGGGGCAATGTGTGTGAGATATTGATGATAAGATGATCTTAAGGTATTTATTTGGTAGGCACTTGGTGAAATGTAAAAATTAAAATAACCACTAGTTCTCAAGAGAAAAAGACAAAACTTCACTGTAACACTTTATTTACAAAAAGCTACAATAATACATATGAATATGACTCACTCATGGTGCAAAGAAGCTGCAGGGGAAGGTCTCTCTCTCTCTCTCTCAGCTCAACAGTCAGGAACTCACATTACTGAACTATATGTGCTCTCTCTCTCTCTCTCTCTCTCTCTCTCTCAGCTCAACAGTCAGGAATTCACATTACTGAACTATGTGTGTTTGTGGGTGTGTCCATTTACGACAGTAATGTAACCAACGTCGGGTACAGGGACATGAGAAATGGGCGTAGCTTAGTTAACAGCTAGAGAGGCAAGATGTGGGAATGACAATTACACAAAGATATCGCTCAGTGAAACACACTGCCTATACATAGTCACTTACGAACCAATGATGAATGTTATGAATATAGCTCGTTTCTACTCTGAGTGAATCCGTGACATTACACGCCATCAAAATAAAATTTTTCATGGAAACTTGACATCCCTCGTGAAAAAACTTAAACACGGGACTGTCTTGTGGTGTGCATGCGTGAAAGAAGCGAGCAAAATGTTGAATGCCAGTATTTACTCAACATTAAATTTCTGCCCACATAGAAACAGGATGAGTCTAGATACCCACTAGGCATACTTTACAGTCTGAAAAGACAATGTATTAAGAACCAAATTTGCACTAAATGTAGCAGAAATTAAATAATATACGGTCACTGGAAGGACGGGTTGCCATCACATGCCATCAGTGATATTTTATTTTCCGTTTATGATAAATATAAACACTTCACGATACGTTATATGTACATGTTCTATTTGTAATATTTATATTTCGGCATATGACATTACCATGATTCACATTTTCACACAATAGTATAGATATTTAACAAAGAAAAATATGCTTTTTAAACAGCGCGGGGAATGTGTTTACTGCAACAGTAGAGCCATCTAGCGGAATACTAGCTTTGAAAGCACCCCATTGATGGTCTTTTGCAGTAAACAGTGCCTTGCCAGGCATGGGGAAAAGTGAGGAGGTTCAGTTTCTGGTTGCATGCTGCATTTGCATCTCCACCCAATTAACAAGGGCACCATAGCAGGCTTCACATCACCCTATTATTTGGCTACATGATTACCACCCAGCACTGTAAATGGTTTCCTGGGTTGCAGGAAACTTTTAGGATTGCCACTCTGTTTAGAGCTACCTGAGGAGGAAAAAGGAGCAACAGGAAGAACAGCAGAAACAGGATGAGTGGAGGGCAGACATAGGAAAGAATGATTACAGTGAAGGATGAGGTAGGCAGCACCACATAAAGTGGGAGATGGTTGCCACCATCTACCACATGTATTTTGGAGTGGAAGAAAGAGTGACAGGAGTGATATATGGCACTAGTGAATGGATACACTGTATGGATATACACAATGAATGCACATAGACTGGTGGAGTATGCGGTGCACTCAAAAAATTCCAAGATTGTTTCTGCTGCGAACGAACAGAGCACAGCATGGTCACGAAAGCACAGCAAGGGCTAGCAGTAATGTCATGCTGTCAACATCGGGACCTGTGTTACACGCATTTGTGTGACCACGTGCATGTGCTCATTTGCAATCTCATTATGGACCTCAAATTCGAGCAGTGAGCAAACATCAAATTCTATGTCAAACTCGGGAAATCGGCGGAGACCCTTCATTTGCTTCAGCAGGCCTACAGCAATGAAGCAATGAGCTGGGTGAGGTGTTCTGAGTGGCACTCATGCTTCAAGAGGGGCTGAATGTCACTGGAGGACGACGAGAGGTCAAAGCGACCCTCCACGAGCAGAATCCCAGAAAATGCCGAAAAAATTTAATGAACTGTGCATGTGGGGCTGGCGACAATCAAGTACAGTACTTGCCACCGACCTGAATACCACTGCTCCTGACATCATCTCCACCTCCCACCCATGCGGCCCCTTCAGACCGAGGCCTGGGCCGAGTGGGAGTAGGGGAGGAGAGGAGGAAGATGGAGAAAGGAGGAGTGATGAAGAGAGATGTGGAGCAGAGGGCAATGGGTCCATGGTCACCCAACGTCATAAGTTCCTGAAAGCAGCATATATGACACTCCAAAGTAAGCATCGTGCTGAGATCATGGCACATGCACAGCAGGCGTGGGACAAGGCAGAGGGTTCTAGAAGACAGCGAGGGTTGGAGAGAATTGAAGAAGATGAAATGGAAGAGTAAAAGAAGCGAATGAGAGAATGGTGGGAGGAGGAGGAGGATTAGGTAAGGGACAAAAAACAACCAGGATGTAGAGTTGTAAACAACTCTTGAGAGGCCAGGGCGCAAAGGTTAATGTACTGAAGAGCCTGGTTTAATAGCTGTTATCTGCGAGATTAATGCACTGGTGTGCCAGCGACTGAGAGCAGATTCTCAAACGATGGGAAATGAGGTAGTATAGGTGTGTATTGATGGCTCAATATCCGTACGAAAGTGTAAATAAGTATGCTCATAAGAGAGATCTAGTCAGAGAGAGTTTGGCAGTCAGACAGAAACTGCCTTGTGTCCAGCTGGGACTGACGGGGAGGAATACAGTCATGACCATGGACACTGCAGTACTGGTGAGTAGAACTGTTTGAAGAATAGTCTTGCAAGAATGTAACGCAAGGTGAATAAGTGTCATTAGTGTGACGTAAAGTACTGGCAGTCATTACTCAGAAAACCAGCAATATTATTCTGACGTGTATGTCCCAAGTCGTGGAAGTGCCAATTAAGTAGTACAACTAACTTAGCGTAAGACTTGTAATATTTAAGTGAACATTAATAACTCAACGGATGAGTTACCTAGTCAAAAGACTGAGTTGTACTTAAGTCGTACGTAACTATCAAGTAAAGTACCTGAGTTGCTGTCAAGTCATAATTAAGTGGTTAAGATTTCCCTTGTGTCAAGCTGAGACTCGGGATATTAAGTAGTTTGCCATATTCTTATTAACGTAACTGACTTGTATAGCCTGTTTGTAGTGTAAATAATCTGTATACAGTTGTTAAAATTAATGTAAAAATCGTTTCTGTGTTTTACAACCTTAGCGTGGAACAGTTATTTTTTTGAAGTTCGGGAGGGAGTCTGGGACAGAAAGAGATACTTAATATCTTGTTGTCCTAGCCTACGAGGTTGTAGGCCCCCTCTGGGCTTGTCTTCACACTCTCTGCTGCTACTGTCAAATGCTACCAACTATTAATTAGTGGCAGCTGTTCACCGTGCTCAGCGAGACTTAGTGTGAAGCATACCAGAGGTTATGTAGGGAGTGTGGGGCACGACATGTGCAAGGATCATCGGATCACCATCAAGGAAGTGGTGGCATCATCAACGTGTCATCTGAAACAGTTCAGGCAATCCTTACGTCTGATTTGAACATGCACCGTGTCGCTGCCAAGTTCATGTCCAGGCTCCTGACCCCTGAGCAGAAGCAGCATTATGTCGAAGTTTGCCAGGATTTCCATCAACAGGCCCAGGATGACCCAACCTTCATGTCGAGGATCATCAATGACGTGTAAGCAAATCATCTGCTACTTGTGATATTTTATGCTGCTTTCAGGTCCCAGATATGGTTTATTAGGTACAGTATGTGCACACTTGCTCACAGGGGGTGATTTGTGGCTGGAGAGGCATTTACAGGAGGGTACACCAAACATTCATGGAAAATCCACATTCACAGGGGTCTGTGTCCCCTAACCCCCGCGAATGTGTGGAGGGCTACCTGTATATATATATATATATATATATATATATATATATATATATATATATATACAGTGATCCCTCATTTATCCAGATGCTCAGTATCTGGACATGTTCAGTATCCAGATACTGGGCCTTGGCTCTATAATGCCATTATCCGAATTTACCTGCTATTATCTGGATGTTAAAGTGCCCGAGAACTTCGGCCGGCTAGCCGACATGTCCAAACATTCGGTATCGTGGCTGCTGGACTTGAGCCATGAGCGGGAAGTAGTCTGTAACCCACAACCAGAGCCAAATTGTCCGTCTGCCCCTGTACTGAATGGTCAAAGTTGCATACTTGTCCGATCACTCCCAATGAACCTCCAGCACCTGAGTGATACAACTGTAACCCACAAGTGGTGTCAAAAAGTCCATACACATCCCTACCCAATGTCTAGTATTGCACAACCACCTGGCTAGCTCTTTCCTCACTGCCACCGTGCGTGTAACACAGACCATAAGCAACAAGCACATGTTCAGTGACAGCACCTGTCCGCCTCTCCACCGAACATTGAAAGTCGCACGGCCACAGGGCTAAGTCTTGACCAACCGCCACCAACATCAAAGAGAGACCACAAACCACGAGTACATGTTTGGTGACAGCACTGTTTGCCTATCTACCGAAGGTCGAAAATCACACGGCCACCAGGAGGCACTCACGACACACACACAAAGAGGGAGAGAGAGAGAGAGAGAGAGAGAGAGAGAGTGACCTTAACACGCTGAATACATCAGTACAGTAATTTCTGTACCAATGTATATGATAGTACAGTACTGCACTGTGTACAGGCAGGTCCCGATCTTACGAGCTAACTGGAAGCGAGGATTTTGCTTGTTAGCCGAATTCTCATTAAAAGAAGTGAAGAACTCATGGGAAAATTAGGGTTAGAGAGCAAGGCCTCCGAGCAACCTCCCCCAAAGCACCAAAACTGACTTCCTGATCATTTTAAGCTGGAATATAAAAACAGCATTAATATAAGCAGAATAACATAAATTATAGGTAAAACTGGGATGGGGTGAACAACCAGCCAAGTAATTTCCACCGACCACCAACACCTCTGACAGACAATTTTAAGCAGGAATAAAGGGTTAATACACATGAAATACAAATACCCTCGTCCCAATTCTCGTAAGTTGGGATTTTGGGGAGTTTTACCTGCTTGTTAAACAGGCGGTGGTGCAAATTCCAAGACCTTGTATTAGTGAATTCTCATTAAGCAATTGTTCATTAACTGGGACTTGCCTGTACTGGATGTACAGTACAATACTGTACATTACACTTCATTTGGTATGAGTATTCGTTTCAATGCTACAGTCACCCACGTTTACCAAGCAGCCATATTGGAATGGGTTTGGTTTGGTAAAGTGAAGCTAACCTATGTAATTTTGCCTGGGAAACACATTGAGCATATCTTTGAGAAAATCCTATGGTTATTTTTGAAAGGACGGGGCAAGCGTGGTTCTTGGCTGAGGGGTACAGGCGGCCACCGCACATGTAACACAGACCACAAGCCATGCGTACATGTTCGGTGACAGTGCCAGTCCGCCTCTCGATTGATGGTAAAAAATCGTGCAGCCACCAGGAGACACACACACACACACACACACACATACACACACACACACACACACACACACACACACACACACACACACATGGATTCCTTCACATGCTATGATTACAATAAGAGTATCAGTACAGTAATATCTGTACCAATGTTTATAATAGTACAGCACTGTACTGTATACAGTACAGTACTGTATGTGTGTATGTACAGTACAATACACATCCATTCGGTATACGTATTCCTTTCAATACCACAGTCAGCCACCTTAGCCAAGTAGCCCTATTAGGAAAGGTTAGGTCTGGTAAGGTTTGGTAAAGATATCCTGTAATTTTGCCTGCGAAAGACATTGAACATATTTTCAAGAAAATTCTATGGTTATTTTTTAACAGAGGAGGCGAGCAATGTTCACGGCTGAGGGGTACCGGTGGCCACCATGCATGTAGCACAGACCAAAACCCATGAGTAAATGTAGAGGTAAAACCACCCATCCAGCCCTACACTGAATAGCGGAAAACTCCCAGCCTCCGGGATTAGTGCAGAAACCCCCCATCATGCATGCCCGTCCGCTTCCCTACCGAATGGGCAGAGTCGCCTGGCAGGCCGGATAAGTCATACACTGCCTGAGGCGGTGATCTACTGGTCATCCGCTGTTGCCGTCACGTACTAACCCTTGCCTGGGCAAACGGATGTGAACCTTATAGACAGATGTCAGTTTGCTGCAAGTGGCTTCCTCTGTGCTCAAAAGCAACCGTTGGGTGCAATATGGCTGTGCTGTACTGTACTGCTTGCCAGCGAACGGAAGCCAGCACCTCAGTTCCCGCCTTTCTGCCCCACGTGAGTGGTTCTGCTTGCAATGATGGCTGTTATTGATTTTGTGGTGGTCTCCTACCTTCTTCAGGTTGTGGCTCTGCTCTGCTGTATTCATGTGTGTGTGGTGATGGCCCCATCACCATCTGAGAAAAAGAAGAGGAAGGTTCTGAGTCTGGAGAAGATGTGGGCAAACGTGGGCTGGACCACTGGACCATTCTTCGCGAATATGATCTAGCCTGCTCAACATTGTTCAATATCAGGAAGTCACACAACAAGCATACGCAGTACGGACAGGACTTTGGCGAAAGCACACATCGCGGCGACAGGAAGGTAATGGCCCAGGCCCAGCACGCCATTATCGACAGGTTGACTCTGATGTGGTTTCATCAGCAAAGTGGTGCTGGTGTGCTACTGTGTGGGACCGAGGTGAAAGCTGCAGCTAAGAAGTTTGTATGCCTGCACAACGTGTAGGACTTCAAAGCATCCAAATGATTGCTCTTCAGGTTCAACCTACGTCATGGACTTACTGGGCTTAAGGCACAAGCCACCATAAATCCCAGCACCTGATCAAGGATGAGGGTCTTGCCCTTGGTCAAGTCTATAACACTGATGAAACTGGTCTGCTATACCGCTCCTTGCCCACCAACACCCTGGCTGAGGAAAGGGAGAAGTCTGTACCTGGTCGGAAATTGTCCAAACGTGTCTCTGTTTTGTGCTGTGCGAATGCTAACGGGATGCACCATCTCAAATCCGTTGTTGTTGGGCGTGCAAAACAACCATGTTGTCTCCGTGTTGATGGATAGCCTGCCTGTTGTGTGGTACCATTCTGTGAAGGCCTGGTTCACCGCTAAGATCTTCAGAGATTCATTCCACAGACATTTCATCAAGGAAGTTATCCGTTATCAAACGGGCTCCTTGGAATCACTCGCGACCAGGTGAAGGCACTCCTGCTCCTGGACAATGGTCCTGCACATCCATCTTAGAAGGATCTGGTTGCTTTTGACGGGCAGATTAGGTGTATGTTTCTGCCACCTAATACAACTGCTCTGATTAAACCAATGGACCAGGATGTTATCATGGCTGTCAAGAGACTGTACTGCCGAAGGTTCCTGAATGAGGTGATGGTGGTGCTGGAGGATGAGGACGCGGTGGAGGACACACATGGGGAGCAGACCTTGCAGAATCTTCGGCATTACGACCTGAAGTCTGCCGAGTTCAACTGGGTGAACGCGTGGAAGGAAGTCTCCGTCAAAACCCTCGAAAGCGGTTGGTTTCGTCTCCTGCAGGGAATCGAAGCCAAGCACGACTTCGAGGGTTTTGATGTGGATGATTTCCACAGTCGTCTCAGGCAAGCAGGAGAGCAGGTGGACATCGATGATATGCAGGATTGGTTGGACGACGACGGCGGAGATCCTGGTTACCAGACCATGTCTGATGAGAAGATTGCCGCTGCTGCCTCTGTGGGCATGGAAGAGGACAGCAGGGCCAACAAGGATGAGGACTTGACTTGCAGCCCTCCGCAACTCCTTCACTCCCTCATCTCAATGACTTCCGTGCCTACCTAGAAGGGATGCTGGAGTATGCTAAGCACCTGCACTGTGACTGGGAGTTAGTGCCCCTCAGGTTGGTGATGGAGCTGCAGGCAGTCCGGGACGCTGTTATCCTCCGGCAGAATTGTCAGTCCTACCGACAGGCCAGGATTGACAAGTTCTTCAAGCCTGCGACCCCCACAAGTGCCAGCCCGTTCTCACCACCACCACCACCACCAGCCCGTTTCCTGCCTTCACCTTCGGACCCACAACCGAGCGCATTGGCAGCCGATGAATGTCCGTCAGACACAAGTTTGCGGCTGTCCTCAGAGTCTCCTGAGGTGGGTAGGGCACCATCACCGCACTGCACATCACCGGACATTGCCCAGCTCCAGCAGGTTGAGGATGATGAGGACGAGTTGTTTGACCTCTGTCAGGCCAGGATCAACAAACTCTTCAAGCCTGCGACCTTCCAAGTGCCAGCCCATTTTCACCACCACCACCACCAGCCCGTTTCCTGCCTTCACCTTCGGACCTGCAACCGAGCACGTCGGCAGCCGATGATCTCCGTTAGACACAAGTTTGTGGCTGTCCTCAGAGTCTCCTGAGGTGGGTAGGGCACCATCACTGCACTGCACATCACCGGACATTGCCCAGCTCCAGCAGGTTGAGGACGACAAGGATGAGTTGTTTGACCTCTGTCAGGCGTTAGTGTTTGCCGCTAGACCACATGGGACAACCTGCTAGAGGTGGCAGGTTATGAAGCCTGGCAGCAGTGCACTGGGTGATAAGTACCCCAATCAAACCATTTTCGGCAGGTAGCTTTAGGTTTCTTTCATAGTTTCCTTGGTGCTAAATTTTATTTAGGACATTCCTGTGTGTGTTTTGAGGTCAATATGGCAGAATGACCCCAAAACAGTGCCAAAAACAGGATAAGTACCGTACATACAGTGGTGTTTAGGTAGGGTGTTTTTTGGTCTTCAGTGTTTTTTTCTGCATGGTTTTCTTGGTAGGTGGGGGCACTTACCATCCACTCACTCGACGTAGTGTTGCTCTCGGGTGTCTGCCCTTTCCTATCCATCCTTCTTTCCTTCCATTCTCTTCTATCTTTCTTTCCTTCATTCTTTCCTTGTCCTTCTGCCTACGGGTGACTTTACACTTCCTCTTCTGTCTTTCTTTCCTTCATTCTTTCCACTTCCTTCAGCCTGTGGGTGACTCTACGCTGAGTGACAAGCCAAATGGTTTCCTGTACACCAGGAAACCATTTACTACGCTGGGTGGTAACCATATAACCAAATTATGGCGCCTGGTGGTTTAGTGGGTAATTATTGCACTCCAATCGGATTGAGCCGGTGAAGGTTTATATCCAAGGGGTGGTTGGGGTTGATTGCTCATGTAATGCCACTCAGGGATGAGTGAGGCTGGTCACTCTTATCTTAAATGTCGGGACCAACAGCCTAGCCATGGGCTCGTACGCTCCTCGTAGGGCAATGTAGGATTGGATGATTGATGGATGGTTTTCTTGGTGTTGAAAATTATTTAGGATACTCCTATGTATGTACTGATGCCAAAATATGTCAGAATGACCTGAAAACACTACCAAAATAAGAAGGAGTACTGTACATAGTTTTTTTTTTTTTAATTATTCAGGATATTCCTATGTATGTTTTGATACCAAAATATGCCAGAATGACCTGAAAACACTACCAAAATAAGGAGGGGTACTGTACATACAGTAGTGTTCAGGTAGGGTGTTTTTTGATTTTCAGTGGTTTTTCTGCATGGTTTTCTTGGTGTTTACCATTACTTCTGATATACCTATGTGTGTTTTAATGTCTAACTATGCCTGAATGACCAGAAAACACTGCCAAATTAAGCACAGGTACTGCAGAAATAAGTTTGGTATAGGTTGGAGGTGGGTATAGGTAGGGTCTGGGTATGGTAGGGGAATAGTATTCATTATCCGGATGTTGCCACTGCCTGGACATGCCTTAGGCTCTATTATGTCTGGATAATTGAGGGATTTCTATTTGTATATATATATATATATATATATATATATATATATATATATATATATATATACATATATATATATATATCGGGTGACCCAGAAAAACCTCCCACATTTCAAAGGTAAATGAAAAAAAAATTGTTAAAGATAATCAAAATATTATATGCACACATGAAACTCCATCCAATACAGTTTTTATTCATCATGTTTTAAAGATGAAATCCCCCAAATGGTGGCCGTCATTGTCTATACAGTGAGTCCTTGAAATACGAAAACTCGAAGTATGAATTTCCGATGGTACGAAAGCGATAAATGTAGGACAAATTCCACAGTACGAAAGTAATCAAGAATCCTTGACTGACAGCAGCAGAACTGAAGAGAATACATCCTCAGCTGTTGCAAGACGTCTCAATTCGAACTATCCAACACCGCTTGCAGAAGGAGCTGGGTTTGCCAAGCCACACCGCAGCCAAGAAACCATTTCTCACTGACTGCAGGAAGAAGCAGCGCATTCAGTTTGCCAAGATGTATGCACACTGGACATCGGATGAGTGGAGAAAAGTTATGTTTTCCAATAAAAGCACATTTCAAGTGTTCCAGATGCATTCTGCCAAGGTTCGTCGCCCTGCCTCCCATAGTTGATATGACCCTGCTTACACAGTGCCGACTGTTAAGCACCCACAATCAGTAGTGGTATGGGGGTGTTTCTCAGGTGAAATGGGAAGGGGAGGCCTCTACTTTCTTCCTAAGAACTTGATGATGAATGATGGCTGGTACAATCAAGTTCTGAAAGACCATTTGTTAAACTTTTTTGCTATTCATGGGTGCAACTTTTTCATGCATGATTCAGCTCCATGTCACAAGTCAAGAAAGGTGACAAAGTGGCTTCAGGATAATCGGATTGAGGTCCTCGACTGGCATGGCAACAGTCTGGATCTAAATCCGAGAGAAAACTGCAAGGCAAAGATGAAGAAAATCATGGCAGAGAAGAAGACACTCAATCTGGACAACCTCAAGACTGAACTGACAAATGTTTGGTGCAAAGAAATGTCCTTAGATCACTTTAGAGATCTAAGTGATTCCATGCCAAAATGCAACCAACTGGTCCTGAAAAACAAGGGAAACATGATTTCATATTAATGAATGGCATTTCATGAACAAACATTGTGATATACTATGATTTCTGTGTTTTTTAATACCTTGTGGGGGAATGTCGTAAGTCAATTTGCGGTAAATGTATATATATACATACATACATACATATATATATGTATACCTACGTGTCAAGTGGGGTTGGTGGAGGATTAGTGCCCCTCCCTGTAAAACAATTAACTCTAAGCCCTTGGCCACCCCGTTTGGGATACATGGCGTCTGGCAATGAATGAATGAATGATATATATATATATACATATATATATATATATATATATATATATATATATACAGTAATCCCCGTACTATCCGGACGCCTACTTTCCGGACATCCCCACTTACCGGACATAATCGTCTCGGGATCCAATATTCCCAAAATGATCCAAAAACCACAAAAAATCCGAAAAAATACGACTTTTTCCCACCCGTAATTTGAACTTGGCGCGCACGCACGGACAGTTTGTTTTGGTGCGTCACTCCTCCGATGTCCGCTAGAGCGCCCTGCATCCTCCCCACTTACCGCCTGTCTCTTGTCGTGAGTGCACGCTCGTCGTCATGGCTGCCCACGTGCTCACTTTTGTGGTGCGGGCTCTCCTGCTGCTCTCGTGCTTCTTCTTCGTGTGTGTGATGATGGCCCCGCCGCCTGAGATGAGGAAGAGAGTGGTTTTGACTCTGGAGAAGAAGAGGGAGATATTGGAGAAAGTGGATGCGGGATGGTCTTCGTCACGCATCCTTCGTGAGTTCAACCTGGCCCGATCTACTTTGTTTGATATCAAGAGATCCCGAGACAAACTCATGCAGTACACGGCTGACTTCTCGTCGAAAAGCAAAGGCAAAGTGGAGAGGAAGATGATGTTTACTCCATGTTGGTTTGGTATTGACAGCAACGTGCTGCTGGAGTGCTGGTGCGCGACACGGAGCTGAAGGCTGCTGATGAGAAGTTTGCAAGGCTTCATGACGCCCTAGACTTCAACGCATCCGAGGGTTGGCTCCACGTTCAAATTACAACATGGCCTTACCAACCATAAGGCTCATGGCGAAGCTTTGGATGCTAACGAGGATGGAGTAGAGGAGTTTCGGCACAAGGTGAAGGGCTTGATCGACAGGGAGGGCCTCACTCTCGGTCAAGTCTACAACGCTGACGAAACTGGTTTATTCTATCGCTCTTTGCCTACGAACACTCTAGCCGAGGAGACGGAGATGCGTGTACCTGGCCGCAAGCTCTCCAAGCAAAGGATATCTGCTTTGTGTTGTGCTAAAGCTAACGGCATGCACTGGCTTAAGCCCGTCATTGTTGGCCGTGCAAAGCAGCCTCGGTGTCTTCGTGGGGTGATGGATGTCATTCCTGTCATTTGGTACCATTCCTTGAAGGCATGGTTCACAGCTCAGATCTTCAAAGACTGGTTCCACCGCCATTTCGTTAGGGAGGTCATACATTACCAGACGGAGAAACTGGGAATCCCATGCGACCAGGTAAAGGCCATCCTTCTCGACAATGCACCTGCAAACCCATGCGACAAGGACTTGGTGGCTGAGAATGGCTGCATTAGGTGCATGTTTTTGCCCCCTAATCCTACTGCTCTCATCCAACAAATGGACCAAGGAGTGACTGTGACAACGAAGCGGCTATACCGAAGGAAGTTCCTGGACGAGGTGATGGTTGTTCTCGAGGATGAGGACAAGCACAGGGAGGGACGGGACACGCGAGGCCAGCGGACTTTGGAAAACCTTCACCGCTACAACATCAAGTCTGCCATTTACAACTGGGCCAGTGCATGGAAGGAAGTCCCTGTCAAGACTCTTGAAAATGGTTGGTCTCATCTGCTTCTTGGAACGGATGTGGAGCACGATTTCCTAGGTTTCGATGTGGATGACTTCCATGCATGTCTACGTGCGCATGGGACGATGTTGATGTGGACGAAGTGCGTGAGTGGTTGGATGACGAAGAGGGCGATCCTGGGTATCAGACCCTGTCTGATATCGAGATCGCATCTTCAGCTTGAAGATTCCGACGAGGACAGCGACAATGATGCAGATTCCTCTCAGCATGACACTACTCCAGCCATCCCCAAGCTGAGTGCACTCCGGGAACACCTAGAGTTCGTTCTGGACTACCTGGAACACCCGGACTGCGACAGGGAGATGGGGCCCTTGGGACTTGTGGAGGAAATGCGTGCTTTCAAGCAGCGCATCATTAATCGTCAGAATCGTCGTTCCTTGCGTCAATCAACGATCAACAGCTTTTTCAGGCCCGTGACCACCGCTGTGCCCAGCCCTGGCTCCACTCCGTTGCCTCCCCAAGACAGGCCCTCATGCTCCGAGCCACAGCCCAGCACATCAGCCATGGTGGAGTCACCACTCGATGTGAGTTTGCGCCTATCTTCAGAGTCGTCTGCAGTGGGTACGCCATCACCACGACCCAGCGACGAACCCCTAGGTCACCTCCTTGTGCTACTCTCAGACTCTGACAGTGATTAAACAGCGAGAACTTCTCCACTAGACCACACAGGAATTTGGTGTTGTGCAGTGAAAGAAAAACAGTGCATATTGTTAAGAAATTAGAATTCTGAGTGAAAAGAGACTGATTTCATAGACTTTCAATGTAGCTAAAATTAGCTAGAGTGTGTTATGTTTAGAAAATGGATTTATGAGTGCAAAGACTTTAAGTGCAGAGTGCAACACTTATTTCATAAAGTTACAATGGAGCATAAGTAAGACAAGAGTGCGCAGTGTTAAGAGAATGGACTTCTGAGTGCAAATGACTAAGTTAAGTGCAAGACTTCATGAACAGTGTACTGCAAGTGCTTCAAGAAATCCTTCTTACTGTCAAAGTCTGCGAGGAGGCGGTTATTCATCGAGATGGCCAGGGACTTGCTGTAAGTACCCAGAATGTTTCATATTGTATACTGTATTTTCCATACTGTACTTACCTCTAACACCTCATTTCACTCTTTTATGTCCCTTACTGGTGTCAGTAGGGTATTAGGTGCTATGCATGTGCAGTTGGGAGGTATTTCTCTGAGTTAAGGTCAATAAGTACCAGTCCAGGAGCCAGGGACTTGTTGTAAGTACCCAGAATGTTTAATATTGTATAAACTCACCTCTAAAACCTAATTTTATGGTTCTTTTGCATTTATTTCAGTCTTTTATGTCCCTTATTGGTGTGATTTGGGTCTTAAATAGGTGCTATGCATGTCCAGAGGGATGTGTATAGGTGTTTTTCTGAGTTAGGTTCCATAAGTACAAGTCCAGGAGGCTGGTGTCCACTATCCACACAGGACCACTTTCCGGACATGCCTTTGGCTCTATTACGTCGAATAGTGGAGGGATTACTGTATATATATATATATATATATAGAGAGAGAGAGAGAGAGAGAGAGAGTAACCTCTCAAATAATACGAGGGTTAGGTTCCTGGAGAGGTCGTGTTACTTAAAAACGCGTTTTTGAAACATAATTTTCCCATAAGAAATAATGGTAATATTGGGGGTTACGTTCCTGGACTCTGGGAAAGTCTACCCATTTGGGGAGTTATGCTACTCTAAACTTAAAAGCAACAATATTAATTTGGAGGAAAATCCACGTAAAAAACAAAAACAGTATATCTGGGGAGAAATAAACAACATTTGAGCCCTAGTTGGGCCGGTGTAGTTTACTTCTCCCCAAATACATATTGTCTTCGTTTTTTACGTGGATTCTCTCTCAATTCTGCTTCATTCACAGCACTGTGAAAGTTCCTCAACATTATTAATGCATTAGTAGGTCATAAAAACACTACAGTAAAAACAACATTTTCATTACAGTAAGTAGGTCACAAACAATAACAACACAGCCTCACTTCATCTATGCATCACTCGTCGTCTGCTGCGGTCCCTCCTTACCCCTCTACCCCACCTCCCGCCACTCCCCACCCTAAATTTGTTGTCCCTCCTAGCTCTGCTGTCCTTCCACTTCCTCTTCCTCTGACTCCCGTGCTACTGGTGATGAAGATAATTCACTTAAGTTTTCTGTCTTCTTCATAAAGAACTGCTCTATCTTGGTCTGAGTGGTTTTCTTCTTTCTGTTCTGCAGCATCAAGTTGTAACAATTTAGATCTATCATCACTTTCCTGGCCAAATTTTGTCCAAAAATGAGCCAAATTGCTCAGAATGGGGCCAAACTTCATTTTCGAATATTATAGTTCGAATAGAACCAGTTTAACCCCTTTACCGCGGAGCGTCACTTTCGTGACGCTTGGGAGCAAGGGATCATACCGCGGGGCGTCGCTTTTGTGATTCTGTGTTATTTTGAATTCACCCGGGCTTCCAAGTGGGGGCTTGTATCATCTATCAGTACTGCCAATGTCCAACACTAGTCACCACTCCTAATCTCATCTGTACTCCCATCCATTGTTGACAATTTAGCCATTTCTCCCCATTCTTGACTCCCCTCCCTATCCCCCCTCCATTACCCTATCCTCTCGCCTGCCTGGCCGTGCTACGCTAAGTAAATCTTCCCTGGAATTTTTCGCTGATTTCATCCATTGAAATAAGCCCTATGCCCTATTCTTATACCAAATAATATATACAAGAAAGAAATAAGGTAAGTGAGAGTGCCATACACCTGGAACTGGCTAATTATCACCTGACAACACCTCACGTGCACTCGTTCGCTAATTTTCGCTGTTTATTTCCCCTTGAAATATGCCGTATAATCTATTTTCGTAATAAATATACATACAGTGGGGCACCAATTTTCGCGCCTAATTGGGTCCAAAAATAATGTGCGAAAGTGGAATTAGCGAAAGTTGGGGCATTGTCTTTATGGCAAAAAGGCTAATTGGTTCCCGGTTATCCTAAAGTAACATCAGATTTTCATTTTCACTTGCAATACGGTACATCAAATCACTATTGTACATTGCATTGTGAGATACAAACAATAAAAACTGTACAGTACACATTATATGAGGAGAAACATACCACAGAGACCAGGTTACTCTCTTTTAGCCTTGGCCTTTCCTCCCGACTTTGAATGTCCCGGCCACTTTTTATCACCACCACTGCCTCCCGGCCCTCCCCCCACACCACCAGGCTCTCCCCCGACACCACCAGGCCCTTTCCCCACACTACCAGGTATAGTAGAGGCCATTGAACCGTGAGAATCCAACACAATGGAGCTAGCACGCTCGTACACAATGGCGGGAATGGGTGGACAGAGTGTTGACATGACGTCATTCAAGATGGTGGTGGGTTGCGGGCGGGCGGTGCAGGAAATTCAAAATATTGTCCCAAACCCAAAATTTGTGCGCGAAAATCGATTTTTTTCAAGCGAAAGTGGAAGTTAGGGAATATTTGGTGCATGCCGCGAAAGTGGATTCCGTGAATCCTGCTGTAGCGAAAGTTGGTGCACTACTGTATAAGGAGGGAAGGGAGAAGCCTAAGTGATATTTACATTCACCTGGAACTATCTAATTTATAATGTATTGTCTAGATTTCCTGCCAATCATTTCAGTGCTAAAATTAGCTGTGTCAAGAGGCTAAACGTTGGCAGTACTCATTTCCCTTGGTAGGCCTCCACCCCGGCCCACCCTTATCAGTTCACTCTCATCTTCCAGTGTGGGGGTAGGTCTGTTCGCTCTTGCTAACTTCAGGGACCTTTAACGTGAACCCCATGCAAAGGGCCCTGTGACCTTTACCCCCTACTAAACCTCGTGTGGAAAGAGGTAAAGGGCTGACAATTGATAAAAGAGTGACTACGATCTTTCTGTTGAGTAAAACAGTGCAAGTGGAATTGTAAATAATGTGTAAACAGCAAGTGAAAGTAATGAATGTAAATATACGTGAACAGTGGAAAATAGTTTTATAAGTTACTTCAAGTGATAGTGCATAACACAGTGTAAATAAAATAGAAATGTAAATAACGTAAACAAAATAGAGAACGTAAATAGAAATGTAAATGAGTAGTATTATAAGAATACGAGTATATACCCTAGGAGTAATGAAAGTGAAAGTTTCACTCTAGCATGTCTGAATACTATGAGTCATGAGAGTGAAGGTGAAAGTGACATTCACTCTCAATGCTAGTATACAGTACTCGTCAGAAGTATTCAGCGTTGTCCGCCGGGCGCGCAATACTTATGGCCCAAAAAGAATCACCCATTTTGGGAGGTAAGAATTGAGCCACAAGTTTGAGCTCTGAGCATGACGTCACGGTAGCCTGAGGCCTTCCGACACGCTGGTTGGTTCCCGCCTCAGTCGCCCACGGGCTGCCTGAGAGAGAGGAACTCCGCCGAGTGTCCCTCTCAAATTGCGCCATTTTTTACCGAGTGTCCCGCAGTGTTTTGGCCTTTAAAACTTTGTTATGGCACCTACCCATGAACTATCGAGTGAAATCATATCCCAGATCATTGCTCTAAAGGAGGCAGGCCACCAGACAAAGGAAATTAGTGAATTGGTTGGTGTGGCACGATCGACAGTGCGTCGTTGGTGTGCGCGGTTTCGGGAGGAAAACAGTGGTGAAGTTCCCACAAAGAAACCGAGGTCTGGTAGGCCTAGGAAAACTTCCCCAAGGTCTGTTAATGTTTTAAAACGTGCAGTGGAGTTTAATCCTCTTGTGAGTGCAAGGAAAATTAAGGAGAGCAACCCAGAAGTGTTTGGTGAGGTGTCAGTGAGAACAGTGTCTCATAGGGTGCATGAGCTTGGTTACACAAGTCACAGGCCTGTGAAAAAGCCTCTTCTCTCTAGCAGCCAGAGAATTCGTAGGCTTGCCTTTGCTAATAAAAAACTGGGGTGAGGAGCAATGGTTGTCAGTGTTGTGGTCTGATGAGGCAACGTTTAGTGTTACCTGTAACAGAGGGGCATGCAAAGGTAGTGACCCACTTGACCCACGGTATGTAGAAAGCACAGTTAAACATCCTGATTCACTCATGGTATGGGGTTGTTTCTCAGGGAAGGGTTTGGGGAAGCTTGTTGTGCTTCCCAAGAACCTCAGAGTGAATCAGGATGTTTACCTGGAGCTTCTGTGTGATCATTTACCAGATTCCTTCGAGCTAACAGGTGCACGAGTGTTTCAGCAGGACGGTGCACCTGCTCACAAGGCCAAATCGGTCACCAATTGGCTTCGTGACTGCGAGGTATCATTCATGACAGACTGGCCAGGATATAGCCCAGACCTCAACCCGATTGAAAACCTCTGGTACCTCGTAAAGAAGAGTCTCCAAGGGAAGGACGTGAGCTCTCTGCCTAAGCTGGAAGCCGCCATTCGTGACTCCTGGGACAAAATACCACTCCAGCACCTCAGGAGCCTCACCCTTTCACTTCCAAGACGTCTCAGGTCCGTGAAGAAACGTAAAGGCTACCCTACGAAGCACTAAAGGTAAATAAAATGCATTATTTATATGTTTTTTCAATGTTGAAAGGTTTGTTTCTCAGGAGGGACGCAGGGCACTCCATACTTCTGACGAGTACAGTACAGGACAAGAAAGTGAATGCTACGTATTTTACTGAAAGAAATTGAATCCCTACAGTGACAATAAACTAATACTACTGAAGGAAACTTATGGATAAAGACTGTAGATATATATAAGTGTTATATAGTTATAGAAATATAAAGTGTGAGGGGTTTTATGAATAATAAATGACAGAGTACCATGAGCGAACTAGCGCAAGTGCGACGGTCAGACGCGCTCGTAATTTTCATTGCTTTCACAGTTTTTTTTTTTTTTGGAGTATGGATCCCAAACTACTTGAAAATCATAGAGTAGTGTTTATAGTGTTAATATCTGGCTGTGGTAATCATATTACAGGTTGTCGGGAAGTGTAAAGTGGAGACTTCGTTACCCAACTTCAGAGGTCCCCACAAGTCCTACGGTAACCGACGAAGGCTCAACAAACATTCCAGGAGAAAGCTGAAGGTATGTGCCATAAGCATATGTAATTTTAATATTCTAGGACTAATAACTGATTTTTGGCAAATATTTTTTGAGAGTCTGTCGGAGCCCGAATAACCCCGCGGCACACGCAAAACATTGGTAAACATGCCCGCAGTGTAGGGGTTAAGCAACAGACAAATAAAAAATTGTATTTATGCATAAACTGCCACACACGGTCTATCAGCTTGGGACTGTCCAAGGCGTGCAAGGCTAATTTGAAACCATCATGTACGTGTAAACTCGCGTTAAATTGAGAAACTCTTGTTTGTTAAACATACCTCCTTAAATATTTGCTCATGTTAAAATGAAAACGCATTTTTAAAACTCATGTTAATGGAGAGGTAACTGTATATGCATATATATATATATATATATATATATATATATATATATATATATTTATATGTATGCATATATATATACAGTAATCACTCCAATATCCGACCTAACAGAGCCATAGGTAGGTCCGGATATTGGTTCTGTCCAGATATTGGGCCCCAGCTTATGGACTTGTACTTATGGACTCAGAGAAACACCTATACAACTCCCTCTGGACATGCATAGCACCTATTTAAGACCCAAATCACACCAATAAGGCACATAAATGACTGAAATAAATGCAAAAGAAACATAAAATGAGGGTTTAGAAGTAGGTTCATACAATAATAAACATTCTGGTGACTGGCTCCTGGACTGGTACTTATGGACCCTAACCTAGCCTAACTCAGAAAAACACCTTCCTACTGCACATGCATAGCTCCTAACACTCTATTCACACCAATAAAGGACATTAAAGAGTGAAATGAGGTAAGTCTATCTATCTATAGCCCGACGCCCTAATCCCGCAAAGGGTGGCCGCAGACAAAACGCCTCCAAGTCACTCTGTCACCCACCATTTGACTCCCCTCCCCCCAACTCATCCCCCCCTCCCTCATATACCTCTCAACTCCATCCCTCCACCTCATCCTCGGTCTACCCCTCCCTCTCCCTCCCTCCACCTCACCTACATACACCCTCTTAGTCAGTCTTTCATTCTCCATTCTCTCCACATGTCCAAACCACCTCAGTGTATTTCTCCTAATCTTTTCAACCACATCCACATCTACCCCACAACGTTCCTTCACTTCTTCATTCGTCAACCTGTCCCTCCACGTCACTCCACATGCTCCTCTCAAGTAACTCATTTCCACTGCTCTCACTCTTGACTTGTTCCCCTATTGCAAGGTCCACGCCTCGCTCCCATACGTCAGGGTAGGGATCACAATACCATCATGCAGTGACTTCTTAACTTCCATACTCACCTCCCTATTTCTCATCACTGCTTTCAGTGTACCAACAACTTTTCTTCCCTGCTGTACCCTTTCACGTACTTCATCCCCCAAAGTTCCATCCTTACTCATCACACTACCCAAGTACTTGAATGCACTCACATTCTCCATATCCTCACCATCCAACCTCACTGCACACTCTGTGACTTCATTCCTCTCAAACACCATAACTTTACTTTTGTTTACATTAACTTTCAGCTTCCTCCTCCTACACACTGTCCCAAATTCATTCACCAAACCTTGCAACTCCCATTCATCTTCACTCAACAATACTGTATCATCAGCAAACAGCAACACCGGAAGCTTCCAAATCTCACCCTCATTCATTAGGGCCACCCCCACATCCACTGCCCTACCTTGCACCTCCTTTACAACCCCATCCATGTTTATATTAAACAGCCATGGAGACATCACACACCCCTGTTTCAGTCCCACATGGAGATCAAAGAACTCACTCAGCTCACCATCCACTCGCACCGTAGCCCTAGCTCCCTCATACATACTCTTCACAGCACTCAACAATTTCCCCTCCACTCCATATATTCTTAATACCTTCCACATACCTTGCCTATCTATTCTGTCATAAGCTTTCTCCAAGTCCATGAAGGCAGCATACACTTTCCTTCCCTTCTCTAGATACTTCTCCACTAAACATCTTAGAACAAATATCTGATCTACACACCCTTTTCCCTTCCTAAATCCCCCTTGTTCTTCTCCAACTAGCTCCTCTGTCATATGCCTAACCCTATCAATGAGTATTCTACCATATATTTTACCAGTCACACTAAGAAGGCAAATACCCCTATGGTTACCACATACTTCTCTCTCCCCTTTTCCTTTGTACAGAGGAACAATTATACCTGATTTCCAGTCCTCTGGAACCCTTCCCTCTTCCCAAGCCAATCTACACAACTTCCATATCCACTCCACAACAATCTCACCCCCATACCTAAGCATTTCACCACACACTCCATCAATTCCTGGGGCCTTTCCCAGCTTAATCTTCTTCATCGCTTCCACTACTTCCGACCTACTGATCTCTTCCTCCCTCCTCTCATCTCTTCTTCTCCCAGCCATTCCCCAACCACTTATACTCACACTGCTCTCACTCTCTACATTCAACAAATCCTCAAAGTGCTCCTTCCATCTCCTCAATTTCTCTCTCTTCTCCACCAACAATCTATTATTCCTATCTTTCACTTCCCTACTATTTCCCCTTTCACACTGCCTCACTTTCTTTACCTCCTTCCAAAACAATTTCTTACTCTCCCTCCATTTCACACTCAGATTCCTCCCAAACTCTTCATCCACTTTCTTCTTACTCTCCTTCACCAGTCTCTTAACCTCCCTTCTCCTGCTCACATATACCTCTCTCTTCTCTCTCTCATCTTCTCCCCTACCTCTACTC
Organism: Coenobita brevimanus; assembly: GCF_032717465.1. Lineage (NCBI taxonomy): Eukaryota > Metazoa > Arthropoda > Malacostraca > Decapoda > Coenobitidae > Coenobita > Coenobita brevimanus. The sequence continues at coordinate 40,787,418 of NC_136966.1, forward strand.
GCCAACCATTCACCATATGCCTTCTTCTTTTGTTCCACAGCTCGTTTCACCTCCTCATTCCACCATGCTGTCCCTTGCACACCCTTACATCTCCTCCTCACTCCACAAACCGCCTCACACGCCGCGCTTATCTCTTCCGTGAATATCTTACATACGTCTTCCACCCCTTCCATCTGCTCTAGCTCATACCTTCCCAATCTTTCTTCCACTATGCTCTTATACTCTGTCCTTTTCTCACTATCTTGCAATTTCTCCACTCTTCTCACAGGAGCTGCTTCCTCCTGTCTTCCCCTTCGTCTCCTCAACCACTTTCTTTGCAGCTCTACCTTGGCCATCACTAAGTGATGGTCCGAGACTCCATTCCCCCACCCTCTCCACACCCTTGCATCCAACACTTGTCTTCTCATTCGCTCATCCACACACACGTAGTCAATCATTGCCTTTCGTTCAACAAGTTCACCATCCATCCTCCTCATTACTCTCCATGTATACCGGTGGATCATCTTATGACGAAAGTAGGTGTTGGCTATTGCCAACCCCTTACCAGCACAGATGTCCACCAAAGCACTACCATTCCCATCTACTTCAGCTGGCACACCCCACTGACCAACCACTCCATCCACTTGTACATTCCCAACTTTGCCATTCATGTCTCCAATCAACAGCACTCTTTCGCTCCTCTCAAACTTATCCATACATGCTTCTACTCTCGCCCAAAACTCATCTTTCACTCTTGCCACTCGATCCTCTGTTGGAGCATACACACATACAATCGCCCATGCTTGTATACCTACTTTCATCCTCACCCATACAATCCTTGCACCCACTGTTCCATACTCTCTTATATTCTCCTTCCACTTCTTGCTTATCATCAGACATACTCCCTCTCTTGCCCTCTCATTCTCACTGACTCCCGCACATATACCTACACCGTATTCCCATTCTCTCATCCTTTCACCTTTCCATTTAGTTTCAGTCAATCCACATATATCCACTTTTGCATCCTCAAGCACCTGGACAATCTCTCTCTCTTTCACTTCATCATTCACTCCTCTCACATTCCACGTTCCTACCCTCAGAATGTCCTTTGTCCGTTCCTTAGTTGTCAACGTATGGTCCGTCCGGGTCCGAGGCACTTTATTTGCTTTTTTAGTTAGTTCTTTTTACGGGGTGGGGCACTAACCCACCACCAACCCTTTTAGTCGCCTCGTACGACAAGCAGGGATACTGGGGGAGTATTCTTGAAACCCCCCTACCCCCAGGGGTAAGTATAGTATGGAAAAAAGTATAGTATGGAAAAAAGTATAGTATGGAAAAAAGTTCAGTATGAAACATTCTTATGTCCGGATAGTGGGGATGTTCGGATATTGGGCGTCCGGATATTAGAGTGATTACTGTATATATATACAGGTTATCCCTTAATTCACGCGAACTTTTTTCACGCGATTTCGGTTCTCCACAAATTTTTCGTACAATAATTACAACAAAATTATAGTACTCAAATAAGTAATTTCAATATACAAGAGAAATAAATAAAATATAAAAAATGCCTACCTGCTGCCCGTGTGCACACATATATGTATGTGTGTGTGTGTGTATGTGTGTGTGGGAGCCTGGGAGGTCGGTCTACCACGCACCACACAGTCAGTTTGAATCCGACGGTTGAACCATGCATGACTTGCAAATCGTTATTTGTGGCTTATTTTTCTGCCTTCAAGTAATTGCTTGCCTTGTCTGTCAACATGGGCATAAGCGTAGTGCTAGTGATGCATGTGGTAACACACCAAAACTGACTTGTAAAGTGATGTTGCTGACAGAGAAAGTTAAAGTGTTGGACAAACTTCAGGGAGGAATGTCGGCGACAATTCTCCGTCAGGACGATTCCCCGTCATTTATTTACATACCAGTTTATTAAGCAAGTACAGCACACTAGTTTTTTACTTATATGAGTTATAAAATCCCCCTGAAAATTAGTTATTAAAGTATTAATTAATCAATAATAAGTATATTAATAGAATGATGGGGAATTGTCCATGTTTTGACGGTGAATTGACTTGATGGTGAATTGTCTCAGAACTGTATGTTTGGGGTGAGTCAACTGTTCATACAATAAAGAAGGAGAACATAGCATACGGGAGACAGTGAAGGCTAGTGCACCAGACTGTGCTAAAGTGTCTGCACCTACGCCTGTGAATTGTCTCGTAACCGCATGTTTGGGGTGAATGAGTCAACTGTTCATACAATAAAGAATGCAGAATGTAGCATATGGGAAGCAGTGAGGGCTAGTGCACCAGACTGCTGAAGTGTCTCCACCTAGGCCTGTGCTTGTCAGGTTTCAGTTTTAAATTTCTTATATTTTTGTTGTTTTTAATACTGTACTTTATGCTAGTTTATAAGGTGTATGTAGTGCATAAACAGTATTATTCAGATGTAATATACGTATAGACATGCGTAATTATGTGCACACAAGAGCAGAACATATACGCGAATTTACCACATACGCGAAGGGTCTGGGAACCTAACCCTCGCGTGAATTAAGGGCTTACCTGTATGTATATGTATATATATATATATATATATATATATATATATATATATATATATATATATATATATATATATATATATACATAGTAATCCCTATACTATCCAGACGCCCACTTTCCGGACATTGTGGGCCTGGACCTTCAGAACCCAAAAATGGCCAAAAAAAGAAAAAAATCCCCCCAAATCCAATTTTTTCCCCTCCTGTAATTTGAAATTGCCGTGCGGGGTCGAACAGCTGTTTACACAAAGGCCCCTTCATCCCTTCCTTCCTCCCCCCTCCCCCCTCCCCTGTCAGGGTTGCTATTTGGTATTTTTCATTACCAAATCTGGGCCAATTTGGTAATGAAAATTCGTTTGGTAATGAATCAGAATAATGCATTACCAAAAGGATTTCTCACATGTATGAGGATACACAGGAAGGAGATGGTGGATTGTCTGCTCTCTCTTATTAATAAACTAGCCTACATAGCATGATAATTATCAACATGCTGTTATTTATAAGGAGAGTGGTTACATGTATTTCCACATGTATACTGTATATAATTAATGAAGAATTAATGCTTCCTTTAAGAATTTGGTAATGAAAAGTTAAATTTGATAATGAAAACTGAGGAGTTTGGTAATGTGGCCGAGTTCGGATCTGGCAACCCAGTCCCCAGTTACCGCCTAACCGTCGTTCAGGGAAGATGTCCATTGTAACCGATGCCGCACGTGCTCGTTTTTTATGAAAAAACAGTGAATAAACCGCAATACCTCGCCACTAGACCACATGGAAATTTACAGTGTTGTGCAGTGTTAAGAAATTAGAATACAGAGTGCAAAGGATTAAGTGTGGAGGGAGTGTGGAATTTTTTTTTTTTTTTTTTTTTTTTTTTTGTCCAACTCTGGGCATAGGCTTCACAGCCTGCTATCAAGGCCCAGCAGTCCTCCTACATACCATATACCTCTCATGTCACCACTTCGGCGCTAACACCCACCGTTCATATTGAATACATGCTAGGGCTGTCTCATACAGGACTAGTGTATTGGTATTAGCGGGGGTATTTTTACGACATGTTGGCGAGTCTTCTGGTAGATCAGTAAAGCTTGATTTAATGAAATTCAAATTCTTAAACTGTTCCCTGCCTCAGCCGGGATTCGAACCTGGGTCCATTAGGACTGCAAGCCATCTCTCTACCGATTGAGCCACCGCCTCCCCCAAAGTGCAAAGTGGCAGTTGAAACTGGCATGATTCAATTAAGAAGAAGGTGTAGTGTTAAACAGTTATAACTCACAGTGCAAAAAATTAAGTGCTGCACAACACTAGATTACTGTACATGCTTCAAGAGCATTTTCACAACTACCAGAGCCTTAACCCCTTAAATGCGGATCGTCGCGTTTGCGACGCTCGGCGAAAAGGACATAACGGCGGATTGTCGCGTTTGCGATTCTAGTAAATTTTGAATAACCGCGGGCAAGCAGGCTCCAGCTGGTATTGTCTATCAGTACCGCCACCCTTTGGCTACTTTTAGCACACTTGACCTTTGTACTACTGACCTTGGTTGTTGCCAAGTATCATTTTTTTTACCCACCCACACACCGCTGCCCGGCCCTCCCTCGCCGTGCGATATGGAAGCGCGCGGACAGCTCAGACATGTCAATCTGCGCCTTCCTCTCGCAAGCACTTTATGCTAATTGGAAACGCTTGTTTCCCCAGTTGTCACACTAGCATTTTTTCCCGTGGTTTGCCCCTGTTTAGCGTCAGTCTACCAGAATCTTTGAAGGTGACACCATGTCTAACTCAAGCTCTTCCGAGTCTGTGCCTTCCAGCCCTCCGAAAAAGGGCTTTGTGACCTCCACCCCGTACAAACCCTTACAAGGAACTGCTAAGGGCCTTAGTGACTCGGCTATAGGGATTGAATTGTTGAAAGCGTCAATGGATTATGGTAGTGACGTCAGTGTGTTATCTAGCCTTGCCGAGTCAGACACTCTATCGAGTGCTGAGTCTGAGGTGCCTCAAGTGACAATTCCTGTGCCCAGCACCTCAACAGGCAAGGCTCCAGTGAAAAGGGGTCTAGTGTATGGAAAGGGGGCCAAGAGGAGACGAAGTGGTGACCCCGCTTCCCAGCCATTGTCTTCCTCAGACCGGCCATTGTCCCCTACACCAGGTCACGCCGCCGCCATACCGCCACGCACTCCCAGCCCCATTCTCTCGTCGTCATCTTCAGCTGTACTTTCTCCGGAGTCTTCTGAGTCTCCTTCACCACCTTGGAAGGGAAGTAAGCAGTCTGGCTTACGTAGAGGTTTCCGTAGGCCCAGTGTCCGTGCTAGTAGGAGTAGAAAAGTGTCTCCTAGTGTTAGAGTTAGTGGTAAGGTTACTCGCACTAGGCAACTCACCACTCAGGCCACTGCGAGTGACCTTGAACCTTCTCGTTATCTCCCCACCACCACCACCACCACCACCACACCGACACGACCTAGCACAGCCTCTGCCACACGGCCTGCCTCACCCCCCGCCGCCCCCACCACCTCCCAGCCTAGGCAGGGCACTCTGGATGCCTTCGTGTGGTCTGAGGGCTCAGATTTTGTGCCAGAAGATCTGCCCTTTGATGCCAGTGGGTGTGGGATACAGGCTGACTTCCCTGTCCCAGAGGATGGTGAATGTCTGGACTACCTGTTGGCCTTCCTTGATAACGAAGTAGTGGAGCAGATTTGTACCGAGACGAACAGGTACGAAGGGCAATCTGCTGCAGTTCGTGAAGGTGAAGGTGAAGCTGCAACGCCATCCACGTCGCGGATGGCAGCATGGGTTCCTGTAACGATCAGGGAACTATTTGTATTCATCGACTCGATGCTTCTTATGCCACATAACTGGAAGCACAAGCTCGAGGAATACTGGAGTGCTGACGATTTTTGCCCCACACCCATCTTCAACAAATACATGAGTCGTGATCGTTTCAGGCAACTCATGACTTACCTTCACTTTGCAAACAACGATGAGCCTTCCCAAACTGACCCACTATGGAATGTGAGGGGAAGTTTACGACGTTCCTTCCGCCCTTCAAGAAAGTTGTGATTGACGAGTCCTTGGTTTTGTTCAGGGGCCGTCTTCGGTTCTTGCAGTATATTCCTAGCAAATGCCACCGCTTTGGAATAAAGTTTTTTGTGCTGTGCGACTGCAAGACGGGGTTCATCCTAGACTTCGTTATCTACACCGCCAGCAATGTGGACTTCGACAAGACTGACCCCCTTGGATTCTCTGGTTCTGTGGTGAAAGTGCTTTTGGAAAAGTACTTTGGCGGGAATCATGTCCTGTATACGGACAATTATTATACAGCTCCCAAACTCGCCAAGTACCTGTCAGAACACGGCGTCGGATCCTGTAGCACTGTCCGCAGCAATAGGGCACACTACCCTGCCTTCCCCGAGGCTGAAGGATCAAAGCGGGGAGACGTGCACCTGAAAAAAACTGACAAAATGCTGGCGATCAGGTGGCACGATAAGAGAATCGTCAATGTGCTCACCACAGTTCACAAGGGGGAAATGCAAGCCACAGGGAAGGTCGACAGAAGGACTGGCGATCCTGTGATGAAGCCTGATGCTGTGATTGACTACAACGTCAATATGCGGCTGGTGGACAAGTCTGACATGATGATCGGAGAGATAGACTGCCTGAGGAGGAACCGTCGCTGGTACAGGAAGGTGTTCTTGCACTTGCTTGATATGTGCATGCTGAACGCCTTCATCCTGTATAAGATCAAGAACAGGAAGCCAGCAAACTACTCTCTCCGGCGTTTTTCTAAGACTTGTGCGTACCAGCTGCTTCAGCGTTTTGAGCAGGTACTGCCATCAGATCCCAGGCGCCACTCACACACACCTCCAGACCGCCTACAGTGCCAGGACTACCTTCAGCGACACCGCCTGGAGCCACTGCCTAGCACTGCCAAGAGGGGAAAAGCACTCAGGAGGTGTCATGTGTGCAGCCACACTACCAGGCAAGACAGAACATTTAGGCGCACCTCCTTGCAGTGCAAAGAGTGCAAAATTCCCCTCTGCGCTTACCCGTGTTTCTTTGACTACCACAGCCTGACTAGATATTGAAAATAAGGGTAAGAATCTTGAAAATAATACTGAGAGTGACAGTGATACTAGTGTTTAGTTTTCTTTTACATACTGACAGTGACAGTCTGATGAGTGTCAATTAGTGTATGTAGTTGTAAAAGCACTGACAGTGACAGTGATTTCAGTGTAAATAATTGTACATAGTAATAATATAAGTATTGAGAGTGACAGTCACTCCAGTGTAAGAAGTTGAAAGCATATGTTTCTATTCTATGTTCTGACAGTGACAGTTTGGTGTGTAGAAAATATTATTTTTATAACAAATGACAGTGACGCTGATGAATAAGGCAAAAAACTGACAGCTAGAGTGAAAGTGAGCGATAGAAATGAAGTGCGAGTGGCCGACAGGAGCGAGAATAAAGTGCCTGCCGTAAGGCAGAATAAACTCGCGCCGCGGTGGTCTTTCTCATTCCCGCTTCACAATACTGGCAGTGACAGTGATTTTTAGGGCCGTAATAGTGCCAAGCGAGCCTTTGCGAAGTACTATGAAGGAAAATAATGTAGTATACGTGTTTTTAGCTGTGAAAAGGGAAATGTGTGTTCAGTGACGGGAAGATCGCCGCTGCGCTGCATGTCGGCCGTACGCTCCGTTCATTGTAGCCTTATTTTCAGTGCTTATTGTACAAATACGGATTCCAAACTACCTGTACGTTGTTGTATAAAGTGTACTGTGACAGATTGAGGCTGTGGTAGAGGGGAAACCAGGTTGCTGGAGGTGTGAAAGTGAAGACTTTGTTACCCAACTTTGCAAGTCTTCACAAGTCCTTTGGTAGTCCACGAAGGCTCAACACCTGTCTCAGGAGAAAGCTGAATGTAAGTACTATATGCCATAAAAATTTTAATGTTCTAGGGTTAATCTCTGATTTTTGGCAAATATTTTCCCACAGGTACTCAGACCCCACTACAACCCCACCACACGGGGGGGAACGGCCGTACACGGCCGCGTTTAAGGGGTTAGAGAGTTAGAAGAGGTGGCCACAGAAGTGCTAAGTACAGTACCCTGTACACTGCTAGGCCTAAATATTTGCCATACTCACTTCTAATTCCTCATTCTCTAGTTCCTTTTCATTTATTTCATGCTTTATGTCCATTACTGGTGCGAATAGGGTCTTAAAAAGGTTTAAATAAGTGCTATGCATGGCCAGTAGGGAGTTATTTAGGTGGCTTTCAATGTTAGGCTGTGTTAGGGTCCTTAAGTAAAAGTCCAGCAGTCAGAGGCCCACTTTCTGGACGGGACCACTTTCTGGACATGCCTTTGGCTCTATTACATCGGATAGTGGAGGGATTACTGTATATATATATATATATATATACATACCCCAGTTTAACAATGTAATTGCTTAGGTAAAACCCCACAGTTAGGCGGGGTATTGTATATCAGGATAATCGTCTCTTTAAGAAAAATAAATAGATTTCAGAAGAATGGAAGAAACTTACTCAATGTACTCAAAGATGGATTAAATTTCTACCATCCAGCAATGTGTTATTTAGCTTTCTAAACGCATGTCATGATTCGCTATGATTCACGGAAGAATTGATAATGTTACAGCACATTTACCATATGGGCGAAAACATCTGAGCTTAAGCAACCACCTGGCTGCTTGGAATGGCAGCATAGAGTCGTGTAAACATACCAGTGACCATCGTTCCCCTCCCATAATTGTTCACAGTTTTTTATAGCTCACACTAACTCAGTGTCACTGACACTGGTACTGTAAATGGTTGTTTAATGCCGGGGGCTATTAAATGTTGATTGGAATACATTACTGTTTGTATCAATACTCTCTCTCTCACATACAAACACAAAAACAAACAAAAGATTGAGCTCTAAATGTACATTTAACTTTCATCAGAAATGGAGGGAGAGTAAGAAACTGTTTTGGAAGGAGGTAAAGAAAGTAAGGCAGTGTGAAAGGGGAAATAGGGGAGTGAAAGATAGGAATAATAGATTGTTGGTGGAGAAGAGAGAGAAATTGAGGAGATGGAAGGAGCACTTTGAGGATTTGTCGAATGTAGAGAGTGAGAGCAGTGTGAGTATAAGTGGTTGGGGAATGGCTGGGAGAAGAAGAGATGAGAGGAGGGAGGAAGAGATCAGTAGAGCGGAAGTAGTGGAAGCGATGAAGAAGATTAAGTTGGGAAAGGCCCCAGGAATTGATGGAGTGTGTGGTGGAATGCTTAGGTATGGGAGTGAGACTGTTGTGGAGTGGATATGGAAGTTGTGTAGATTGGCTTGGGAAGAGGGAAGGGTTCCAGAGGATTGGAAATCAGGTATAATTGTTCCTTTATACAAAGGAAAAGGGGAGAGAGAAGTATGTGGTAACCATAGGGGTATTTGCCTTCTTAGTGTGACTAGTAAAATATATGGTAGAATACTCACTGACAGGGTTAGGCATATGACAGAGGAGCTAGTTGGAGAGGAACAAGGCGGATTTAGGAAGGGAAAAGGGTGTGTAGATCAGATATTTGTTCTAAGATGCTTAGCGAAGAAGTATCTAGAGAAGGGAAGGAAAGTGTATGCTACCTTCATGGACTTGAAGAAAGCTTATGACAGAATAGATAGGCAAGGTATGTGGAAGGTATTAAGAATATATGGAGTGGAGGGGAAATTGTTGAGTGCTGTGAAGAGTATGTACGAGGGAGCTAGGGCTGTGGTGCGAGTGGATGGTGAGCTGAGTGAGTTCTTTGATCTCAATGTGGGACTGAAACAGGGTTGTGTGATGTCTCCATGGCTGTTTAATATATACATGGATGGGGTTGTAAAGGAGGTGCAGGGTAGGGCAGTGGATGTGGGGGTGGCTCTAATGAATGAGGGTGAGATTTGGAAGATTCCGGTGTTGCTGTTTGCTGATGATACAGTATTGTTGAGTGAAGATGAATGGGAGTTGGAAGGTTTGGTGAATGAATTTGGGACAGTGTGTAGGAGGAGGAATCTGGAAGTTAATGTAAACAAAAGTAAAGTTATGGTGTTTGAGAGGAATGAAGTCACAGAGTGTGCAGTGAGGTTGGATGGTAAGGATATGGAGAATGTGAGTGCATTCAAGTACTTGGGTAGTGTGATGAGTAAGGATGGAACTTTGGGGGATGAAGTGCATGAAAGGGTACAGCAGGGAAGGAAGGTTGTTGGTACACTGAAAGCAGTGATGAGAAATAGGAGGTGAGTATGGAAGCTAGGAAGTAGTATTGTGATCCCTAACCTGACGTATGGAAGCGAGGCGTGGACCTTGCAAGAGGGGAACAAGTCAAGAGTGAGAGCAGTGGAAATGAGTTACTTGAGAGGAGCATGTGGAGTGACGTGGAGGGACAGGTTGACGAATGAAGAAGTGAAGGAATGTTGTGGGGTGGATGTGGATGTGGCTGAGAAGATTAGGAGAAATACACTGAGGTGGTTTGGACATGTGAAGAGAAAGGAGAATGAAAGACTGACTAAGAGGGTGTATGTAGGTGAGGTGGAGGGAGGGAGAGGGAGAGGTAGACTGAGGATGAGGTGGAGGGATGGAGTTGAGAGGTATATGAGGGAGGGGGGGGTGAGTTGGGGGGAGGGTAGTCAAATGGTGGGTGACAGAGCGACTTGGAGGCGTTTTGTCTGAGGCCACCCTTTGCGGGATTAGGGCGTCGGGCTATAGATAGATAGATAGAAAGACCTTCTCAATTCATATTCCTCCAGTTTATTTTATGTATTTTTCCAACATTAGGTTAGGCAAGGTTTGGTTAAATTATTAGGTACAGTTAAACTTGGTTAGGTCAGGTTTAGTTAAACACTTAGGACAGTTCCTTCCACCACTAAAAACAATAGGGAAACAGATTTAACAAGCAACATTTATTTATGGGTAATGCATTACAGTATCAGTGATTCATAGGCTACGCAATTACCGGTAAATGTCACTTTCAGGAAGGCGTCAAGAATTAGTGAAGGGGCTTGGAACGTAACCCTCACTAATTTGGGGGAGTGGTTACTCTACTGTATGATACTGTACAATATTTTAATCAATACAGCACTATACATGAATCTGAAAAATATAGACTCTAGTGAACATATATATACAAGTATAATGAAACTACGGGTACAGGTCACAGATAATACTTCCTGGACTGCCAAGATGATTCCGAACATCTGCCGAACAATCAGACTTTCATAAATGGGACTATTTCTCAAAACTGCCGAAAAATCAGCTGCCAAATAACTGGACTTTTACTGTAGCTGGAGCTATGAAGGCCCTGATAAGAAATAGAGGCTTGAGTGTTGCAGCTGCACAAGGCTTACAAGAAGGAGTGTTAGTGCCAATTTAACATGCATGTGAGACTATGGTGTGACATGAAAACGAAAAGTCAAGAATGAGGGCAGTGGAGATGGGACTGCTGAGGAATGGATGTGGAGTATAGAGGGTAGATAGGATACGAAATAATAATGATTTGTGAAAGATGTGGAGTGAGGAAGTCTGTTGACACCAGAACTGAAGAGAGTGTACTGAGATGGTATGGTCATGTGGAAAAAATGGATAACACTAGAGTGGTGAAAAAGTATATCTGAGCAAATCTGAAGGAGGAAGGAGGCAAGGCAGGCCAAGGAGAAGGTGGAAGGATATGGTGGATGAGTGTGTGAGGCAGAAAAGTATGGAAGCCAGTGAAGCTAGGGGATTGACAAGAGTTCGAGCTGGCTGGATGAATGTTGTGAAAAGAAGTGCATTATCAGGGATTTGGAACCCCTTTTTAACCCTTACACCAAGGGCATGTTTTCCAATGTTTTGCGTCTCCAGCGGGGTTATTCTGGCTCCGACAGACTCTCAAAAAATATTTGCCAAAAATCAGTTATTAGTCCTAGAATATTAAAATTAAATATGCATATGGCACATACCTTCAGCTTTCTCCTGGGATGTTTGTTGAGCCTTCGTCAGTTACCGTAGGACTTGTGGAGACCTCTGAAGTTGGGTAACGAAGTCTCCACTTTACACTTCCCGACAACCTGTAATATGATTACCACAGCCAGATATTAACACTATAAACACTACTCTATGATTATCAAGTAGTTTGGGATCCATACTCCAAATAAAAACCACTGTGAAAGCAATGAAAATTACGAGCGCGTATGACCTTCCCACTTGCGCTAGTTCGCTGTTGGTATTCTGTCATTTATTATTCATAAAACCCCTCACACTTTATATTTCTATTACTATATAACACTTATATATACCTACAGTCTTTATCCATAAGTTTCCTTCACTACTATTAGTTTATTGTCACTGTAGGGATTCAATTTCTTTCAGAAAAATACGTAGCATTCACTTTCTTGTCCTGTATGCTAGCATTGAGAGGGAATGTCACTTTCACCTTCACTCTCATAACTCATAGTATTCAGACATGCTAGAGTGAAACTTTCACTTTCATTACTCCTAGGGTATATACTCGTATTCTTATAATACTACTCATTTACATTTCTATTTACGTTCTCTATTTTATTTACGTTATTTACATTTCTATTTTATTTACACTGTGTTATGCAATGTCACTTGAAGTAACTTATAAAACTATTTTCCACTGTTCACGTATATTTACATTCATTACTTTCACTTGCTGTTTACACATTATTTACACATTATTTATAATTCCACTTGCACTGTTTTACTCAACAGAAAGATCGTAGTCACTCTTTTATCAATTGTCAGCCCTTTACCTCTTTCCACACGAGGTTTAGTAGGGGGTAAAGGTCACAGGGCCATTTGCAAGGGGGTGAAAAATCCCTGAAGTTAGCAAGAGCAAACAGACGTACCTCCACACTGGAAGATGAGAGTGAACTGATAAGGGTGGGCCAGGGTGGTGGCCTACGTAGGGAAATGCATTACTGCCAATGTTAGCCTCTTGATAGCAGCTAATATATAGCAGTGAAATGATTGGCAGGAAATCTAGACAATACATTATAAATTAGGTAGTTCCAGGTGAATGTAAATATCGCTTAGGCTTCTCCCTTCCCTCCTTATATGTATATTTATTATGAAAATAGATTATACGACATATTTCAAGGGGAAATAAACAGCGAAAATTAGCGAACGAGTGCAGGTGAGGTGTTGTCAGGTGATAATTAGCCAATTCCAGGTGTATGGCACTCTCACTTACCTTATTTCTTTCTTGCATATATTATTTGGTATAAGAATAGGGCATAGGGCTTATTTCAATGGATGAAATCAGTGAAAAATTCCAGGGAAGATTTACTTAGCATAGCATGGCAGGGCAGGCGAGAGGATAGGGTAATGGAGGGGGGGTAGGGAAGGGAGTCAAGAATGGGGAGAAATGGCTAAACTGTCAACAATGGATGGGAGTACAGATGAGATTAGGAGTGCTGACTAGTGTTGGACATTGGCAGTTAATGATAGATGATACAAGCCACCACTTGGAAGCCCGGGTGAATTCAAAATAACACAGAATCACAAAAGCGATGCCCCGCGGTATGCTCCCTTGCTCCCAAGCGTCATGAAAGTGACGCCCCACGGTGAAGGGGTTAATGTGAACTGTCTGGATTGACTCTATGTGAAGCTTCAGAATGTGGCGAATGTTTTGGGTATACCAAATAAAGCCATGATTCCGGGGACTTGAATGATGAGTGAATGGAAGCATGGCCATTGGATTGGACAAACTCAGGATATCTGGACGTGCTACTCTTCACCCTACCCTATGGTGGGAAAGGAAGTCCGGATGATTTTGATGATATATGGTAAACCCTCGAAATAATGAACCCCAGTATTGCGAATTTCGGATATAACGAACAGCCAAATAGCAACCGAACTTCCCCCTGGGATTTTGCAAAGCTCGCTAAATGAGGGGTAAGTTCGAGAATCAGCCCACTGTGACGAGCATCCCTTCCAGTAGAGTAAGTGTACTTCAACAGCATCCCTTCCTGGCAAAGTAAGTGTACTTCAACAGTACCCCTTCCTTGCATAGTAAGTGTACTGTAACAGTACCGCATTATACTGTATTCTTATTATGGGTATTGTTTTTATATGTACAACTTCATACAGCATCAAAACTACTTAACAACCCTAATGACAATAGAATATTCTGGTCAACTCTCAATTCTTTCAATAATAACTTTAACAAATCATCATCCATTCCCCCACTAAAATCTCCAGATGGTAACATTACAAATGACCCGTGTGGGAAAGTAGATATCTTTGCCAGCACATTTGCCAGAAATTCAACTTTAGAGGATGCCAGCCAGAATCTCCCAGCACTAGAACTTGGCTCTCCCGACACTGTTCCACTTAAAATACAGACAAGGTACGTGAAATCCATCCTAGACAATTTACCTACCAACAAAGATTCAGGTCCAGATGGATTCCGCCAATTGTTTTGAAAGAGTGTTCCCCAGAACTTGCCTCTGTTCTTGCAAAATTATTCAGACTATGCATACATACTTCTTCATTCCCTAATTCAAGAAGAAAAGCCAATATCCACCCAATTCCAAAGAATGGAAGTTCCTCTGACCCCTCTGATTACAGACCAATTGCTGTCACATCTTCTCTTGGTAAGGTTTTTGAAACTGTAATTAATAAGCACATAGTTAAACATCTTGAATCCAACAACTTAATTAGTGAGACAATATGGTTTTTCACTAAGAAAGATCCACCATTGACATACTCAATCTCCCGACTCATACCATCCATCAATCAGTTGACCTACATGATGAAACTCATGCAGTAGCCCTGGATATTTCTACAGCTTTCGACAGAGTGTGGCACCATTCCCTGTTGTCCAAACTCCCTTGCTATGGACAAAACTCTTTTGTTCCTTTGATTTCCTCATTTCTCAGCAACAGAATAATAAGAGTAAAAGTAGATGATGTATTTTCGACTTTCCACTCAGTTAACGCTGGATTGCCGCAGGGATCAGTTCTGGCACCAACCCTGTTCCTCGTTCATATCAATGATCTCTTATCTGTCACGCACAATCCCATCCATTCATATGCAGATGACTCAACACTTCATAGTTCATTCACACTTAGACATCCATTTGCAAAGTCCAATATCTCACTCTCAACTCAGTACAGCCATCTCTTTAAATCAAGACTTATCCACGATCAGTGAATGGGGACAAAATAACCTCGTCTTATTTAATGCTAGTAAAGCTAAATATATACAATTTACTAATAGAAAGGTATTGCCAGAATCGTAAATTACCTTCAATGCTACAAATATTCCCATTTCCAAAAGTATTGAAATTCTCGGTGTCTCGCTTAATAATGCCCTAAGCTGGACCTCTCATGTTAGATCACTTGTTAAAACCGCCTCAAAGAAACTTGGATTATTGTACAGAGTCCATAACTTCTTCACTGATGAGCAGTTAGTTATAATTTATAAGTCATGTGCACTCTCAGCTTGAATACTGCTCACCCTTGTGGAGTGGATGTGGAGAGGTTGCATTAAAACAAGTAGACAAAATTCAGAACAAGGCTGTTAGAATTATTAATAACCCTGCTATTACTAATAAACTACCTCCCCTACAAGTAAGAAGGAATGTTGCCTCCCTTGTGTTATTTTACAGATATTTCTATAGCAAATGCTCAGACGAAGTTGCGTCCATGATGCCACCTCTCCATGCCTTCCCTCATGCTACACGGGCAGCTGGCAGCACTCATGACTGGAATGTCACTCAGCCATAGTGTAGAACTCCTGCCTATCAGAATACTTTCATTCCCCGAACTGCATCTCTCTGGAACGTGCTTCCCCAGAGTTGTTTCCCTCCAAACTTCAACCTACTGCTGTTCAGGTCTAACTGTTACAGGTATTTTATGAACAAAGGACACCAGTAATCTGGTGCATGGATTTGTTTTTTTTTATTCATTTTTTTTTTTCCTTCCTCTGTTCTATCATTAAAAAAAAAAAAAAAAAAATTATTGTATTTACATGTACAACTTCATGAATCATTGAATTCTCCATGTAAACTTCATATAGTTTAGGTTACGTTTGAGCACGTAGGACCAAACAACTCCCCTTATATAGTGAACTGAGTTCGGTAACCCTTCGGAAATACCAACCCCTCGTATATAGCGAACTTTTGGATATAGAGACCCACCCCTCCCCCCAATTAGTTCGTTATATTGAGGGTTTACTATATATATATATATATATATACACAGTATACATATATATATATATATATATATATATATATATATATATATATATATAGTATATATATTGTTACATAGCCTATGATTTCATCATCCTTTGTGTAATTCTAACGTACAGTATGCTGCATGTTTGATCACGAGCGTGTTCTACCTCACTCCCCCCCCTCCTCCCTTATAGTAGAGTAAGTCGTTCTTTCTGTTGTTCAGAGTAGGATTGTCAACTCTTTGTCCCCATGGCTTCATTTGCGCGTCCTTCTTACAAGTTGTATCAAGCTCTGCTGGCCCCTATATAATGAGCTCAGTCTCTGCATTATTGCCACTTAGATCTACTCCTCATTTTGCTCACATCTCTGTCCTCCCCTGTACAGTTGTTATTATTGTGAGTGCTCAGGAAGTCTCCAACCATCTAGCAGCTGTGTGTAATTTGAGTATAAGTGTTATTGCATTTTTTCTTGTACTGTGTAGCGTTAAGGTGTTAATTCTTAGGCCTAGTATGGTTTTTGTGATTCATGTGTTTTGGGTGTCAGCCCTTATTAATAATATTTCGTATCTGTAATAATATATCTTGCATTCACTGAGTATTATCCGGTATTATCATTTTATCAGGGCTGACTTAGATAAATTTACTCTTGCTAATTTCGTGTTAATAGAGGCTATTGCAGTTAACCATATATTTAACCTGTTTTTTGCCATTACATTATCCTTATGAGTCCTGAATGTTTTGTTGTTAGTTTGAGCATTAAACTTTAACTTGTAATTTTACCTAACTCTTTTGTTTTGAACCTGGAACTTTACGGGACAGTAGTGATTTTTAGTATTCTCACTTAAAGTGTACATTATCTTTTACTGTTCCGTAACAATATATATATATATATATATATATATATATATATATATATATATATATATATATTTTATATATATATATATATATATATATATATATATATATATATATATATATATATATAATATATACCATATATATAATAGGTACCTTAAAACAAGGATTTTGGTGGTTTTCTGCGTTAAAGAGCCCCAGCTCAATTTTGGTGGTTTTCTGCATTAAAGAGCTCCAACTCTGTGTTCCATAAGGGTCTGCATCTGAGGGGTGGCTGGCATTACTGCTCACATCATGCCACTAAAGGGAGGAAACTAGTCATGTACCTTTAATATCTCAACTACGTAGCCTAGTCCTGGACCCTTTTGTCCCTGACGGGGCAACAAAAGACTGGATAACAGAAAGGTAGATACACAGACAGAGAAGAACAACTCACTGTATACCCTCTTCACTATGTATAATAATGAATTACTGAACAATAAAGGGCCAGAAGTATGACCTGGTGAACGAGATCGATGGCGTCGCTCCCTAGACCGACTGCGATGTCTCTTCCTCTCACGTTCCATCCCTCGTTCCCTCTCCATCCCTCGCTCCATGCCCCTCTCTCTGTCCAGCCCCCTGTTGTGATCCATTCCCCTGTCCCTGTCCATTCCTCGGCCATACTCCATGACTCTCTCTCTCTCCATCCCACGTCCATAGTCCAACCCCCTGTCCCTGTCCATCCCTCTGCCATAGTCCATTCCACGGTCCCTATCCATGCCTCGGCTGCGGTCCATCCCTCGCTCTCTCTCCATCCCTCTGTCTCTCTCCCTGGACCGACTCCGGCTGTGGTGTCTGCAGAAATGGAATGACTTAAGTCTGGCTGGGTGGCAATGATACATGAAGCTAGCTACTGCTGTTAATTATATTTATTCTAACAAAAGGATGAAATTAAAAGGATTTATTCTGCACATTCAACTGATGCTAGGAATGTATAATAACAGGAAAATTATGACCTATCTGCCAATGGCTCCACAATCAAACACAATCCACTGATATCTACTGATATGCCTCTTCATCAAGATCTGGATATTCATGACTTTATCATTCTTTGCAGTGATGTGAAAACACTGACAACATTGGTATCAAGTCCATGTAAATAAGAGCATGATGTTCTGAGCTCCTAGTCAAACTTCACTTGTTCCACTCATTGCCCCTTACATAATTACACAATTTCATATATACCCAGACACCTTTTAATGGCAATTGGGATTTTTTCATTGTTAAAGTCCATATCCTACTGTACAGAGGGAACAGCACAGAAGTAAGTGCTGTTCTCAGAATTAAAATGTTGTCTAAATACAATATCTGAGAAGCAACTTTTAGTGTTGTGGGGCTGGAGAATAACACTGAGCAATCATCTGAAACAAATACAGGTATGAAATTTAAGTGATAGTGAATAGAACACCATTCTGGTAGGTCCCACTAAACAAGATAATCATCATCTGGCTGCAACCTAAATAAGATGGAAGAAATTATCCTCATTCTGAACAAGTTTGCATAGTTAGTCTGAATTTGAAAGATACATTCAAACCATAATAAAATCTGCAGGATGTAGCCAGCATAATATAGCATTTTGTCATGACATGGTTCTACAGCAAACATGAAAGTTCCTTTTCACACTGCTATATTCCTACCAAAATAAGGAAACGGGAAAGAAAAAAAATCCCCTACCTTTTTTCTCTTTCTCTATCAATCCTGGAATCTCTCTGTGGGGAACGACGGGAAGGCGAGTGACCTCGCCCATGACGGTCGTCTCTGATGGAGTGGACAGAAGTACATCATCATCATCATCATCACCACCACCACACCACCAGCACCACCACCATCATGATCATCACCATCACCATCATCCCAACCTTACTTCCCACTAAATGCTGAGGCTGATAAATGAGTGATGTCATTAGTGGACAGTCCATATACAGTACTGTATAACTTTCGTGCAGTAGAGTACACAATTACTAACTACTGGACTGTTTTGAATAGCTATATGATCTTTCTTTCCTTTTGTCCTTTCATTCTTAAGGCTCCAACAGGCATGCATGTGTCAGCCTTCATCACCCAAAGGTGGTTTTCTATGCGACTCAATCTCTAGCAGCCTCTTAATTAAAATAAAGGGTAAAGACTGACCACCTGCCCTGTCTGCACAGCCCTGAGCCCAAACAAGGGAACTGGAACCCAATGCCCACCAGCCATAACCAGGGGTTGTGCCAGTGTCCTTGGGGCACTAACCACAAAGTCCTGTACCCCCTGGAACAGATCCAAGCCCCGGCTCCATCCCAGCCCGAAGCCATGTTGACAAAACCGGCTTCATGCCTCCCCTCATGTCTGCCACTAGGTAGCAGATGCAAAATTTTCCAGCCACACATTGGTGCCAAATTCTCCTAGCACCAACCAGCATCGCAGTAGGACATGATGTGTGATGTGTAAAGAACATGTAGTGTTGTGTAGAGTACAGGAGACAGATACTGGTACAAAAATGTGTTGGGGAGAGTATGCTTGCCTGCTCTCCATATTAGTGAGACTCTGAAAAAGGTCAGTAAAGGAGGATGGTCTGCAGCTAGTCCTGAAGGCTAGTGAAACGAGAGCTCTAACCCTCCCTATCACCAGTTCTTCCACCTTCGAGAATACTGCCTTGATCCGCTGCAGCCAGCAAGAATAATTACAGATGAATTTAATATGATGTTGCCAGTGACAGGACTCATGACCTCCCTCCCTCCTTCCTCCCCCCCCCTCTCTCTGTATTTGTGTGTGTGTGTGTGTGTGTGTGTGTCCCTCTTGTCTTAGCCACAGCTGAGCTTGCTGACACTGTCTCACACTCTCTTCCTTCCCAAAGTTACTGTAAAGACAAGCTAGCTTAAAGACTTCCTGTTAGCTTTACTCTACTCCTCTGCTCTCAATGTCAGACCCATCTGCCCCCTTTACTGTTTTATGGTACAAGCACCTGTCTCCTTACATTTATCACCCTTGCTGTCCTACAACAAAAGGTGGCATGTCTATAAACATGTTCTCTACATTTCCCCTTAAAAGTTATCAATACAGTATTGCAGAGTAATCCCTAAAATCCAAATTCCAGACTTCCATAAATATAGTACTCATTTTACAATATAATTAGACACTTCACTAAATCCTGTTTCAGAAATCTGCCACTAGGTCCGCTCTCGTCACCCACCTCTGATGCGGGGTAGTCAATGAAAAAGTAGGCAGTGCTTAATTCCTTTCTCATTCTGACACAAAGTAAAACACCCCCAAACATATTTTACTCATCAAATCACTCACTTGGCATGATATGCTACAAAGAAATTACAATATGGGAGCTTTTTGGTTATACAGTAATCCCTCTACTTTCCGGACATCCTCACTAACCGGACATAATCGTCCCAGGATCCAATATTCCCCAAATGGTCTGAAAACTGCAAAAAATTTAGGGGGGGGGGGAAGATGTTTTCCCGCCCGTAATTTGAACTTCGTGCGCGGGGCGCGGGACAGCTTTGTTGTGGCGCATCATTCCTCCGACGTCCACTAGAGCGCCCCTGCATCCTCCCCACTTTCCGCCTGTCTCTTGTCGCGAGTGAACGCTCGTCGTCATGGCTGCCCACGTGCTCGCTTTTGTGGTGGTGCCTTACCTGCTGCAGGCACTCCTGCTGCTCTCGTGCCTCTCCTTCATGTGTGTGATGATGGCCCCGCTGCCTGAGAAGAGGAAGAGAGTGGTACTGACTCTGGAGAAGAAGCGGGAGATATTGGAGAAAGTAGATGCAGAATGGTCTTCTTCACGCATCCTCCGTGAGTTTAACCTGGCCCAATCTACTTTCTTTGATATTAAGAGATCCCAAGACAAACTCATGCAGTACATGGCTGACTTCTCATCGAAAAGCAAACGCAACATGGAGAGGAAGATGATGTTTACTCCCAAGTTTGCTGAAGTCGACCACTCCACATTGATTTGGTATCGACAGCAACATGCTGCTGGTGTGATGGTATGTGGTACGGAGCTGAAGGCTGCTGCTGAGAAGTTCGCAAGGCTTCACGACGCCCTAGACTTCAAGGCATCCGAGGGTTGGCTCTTTGCGTTTAAGTTACTGCATGGCCTTACCAACTGTAAGTCTCATGGCGAAGCTTTGGACGCTAACGAGGATAGAATAGAGGAGTTTCGGCACAAGGTGAAGGGCTTGATCGACAGGAAGGGCCTCACTCTCGGTCAAGTCTACAATGCTGACGAAACTGGTTTATTCTATCGCTCTTTGCCAATGAACACTCTAGCCGAGGAGACGGAGAAGAGTGTACCTGGCTGCAAGCTCTCCAAGCAACAGCTATCTGCTTTGTGTTGTGCTAATGCTAACAGCATGCACTGGCTTAATCCCGTTATTGTTGGCCGTGCAAAGCAGCCTCGGTGTCTTCGTGGGGTGATGGATGTCCTTCCTGTTGTCTGGTACCATTCTTTGAAGGCATGGTTCACAGCCCAGATCTTCAAAGACTGGTTCCACCGCCATTTCGTCAAGGAGGTCATACATTACCAGACGGAGAAACTGGGAATCCCACGCAACCAGGTAAAGGCCCTCCTTCTCCTCGACAATGCACCTGCCCACCTGTGCGACAAGGACTTGGTGGATGAGAATGGCCGCATTAGGTGCATGTTTCTGCCACCTAATACTACTGCTCTCATCCAACCAATGGACCAAGGAATGATCGTGGCAACGAAGCGCCTATACCGACGGAAGTTCCTGGACGAGGTGATGGTTGTTCTCGAGGACGAGGACGAGCGCAGGGAGGGACGGGACACGCGAGGCCAGTGGACTTTGGAAAACCTTCGCCGCTACAACATCAAGTCTGCCATTTACAACTGGGCCAGTGCATGGAAGGAAATCCCTGTCAAGACTCTAGAAAATGGTTGGTCTCGTCTGCTTCTCGGAATGAATGCAGAGTACAATTTCCTAGGTTTCGACGTGGATGACTTCCATGCACGTCTACGTGCCCACGGCGATGATGTTGATGTGGACGAAGTGCGTGAGTGGTTGGATGACGACGAGGGCGATCCTGGGTATCAGACCCTGTCTGATATCGAGATTGCATCTTCAGTTGCAGGTGTCAGTACACAGCTTGAAGATTCCGACAAGGACGGCGACGATGATGCAGACTCCTCTCAGCATGACACTACTCCAGCCATCCCCAAGCTGAGTGCACTCCGGGAACACCTAGAGTTCGTTCTGGACTACCTGGAACACCCGGACTGCGACAGGGAGATGGGGTCCTTGGAACTTGTGGAGGAAGTGCGTGCTTTCAGGCAGCGCATCATAAATAGTCAGAATCGTCGTTCCTTGCATCAATTAACGATTGACAGCTTTTTCAGGCACGTGACCCCCGCTGTGCCCAGCCTTGGCTCCACTCTGTTGCCTCCCCAAGACAGGCCCTCATGCTCCGAGCCACAGCCCAGCACATCAGCCACGGTGGAGTCACCGCTCAACGTGAGTTTGCCTCTATCTTCTGAGTCATCTGCAGTGGGTACGCCATCACCATGACCCAGCGACGCACCCCTAGGTCACCTGCCAGTGATGCTCTCAGACTATGACAGTGATTAAACGGCAAGAACTTCTCCACTAGACCACACGGGAATTTAGTGTTGTGCAGTGAAAGAAAAACAGTGCAGACAGTATTGTAAAGAAAGTAAAGATTTTAGTGAAAAGACAAAATTTTTGGACTAAATTTAACGTAAATACACTTGTGATTTGTTTTGAAATTGGTTTTCTGAGTGGAAAGACTTAAAGTGCAGAGTGCAACACTTATTAAGTTACAATGGGGCATAATTAGGACAAAGAGTGCGCAGTGTGAAGAGAATGGACTTCTGAGTGCGAATGACTAAGTTCTGTGCAAGACTTCATGAACAGTGTACTGCAAGTGCTTCAGGAAATCCTTCTTACTGTCAGAGTCTGAAAGGAGGCGGTTATTCATCGAGATGGCCATGGACTTGCTGTAAGTAGGCAGAATGTTTCATACTGTACTATACTGTATTTTCCATACTATACTTACCTCAAACACCTCATTTCACTCTTTTATGTCCCTTATTGGTGTGAATATGTTGTGTCTTAGGTGCTATGCATGTGCAGTAGGGAGGTGTTTTTCTGAGTTAGGCTAGGTTAGGGTCCATAACTACCAGTCCAGGAGCCAGGGACTTGTAAGTACCCAGAATGTTTAATATTGTATGAACATACCTCAAAAACCTCATTTTATGCTTCTTTTGCATTTATTTCAGTCTTTTATGTCCCTTATTGGTGTGATCTGGGTCTTAAATAGGTGACATGCATGTCCAGAGGGAGCTGTATAGGTGTTTTTCTGAGTTAGGGTCCATAAGTACAAGTCCAGGAGGCTGGTGCCCACTATCCGGACAGGACCACTTTCCAGACATGCCTATGGCTCTATTACGTCCGATAGTGGAGGGATTACTGTATATAATACAGTATGTCATATTGTAAACTCAGCTGTCGTTAGTTTACTCATCTCTGCAAGCATAACAGACACAAAACCCAGGCAATTTTATTAGAACCATCCAGAAAGCAAGGTAACAGTGATTAAAATATGTCATTCATTAGTATCCTCAAAAGAAAACTGATAGGAAGCCGCAGAGGAGTAGACTGTAGCACCAGTCGAGCAGGGCAGTACTCCCAAGGTGGATGGAAAGCTGATGACAGGGAGTGCTGGAGATACTGTTTCATCAGCCCTCAGGACTAGTTCCTGACCATCCCCCTTTGCTGAACTTTTTCAGTGTCTCAGTTACACAGACAGTAGGCCAGCATGCTCTCCAACACAAATTTCTCAAACTATCTACACCAAACTACATGCACTGTACACACTACACTTCCTTTAAAAAAAAAAAAAAAAAAAAAAAAAAAAAAAAAAAAAAAAAAATCATGGCGTCTCATCACCCAGCCTCGGAGTCCCCAGGGGGGGGACCATAAATGCCCCCATCTTCAGCCCCTGTCCCAGTGACGACTCGAGGTCCTTGGAACCACTGTCTGACTCCTTCTTCATTTCTGCAACATTCGCGGCCTTTCCTCTAACTTTCGCTCTGTTGAGCACCACCTCTACTCCTCTAAACCTCACCTTCTTTTTCTAACTGAGACTCAGCTGTCTGAGGCAACTGACAGCAAACCCTTGCCTGTATCCTCCTACTTTCTCTATACTCATTTCAAAGCCAAAGGTGGCTGTTGTGTATATATACGCAATGACTTATCTTGCTCTCGTGTTCCTGAACACGATTCTTCTGAATTCTCTACACTCTGGCTTCAGCTTTCCTGTCATTCTCTGACTAAATATATCTGTGCTGTTTACTTATCCCCTAATTCTACTATCAAAAAATCTTCGATTATCTTACTTCTACAATGGAACACATTCTATCCATTTCTCCTTTCTCTGAAATCTCTATTCTAGGAGATTTCAATGTTCACCACCACCTTTGGCTCTCCTCTCCTTTCACTGATCCACCTGGTGAACAAGCCTACATCTTTTCTATCCTTAATGACCTAGAGCAGCTTGTACAGCACCCTACCCATATCCCAGACCGCCTTGGAGAGAGCTCCAACATACTTGACCTCTTCCTTACAACTAATCCTTCTGCTTACACTGTTAATCTTTTCTCTCCGTTGGGCTCCTCCGATCACAACCTTATCACCTTAACCTGTCCTATCACTCTGGTACGGCCTGTGGACCCTCCAGGGAAACGTCATCTGTGGCATTTTGGAGCTGCGGACTGGGAGGCCCTCAGGCAGTACTTCTTTGATTTTCCCTGGAATGATTATTGCTTCCATGGCCGGGAGCCATCTGAGTGAGCCTTGTGCATTACGGAGGTTATTCTCTCAGGCATGGAAGCATACATTCCTTTCTCATATCCTTTGACTAATGCAAGAAAGCCTTGGTTTAATCATGCTTGTTCTAATGCTGTCCGCAACATGGAGAGGGCCTACAAAAGGTACCGGAGCCAACCCACCCCTGAATCACATCATCTTTACATTTCTGCCCGGAATCGTGCTAAGTCTGTTCTTCGCTCTGCTAAAAATAATTTCATCCGTACTAAATACTCTCAACTCTCCAACTTGAATTCTTCCCGCTCCTTCTGGCACCTTGTCAAAAACCTTTCTAACAACTTTACCTCATCATCCTTCCCTCCTCTTTTCTACTCTGATGGTTCTATAGCTATTCCTTCTACTGATAAGGCAAATCTCTTCGCACAGACTTTCTCCTCCAATTCTACCTTAGACGATTCCGGTGCTATTCCTCCATCACTTCCCACCTCTGACTTCCTCATGGCTGACATTAAAATTTCTTCAGCTGATGTATTTTCTGCCATCACTGGCCTCAATACTAACAAGGCATATGGGTCTGATGGAGTCTCTCCTGTTCTTCTCAAGAACTGTGCTTCTGTGCTTACACCCTGCCTAGGCAAATTCTTTCGCCTTTGTCTGTCAACTTGTACCTTTCCTTCTTGCTGGAAGTTTGCTCTCATTCAGCCAGTCCCAAAGAAGGGTGACCACTCCCAACCCTCCAACTATTGTCCAATTGCTTTAAAGTCCTGTATTTCAAAAGTTTTCGAGTCAATTCTCAATAGAAAAATTTTAAGGGATCTTTCCTATCACAACCTTCTTTCTGATCGTCAGTATGGGTTCCGTCAAGGACGCTCCACTGGTGATCTTCTCACCTACCTTTCAGACTCCTGGTCATCCTCCTTTAGGGACTTTGGCGAAAGCTTTGCCATTGCACTTGACATCTCAAAGGCTTTCGATCAAGTCTGGCATAAATCTTTAATTTCCAATCTTGCCCTCTTACGGTTTCTATCCTTCTATCTGTGCCTTCATCGCTAGCTTCCTTTCTGGTCGTTCTATAGCCGCTGTTGTAGACGGCCATCGTTCTTCTAGATCTATCAACAGTGGTGTTCCTCAGGGCTCTGTCCTATCACCAACTCTCTTCCTTTTATTCATCAATGACCTTCTAAGCTGTAAATCTAACCCTATCCACTCATCCGCTGATGACTCCATCCTTCACCTTTCCATTCGGTTCCCGCAACGCCTACCTCAGCAGTTACTTCAACAAACAAGGGATGAGGCAATGGCACGCCTAATGTCTGACTTGGCTCGTATCTCTGACTGGGGTAAAAATAATCTTGTTGTTTTTAATGCATCTAAGACTCAGTTCTTACATCTATCAACCCATCAAAATCTTCCACAGGTATACCCACTAATGTTTAATAATATTTAGCTTAATCCTGCATCATCCTTGAACATGCTTGGGGTTTCATTTACTCGGGACTTGTCTTGGAAAGATCATATTACATCTCTTGTAAAATCAATTCCAAGAGACTTGGTGTGCTAAGCCGACTCTGTTCTTTCTTTACCCCTGCATAATTGTTGACTCTATACAGGGGTTTTATCCGCCTCTGTGTGGGGTACAACTCCCATGTGTGGGGAGGCTCCCCACATACAGCCCTTCTCAATAGGGTCGAGTCAAAGGGTTTTTGTCTCATTGACTCTCCTCCTCTTACTGACTCCCTTCAACCTCTGTCTCTTCGCTGCACTGTTGCATCTTTATCTCTTTTCTATCACTACTTTAATGGTCACTGCTCCTCTGAACTGTCTGCATGCATTCCTCCACCTCTACGACGGGCGCATAGCACCCATCTAGCAGCAAACTCTCATCCATTTTCTGTCCAACTCTCTACTGCAAGAGTTAACCGTTACTTTCGGTCCTTCATTTATGGAACAGGTCAACTCTGGAACTGTCTCCCTCTGTCTGTACTTCCTGCTGCCTATGATCTCCAGTCTTTCAAACGCAGTGTCTCCAGGCATCTCGAAATGAATGGATCTTGAATTTGTCTCTCTCTTGTATTTTGTTTTTCTCTTGGAGGGAACTGTTACTGCGGGCTCATGGCCTTTGGTTCCTTCTTCCTCGCAAAAAAAAAAAAAAAAAAAAAAAAAAAAAAAAAAAAGATATGGCAGCATCTTTCGATATGCTGCCCTGCCTGATGTGCCTGCTCTCGGGTGCCTGCCCTTGTTCACCATCTGTTTGGGCTTTTCCTTGTCGTACCCAGAATATGGTACACCTCTTTCTTTGACATACTCCCGTAATTCTGGAAAGGTCCATTCTTTTCAATGTTTCCCTGACTCCATTGCACACTTTAGTAAGTGTACTACACCCAACTCCTCCCAGCATTCGGCTGTGGTTAAAATGTTGTACTGCGCTGCCGTTTTGTTTTGTTTATTATGGCTGATTCACTAACTAAGCATTCGTTACGTACATAATTTTCAGTGAAAGAGCTTACTTCCTTAAAGCATGCTAAAACACAAACATGAGAAGTCCTGAAAGCAATTTGCTTTACTGATTCCACACAATTTAGTCAAATACATGAAAATAGACAACACACACTTTTAGTCCCCAGGGTAAGATTCTCTGAAAACCTAGATACTCTTTCTTTACAGGTATATTTATGCTCTTGATTGAATAGGAAAAAATATTCCTATAAATAGCAACATTATTATTAACTCAGATACAGTTTCACAGCTCTTTAAAATCCCGCAAAAATATTTAATTGAGGCTGGGCAACGCTAGACCACCTGGTGGCAGACCTCTGAAACAGGGTTTGGTGAAGCCTCTAATTCTGAAAAAGTCTGCTGAAAGATTTTTTTGTTAAAGAATGTATTTACTAAAATAAAAATAAAAATAAAAAGTTTAGTTTCCAGGGTTGCCGTTAAAATGGAAATGTGTCCCAGTAGTTTCGACACCCAACCTTGCTCAGGCTGGACTCACCTGTATGATGAAATTAACTTAATAACTTTCTGTTCTGTGATTCTCTCCTCATGGGGAAAAAAAATTACTGTTGAGTTTTCATACCTCAAACATCAAAACCATGATTGTGGCATAATAAATTTGAGCAGATACTGTGAATACTGTAATACTGTAAAGGAGATGTTGTTACATACAGCTGAAGATAATGATAGATCCAGTTTTCAATACAAATGCACCAACATTGTATACAGGGATACTGATTGAATATTTTGCCACAGGCTCAGGGACTAAGCTACGGAGATGAGCACGGTGGCTAAGGACGTCATGGTGTAAGCCCCTGCCTTTACGTTACTTGTAATAGGACTTCCCGCATCTGTGACTGTACCTGGCAGCATTGCGTGATGGCTCTGGGGGGTGTGATCTGGGCCGGGGTGGTGGAAGCAGTTCCTCATCGTCACTTTCACTCTCAAGGTCGTCCAGGTCATCATCCAACAGTGACACCCGCGCCTCCAGTTCATTGTTTGCCTCGTGCACCCACCTGAAGGCAGAGGCAGATCTATCATTTGTTAACTCCCTGGATCTGGTCAAATAGTTTTCATCTTATTCATGCTACTGACAGACAATTTCTTTCAATGATCAACTGTTAGGCTCTTTAATCTAGTGATGTACTATATTCCTACTTTTTCGTCCAGCAAATGTTAACCTCTTCAGAGCAGTGACATACTCATTCTCTGATTCTTGCTACCAACATATGATTTTATTTATTCTGCAACTGTTAATCCTTTCAATCCAATGACTTCTTTTTGTTTTATTTATGCTACCAAAAGATAATTTTATGTAGATCACGGGAGATGATCTGCACTAAAGTGGTTAGTGAAGGCTATATCTAATCCGCCCAAATCAACAAGTCTTATTCTGAAGTGATAATACTCTTTCGGAGACAGCAACAAAATATAAAATATGTTGTATGATTAAATGTTTTTTTGCTGTTGTTGGTCTACCCTGATCTGTCTAGTCAAGCAAAAGTTTTAAAAGAAGGATCCAGAACTTTTCCCCCCTTACTACAAGCTGACAGCAAATGGCAAGCATGCATTTAAAATTTATCTATCTATCTATCTATTGCCAGACGCCTCAATCCCGTTTGGGGTGGCCACAAACAAATCGCCTCCAAGTCGCCCTGTCCCCTGCCATTTCACTGCCCTGCTCCCAACTCACACCCCCCTCTCTCATATACCTCTCCACCCCATCCCTCCATCTCATCCTCGGCCTCCCCCTCCCTCTTCCCCCCTCCACCTCACTCACATACACTCTCTTCGTCAGTCTTTCACCCTCCATCCTCTCCACATGGCCAAACCACCTCAGTGTGTTCCTCATAACGCTTCCTATCACATCCACATCCACACCACAACGCTCCTTTATATCTTCATTCGTCAGCCTGTCTCTCCATGTGACTCCACAGGCTCCTCTTAAATAACTCATTTCCACTGCTCTCACTCTTGACTTATGTCCTTCCAACAATGTCCAAGCTTCACTTCCATACGTTAGAGTTGGTATCACAATACTGTCATGTAGTAACTTTTTCACTTCCATGCTCACTTCCCTGTTTCTTATCACTGCTTTCAAAGAACCAGCAACCTTTCTTCCCTGCTGTACCCTTTCAAGCACTTCACCCTCCAAACCTCCATCCTTACTCATCACACTACCCAAGTACTTAAACGTACTCACATTTTCCAATTCCTCACCATCCAACCTCGCTGTACATTCACTAACTTCACCTCTCTCAAAGACCATCACTTTACTCTTCCCTACATTCACCTTTAGATTCCGTTTCTTACACACTCTCCCAAACTCATCCACCAAGCCTTGCAGCTCCCCTTCGTCTTCACTCAACAACACAGTATCATCCGCAAACAACAGTACAGGGAGTTTCCAAACACTATCCTCTCTCACCAGGGCCACTCCAACATCCACTACCTTACCTTGTACCTCTTTTATTACTCCATCCATGTACAGATTGAACAACCATGGAGACATGACACATCCCTGTTTCAAACCAACTTTCAAAGAGAAAAATTCACTTAGTTCACTATCCACACGCACTGCAGCCTTCGCACCATTGTACATACTCTTCACAGCATTCAACAACTTCCCATCTACTCCATATATTCTTAACACTTTCCACAATCCTTGTCTATCCACCCTGTCATATGCTTTCTCCAAATCCATGAAAAATTTATGCTAACCTCAAAACATATAAACTGGCATAATGTATTTTTCAAAGATTATTTCACATCCATAAACTACAAAACTTTACCAACAAGGTCAAATCCATATACTGTAATAAGGAAAATCTAATCATGCACTGCTCTTTTCATTCAATAGTTCTGTATACTGTATTTGTTCCCTAAAAAATAGAAAAAAAATAAAAAAATAATAATAATTTTTTAAAAAATGAAAAATGGGGGTTAGGGTTACTGGGAGGTCTCTTCTGAATCTACCACATGCATGGATATGGACAGTTCAGTTTGTTTTCACCTGACAGAACTGAGCTACTCCTACAACTTGAATGGTGCAGTGAGTCATGACTGCAGGAAGTTTTAGCTAATAGCCTCAGAAATGAGGTTCCTTTGGTTCCTAGTCAAATAACACTCTAGTCTCATCACACTGGGCTATCAAAAGGGCTGAAAGAAGTTACATATCTTCCTCAGATCATAAGACAACAGGCATGCCACAGTGGTCTGGAGCATCTTCATATGCCGGCCACTTCCAGTCTCAGCCCCAGTGCATCTTTTTAAAAATATTCTTGGAACCAGGTATCTAATTCTAAGATCTAATTAACCGGTACATACCAGCAATACTGTATCCTTTCATTAAATCTTTTACTGAACATGCAGAATAAATGAAATTATGCGATATATGATACATTATTCGATTACTAGTGTATATAAGTGAGTTCTTCCCAACAACCAGCTGAAGTGTGTGATTGTAAATGTGTATAAAGGGAAGTGCGATGCCCTGGAATGAGGATTTTACAGAGGCATAGAACTTTTGGACAAGATAATGAAGGTAACAGAGAGAGTCCTGGAAGGTATGATGCGAGTAAGAGTGAATGCTCATGAGATGCACTTTGGGGTAATGACAGGAAAAGGGGCCACTTACGCAGTATCATTATCCAACAGCATCAGGAAAAATATACAGGAAAGAGGAGGAAGCTGTACAGTCACACCTTGGTATGCAGTGTGGTTATATCAAATGAAAACTCATCACATGCTGATTTATCGTATACCACGGTCCACATAACATGGGTTCAGTGAGGATAGGGAGGGGACCAAGAAGCATGCAACCTATCTATCATTTGCCAGATGCCTTAATCCCATAAGGAGTGGCCACAAACAAATTACCTCCATATTGCCCTGTCCCCCGCCATATCATTACCTGCTCCCAGCTCACACCCCCCTCTCTAATAAACCTCTCCACTCCATCCCTCCCTCTCATCCTTGGCCTCCCCCTCCCTCTCCCCTCCTCCACCTCATTCACATACATTATCTTTGTCAGTCTCTCACTCTCCATCCTCTCCACATGGCCAAACCACCTCAGTGTGTTTCTCCAAATGCTTTCCGTCACATCCACATCCATACCACAACGCTCCTTCACTTCCTCATTTGTCAGTCTGTCTCTCCATGTAACTCCACAGGCTCCTCTCAAATAACTCATATCCACTGCTCTCACTCTTGACTTGTGTCCCTCCAACAACGTCCAAGCCTCACTTCTATACTTTAGAGCTGGTATCACAATACTGTCATGCAGTAACTCTTTCACTTCCATGCTCACTTCCCTGTTTCTTACCACTGCTTTCAAGGAACCAGCAACCTTTCTTCCTTGTACCCTTTCAAGCACTTCATCCTCCAAACTTCCATCCTTACTTATCACGCTCCCCAAGTATTTAAATGCACTCATATTTTCCATTTCCTTATCATCCAGCCTCACTGTACATTCACTAACTTGATTTCTCTCGAAGACCATAACTTTACACTTCCCTACATTCACCTTTAGATTCTGTTTCTTACACACTCTCCCAAACTCATCCACCAAGCCTTACAGCTCCCCTTCATCTTCACTTAACAACATAGTATCATCTGCACACAACAGTACAGGGAGTTTCCAAACACTGCCCTCTCTCATTAGGGCCACTCCAACATCCACTGCCCTACCCTGTATCTCTTTTATTACCCCATCCATATATAGACTGAACAACCATGGAGACATGACATGTCCAACCATCAAATAGAAAAATTCACTCAGTTCACTATCCACACGTATTGCAGCCTTAGCACCCTCATACATACTCTTCACAGCATTCAACAACTTCCCATCTACTCCATATATTCTAAATACTTTCCACAATCCTTGTCTATCCACCCTGTCATATGCTTTCTCTAAAATCCATGGAGGAAGCATACAACATGCACGTCTACGTGTGCACGGTGACGATGTTGATGTGGACGAAGTGCGTGAGTGGTTGGATGACGACGAGGGCGATCCTGGG
Source organism: Coenobita brevimanus (assembly GCF_032717465.1). Lineage (NCBI taxonomy): Eukaryota > Metazoa > Arthropoda > Malacostraca > Decapoda > Coenobitidae > Coenobita > Coenobita brevimanus. The sequence continues at coordinate 40,819,377 of NC_136966.1, forward strand.
TATCAGACCCTGTCTGATATCGAGATCGCATCTTCAGTTGCAGGTGTCAGTACACAGCTTGAAGATTCCGACGAGGACGGCGACGATGATGCGGATTCTTCTCAGCATGACACAACTCCAGCCATCCCCAAGCTGAGCGCACTCCGGGAACACCTAGAGTTCGTTCTGGACTACCTGGAACACACAGACTGCGACAGGAAGATGGGGCCCTTGGGATGTGTGGAGGAAGTGCGTGTTTTCAGGCAGTGCATCATAAATCGTCAGAATCGTCGTTTCTTGCGTCAATCAACGATTGAGAGCTTTTTCAGGCCCGTGACCCCCGCTGTGCCCAGCCCTGGCTCCACTCCGTTGCCTCCCCAAGACAGGCCCTCATGCTCTGAGCCAAAGCCCAGCACATCAGCCACGGTGGAGTCACCGCTCGACGTGAGTTTGCGTCTTCCTTCTGAGTCGTCTGCAGTGGGTACGCCATCACCATGACCCAGCGACGCACCTCTAGGTCACCTGCCAGCAATACTCTTAGACTCTGACAGTGATTAAACGGCAAGAACTTCTCCACTAGACCACACGGGAATTTAGTTTTGTGCAGTGAAAGAAAAACAATGCATACAGTATTGTAAAGAAAGTAAAGATTTTAGTGAAAAGACAAAATTTTTGGACTAAATTTAACGTAAATACACTTGTGATTTGTTTTGAAATTGGTTTTCTGAGTGGAAAGACTTAAAGTGCAGAGTGCAACACTTATTAAGTTACAATGGAGCATAATTAAGACAAAGAGTGCGCAGTGTGAAGAGAATGGACTTCTGAGTGCGAATGACTAAGTTCTGTGCAAGACTTCATGAACAGTGTACTGCAAGTGCTTCAGGAAATCCTTCTTACTGTCAGAGTCTAAGAGGAGGCGGTTATTCATCGAGATGGCCATGGACTTGCTGTAAGTAGGCAGAATGTTTCATACTGTACTGTACTGTATTTTCCATACTATACTTACCTCAAACACCTCATTTCACTCTTTTATGTCCCTTATTGGTGTGAATATGTTGTGTCTTAGGTGCTATGCATGTGCAGTAGGGAGGTGTTTTTCTGAGTTAGGCTAGGTTAGGGTCCATAACTACCAGTCCAGGAGCCAGGGACTTGTAAGTACCCAGAATGTTTAATATTTAATATTGTATGAACCTACCTCAAAAACCTCATTTTATGATTCGTTTGCATTTATTTCAGTCTTTTATATCCCTTATTGGTGTGATTTGGGTCTTAAATAGGTGCTATGCATGTCCAGAGGGAGTTGTATAGGTGTTTTTCTGAGTTAGGGTCCATAAGTACAAGTCCAGGAGACTGGTGCCCACTATCCGGACAGGACCACTTTCCGGACATGCCTTTGGCTCTATTACGTCGGATAGTGGAGGGATTACTGTATTATAGTTCGAATAAAACTAGTTTAAGCAACATGCAAATAAAAAAAATGTATTTATGCATAAACTGCCATGCACAGTCTATCAGCTCGGGACTGTCCAAGGCGCGTGCGGCTAATTTGAAACCATCACATACGTGAACATACGTGAAAAGTCGAGTTAAATCGAGAAACCCTTGTTAGTTTTTTTTTTTTTTTACGTGTCTGACTCTGGGCAAAGGCTTTAGGGCCTATTTCCTGAGGGCAGTGACCTATCCCAAGGCCCAGTAGTCCTCCTACACCTGCACATATCACCACTTCGGCGCTAACACCCACCATCCATATTGAATACATGCTAGGGCTGTCTCATCAAGGATTGGTGTATTGGTATTCGTTTTCATTTTTAAAGGCTCCAACATGCTTGCATGTGTCGGCCTTGGTCACCTAATGGCGGCTCTCCACGCTGCACGATCCATTGCAGTCTCCCTGTTCAGTCCCTTAACACTAAGGTCACACTTAATGACCTCGTCCCATGTCTTTCTCGGTCTACCCCTCATAACCCCACCCCCAATATTAACACTTCTCACCTACCTCACCCAATTATCATCCCCCATCCTCTCCACAGTCCAAACCATTTCAATCTACCTCTCCTCATCACAACACCAATACACTCCAGTCCCATCCTACCTCTCAACTCATCCATCGTAAACCCAGCCCCTCCAGGCTTTGGATGCAGGGACGCACTGCACATCCAACTAATCATTGTCATATCTGTACATCTGAGCCAGCAAATATCTTCCTCCTTCACTGCCCAGGTCTCACTACCATACAGCATTACACTCCTAACACATGCTGCATATAAAGACCCCATAGCACATAGGGAGAGTCCTCTCAATGTCAGGAGAGGCATGAGCTCCCTGAACTTCTTCTAACAACTTCTCACCCTAGCCACAGAGCTAGCTCCAGCCCCACCTCCAGCACACATGTCTCCCAAATACGAGTAATAAAACTCTTCCACACACTCAAGAGATTCAACAGCAAGTTCAATCCTTTCACGTCTGACAATCTCCACCTGCTCACCCCGACACGCTGTACACATCAAATCAGCATTATCTCGCAGTCTACCTCTGATACCAATACATCTCTTATGCACCCATTTATCACACACACCGCACAAGATGGAATTACTTCCCACGCCCTTGTGGTAAACTGCACATGGCCACTCTCCCTCATCTTTGACAGTACCGCCACCAACCCTAGATATCATCACTTTTGTTTTATCTGCATTTACCCTTAAACCCTTTAGCCCCATACCATCTCTCCACTTCCTAAACTTTTCCTCCGCCTCCCTTTCGTTCTCTGCAATCAACACCAAATCATCAGCATACAACAACTCCCACGGAAGTCCGTTTCTAAAGTCACGTGAAAGGGCTTCAAGTACCATGATAAACAACATGGGACTCAAGACTGACCCCTGATGCACACCAACATTCACGGAAAACTCATCACTCAAATCTCCAATCACTCTTACCTGGGTGTGAGCACCCACATACATAGCCATAACCACCCTAACCAGCCACTCCTCCAAGCCAAGCTTTCTCATTGCCCACTCCAACACCTCTCTAGGGACTCTGTCAAAGGCATTTTCCAAATCAACAAAAACAAAATAAAGATCCCTTCTCCTACCAATATATTTTTCCTGAAGCTGTCGAACAATGAATATGGCATCAGTGGTCCCCCTACCTGGCATAAACCCAAACTGCATCTCATCAATATTCACTCTTTCTCTAATCATACCTTCTAAAACTCTCTCCATTACCTTCATTATCTGATCTAAAAGCTTTATACCTCTATAATTTCCTCTTTCCAGGGCATCACCCTTCCCTTTATACACATTTACAATTACACTCTTCAGCCAATCATCTGGGACAACACACTCATAAATAATCCTATTTATCAGGTCAGTGATTAAACTCACCCGTATATCGCCTGAGGCCTTCAACATTTCAGCAGTCAACCCAGACACACCTGCTGCCTTCCCCACCCTCATTTTGCCTATTGCCTCACTCACAGCAACAGTATCAATCAAAGGCCAAGGGCCAGACACTGGATCTGCTGGCTCCAAACTTTTCCTGTCCCAGTCAAACTCCTCATTCAATAACCGGTTATAATGCTCTCTCCATGCATCTTTAATATCCTCACTGTTCACCACTACCGGGGGTATTTTTGCGACATGTCGGTGGGCCATCTGGTAGATCAGGAAAGTCTGCTTTTTTAGGAAATTCAAATCCTTAAACTGTTCCCTGCCCCAGCCAGGATTCGATGCAGGCCGCCTCTCTACCGATTCAGCAACCTCCTCCCCCCAAAACATATCTCCTTAAATATTTGCCCGTGTTACAACAATAATGCGTTTTTCAAACTTGTGTTAGTTGAGAGGTTACTGTATGTGTTATACCATCTCATTAATGTAGTGAAATTATAACACAGTATTGTACCATGATGGCAGTCAAAACAGTTTAAAAACCGTTCATGCGATCGGGACTAATGTCTGATATATCAGAAGTCCGGATTAGCATGGGGAAGTCCGGATGTCGCTTTTATCGGAATTTCACATTTTTCGGAATGGTTTGAGCCCCAATTAGTCCGTTATAGTGAGGTCTTACAGCAATTTATTCTACTATCACGTGCATTATTACGAGTAAACATCTATCTTTAGTTCAGTGAAAAATAATTATAATGAGGCTTTAGCAGATTTCAACAGAATGACCCCACAGAATAGAGTTTTATTCCAAATATTTATCCAACTTCTAAATGATGTACTCAAATATAATTAACAGTGACAAGGTATATGACTACTAGCCCTAACAGTCCCACTCCTGCCTTGTCATGTGGGAAACCACATATCCACCTGTCCACTTAACCCATCTAACACTCACCCTTCCTGGCCACCTGTGTGACTCATCATGCACATCAATCTCAGCCATCCACTCAGCCCACCCACGAATGCCACCCACCATATTTATCTAATGATGCCACCCAACACACCTACCCACCCTGAACCCCATCCACCCACCCAACCCACCAACCAAGCCACTTACACAAAGTACCCTGGCCACACGATCTTCTCAGCCACCCTGGCGACCCACCATGTCACCACACACCCTGGCGACCCACACATTCCGACGACCCATCTTACCACAGTCACCCACCCTCCCCACCATGAATGCCATCCACCCAGCTCACCCAAAAATGCCATCCATGACATCAATCCATCCAGCCCTCCCACCATACCCACCCATCTCTCCCCAAATTCAGTGTAACTGCAGTGATTTCTTGTTTAAAACCGTGCATGCGAAACGTTACGTCTATTTCAAGTAAAGTTCCTAACGCACTGCATGAAACGTGAGAGACGGAGTATATGGCTTACCAGAGTCTCTTACAATATATCACAGGGCTACATTAGTAAGGTACTAGGGTGGCTATTTATAATACAGTAAAAGTCCTCTAATCCAGCCACCAATAGTCTGAAAATCCCAATACTCCAAATTTGTCAAGGCAAAAATTTTCAATTTTTTCTGGTCTTTTTTTGAATATTTCTGGACTTTATCTAAGGACTTATCTGGCTTGGACTTGCTCTTGGCCTTGGATGTACCTGCCTGCAACTATTCATCTACACTTCTATGCATTTCTGTGAGTAAAACAATAACCCATATCATTTTGAGTGTTTATTTAACCCCTACACCGCGGGCTTGTTTACCAATGACTTGCGTGTGCCGCGGGGTTATTTGGGCTCCGACAGACTCTCAAAAAATATTTGCCAAAAATCAGTTATTAGTCCTAGAATAATAAAATTAAATATACTTATGGCACATACCTTCAGCTTTCTCCTGGAATGATTGTTGAGCCTTCGTCGGTTACCGTAGGACTTGTGGAGACCTCTGAAGTAGGGTAACGAAGTCTCCACTTTACACTTCCCGACAACCCGTAATATGATTACCACAGGCAGATACAAACACTATAAACACTATTCTACAATTTTCAAGTAGTTTGGGATCCATACTCAAAAAAAAAAAACACTGTGAAAGCAATGGAAATTACGAGCGCGTCTGATCGTCGCACTGGCACTAGTTCGCTTTTGTTACTCTGTCATTTATTATTCATAAAACCCCTCACACTTTATATTTCTATTACTATATAACACTTATATATATCTACAGTCTTTATCCATAAGTTTCCTTCAGTAGTATTAGTTTATTGTCACTGTAGGGATTCAATTTCTTTCAGTAAAATACGTAGCATTCACTTTCTCGTCCCGTATACTGGCAATGAGAGTGAATGTCACTTTCATCTTCACTCTCATAACTCATAGCATTCAGACATGCTAGAGTGAAACTTTCACTTTCATTACTCCTAGGGTATATACTCGTATTCTTATGATACTACTCATTTACATTTCTATTTACGTTCTCTATTTTATTTACGTTATTTACATTTCTATTTTATTTACACTGTGTTGTGCACTGTCACTTGAAATAACTTATAAAACTATTTTCCATTGTTCACGTATATTTACATTCATTACTTTCACTTGCTGTTTACACATTATTTACACATTATTTACAATTCCACTTGCACTGTTTTACTCAATAAAAAGATCGTAGTCACTCTTTTATCAATTGTCAGCCCTTTACCTCTTTCCACACGAGGTTTAGTAGGGGGTAAAGGTCACAGGGCCATTTGCATGAGGGTGAAAAAAGGCCTTGAAGTCAGCAAGAAGAAACATACGTATCCTCACTTCGGAAAATGAGAGTAAACTGATAACGGAGGGCCAGCGTGAAGGCCTGTTTAGGGGTTATTCAGAGTTACCAATATTGGTTCTTGAAACAGCTAAGTCTAGCACTGATATGATTGGCAGGAAATCTAGACAATACATTATAAATTTGGTAGTTCCAGGTGAATGTAAATATCACTTAGGCTTCTCCCTTCCCTCCTTACATGTATATTTATTACGAAAATAGATTAGAGGCCTACTTAGGAGATATATATTCAGAGCTACCAATGTTAAATCTTGAAACAGCTTTGTCTAGCACTGATATGATTGGCAGGAAATCTAGACAATACATTATAAATTAGGTAGTTCCAGGTGAATGTAAATATCACTTAGGCTTCTCCCTTCCCTCCTTACATGTATATTCATTACGAAAATAGATTATACGGCATATTTCAAGGGGAAAAAAACAGCGAAAATTAGCGAACGAGTGCACGTGAGGTGTTGTCAGGTGATAATTAGCCAATTCCAGGTGTATGGCACTCTCACTTACCTTATTTCTTTCTTGTATATATTATTTGGTATAAGACTAGGACATAGGGCTTATTTCAATGGATGAAATCAGTGAAAAATTCCAGGGAAGATTTACTTAGCGTAGAACGGCCGGGCAGGCGAGAGGATAGGGTAATGGAGGGGGGGTAGGGAGGGGAGTCAAGAACGGGGAGAAATGGCTAAATTGTCAACAATGGATGGGAGTACAGATGCGATTAGGAGTGCTGACTAGTGTTGGACATTGGCAGTACTGATAGATGATACAAGCCCCCACTTGGAAGCCCGGGTGAATTCAAAATAACACAGAATCACAAAAGCGACGCCCCGCGGTATGATCCCTTGCTCCCAAGCGTCACGAAAGTGATGCCCCGCGGTTAAGGGGTTAAAGATCATGAACACTCACAATCACTAATTTCTGCTTAGGGGTGCCCCCTTCGTGCCCCTATATACCCAGGGAAGATGAAAGAGGGGGATGAAATGAGCTCCACCCACCTCTACCCCAGCTCCCAACCCTCCCACATACCCCTACTCCTCCCAACCACCCATTCATCATTTTTAACTGGCAGTTACATCTCAAGCTAACCCCATACTTTACACTCACAGTCACATTACTTATACACAAACAAAGCACTAGGATATGTAAAAAGTACATAATATAACTATGAACACACTGCAGCAAGAAATTAAAGGCATTATAACACTGAGAGTAAAACAAAAACATTAACAACGGCCATCCTAGGCTTCATGCGTTGGGTGCTTGCGTGTGTGTGTGTGTGTGTGTGTGTGTGTGTGTGTGTGTGTGTGTGTGTGTGTGTGTGTGTGTGTGTGTGTGTGTGTGTGTGTGTGTGTGTGCGAGAGATTGCAAAGCAATGCACCCAACACATGAGAGCTGAGGTGGCCGTTGTTAAAATTTTTTACTGTCAACGTCATTATGCATTAATTTCTTGCTGCAGCGTGTTGACAGTTATATTATGTACTTCTAACATATCCTAGTGTTCTATATTTGCATTAGTTGTGGGACCAAGAGTGTTAAGCATGATATCAACCTGAGATGTAACTGCCAGTTAAGAATGACAGGTGGGGGGGGCTTGGGTAGGGGCATGGGGAGGGTCAGGAGCTTGGGTAGTGGCAAGTGGAGCTCGTTTCATCCCCCTCTTCCCTGGGTATACAGGGGTAGGAAGGGGGCAACCCTGGGTAGAAATTAGTGATCGTGTGTACATATGTATAATGTTTTCACACAACCCTCCCAATAGTCCGAAAAAAACAATAGTCCGGAAGACCTTTGGTCTCCTGCCATTCGGATTACAGGACTTTACTGTATAAAGCTATGTTGGGTTTCTCTAATTCATAAGCTGTGTATGGGAAAAATTTTAAAAAAGTCACACACATTATTCCTGAAGTGATTCCACTTCAAGGTCGTGCCACAGTCTGATCACAAAGTACAGTATATGTAAACAAATGTAGTGGCAATTACAACTCAAATAGATGTTACTTTCATAAAAACTAATGACAGCATTAAAAACAAACAGGCTACATACAGGTAAGCCCTTAATTCATGCGAGGGTTACGTTCCCAGACCCTTCGCGTATGTGCTAAATTAGCATATACATTCTGCCCTTGTGTGCACATAATTACGCATGTCTACTAAGTATATTACATCTGAATAATACTGTTTATGCATTACATACACCTTATAAACTAGCATAAAGTATGAAAAACAACCAAAATGTAAGAAATTTAACACTGAAACCTGACAAGCACAAGCGTAGGTGGAGACACTTCAGCAGTCTGGTGCACAAACCCTCACTGCTTCCCATATGCTACATTCTGCCTTCTTTATTGTCCAAACAGTTGACTCATTCCCCCCAAACATACGGTTCCAAGCCAGTTCACACGTGTAGGTGAAGACATTTTAGCACAGTCCGGTGCACTAGCCCTCACTGACTCCCATATGCTACGTTCTGTCTTCTTTATTGTAAGAACAGTTGACTCACCCCAAACACACGGTTCAGAGACAATTCACCATGAAGTCAATTCACTATCAAAACATGGACAATTCCGTCATTCTATAATTATACTTATTTAGTGCCCCACCCCGTAAAAAGAACTAACTAAAAAAGCGAGCAAAGTGCCTCGGACCCGGACGGACCATACGTTGACGACTAAGGAACGGACGAAGGACATTCTTAGGGTGGGAACGTGGAATGTGAGAGGAGTGAATGATGAAGTGAAAGAGAGAGAGATTGTTCAGGTGCTTGAGGATGGAAAAGTGGATATATGTGGATTGACTGAAACTAAATGGAAAGGTGAAAGGATGAGAGAATGGGAATATGGTTTAGGTATATGTGCGGGAGTCAATGAAAATGAGAGGGCAAGAGAGGGAGTATGTCTGATGATAAGCAAGAAGTGGAAGGAGAATATAAGAGAGTATGGAACAGTGGGTGCAAGGATTGTATGGGTGAGGATGAAAGTAGGTATACAAGCGTGGGCGATTGTATGTGTGTATGCCCCGACAGAGGATTGAGTGGCAAGAGTGAAAGATGAGTTTTGGGCGAGTGTAGAAGCGTGTATGGATAAGTTTGAGAGGAGCGAGAGAGTGCTGTTGATTGGAGACATGAATGGCAAAGTTGGGAATGTACGAGTGGATGGAGTGGTTGGTCAGTGGGGTGTGCCAGCTGATGTAGATGGGAATGGTAGTGCTTTGGTGGACATCTATGCTTGTAAGGGGTTGGCAATAGCCAACACCTACTTTCGGCATAAGATGATCCACCAGTATACATGGAGAGTAATGAGGAGGATGGATGGTGAACTTGTTGAACGAAAGGCAATGATAGACTACGTGTGTGTGGATGAGCGAATGAGAAGACAAGTGTTGGATGCAAGAGTGTGGAGAGAGTGGAGGAATGGAGTCTCGGACCATCACTTAGTGATGGCCAAGGTAGAGCTGCAAAGAAAGTGGTTGAGGAGACGAAGGGGAAGACAGGAGGAAGCAACTCCTGTGAGAAGAGTGGAAAAATTGCAAGATAGTGAGAAAATGACAGAGTATAAGAGCATAGTGGAAGAAAGACTGGGAAATTATGAGCTAGAGCAGATGGAAGGGGTGGAAGACGTATGTAAGATATTCATGGAAGAGATAGGCGCAGCGTGTGAGGCGGTTTGTGGAGTGAGGAGGAGATGCAAGGGTGTTCAAGGGACAGCATGGTGGAATGATGAGGTGAACCGAGCTGTGGAACAAAAGAAGAAGGCATATAGTGAATGGTTAGCGAGTAGAGGTAGGGGAGAAGATGAGAGAGAGAAGAGAGAGGTATATGTGAGCAGGAGAAGGGAGGTTAAGAGACTGGTGAAGGAGAGTAAAAAGAAAGTGGATGAGGAGTTTGGGAGGAATCTGAGTGTGAAATGGAGGGAGAGTAAGAAATTGTTTTGGAAGGAGGTAAAGAAAGTAAGGCAGTGTGAAAGGGGAAATAGTAGGGGAGTGAAAGATAGGAATAATAGATTGTTGGTGGAGAAGAGAGAGAAACTGAGGAGATGGAAGGAGCACTTTGAGGATTTGTTGAATGTGGAGAGTGAGAGCAGTGCGAGTATAAGTGGTTGGGGAATGGCTGGGAGAAGAAGAGATGAGAGGAGGGAGGAAGAGATCAGTAGGGTGGAAGTAGTGGAAGCGATGAAGAATATTAAGTTGGGAAAGGCCCCAGGAATTGATGAAGTGTGTGGTGAAGTGCTTAGGTATGGGGGTGAGATTGTTGTGGAGTGGATATGGAAGTTGTGTAGATTGGCTTGGGAAGAGGGAAGGGTTCCAGAGGACTGGAAATCAGGTATAATTGTTCCTTTATACAAAGGAAAAGGAGAGAGGGAAGTATGTGGTAACCATAGGGGTATTTGCCTACTTAGTGTGACTGGTAAAATATATGGTAGAATACTCATTGATAGGGTTAGGCATATGGCAGAGGAGCTAGTTGGAGAAGAACAAGGGCGATTTAGGAAGGGAAAAGGGTGTTTAGATCAGATATTTGTTCTAAGACGTTTAGTGGAGAAGTATCTAGAGAAAGGAAGGAACGTGTATGCTGCCTTCATGGACTTGGAGAAAGCTTATGACAGAATAGATAGGCAAGGTATGTGGAAGGTATTAAGAATATCTGGAGTGGAGGGGAAATTGTTGAGTGCTGTGAAGAGTATGTACGAGGGAGCTAGGGTTACAGTGCGAGTGGATGGTGAGCTGAGTGAGTTCTTTGATCTCAATGTGGGACTGAAACTGGGTTGTGTGATGCCTCCATGGCTGTTTAACATATACATGGATGGGGTTGTAAAGGAGGTGCAGGGTAGGGCAGTGGACGTGGGGGTGGCTCTAATGAATGAGGGTGAGATTTGGAAGCTTCTGGTGTTGCTGTTTGCTGATGATACAGTACTGGTGAGTGAAGATGAATGGGAGTTGCAGGGTTTGGTGAATGAATTTGAGAGAGTGTGTAGGAGGAGGAATCTGAAAGTTAATGTAAACAAAGTAAAGTTATGGTGTTTGAGAGGAATGAAGTCACAGAGTGTGCAGTCAGGTTGGATGGTGAGGATATGGAGAATGTGAGTGCATTCAAGTACTTGGGTAGTGTGATGAGTAAGGATGGAACTTTGGGGGATGAAGTGTGTGAAAGGGTACAGCAGGGAAGGAAGGATGTTAGTACACTGAAAACAGTGATGAGAAATAGGGAGGTGAGTATGGAAGTTAAGAAGTCACTGCATGATAGTATTGTGATCCCTACCCTGACATATGGAAGCGAGGCATGGACCTTGCAAGAGGGGAACAAGTCAAGAGTGAGAGCAGTGGAAATGAGTTACTTGAGAGGAGCATGTGGAGTGACGTGGAGGGACAGGTTGACGAATGAAGAAGTGAAGGAACGTTGTGGGGTGGACGTGGATGTGGTTGAGAAGATTAGGAGAAATACACTGAGGTGGTTTGGACATGTGAAGAGAATGGAGAATGAAAGACTGACTAAGAGGGTGTATGTATGGTGAGGTGGAGGGAGGGAGAGGGAGAGGTAGACCGAGGATGAGGTGGAGGGATGGAGTTGAGAGGTATATGAGGGAGGGGGGGTGAGTTGGGGGGAGGGTAGTCAAATGGTGGGTGACAGAGCGACTTGGAGGTGTTTTGTCTGCGGCCACTCTTTGCGGGATTAGGGCGTCGGGCTATAGATTGATAGATAGATAGATTGATTAATTAATACTTTAATAACTAATTTTCAGGTAGATTTTATATCTCATATAAGTAAAAAACTAGTGTACTGTACTTGCTAAATAAACTGGTATGTAAATAAATGACGGGGAATCGTCCTGCCGGGGAATTGTCGCCGACATTCCTCCCTTAAGTTTGTCCAACACTTTAACTTTGTCAGCAACATCACTTTACGAGTCCGTTTTGGTGTGTTACCACATGCATCACTAGCACTAGGCTTAGGCCCCAGGTTGGCAGACAAGGCAAGCAATCACTGGAGGGCAGAAAAATAAGCCATAAATAACGATTCGCGAGTCATGCATGATTCGACCGTCGGATTCAAACTGACTGTGTAGACCGACCGTCCACACACACACACACACACATACATACATATATGTATGCACACAGGCAGCAGGTAGGCATTTTTATATTTTATTTATTTCTCTTGTATATTAATATTATTTATTTGAATACTACAATTTTATGTTTTAATTATTGTACGAAAAATTCATGGATAACCAAAATCGCGTGAAAAAAGTTCGCGTGAATTAAGGGCTTACCTGTGCTCAGGTCAATGATAATAAGAAAATCACTAATTTCAGCATGAATTTTTCTTCAGTGACATGGTAAGACATTTTTTAATGCCTCACTCTCAGTAGACAGTTTAGAAACTTTTTCTGTCCAGAATCATATGGTTCAATATTTAAACTTTAAAATGATATATAATTTTTTATATTTTTGATCAATTCTGAGACTGACTCTAAAGGCTGACATTTTCATGGAACGACTCCACATCTCTTATGCACCCACTTATCGCAAACACTGCACGAGATGGTATTACTTTCCACACCCTTGTGGTAAGCCGCACACGGCCACACTCCCTCTACTTTGACAGTAATGTAATTAAAATTAACATTTCATTTCAACTTAGTACAAGATAGATTTAGATTTTATTGAACACAGCTACAAATGATCATACACATTATTTTAAAGATTGGTCCAGTAAAAGTACATATATAATAATACAATGAAATACTAAAAACAAATTACAACACCCTAAAGGGAATTCTTAGATAACACAGCGGCACGACAGTGAAAAGCACTGACTACACCTGCCTTTGTAACTCCAAGTAAATATAATGATACAAACTCTCACATCAGAAACAACGCCCACCCTGGATTTCATATCAACTTCAAAGAAAAATCAAAGACACAAATGCTCAAAGTATATAAAACACGTACTCCTTAACTTAAAGTAATATGAACAGTGACCTTTATGTACCCAGGAATAACATATGCTTTATCTATTTACTTCCTTCCTTTAAACATTTATGTTTTATACTTTATAAGTATCCAAGATCTTGAAAATTATAGTACATCTTTGAACATCATCATATCTATTAGAAAATATATCTGTGATAGTTGAAAAATTATAAACGTCTCTCAAGTGTTGCGTCATAGCACATTCTTGTACCACATGAATCTCATTTTGTATCTCACCACACTCACATACCCTCTCCTCTACTGGCAGCCTCAGCCTTGCACATCCCCTTCTGTTCCATCGGCCCACCTCTATTGCTAGAGAATGTGCTGACACTCGGAACTGCATAAAAGCAACGCGATAGTGTTCACTTACATAGTTATTCTCTCTGTATACTGAATGGACATTTAATTCTGGGTTTATTTCCATATATGTTTTACATTTGGAAGACTCTGAGTTGGAAATTATGGCCTTCAGGTCCCGAAATCCTTCAGCTATATCATCCCTTTCATTATGTAATAAATTGTTAATGTATGTATGGGTCTGGTATTGATTGTTCATAACAGTATTAATGGCTAAAACTAATGGGTCATCATCCATTCCTTGCCTCTCATTCCACATCTTATGAAAAAACTTTCTTTGCTTGCATTTAACTAAGGACTGTAACTGAGGATAACCAGATTCTACATAACACAAGTCATTACACGTAGTTAACCTAACATTTAAAAGACTTTTTAAAGACCGATTATACAACCTCACAACCGGTCTCAGGTCCGCACCCAGCCAAGACTCACATCCATATAAAATAGCCGACACCAAACAAGCATCAAACACACGCTTCTTAACACAAAAAGGAATGTCATTATTTTTCCTTAAAAATGAAATGAATTTGATGACATGAGTCATTTTGGCGTCTGCGTGAGCCCTGACCGATGACGAAACTGAGCCGTCAGCCGTAAATGGTGAACCAAGATACATATACTGAGTACACTGTTCTACCACCAGACCCTCTACCCGCAAATCTTCCTTATCCTCAGGCGTACCATGTATTACAAAAAATTTTGTTTTTTCTCCGTTCACTTTCATACCATACTCATCGCAATATTGCATCATCAATGACAACTTATTAATCATCCCACTGCGCGAAGTGGAGAGCAGCACAGTATCATCCATCTGCATTAAAATATGTAGCCACCTTAAGAATCCGTCATTACCACAATGATCTTTTATCAGTTTAATCAAATCGTTCACGTATAATATAAAAAACAAACAAGATGTAGGGGATCCCTGATGAACTCCCAGTGTGGCAGCAAACATGGCAGTACCAATAATGCTCTCTGTAACATTATATACAGCACCAATAGCACCCAACATAACCATACCACATCCAAGATGCTTTAAAATTCTTATTAGAATATGTCTTTGTACCCGGTCATAAGCCTTACTAAAATCAACGAATGTTACAAATAACTTTTTCTTTTTCTTTCTAGCTAAATCTGTTAGGAGGCGTAATGTCTCTATGTGCTCCACACAGCCACGACCCCTTTGTGCTCCTGCTTGTTCACGATACGGCTTAAACCACATCTCCAAACGGGAGCACAACACCATATCATAGAGTCTGGAGATGCTATCTATTATACTTATGCCTCTATAATTCTTAACATCCTTTCTATTCCCTTTCTTAAAAATAGAAATCAACTTGGCCCTAGACAAAGACAGTACCTTTTCTGTATTCTGGGCAAGATGATGTCACAAAAGCGTTCTTCCCTCAGTAAGTGGTCAATGAATTCGTCCACATGTGACAGCTGGTACTGGCCAGAGCGGTCCATCAGGCGCAGCTTTCGGTAGTCATTTAGAAGTGGTTCAAGGTACTTGTAACAGTCTAAGGATGCATATACCAGCCGCAGATAAAATGCTCCCAGGCACCGCACGTACCTAAAAGTGGGCAAGTTTTTAATATCCTAACTTGATAAATAGCTAGAGAAGATAGTAAGCAAGGAACTGACAGAAGACATAATTGGAAAGTGAGAGATGACAGCTCAAGAGATGATGGAGATATGGAAATGAAGATGCAAACACAAGGGATGATAAAATGCAGAAAAGGTCAAGTAGGCTATATGAAGCTAAGGAATGGGTACTGTACTAAGGGATTCATGGGAATTTAGCCATGACCCATTTTTATAGCTACTGTATTGATACCAAAAATTAAACAACAAATATCCTTCCAAAACCTACAACATTCATGATATACTATGTTTATACTGTGCCAGTACTGTCTATCTACCTATCAATTGCCAGATGCCTTAATCTCGGAAGAGGAGGCCACAAAGTGCCTCCATGTCGCCTTGTCCCACGCCATTTCACTGCCTTGCTCCCACCTCACACCCCCATCTCTCATATACATTTCCACTCCATCCGTCCATCTCATCCTTGGCCTCCCCCTCCCTCTCTCTCCCTCCACCTCTCTCACATATAATCTTGTTAGTCTCTCACCCTCCATCCTCTCCATGTGGCCAAACCACCCCAATGAATTTCTCCTAATGCTTTCTATCACATTCACATCCACACCACAATGCTTCTTCACTTCCCCATTTACAAGTCTGTCTTTTCATGTACAGTAACTCCACATGCTCCTCTCAAATAACTTATTTCCACTGCTCTCACTCTTGACTCGTTCCAACAATGTCCAAGCTTCACTTCCATATGTTAGTTGATATCACAATATAGTACTGCTGCGCAGCAACTTTTTTACCTCCATGTTCACTTCCCTGTTTTTTAATACTGCTTTCAAAGAACCAGCAATCTTTCTTCCTTGCTGTACCCTTTAAAGCACTTCACTCTTCGAACTTCCATCCCTACTCATCACACTACCCAAGTGCTTAAATGCACCTGCATTTTCAAGTGCTGTAAATCACAAAATAGGCAGCGATATTTCTTTAACACCTGCAACATTCAAGATACTTTTATACTGTGTGCAAACTACTGATACTGTAAATCATAAAACATGTATTCTTTCAATACAATAACTATCATATTCAAAATATTACAAAACTACATTGGCTTTAATAACTACAGTATTAGCAAATGATGAGTGACTTACTTGAACTCATCCTGTTTAATAAATTCTATTATGATGTCCTTTTCTGGTTGGATCTGTAGCATTTTCAACACAAGGCAAAGGAAGGCAGTGGGCTTGATGTTGCCTCCATACACACCACCAATGCTCCTCAATGCCATTGCCTTATCCACCAAAAGTTCCGCTGAAAAGAATCATGAAAAAGTTTGTATTCTGGGTCTATCAAACTGATGTATTACCTCCTGGGAACTCCCTCACAGGGAGAGAAAAGAAATAAGACAATGGAATGTGGACAGACATAAACTATACACTATGTTCAAATCATTGTTTGGCTTATTTTAGAAAGACTCCAACATGCTTGCATGTGTTGGCCTTGATAACCTAATGGCGGCACTCCATGCTGCTTGATCTCAGCTTCCGTAATCGGTCCCTTATCCTTGAGGTCACACTAAGTGATCACGTCCCAGGTCTTTTTTTGGTCAGCCTCTCGCAACCCAACCCCCATTAACACATCTCACTTTCTGCACCCAACTGTCATCCCCCATCCTCGCCACATGGTTCCTTGAAAGCAGTGATAAGAAACAGGGAAGTGAACATGGAAGTGAAGAAGTTACTACATGACAGCATTGTGACACCAACTCTAACGTATGGAAGTGAAGCTTGGACCTTGTTGGAGGGACAGAAGTCGAAAGAGAGCAGTGGAAATGAGTTATCTGAGAGCATGTGGAGTCACATGGAGAGACAGATTGACAAATGAGGATGTGAAGGAGCATTGTGATGTGGATGTGGATGTGATAGGAAGTGTTAGGAGAAACACACTGAGGTGGTTTGGCCATGTGGAGAGGATGGAGAGTGATAGATTAACGAGGAAAATGTACGTGAATGAGGTGGAGGGGTGGAGAGGGAGGAGGAAGCCAAGGATGAGATGGAGGGATGGAGTGGAGAGGTATATGAGAGAGGGGGTGGGAGCTGGGAGCACAGCAGTGAAATGGCGGGGGACAGGGTGACAAGGAGGCGATTTGTTTGTGGCCACCCTTAAACCCATTAACTGCTCTATACAGCCTGGGCTGTTCCGAGTGGGACTGCTTAATACAGCCCTGGCTGTGCAGGTGAATTTCCAATATAGTGCCATGGTGACCAAGGCCAACTCATGCAACCACGTTTGAACCTTCAAAACCGAAACCGAAAAAGAATCCAAAAAATATACATTCAAATAGGGAATCAGACACTTCGATGTTCATCCATGGCTTTACCAAGGTAAATATTGAACTAATATTTCGTTACTATATACTTTGGCATAGCCTATGTTCTCTCAATTCCTAAGACAAAATTTGGCCTTTGGGAAATTTCATTTTTACCCCTATGTCTGCGCACCACGAACAACTCCAAAAAAACGCCATGCATAGTTAACGGGTTAAGGGATTAAGGCGTCTGGCAATAGATAGATAGACAGACCATTCTTCCTCTTAATGCTTCCACCCAAAACCTAGCTCCCCAGGCCTCGCATTCAAAGACGCACCGCACAGTCACCTAATCATTGTCATTACCGTAAGCATAAGCCTGCAAATATCCTCTACTTTTACTGCCCAAGTCTCACTACCATCCAGCATTACACTCCTAACACATGCCACATACAAAGATCCCTTAGCACGGAAGGAGAGCCCTCTTAATGTTTGGATAGGCAACAGCTCCCTGAACTTCTTCCAACCACTCCTCACTCTAGCCACAGAGCTAGCTCCAGCCCCTATTCCAGCACATAACATGTCTCACAAGTAACAAAACTCTTCTACACACTTGAGAGACTCACCAGCAAGATCAATCTTTACATCCATCCATCCATCATCCAATCCTATGCTGCCCCATGAGAAGCATAGGAGCCCAGGGCTAGGCAAGTTGGTCCTGACATTTAAGATGACAGTGACCAGCCTCACTCATCCCTGAGTGGCATTACGTGAGCAATAACCACCAATCACCCCTTGGATATAAACCTTCACCGACTCAATCTGATTGGAATGCCGTAGTTACCCACTAAACCACCAGGCGCCATGATTTGGTTATACGGTTACCACCCAGCATAGTAAATGGTTTCCTGGTGTACAGGAAATCACTCAGCTTGTCACATAGCGTTGAGTCACCCACAGGCAGAAGGAAGAGGAAAGAATGAATGAAAGAAAGACAAAAGAGGGAGTGTAAAGTCACCTGTAGGCAGAGGGACGTGGAAAGAATGAAGTAAAGAGAGACGGAAGAGGAAGGAAGGAATGGCAGGAGGAGAGGAAAGGGTAGACACCCAAGAGCAGCACTACACTGAGTGAGTGGATGGTAAGTGCCCCCATCTACCACCTGATAATCTCCACATGCTCTCCCCGATGTGCCGCACATATAAAATCAGCATTACCTCACAGTCCACCTCTAATACTGGTACCACTATCATATGTCTCTCATGCACCCACTTATCACAAACACTGCACAAGATGGAATTACCTCCCACACCCTTGTTGGAAACCACACATGACTACACTCCCTCTTTTCTGACAGTACAGTAATGCCAGAAACCCTAGATACCATCAACTTTGTTTTATCTGTGTTTACTCTCAAGCCCTTATGCCCAATACCATCTCTCCACTTCCTAAATCTCTCCTCCGTCTCCCTTTCATTCTCTGCAATCAACACCAAATCATAGGCATACAACATCCCCCACGGGAGTCCATTTTTTAAGTCATGTGGGAGCGCTTCAAGCACCATGATAAATAACAGGGGGCTCAAGACTGACCCTTGATACACTCCAACATTCACAGAAAACTCATCACTTAAATCTCCATTCGCTCTCACCTGGGTGTGAGTACCCACACACACAGCCATAACCAGCCACTTTCGATCCAAAGCTTCCTCACTGCCCACTTCACCACCTCTCCAGGGATTCTTCTCTAAATCAACAAAAACAGAGTACAGATCCCTTTCGTTCCTGTTACTTTTCCTGAAACCATCAAACAATGAATATGGCATAAGTGGTCCTATTGCCTGGTACCGTATAAAGCCAAACTGCATCTCATCGGTAGACCTATTCACTCTTCCTCTAATCATACTTTCCACAACTCTCTCTGTTACCTTCATTATCTGGTCCAAAAGTTCCATGCCTCCATAATTTCCTCTTTTCAGGGCATCATCCTTCTTTACCCCTGCACAATTGTTGACTCTATACAGGGGTTTTATCCGCCCTTGCGTGGAGTATAACTCTCATGTGTGGGGAGGCTCCCCATATACAGCTCTTCTCAATAGGGTGGAGTCAAAGGCTTTTCACCTCATTAACTCTCCTCCACTTACTGACTCCCTTCAACCTCTGTCTCTTCACTGCACTGTTGCATCTTTATCTCTTTGCTATAGCAATTTCAATGGTCACTGCTCCT
Organism: Coenobita brevimanus; assembly: GCF_032717465.1. Lineage (NCBI taxonomy): Eukaryota > Metazoa > Arthropoda > Malacostraca > Decapoda > Coenobitidae > Coenobita > Coenobita brevimanus. The sequence continues at coordinate 40,839,022 of NC_136966.1, forward strand.
CTGAACTGTCTGCACGCATCCCTCCACCTTTATGACGGGCGCGTAGCACCCGTCTAGCAGCAAACTCTCATCCCTTTTCTGTCCAACTCTCTAATGCAAGAGTTAACCGTTACTCCCAGTCTTTCATTTATGCAACAGGTCAACTCTGGAACTGTCTTCCTCTGTCTGTATTTCCTGCTTCCTATGATCTCCAGTCTTTCAAATGCAATGTGTCCAGGCATCTCGAAATGATCAGATCTTGAATTTGGCTCTCTCTTGTATTTGTTTTTCTCTTAGAAGGAACAGTTTTGTGGGCTCGTTGCCTTTGGTCCTTTCTTCATCACATTAAAAAAACAAAAAACAAAAAAAAACATTTACTATCACACTCTTCAGCCAATCTTCTGGGAAAACACACTCATATATAATCATATTTTATCAAATCGATAACTCTAAGCCGCTGGCCACCCCGTTTGGGATACATGGCGTCTGGCAATGAATGAGAATGAATGATAACTAACACCAATAATTTCTCATGAGGTCTTCAGCATTTCAGCAGTCAACCCAGATACACCTGCTGCCTTTCCCACCTGCATCTTGCCTATTGACCTGCTTACAGCAGCGGCATCAATCAAAGGGCAAGAGCTAAAACACTAGATCTGGTGACTCCAAACCTTCCCTGTTTCAGTCAAACGCCTCATTCAGCAACCGGTTATAGTGCACTCTCTAGGCATCCTCAATATCCTCACTGTTTACCACTGCCTTTCCTCTATCATCATCCATCGTCTTTACCAAATGGGTGCAGCCCTTCCATATTTTCTATTGAAATGAGTCTTTCACAGATAACCTGTTATAATTCCTGGATTACCAAAGCTACTGGGCATTTTTTAAAAACATACCCGTGAGAACTGTAAATCAGGATTTAGAATGCGTAAATATTCCACTGGTTTACCAGTAGCTGGTCATATTTAACATTCCTAAAAAGCATTTCTTAATTTGAAACCTGGCTGTCAAATCCAAGTGAGGTTAGGTTGGACTAAGTTTGGTTTAGTTAGGTTAGGTTTGGTTAAATAATTAGGTGTCCCATAGCTTCGACACAGGATACACTGACGCATCCAGTAAGAGTGATGGTTAGTAATCATGCGGCCAGTCAGAGATCGTCAGTAAACACTGCCAGGGGTGACTAGGCCATTTCTTTAAATACTCAAAAATAGGTACAGTAATCCCTCCAATATCCGATGTAATAGAGCCATAGGCAGGTCCGGATAGTGGTCCTGTCCGGATATTGGGCCCCAGCTTATGGACTTGTACTTATGGACCCTAACTCAGAAAAACACCTATACAACTCCCTCTGGACATGCACTGCACCTATTTAGAACCCAAATCACACCAATAAGGGACATAAAAGACTGAAATAAATGCAAAAGAACCATGAAATGAGGTTTTAGAGGTGAATTTATACAATATTAAACATTCTGGGTACTTACAAGTCCCTTGCTCCTGGACTGGTGTGAACCGCCAGTTTGCAGTCCACAGTTAATCCTCTGCACTCTAAATTCTAATTTCTTATCACTGCACAACACTGTAAATTCCTGTGTGTTCTAGTGGCGAGGTATTGCAGTTTATTCACTGTTTATTCACAAAAAACAAGCACCTGTGGCTTCCACTGCTATAAGCATCTGCTCTCGATCGGAGTTAGACTGTGACTGTTGATGTTGGTGGGGTAACAGAGTTGCCACATCGCAACGGCCACATTACCAATCTCCTCAACTTTCATTACCAAATTTAACTTTTCATTACCAAATTCATAAAGCTAGCATTTATTCTTCACTCATTATATATACAAGAGGAAATACATGTTTATCACTCTCCTTATAATTAACACCATGTTGATTATTTTCACTCTATGTAGGGTAGCAGATTAATCAGAGAGAGCAAACAATCCACCATCTCCATCCTGTGTATCCTCATACATGTGAAAAATCCATTTGGTAATACATTATTCTGATTCATTACCAAATGAATTTTTCATTACCAAATTGGCCCACACTTGGTAATGAAAAATACCAAATGGCAACCCTGACAGGGGAGGGGGGAGGGGGAGGAAGGAAGGGGTGAAGGGACCATGGTGTAACAGCTGTACGGCGCCAGGCGGGAATTTCAAATTACGGGAGGGAAAAAAGTCAGATTTGTTTCGAATTTTTTGCACTTTTTGGCCCATTTTGGGAATATTGGATCCCAGGAGGATTATGTCCGGTTAGTGGGGATGTTCGGATATTGGGCGTTCGGATATTAGAGGGATTACTGTATACAGCTACATATATATTTGTTTTCCATTCACTTCTTGCAGTCACAATTCAACATTTAACTATCTGTGCTGCATATGTACCAAAATTACCTACCCTGAGATCATGAGTTTGTTAAAATATAGGTAGAATTGCTGTGCCCACTGGTAAAGAATTACCCATCATTCTTCACACACTGCTCACCTATGACATCCCTGTTTGTTCTCTTTATCTGATTTGCCACCTTAACCCCTAAAAGACGGGCATCAGAATGTTTTGACACGCTCAGGACAGACATAATTGGGGGGTACGATATGGTGGGGGGTTTGTTGGGGGTGGTGGTGGTGGTGAGGGGGGTTGTGGGATGATGTGGGGGGTAGGGTGGGGGGTGGGATATGATGGGTGGAGGGTGGGAAGTAGGGGGTGGGGAGTTTTTTTTTATTTTTTTTTAATAACAGAACAGAGGAAGGAAAAACAAATGAATAAAAAAAAAAAAAAAAAATCCATGCACCAGATTACTGGTGTCCTCTGTTCATAAAATATCTGTAACAGTTAGACTTGAACAGCTGTAAGTTGAAGTTTGGAGGGAAACAACTCTGGGGAATCAAGTTCCAGAGAGATGCAGTTAGGGGAATGAAAGAATTCTGATAGGCAGAAGTTCTGCAGTATGGCTGAGCAACATTCCAGTCATGAGCGCTGCCAGATGCCAGTGTAGCACGATGGAAGGCATGGAGAGGTGGCACAATGGATTCAACTTCGCCTGAGCATTTGCTATAAAAAAATATGTAAAATAACGCAAGGGAGGCAACATTCCTTCTTACTTGTAGGGGAGGTAGTTGGTTAGTAATAGCAGGGTTATTAATAATTCTAACAGTTTTGTTCTGAATTTTGTCCAGTTGTTTTAATGCAACCTCTCCACATCCATTTCACAAGGCTGAGCAGTATTCAAGCTGAGAGCACACATGACTCATAAATTATAGCTAACTGCTCATCAGTGAAGAAGTTACGGACTCTGTACAATAATCCAAGTGTCTTTGAGGCGGTTTTAGCAAGTGATCTGACATGAGAGGTCCAGCTGAGGACATTGTTAAGCGAGATGCCGAGAATTTCAATACTTTTGGAAATGGGAATATTTGTAGCATTGAAGGTAATATATGATTCTGGCAATACCTGTCTATTAATAAATTGTATATACGTACCTGTATTTAGTTTTCTCTATCTATCTACCTATTATCAGACGCCTCAATCCCGTTCGGGGTGGCCACAAACAAATCGCCTCCATGTCGTTCTGTCCCCCGCCATTTCATTGCCCCGCTCCGAACTCACATCCCCCTCTCTCATATACCTCTCCACCCCATCCCTCCATCACATCCTCAGCCTCCCCCTCCCTCTTCCCCCCTCCACCTCACTCACATACACTCTCTTCATCAGTCTTTCACCCTCCATCCTCTCCACATGGGCAAACCACCTCAGTGTATTCCTCCTAACGCTTCCTATCACATCCACATCCACACCACAACGCTCCTTTATATCCTCATTTGTCAGCCTGTCTCTCCATGTGACTCCACAGGCTCCTCTTAAATAACTCATTTCCACTGCTCTCACTCTTGACTTGTGTCCTTCCAGCAACATCCAAGCTTCACTTCCATACGTTAGAATTGGTATCACAATACTTTCATGTCATAACTTTTTCACTTCCATGCTCACATCCCTGCTTCTTATCACTGCTTTCAAGGAACCAGCACCCTATTTAGTTTTACTAGCATTAAATGAGACAAGGTTATTTTGTCCCCATTCACTGATCATGGATAAGTCTTGATTTAAAGAGATGGCTGTACTGAGTTGAGAGTTATAGATATCAGATTTTGTAAATGGATGTCTGTGTGTGAATGAACTATGAAGTGCTGAGTCATCTGCATATGAATGGATGGGATTGTGGGTGACAGATAAGAGATCATTAATATGAACGAGGAACAGGGTTGGTGCCAGAACTGATCCCTGCAGCATGCCGGCGTTAATTGAGCGGAAATTGGAATATACATCATCTACGTTTACTTTTATTTTTCTGTTGCTGAGATATGAGGAAATCAAAGGAACAAAAGAGTTTAGTCCATAGCAAGGGAGTTTGGACAACATAGAATGGTGCCACACTCTATCGAAAACTTTAGAAATATCCAGGGCTACTGCGTGAGTTCCTCCATGTAGGTCAACTGACTGATGGATGGTATGAGTCAGGAGATTAAGTATGTCAATGGTGGATCTTTCTTGGCGAAAACCATAATGTCTATTACTAATTAAGTTGTTGGATTCAAGATGTTTAACTATGTGCTTATCTAAAACCTTACCGAGAGAAGATGTTACAGCTATTGGTCTGTAATCAGAGGGGTCAGAGGAACTTCCTTTCTTTGGAATTGGGTGGATATTGGCTTCTTTCCATGAATTAGGGAATGAAGAAGTACGTATGCATAGTCTGAATAACTTAGCAAGAACAGAGGCAAGTTCTGGGGAACGTTTCATTTTTAATGGCTCCAACATGCTTGCATGTGTCGGCCTTGGTCACCTAATGGCGGCTCTCCATGCTGCACAATCCATTGCAGCCTCCCTGTTCAGTCCCTTAACCCTGAGGTCACACTTAATGACCTCGTCCCGTGTCTTTCTCGGTCTACCCCTCATAACTCCACCCCCAATATTAACACTTCTCACCTACCTCACCAAATTATCATCCCCTATCCTCTCCACATGTCCAAACCATCTAAATCTACCTCTCCTCATCACAACACCAATACACTCCAGTCCCATCCTATTTCTCAACTCTTCCATCGTAAACCCCCCCCCCAGACCTTGAACGCAGGGAAGCACTACACATCCAACTAATCATTGTCATTTCTGTATGTCTGAGCCGACGAATATCCTCCTCTTTCACTGCCCAGGTCTCGCTACCATACAGCATTACACTCCTAACACATGCTGCATACAAAGACCCCTTAGCACGTAGGGAGAGTCCTTTCAATATCAGGAGACGCAAGAGCTCTCTGAACTTCTTCCAACAACTTCTCACCCTAGCCACAGAGCTAGCTCCAGCCCCACCTCCAGCTCACAACATGTCTCCCAAATAACAAAACTCTTCCACACACTCAAGAGATTCACCAGCAAGTTCAATCCTTTCACGTCTGACAATCTCCACCTGCTCTCCCCGACACGCTGTACACATAAAATCAGCATTAGCTCGCAGTCTACCTCTGATACCACTACATCTTTTATGCACCCATTTATCACAAACACAGCACAAGATGGAATTACTTCCCACGCCCATGGCCACTCTCCCTCGTCTTTGACAGTATCACCACCAACCCTAGATATCATCACTTTTGTTTTATCTGCATTACCCTTAAGCCCTTGTGCCCCATACCATTTCTCCACTTACCAAACCTTTCCTTCGCCTCCCTTTCGCTCTCTGCAATCAAAACCAAATCATCAGCATACAACTCCCACGGGAGTCCGTTTCTAAAGTCACGTGAAAGGGCTTCAAGTACCATGATAAACAACATGGGACTCAAAACTGACCCCTGGTGCACACCAACATTCATGGAAAACTCATCACTCAAATCTCCATTCACTCTTACCTGGGTGTGAGCACCCACATTCATAGCCATAACCATCCTAACCAGCCACTCCTCCAAGCCAAGCTTTCTCATTGCCCACTTAACCACCTCTCTAGGGACTCTGTCAAAGGCCTTTTCCAAACCAACAAAAAGAAAATAAAGATCCCTTCTCCTACCAATATATTTTTCCTGAAGTTGTCAAACAATGAATATGGCATCAGTAGTCCCCCTACCTGGCATAAACCCAAACTGCATCTCATCCATATTCACTCTTTCTCTAATTATACCTTCTAAAACTCTCTCCATTACCTTCATTATTTGATCTAAAAATTTTATACCTCTATAATTTCCTCTTTCCAGGGCATCACCCTTCCCTTAATACACATTTACGATTACACTCTTCAGCCAATCATCTGGGACAACACACTCATAAATAATCCTATTTATCAGGTCAGTGCCTAACCTCACCCCTTATACTGCCTGAGGCCTTCAACATTTCGGCAGTCAACTCAGACACACCTGCTGCCTTCCACACCTTCATCCTGCCTATTCCCTCACTCACAGTAGCAACATCAATCAAAGGCCAAGGGCCAGACACTGGATCTGCTGGCTCCAAACCTTCCCTGTCCCAGTCAAACTCCTCATTCAACAACCTGGTATAGCGCTCTCTCCATGCACCTTTAATATCCTCACTGTTCACCACTACCCTTCTTTCATCATTCTTCACATACTGCTCACCTATAATATCCCGATTATCCCTCTTCTCCTTTTTTAAACACTTGGTGGAATTCCATCTAGGCCTGGAGCTTTGTTGGTAAGTAAATTGTCAAGGATGGATTTCATGTACCTTGTCTGTATTTTAGGTGGAACAATTTCGGGAGAGTCAAGTTCTAGTGCTGGGATGTTCTGCCTGGCTTCCTCTAAGGTAGAATTTCTGGCAAATGTACTGGCAAAGATATCTGCTTTCCCATGCAGGTCATTTGTAATGTTGCCATCTGGAGATTTTAGTGGGGGAATGGATGATGACTTGTTAAAGTTATTATTGAAAGAACTGAGAGTTGACCAGAATATTCTATTGTCATTAGGGTTGTTAAGCAGTTCTGATACTTGGTTTTGAAGAAAGTTTGATTTAGCAAGATTTATTACAGCTTCTTTGTGGCAGGTGGGGGCACTCATTATCAACTCACTCGATGTAGTGCTGCTCTCGGGTGTCTGCCCTTTCCTTTCTTCCATCCTCTTCTGTCTTTCTTTCCTTGTCCTTCTGGCTACGGGTGACTACACTCCCTCTTCCGTCTTTCATTCCTTCATTCTTTCCTTTTCCTTCTGCCTGTGGGTGACTACATTGAGTGACAAGCCAAATGGTTTCCTGTACACCAGGAAACCATTTACTATGCTGGGTGGTAACCATACAACCAAATTTTGGCACCTGGTGGTTTAGTGGGTAGTTATTGCGCTTCAGTTGGATTAAGCCGGTGAAGGTTTATATCCAAGGGGTGGTTGGGGTTGACTGCTCATGTAATGCCACTCAGGGATGAGTGAGGCTGGTCACTCTCATCTTAAATGTCGAGACCAACTGCTTAGCCCCTGGCTCCTACGCTCCTCATGGGGCAATGTAGGATTGGATGATGGATGGATGGGTATTACAGCTTTTGCATGGTTTCTAGCAATTTTAAATTGAGAGAGTGATTCAGATGTTTTTGATTTTAAGTAATAGTTATATGCTGATGACTTCTGGGCTGTTGCTCTGGCACAGTTGCTATCAAACCATTTTGGAGAGTTCATTCTTTTAGTGAATTGCTGACTTGGTATGAATAAATCCATACCAGCTAGTCTTAAGTCACAAATGTGAGACTGGGTAGAACTGACATCATTAGAGAAGAAAGACAACCATGGAATGTCAGCAAGATAATTTCTAAATTCATCCCAGTTTGCCCTATCAAAATGCCATCGGGTCACCCTGACAGGTTCAGAATGGGGAGGTTTGGGGGGGCTAACTAATGAGGCTTTCATGAGACTGTGGTCAGAGGATCCAAGTGGAGGTAATACCTCTATCCTGTACTGATCTGGATTATTTGTCAGGAACAGATCCAAAAGATGGGCATTATGGCCAGGATTATCTGGTATTCTGGTTGGTTGCTTTACCAGTTGTGTGAGATTAATCGATTCTACAAACAGCTTGCACTCTAGACCAGCATCATCAATCCTGGCAGAATGCAATAACCATTCGACATTATGTATGTTAAAATCACCCAAAATGGTAATTTCGTTGCTAAGGGCAAGGTTAAGGTTACTCAACTGTGTGGAAATGGACTCAAATACACTGGGTTCAGAAGAAGCACCAGGGGAGCGGTAGACTACAGTACACAGATATATTTGGTAATATTTTGACAGTTTAGTTTATACAATGAATAATCAAAACTGAGTGAAGTGAAGTTTAAAATGGTGTCAACTGCATATTGGGATTTGATATAACAACAGGTGCCACCCCTGTTACAGAAGTTTGTGAGGAGACGGTAACCGGGAAAACAATATGGGGATATATCAGTAGTTGGTGAGATTTGTGGTTCTGTGAGGAATAAGACAAGAAGGGATATGGACTGTAGGAAAAAATGGACTGAATTTAAGTTGGTACTAAGCCCACGGATGTTGGTGAAGAATAAGGCGGCATTTTCACTTCTCTGCTGATGAACATGGCTGGAAATCACACTAGTCGCTGCCGGCACAGTCGTTTGATGGTGACTGGGAGGACCCTGTGCCGCCAGCCTTAACCTGCTGGTGGTGGCAATCCAAGGTACCACCTCTTTTGAAAGTAAGATTGCAGCGGCCATTGCTAAGAAAGTGGAACAGAAGGTGTGATACATTATGCGCATGAAGTATGGTGTAGACAGTCGAAGGCAGAGGTATTAAGAGAGCATGCTGGCCTACTCTCTGTGTAAATGAAAGCACTGAAAATGTTCAGCAAAGGGGGATGGTCAGGAGGGCAGGTGAAACGGGAGCTCCAGCTCTCCCTATCACCAGCTTGGGCAGTGGGTAGAGGGGTGGGGGTAGCAGTGGGGGTTGGAGAGGTGGGGTGGTTATGGGGGTGGAGAGGTTTGGGATGTGCAGGTGGTGGGTGGAGAAGGTAGGGGGTAGGGGTGGTGGGGGTAGATTGTGGGGAGTAGGGAGTAGGGGGTAGGGGATAGGGGGTGGGGGTGGTGGGGTAGTGGGGGGCATGGGGGTGGATGGTTGGGAGCATGGAGGATGGTTAGTGGGGAGTTGGGCAAGGGGAGGGTGGGAGTTAGGGTTGGCACGGGGTGATGCACAGGGTTGGGGAGCTGTGGAGGGACTTGGGGGGTTGTGGGGGTTTGGGGGTGAGGGGTTCGAGGCAGTGGAGGGGTGGTGGGGAGGGTCGGGATGGGGGGTGGTGATTGGGTGAGTGGGGGATGGTGTATGGGTGTGGTGGTAGGGGGTGGGAAGCATGGTCACATATGTAGACATCTGTCTTTTTGCTCCTAGTAACCTCGGACAGCATATGCGGACACCTGTCTTTTAGGGGTTAAGTATCATATTCTGCATTCCAAACTTATTTTAGTTATCCAGTAAAAGTTTCCGAGACTTAGATTTTACCTTGTATTTTCTCCCTACGTGTCAAGTGGGGTTGGTGGAGGATTAGTGCCCCTCCCTGTAAAACAATTAACTCTAAGCCTTGACCATCCCGTTTGGGATACATGGCATCTGGCAATGAATGAATGAATGATGAGCTTCTACACACATTGAGATGGTCTGGCCATGTAAAGAGGATGGAGAGTGAGAGACTGATGAGGAGAGTGTATGTGAATGAGGTGGAGGGGATGAAAGGGAGGCAGGAGGCCAAGGATGAGATGGAGGGATAGTGTGGTAGGTATCTGAGAGAAGGGTGTGTGAGCTGGGAGCAAGGCAGTGAAATGGCAGGGGACAGGGCAACATAGAGGCTATTTGTTTGTGGCCACTCCTTGCATCGGGCAATAGATAGATACTAGTAGATAGACAGCTTCTACTACATATTATCCAAATATTTTTTAAAAGACCACTGCATATGTTAATCCTGTCAACACTTCATTCCAGTACGAAATACGAAAACATCGTGACTGCCATCATATTTTATTCCATTACACAAGCAAATCCATAACTGTTCTAGACATACAATCTCCCCAAAATAACTGCTGAAACACTGCTCCAAAAACCATGCACACAACAAGAATTAGAAGCTAATGTTAGGGAAAACCTGATCAAACTACTCTGGTAAGGAAAGAAAACTAGGTATTATTTTACAAGTGCACAGGGATTTGGAATCTCAATTTTACTCTTACAGATATCTAAATCTCACCATTGCGAACATTTTGAACCCTAGAAACAACTTCCGCAAATGAATATTAACGCGAAAAAAGATTTTTGAAAATTTTCCGAAAAATTACTCTCTACATAGTCTGGCGATACGTGAGACCCATCGCGGCTCGTGCCTAATGCATTGTGGTCCTGTCTCGCGTGTGTCTACCATCACGTCACGGTTCACGTGACTTATGGGTGGGGCTAAAGCATGTGTCTACTGTTACGTCACGCACTATCTGCTCATGCGTGAAGTTCAAACTGATACAACCGGCGCACAAATTTGAATTTCAGATACGCTAGGGTCCCGCAGGATTTGAAAGTCAGTTCGTCTCCAGCCACGACCTGTGAAGCCTGCAAACTTACCGTAAGTACTTCAGGAGCTGTAAACTGGTGAGTAAGGCATTATTTCGTATTTAAACCCGGTTAGGTTAGGTTAGATGAGGTTTGGTTAATGTCAGGGGGGGTCTGGGGGGCGAAGCCCCTCAATTAGAAAGCACGGCCAGGGCTGGGGGGTCTGGGGGGCGAAGCCCCCAGTTAGCAAACACGGACTCCATAAGAAGCTTAAAATTTCATTTTTCCGAAGGATTTTAGTGTTTTCGGTTTGAATTTAATAACAGTTTCAGTCAGAAATAAGTCATTTTTGCGTGTTTTCCCCACCCAAAACCCCGCTTTCCCACAGGTCCCCAATTGTTCTTGGCACGGAAAAATAGAATTTTATGGCTTAGCTTAGTTTAGCTTAGGAGATAATGGTTTGCTGGTGACAGCGGGCAGGCGATTGTTGGTGCAAGGCGGTGAGGAGTAGGCCAGACGGCCCGGCGCGCAGCGGCCTGGCTGGTGAAACCAATGTATTTCTGATGGTTTTTGATGTGCTGTGAATTATTCTGACCTTCATTTCTAACGCAGATCAATATATTATGTGACTTCCCCCACCCAAAAACCCCGGGTTCGCCCATCTCCCCCATTCTTGTGGGGGGAAGGGGGGGTGGGGGATATCTTGAAATATACTGATTTGCGGCAGAAATGAAGGTCAGATTCGTTCAAAACACATCAAAAACTATCAGAAATACCTTGGTTTCACCAAAAAAGACGTCCCTGTGCACTTGTAAAAAATTACCGAAAACTACAGAGACAACTTGGAGCCGCATCAAAAACAATCCCTTGACGACCAATATGGACGAATCAAGTAATATTCACATACCGGATAGGGCAAAGCACTCTTCCTTCCAGTATCGAGAATCATATATCCTCGTTCTGATTATCTTTTCCACTAAATATTGTGGATTTGTGCCGTGAATAGAATGCGCATCCTTCACTGTGCGGTTCGCCATGTTTACAGATCGACTGGATAGTTCGGAACCTAAGAATAATTGATATTCTACCATTTTTGACGATCTGCACCTTCTTATATAAATTATTTGGTTGTATAAATTTTAAAGTATTCTGCTCAGATCAATATAGTTGTAAGAGCGTGTAGTAATACATATATAGCCGAATCTGAGGAACCTTATCCATATTTCAGATTTATCTTTTTTCAACATTCACGCTCATCCAAGTTTCCATAATTTTATAAAGTTCAATTTTTAGGGGTAAGATAGTGAAAGCATCATATAACAATTACCCTGACTTCATCTAATAAACCGATGACCGATAAGATTTGCCAAGTTGCAGTACCCGTGATTGGGTGATCGCATTTTGATCTGTGCGAAGGATTTATCATGGTGAGATGCTATTACTGTTTTGTATTTTACTTTACAGTAAAACGTATGTTCCTTCTAGTGATAAGGTTGCATCAAATAAGTAAAGCGCTTTTGTTCTGTAGACCGTAAACCCTCCACAAACGTTGCGGTACCGTACTTATGATAACCCAAGATATCGTAACTTGAAAGATAGTAGAAGCAGGACATCATCGGAATATACTGTATTACCAAATTGAAGGATGGAGGCAAGAAATGTAAGAAGCAAACATCACCATATAATGCAGATGGAAGCATCATGCAAGAAAACAGTAAACCAGCAGAACTGATTAGAAGTTGGAAATGTACAAACCAAAAGTATACCAGACAACATGGGTCTATGAGAAGTGTAGAATGTGGATAAAATGAAGACATGAGGAGTATGTAACAGCCTTTTATTGCCACAAATTAGTGCAGTCAATTTTGGAGGGAGGGGGTGTACACCCCCACTTTTTTCAGCGGACCAATGACTAATCTGCAAGGAAACGTAGGACCACGTTATTTTGCTTTTTTCTCTTGATTTTTACCTTTAACTCTTTATGGGGTTCTCTGACTATTTTCAGAGCATCCATCCACTTGATGTAGTGCTGCCTACTTCATCCTTAAGGGTGAAACGGTAATTTTGCCGCAACACCAATAATTCCAATCCAAAGGGCCATAGCTCCAGAACTATTGCATGGATTCAGCTTCTGTTGGGCTTAGGTTTTAGAGGAATGCTGACTTAACAGGGTTATGTAAAGTTTTGATCCTTTGTTTTAAAAAATGGCATTTGAGAAGTGAAATTGTTTACCCTCCTCCTCCTCCTGTCTATGGGTGACTCTACAATGAGTGACAAGCCAAATGGTTTCCTGTATACCAGGAAACCATTTACCATGATGGGTGGTAACCATATAACCAAATTATGGTGCCTGGTGGTTTAGTAAATTAATGCACTCCAATCAGATTGAGCCTGTGCAGGTTTATATCTAAGGGATGGTTGGGGTTTATTGCGGTAAATTTTTACAAATTGCCAATACACTTCCCAGGTTGTTCAATATATTTTTCTGGTAGTTTTTTTTATGAGTTTTGAGTGATTTTGACCATTTTTGTCGGAAATGCTTCATTTTGCCCCTTTTTCCAATCATGAGTTTTGAATGAGGTGGTGAAATGAAGCATTTTCGACAGAAAACAAGGGTAAAACTCAATCAAATGGCATCCAAAACCATCAGAAAAATATACTGTACAACCGGTTAACCTAACTGACAGAAAACGAAGGCAAAACTCACACAGATGGCATCAAAAAGCACCAGAAAAGTATACTGCACAACCAGTTAACCTAACCAAACAGACTTAAACTAACCAAACCTAACCTAACCTAACCTAACCTAACCTGCTGCAGCGGAATGCTTACCTTAGAGATATGACGGTCCAGGTTGTGCAGTATATTTTTCTGGTGGTTTTTGATGTGATTTGAGTGAACTGTGCCTTCGTTTTCCACTTTTCTGTCAAAAATGCTTCATTTCACCTCCTCATCCAGACAAAGTTCGTGATTGGAAAGGAGGCAAAATGAAGCATTTCTGAAAAAAAATCCATCCATCCATTGCCAGACGCCATGTATCCCAAACGGGGTGGTCAAGGGCTTAGAATTAATTGTTTTACAGGGAGGGGCACTAATCCTCCACCAACCCCACTTGACACGTAAATGAAGGTCAAAATCACTCAAATCTCATCAGAAACTACCAGAAAAAATACACCGTGTTTTCTCAAGAACTCAATGGCTTCCTCTGGTTCCAAGTTGAAATGCTTAATAATGCGTAAATAATCAGTATCACACCCAGTGCACAGATCACATCCTACTTCGTCGGAAGCCATAGCAAGAACGATTTGAATTTTCTACCCAGAAGGAAGCAAAGAGCGTGCTTCAAATTTCATTCCTTCATTCAATGCCAGACGCCATGTATCCCAAAAGCGAGGTGGCCAAGGATTAGAGTTAATTGTTTTACAGGGAGGGGCACTAATCCTCCACCAACCCCACTTAATACGTAGGGAGCATATATTTATATTGTATACTTTTAAAAAAATGGAGAGTAATACTCGAGTTACACCTATCTCCTGCATTATGGTTGTAAACTGGTTTTCTACTGCAATGCATAAGAATCTGAGAAATAACTACAGTATAGCAGAAGAAATGGTGATCTAGCTTATCCATTAAACAACTCCCATGAACCCTGCTGACACTCATCAAAGAAAGCAAACACCTGCAGCTATGTTTCATATCTATGGTTCAAACTCAGCCTGGCAGTGGTAAACATCATGTGTTTTCGTCCTCTTATCCTCCCACACATGGACTAAACACATTCCAACATGATATCAGTGTAGACGTAATATTCGGTTGGAAAGCATTAGAACACAAACTGCATACATCTCTAAATCTTCACACTAGATAAAGGTGCTAGTATCTCAGGAAGGAATACAGTATTCAAATACAATCATTAAATTACTGGCGGCAAGTACAATTCATTTCTGTTTTGATATACAATATTCTTTCCTCAGATATACAATAGCAAAATTTGGTGGAAGAGAATATTAATTATGCAATTACATACACCTCAACACTTTGGCCAGGTCATAAAAATTAAAGTGCTAAAAGTTAGCATGCAGCACTTGCATAAAATCTTACCCAGTATCACAGACTGAGTAACAGTGACAGCAATCAAAGTCTACTATTCTTTATACCAGTACTTCCAATATGCAAATATCTAATATCTACCACTTGTCATCAAATCCATGAATTCATTCAGGGTGGACATAATAAAAGTGGGTCGTGTTAACAGTGGTTTTGTTAGTTCGTGACACCTCTTTCTTAGCAATTAATTCTGCACATTACACCTCATCTTCCACATGCTATGGATACAAACTACAGCACACTGGTATCAAAATGATAATTAACATACATGTGAATATAAAGGTGTAACACTGTATGCAAAATAAACTGCCAAGGATGAGGTGCTACGAAGCCCCCAGTGCCAACTAGAACACAGTTCAATGCCATCAAGCCTCCCTGTTGTCACTCCTTACTGCTCCCTCCTGCCACTTTAAGCATTCTTCCCTATGTACTCTACTCTGTCTCCACCTCAAAAAATAAGCAACATATTCACAAACCACTCTACTCCCAGAGAGGGATTTCTCTATTTTATACACACAATTGGCTGGTTTTAATGTAAATCTGGACTGAAAAAGGGGAAGGACAAAAGACAAAATTGTACACATCACCTTATTTTATCACAAATACACCAGGGACATTAATTTTATGTGTCAACTCCCACTTTCAACTTCACACAAGCTCATTAAGATTTGGTAAAGGGTTTTCACATTACTAAATACTTTTTAGTTCTACCCTTGGAGTAAATTGAGAGTAAGATACTGTATATATCATAAAAATTTAAGCACAAGGCAAGAACACAAAAAGGGAAGAAAACATCATATACATATACAGTGGGGCACCAATTTTCGCGCCTAATTGGGTCCAAAAATAATGCGCGAAAGTGGAATTAGCGAAAGTTGGGGCATTGTCTTTATGGCAAAAAGGCTAATTGGTTCCCGGTTATCCTAAAGTAACATCAGATTTTCATTTTTAACTTGCAATACAGTACATCAAATTACTATTGTACATTGCATTGTGAGATACAAACAACTATCTTCCTTTTCATTTCATTATTATACTGCCGTTTCTTCACTCCAACACGATACTCTCTTTTAGCCTTGGCCTTTCCTCCCGACTTTGAATGTCCCAGCCACTTTTTATCACCACCACTGCCTCCCGGCCCTCCCCCCACACCACCAGGCTCTCCCCCCACACCACCAGGCCCTTTCCCCACACTACCAGGTATAGTAGAGGCCATTGAACCGTGAGAATCCAACACAATGGAGCTAGCACGCTCGTACACAATGGCGGGAATGGGTGGACAGAGTGTTGACATGACGTCATTCAAGATGGTGGTGGGTTGTGGGCGGGCGGTGCAGGAAATTCAAAGTTCTAAGTATTGTCCCAAACCCAAAATTTGTGCGCGAAAATCGATTTTTTTCAAGCGAAAGTGGAAGTTAGGGAATATTTGGTGCATGCCGCGAAAGTGGATTCCGCAAATCCTGCTGTAGCGAAAGTTGGTGCACTACTGTATACTATACATATAATCCATATATGTTGCCCCATGAGGAGCGTAGAAGCCTGGGGTCGGGCAAGTTGGTCCTGACATTTAAGATGAAAGTGACCGGCCTCATTCATCCCTGAGTGGCATTAGGTGAGCAATAAACCTCAACCACCCCTTGGATATAAACCTACACGGGCTCTATCTGACTGGAGCGCCTTAATTACCCACTAAACCACTAGGTGCCCTAATTTGGTTATATGTTTACCACCCAGCTTCAAATTGATTGGTAGAATACTGTCGTGTGACCAAAAGTATGGCAGTGAGTGGCTGAAACACACCTAGAAGATGCATGCGCAGTAGACGAAAGGAGAAACACACGCATTTTTTACACGGACTGGCAGTCAAGATCCAAGGTATGGTATTTTGGGAAATTTAATATTAAATTCAATATCTTTTTAAATATCAATTTGCGAATGGGGTTATGGGGGTTCATTAGCATTCTTAGGTATTATACTGTGCGTTTATGGTGGTAATATCCCTGAACTGCATATTGGCAACTTGTAAAATACAGTAATACCTTTATTACTCACATAATGCCACTCAGGGATGGGTGAGGCTGGTCACCCTCATCTTAAATGTCAGGACCGACTTGCCTAGCCCCGGGATCCTACACTCCTCATGGGGCAACATAGGATTGGATGATGGATGGGTGGATTAAAAACAAAAAGAAAAGAAAAGGTAAAATTATAGTTTCAGCCAAAAACACAGTTACGAGATTTTGATTCATTTTTTCGGTATTTTAGACAGTACAGTAGTAAGATGCTTTTCTTCAATGGCATTTTTGTCACAAATTATTTTTAGTTTACTCTTGAAAATAACCCAGCCAAATGAAAATGCCATAGAAGAAAAGTGTCCTAGAATTGTCAAAGATAGCCTACTAAAAAAAGAGATCAAAATCTCGAACTTGTGGTTTTGGCAGAAACTCTAATAAAAAAAAAAAAAAATCCATTATTTACATGTTTCAGGCCATATTAACAGTCTCCTCTCTGTTTCAAATATTAAAAAATAATTCAATATTTTGAGTGAATTTGAATGGTTTCCAACTCCATGAGTCACCCAACAAACAGAAGAAAATGCCACATAGATAAATTTCTTTGCAAGAAAGTGATATCCTACACCAAGGACAGCTTTGCTGCCACCACTAAGGTAGCCTAATTATTTTAGCTACTTATGTCTGAGTGCCTTTATCCTTTCAGGTGCTTGGGTTGGGAGTGTTTTTCTTTCACATGTTGAGCAAATTGTGCAGGGGAGGATTTCTTGGTTTGTGGGGTTGGGTAGGCTCCAAGGTTCTCATAAATTTTCCACGTATTGGCCTATATTGCAACGGCCTGTGGACAGTCTCCTTGATGAGTTGGGAAGTTTGTTGATGCAGTGTGTGATTTGAAGTGGTACAAAGCGGTTGTGTTGATGCAGAACATTGAGGTGGGTGATGTGGACCTGCGCTTCATGGCTCCTGGAGGACCGAGGACAGTGTTCCAGTGGCCAACAGGAGTGGATGAGTGTGTTGTAGTGTCAGACATCCTTGGTGTACTAAAGGAGTCCCCCTCCCGACCAACTTCTAACCATGCCACCCACTTCTCTGCCAGTGAAACAATGATGGATGCCATCGACGTAAATTTTGCCTAATACATGGCATAGGCCACACTGTATGGTAGCCTAGGCCCAGTTATAATCAGTTGTGTATGATATGTAGTGTGATATAATAAAAGCCATTAAACATTTCATTTTTTAGTTTAATGACTGGAAGAATTCTTTTTTTCTTTTTAATAGGTCATTGTGAAATTACCCTGTCATGCAGAGTTATTTTGCCGTGAGACATTTTTTTTTTTGTGGCGGCTTTTTTTTTTTTTTTTTTTTTTTAACCAAAACAATTATAGATATCTTTAGCAAAAGGGCTGAAGGTATAGATAAAGTAATAAAAATGTCAATATTCCATATGTGGTGGTTTGTATTTAGCAAAAACCACCATGCACGGCGAAGTTACCCCAGTTTACTCTACCATTATCTTTCTTTTTCCATGTCTGCCCTCCCTTCTTCCTGTTTCTCCCATCTTTCCTGTCACTTTTTATTAGCTGCTTTTCTTTCGTTTTCAGGTGACTTTACATTGAGTGACAAACCTGATGGTTTTCTGTAAGCCTGGAAACCATTGACAATGCTGGGTGGTAACTATGTAACCAACCTTTGCTGGTACTTGTTCCCTACGTGTCAGCAAGTGGGTTGGTGGAGGGTTAGTGCCCCTCCCTGTAAAACAAGGATCTCAAAGTCAAACAGCCGCTTCTTACTGGATAGACTTACTCGTACTGTAATAAGGGTGTCTTTGCATATGGGCATTACTATGCACTTAATTTTGTTATATGTCAGCAGCCAATTTTTACCCCAGTGTTACAGTTTGAGTATGTGGAACTGAGGGGCATCTCTGTGGAGTGGAGATTTTATTTTCTCATATATCTTGACACCATCAGCAAGTAGCTTCTCACAAGACTGAATGTCCTCTGGTAGGGTATGGCATTATGCATGATCCCTACATGTCGACAGGTGGATTGGCAGAGGGTTAGTGCCCCTCCCTGGTAAACCACCAACTCAAAGACAAATGGCTACACCTTATGGGATTATGGCATCTGGCTATTGATTAACATAAACCTGAAATGGGAGTGAGCAAAAAATGCTGCCCTTTGGTACTTTGCTGAACACCTTTGGCCATTCTTACTTAAGACCAATGATGCAGACATTTGTTTCCGGCTCTGCGAGAAGCTTTTGATCTACGGTACTGCAGTATCTCCATCATTCTTTACTGTGTGAAGCTTACCTTCCAGCATATTGTTTGGCATTACAGTGTATGGGGGGGGGGAAATGCCTTTCTGCAGTGCAAATATACAGTATATTACATCAGTGAATTCTCTCTCATCCTGGTTAATTCCATGTCTTCAGAGTATGATACTTTAAGAGTTGAGTTAGGTTGAACCTTTTGGACTTGAATCCATGTTGGTGTTCTCTTGGTCAGTTATAATATGTTCCTTTGAAGGTGGCCCATAATTCATGTCCAGAGTATTTTTGCTAGTATTTTGCAAGGCACTGAGGTGCGACTCAGAGGTTGATAATTTTTAGGGTCCCTTTTATCCCCCTTTTTGAAGGTGGCAGTGATTGTGGCAAACTTCCAGTCATCATGAAGTGTCCCTGTGTTTATTGTCTCTGCAAAACAACAGAAGTGGAAGAGCAAGATTTGATACACATTCCTTTAGTACCTTCGAGTGCACTCTATTAGGGACGGGGTCAGAATTGTCTTTGTGAGTGCTTTGATTGCTTTTTCACATCCTCCACAGTGAGATCTGTATCTGTGAGTTTTGGTCTGGAGAATAGGCTAAGCTCCTCAGGAGTGGCTTTAGGTTCATTCATTCATTCATTCATTGCCAGACGCCATGTATCCCAAACGGGGTGGCCAACGGCTTAGAGTTAATTGTTTTACAGGGAGGGGCACTAATCCTCCACCAACCCCACTTGACACGTAGGGATGCCAACAGCATCTGGTGTTCCCAGGCGGTCACCCATCCAAGTACTAACCAGACCCAACGTTGCTTAACTTCGCTGATCGGATGGCCTTCGCATAAATACACTTGTCTTTCAGCTCTGCAGCTCTCCTTGCAGGTTGAAGCAAGTGATTTGTCTTCCCTCTTCAATGTTGTCACTCCTTTTAATGTAGTTTTACTTCAGCATGTACATAGAAGGCTGTAAGGTTGGCATTTGCCTCATGAACCACATTTTCCCAGAGAGGCAGCTACTTGGCACTCAAACCATTGCTATAGGTTATTTTCATTTCTGACATGCAATACATGTCATAATGTGACCTGCAGTATCTGTTGTATTTCATAGTGGTCTAGTTAACCTCTTTTGGTGTCTGTTTCACGTTTCTTCCTCCATGCCAGTTGTTAAACACTAATTGTGTCATCTGTTGATGTGCCAGGTTGTTGTATGGGTTTGGATGGGATGTGTAGCTGTACTGTACTATAGTTTTACATCTTTGTAAAAAGCTATTTCACATCTCTTCCATTGAAAGATCTTTGAAATCCCTTTACCAATTGATAGTGCTATAATGGTTATTGGCTGTTGGGCAGTTGTATTGTTTAGTCGTATCATTTATAAAGGCTCCAGCATACTTGCATGCATCAGCCTTGGTCACCTAATGGCAGCTGTCCATGCTTCTCAGTCTTGGGCAGCCTCCCAGTTCAGTTTCTTGTCACTGAGGTCACATGCCATGACCTTCTCCCAGGCCTTTTTCAGTCTGCCTCTTTCAGCTCCAGTCCTGACATTTGTACTTTTCACCTTCCACACCCATTTGTCATCCTCCATCATCTTTACATGCCCAAACCATCTGAAACTACCTCTCCTCATCACAGCACCAATACATCCCAGTCCCATCCTTCCTCTCAACTGTTCAGTTGTTATCCTAGCCCCCTAGGCCATGTGTTCAGGGATGCACCGCACATACACTTAATCATTGTCATTTCTGTACGTTTGAGTCTACAAATATCCTCTTCCTTTACTGCCCAGGTCTCACTACCATACAGCATTACACTCCAGTAAGTAAATTTTTAATGGTAAGCAGCCATACTTGTACACTTAATTCCTTCAGCACAGTGATGTCATTCTTCATTCTTGGTGCCTAGGCAATTACAGCATATTCATCTTGGGGAAATCCCCTTGCTGGGACATACTGTAGTTAAGAAATTCTCAGTTAATCCATGCAGCATGATAACATCATATTTTGTGATTGCTGCCATTAGATCCCTGCCATCAGAAAAGTTTAATTCAGCTTAGAAATAACCTCTCATAGTGAAAGGTTAATGATTGAATGTCATGCAGCCCACCACTCACCTCATATCCTTTCATCACCACTTGATCAGCTCCTTTGCCTTGTTCCCCAACCTTTGTTTTCCTTTATATTGTGATCCCAGAGAAAGTACCAGCAGTCTGTGTGGACTTTTAAAATTTGTTTGTATTGGCCATATTCTCATGGGCTTAGGCTTTCCGGCATATCTTCTTTACATTTTTAATTTTGATTTTACTGGTAGTACAGTAACATTTTCTTGTAATTTACTGTATGCAGACTTCAGTACAAGCATATTGATACTGGGTTAGAGAGATGTAACAGTTTTTAATAGGTAAGGATTGCTGCATGCATTACGGTATTACAGAAACATCTTTTGAGGATAAGAATATATTGAGATATGGTACATCACTACAGTCTAGGAAACTTTTCCAGTTTGTGTCATACATCTTCACAGCATAGGCATGTTTACCCAGATGCCAGTAAAACTACATACACACTCATCTCTCCCAGGCTGCATTCCCACTCTCCAATAATCCCCATCCTGTCACCTCTTCATTCTGGTGATGTTTAGCTGTGTCATTTTGCACATGCTTCCTCCAGATGATTATATTCAGTTAGTAGGGGAGTGAAAGATAAAAATGGTAGATTGATGGTGGAGAAGGGAGAAAAAGTGAGCACTTGGAGAGAACACTTTAAGGAACTGTTATAGTGAAAGTAATGCGAATATAACTGCCTGGGGAATGGCGGGAACAAGGAGGTCGGTGAGAAGGGAGGAAGAGATCAGTAGGATGGAAGTAGTGGAAGTAATGAAGAAAGTGTGTGGTGAAATGCTGAAGCATGGGGGAGAAATAGTAGCAGAATAGATATGAAAGATGTGCAGCTTGGCCTGGGAGGAAAGTAGGGCCCTGGAGAATTGGAAGTCTGTCTATCTATCTATCTATTACCAGATGCCTCAATCCCGTTTGGGGTGGCCACAAACAAATCGCCTCCAAGTCGCCCTGTCCCCTGCCATTTCATTGCCCTGCTCCCAACTCACACCCCCCCTCTCTCATATACCTCTCCACCCCATCCCTCCATCTCATCCTCAGCCTCCCCCTCCCTCTTCCCCCCTCCACCTCACTCACATACACTCTCTTCGTCAGTCTTTCACCCTCCATCCTCTCCACATGGCCAAACCACCTCAGTGTGTTCCTCATAACACTTCCTATCACATCCACATCAACACCACAACATTCCTTTATATCCGCATTCGTCAGCCTGTCTCTCCATGTGACTCCACAGGCTCCTCTTAAATAACTCATTTCCACTGCTCTCACTCTTGACTTGTGTCCTTCCAACAACGTCCAAGCTTCACTTCCGTACGTTAGAGTTGGTATCACAATACTGTCATGTAGTAACTTTTTCACTTCCTTGCTCACTTCCCTGTTTCTTATCACTGCTTTCAAAGAACCAGCAACCTTTCTTCCCTGCTGTACCCTTTCAAGCACTTCACCCTCCAGACCTCCATCCTTACTCATCACACTACCCAAGTACTTAAACGTACTCACATTTTCCAATTCCTCACCATCCAACCTCGCTATACATTCACTGACTTCACCTCTCTCAAAGACCATCACTTTACTCTTCCCTACATTCACCTTTAGATTCCGTTTCTTACACACTCTCTCAAACTCATCCACCAAGCCTTGCAGCTCCCCTTCGTCTTCACTCAACAACACAGTATCATCTGCAAACAACAGTACAGGGAGTTTCCAAACACTATCCTCTCTCACCAGGGCCACTCCAACATCCACTACCCTACCTTGTACCTCTTTTATTACCCTATCCATGTACAGATTGAACAACCATGGAGACATGACACATCCCTGTTTCAAATCAACTTTCAAAGAGAAAAATTCACTTAGTTCACCATCCACACGCACTGCAGCCTTCGCACCATCGTACATACTCTTCACAGCATTCAACAACTTCCCATCTACTCCATATATTCTTAACACTTTCCACAATCCATGTCTATCCACCCTGTCATATGCTTTCTCCAAATCCATGAAAGCCGCATACAACTTCTTTCCCTTCTCTAGAAACTTTTCCACTAAAGATCTAAGAATGAATATCTGATCTACACAACCTCTTCCCTTCCTAAAGCCTCCCTGTTCTTCTCCAGCTAATTTCTCTGTTCTTTCTCTAACTCTGTCAATAAGTATCCTACCATACACTTTTCGTATTATACTAAGAAGACAAATGCCCCTATGATTACCACACACTTCTTTTTCCCCTTTTCCTTTGTACAAGGGAATAATTATACCTGACTTCCAATCCTCCGGGACTCTACCTTCCTCCCAGGCCAATCTGCACATCTTCCACATCCATTCTACTACTATCTCTCCCCCATGCTTCAGCATTTCACCACACACTCCATCAATTCCTTGGGCTTTCCCCTTATTTAACTTTCTTCATTGCTTCCACAACTTCTATCCTACTGATTTCTTCCTGTCTTCTCACCTCCCTCCTTCTCCCAGCCATTCCCCAGCCACTTATACTCGCATTACTTCCATCCTCTATGTTCAACAATTCCTTAAAGTGTTCTCTCCATCTGCTCACTTTTTCTCCCTTCTCCACTAGTAAAATACCATTTTTATCTTTCACTCCCCTGCTAACTTCACTTCCACCCTGTCTTACTCTTTTCACCTCTTTCCAGAACATTTTCTTACAGTCCCTCCACTTTACACTCAAATTCCTTCCAAATTCCTCATCCACTCTCTTCTTACTCTCTCTTACTAATCTTTTCACCTCTCTCTTTCTTTCTACATATAACTCTCTCTTCGGCCTCTTAACTTCTTCCACACCCCTATTTCTCATCCATTCATTGTATGCTTTCTTCTTTTGTGCCACAGCCTGTTTCACCTCTTCAGTCCACCACGCTGTTCCTTGCACCCCCATCCGTCTTCTCTTCCTTCCACACACCACATCACATGCTGCACATATTTCTTCTGTAAATATCCTACACACACCTTCCACGTCTCCCATCTGCTCCAATTCATAATTGCCCAATCGTTCCTCCACTTCTCTCTTATACTCTGCCTTTTTCTCATCCTCTTGTAACCTTTCCACTCTCCTTGCAACTACTTCTTCCTCTCGTCTTTCCCTTCTTCTATTCCTCCATCTTACTTGAATTTTGATTCTGGCCACCACCAAGTAGTGGTCAGAAAGTCCACTCCCCTAGCCTCTATAAACTCTTGCATCCATTACACATCTTCGCATCCTTTCATCCACACACACATAATCAATCATTGCCTTCCTTTCATTCAGTTCACCACCCACTCTTCTCATCACTCGCCATGTATACCTGTGGATCATTTTATGCCTGAAGAGGGTATTGGCTATCACCAACCCCCTCCCAGCACAAATGTCCACTAACGCACTCCCATTCTCATCTGTCTCGGCAGGCACACCCCACTCACCAACTATTCCATCCACCTTCACATTCCCAACCTTACCATTCATATCACCAATCAAAAACACTCTCTCATAGTTATCCCCCTGTACAAAGGAAAAGGGGAAAAGGAAGCATGTGGCAATCATGGGGGCATTTGTCTTCTTTGTTATAGGCAGAGTATATCATAGGATACCTGTTGATAGAGTTAGGGAAATAACAGAGGAATTAGTTGGAGAAGAACAGGGTGGTTTTAGGAAGGGAAGAGGTTGTGTAGATCAGATATTCGTCCTTAGGTTTTTAGTGGAAAAGTTTCTAGAGAAGGGATAGAGTTGTAGCCTTCATGGATTTGGAGAAAACATGTGACAGAGTGGATAGACAAGAAATGTGGAAAATATTAAGAATATATGGAGTCAATGGGAAGTTGCTGAATACCATATAGAGTATGTATGAGGGTGTTAAGGCTGCAGTGTGTGTGGATAGTGAACTGACTGAATTTTTGTATCTGAATATCGAATTGAAACGGATGTGCCATGTCTCCATTGTTGTTCAGTCTGTATGTGGATTGGGTTATAAAAGAGATACTAGGTAGATCAGTGAATATTGGAATGGCCCTAATGGGAGAGGGCAGCATTTGAAAACTTCCTGTATTGTTGTGTGCGGATGATGCTGTATTGTTAAGTGAAGACGAAGGGAAATGCAAGGCGTAGTGAATAAGTCTGGGAGACTGTGTAAGAAACTGAATCTAAAGCTCAGTGTAGGGAAGAGTAAAGGTATGGTGTTCGAGGGAAATGAAGTCACTGAATGTACAGTGAGGTTGGATGATGAGGAAATGGATGGTGGAAAATGTGAGTGCATTTAAGTGGGTACCATAGTGTGATGTGTAAGGATGGAAGTTTAGAGGATGAAGTGCTTGAAAGGGTACAACAAGGAAGAAATGTTGCTGGTTCTTTGAAAGCTGTGATAAGGAATAGGGAAGTGAGCATGGAAGTAAAAAAAGTCGCATGTTAGTGTAATACCAGCTTTAATGAATGGAAGTGAAGCTTGGACCTTATTGGAAGGACACAAGTCAAGAGTGAGAGCAGTGAAAATGAATTGTTTGAGAGGAGCAAATGGAGTTACATGGAGAAACAGACTGACAAATGAAGAAGTGAATGAGTGTTGTGATATGGATGATGATGTGGATGTGATAGAAAGCATTAGGAGAAATACATTGACGAGGTTTGACCATGTGGAGAGGATGGAGAATGAAAGACTAACTCAGAGAGTGTATGTGAGTGAGGTGGAGGGGGGGAGAGGGAGGGAAAGGCCAAGGATGAGATGGAGGGATGGAATGGAGAGGTATATGAGAGAGAGGGGTGTGAACTGGTAGCAGGGCAGTGAAATGGCGGGGAACAGGGCGACATGGAGGTGATTTGTTTGTGGCCACCCCATGTGGGAGTGAGGCATCTGACTGGATGGATGAGTGGGAAACTTTTCAGACAAGAGGGGTTAGTTATACCGCTTGCCTTCATTAACCCTTTAACCGCGGGTGTCATCCCAGAATGACATTGCAAAAACTGGACCAAACCGGGGGTGTCATTCTCGAATGTTTGGGAATATTTTGAATACCCCGCGTTTTTTCCGTGTGCCAGTTGTTTCAAGAGAGAGTAGCTATTAAGTTCTTTCACTCCAGCCGACCCCCACCTCCCTCCTCCCACCCCCCGGGCCAACACGCATCAGTATCTGTCCAGCTGTGTGAGTGACAACACCGGTGATGTGGCAGTGAAGTGCGGGCAATTACAGTGCCTTTTACCTGCCTCAGTGAACACAGAGTGGGTGTTTATCGTATGTGCAGTGTTCATATATGTTTATAGTATTATTATCAGATTGAGGTTGGCATTTGGTAATGGTGTGTGAGCGAAAAATAGTGATTACAACACCGCTGATGTGGCAGTGAAGTGCGGGCAATTACAGTGCCTTTTACCTGCCTCAGTGAACACGGGGTGGGTGTTTATCGTATGTGCAGTGTTCATATATGTTTATAGTATTATTATCAGAATGAGGTTGGCATTTGGTTATGGTGTGTGAACGAAAAATAGTGATTACAACACCGCTGATGTGGCAGTGAAGTGCGGTCAATTACAGTGCCTTTTACCTGCCTCAGTGAACACAGAGTGGGTGTTTATCGTATGTGCAGTGTTCATATATGTTTATAGTATTATTATCAGAATGAGGTTGGCATTTGGTAATGGTGTGTGAGCGAAGGTAATGGTGTGTGAGCGAAAAATAGTGATTTTAGATCGCTCACTTCTAACGGCACTGCCCATCCAGTGATAGTCAACGAAATCATGAAACCTACATCATTGCGAAGCTGAAGGTTAGTACTTTCTAATGGTACCTTATTTTTCGCTCTAGATTTATTCTGTGCAGAGTTATAAAGGTTTAAAGTTTGTTTACATTTTGGCTGAAACCCCCGCGGGAGAGGCCAGTCGGGGCAAAACAATGCCCACGGTTAAAGGGTTAATCGAATTCACCTTCAAGTTTCCTGTAAACTACATCTGCTTGTCTTTTCAGCAGCTGAAATAGAATCGGTAATTACTATACAGAACAATGATCTCCGATTATCCAACATAGTACCTGTAATGCCAAAGACCTGTCTGGATATATACGGGCAATGTGTGGATACGGAGCAATGTCTTCTACTGTAACCATACCCTACCTATACCTGACCTACTATCTATACGCAACCCATATGTACAGTATCCCTCCTAATTTTGGCAGTGTTCTGCGGTGTTTTGGCTGTTTTTGGATGTCAAAACACTCATTGCAAAATGCAGTATGACCCTAAACATGAAGAGAAACAATGCATAAACAAAACATAAAAAAACTACAGTACATCCCCACAGTACACGAGTTCCGAGTACGTGATCCTCCTTGTACGCGAGGACCTTTTTTTTTTTTTTTTTTTTTTTTTTTTTTTTTAAATTTAATTAATTGAACTCCTTGTAAGCTAGACAGGCAGTGAAGAGTGGACCAAATCTGGCTGATTCGATGTCTGAGGTGTCAGAAAGAGACTTTGAAGAGTCGAACAAAGTGAGTGCATTAGGTAGTGATAGTGTTGAAAGTGCTGGTGACGAAAGTGGTGAGGAAAGGTGGTGTGGTGGGTGATGCAGGAGATGCATATTAGGTGCCTCATCCTGCCTCGGATCCTCTTCTTACCTCTATCACGCCTGTTGTCCTCTTGGGTAAAAGTGAGCAGCCATATTCCTGTTGGTTTAGTTAAGCCATATCCTTGTTGGTTTACCTAGTAAAGCCATAATCTTGTTGATTTACTTTATCTTAGATAATATGTCTTAGATAGTTTCCCTGTTTAGTACAATACAGGTCTCCCTCACTATCCGATTGGGTTACGTTCCTGAACAGGGAATAGTAAATCAAGCAATCGTATACTGAACTTAAGGTTTAATGGGAAAAATAGGGATGCGTTCCTAGTCTCATATTTATGTGCCCTTAAACTATACTGTACCATATATTTTATAAATAAAAGATGTTTTATGTGCTGTACTTATATGTCACACAAACTCGTCACGGCATCGTAAATACTCATTCCTCAATCCCTCTTCACCCAAAACACTAAACAATCGACAGAAGGTTTGACAAGGGAGGCTATAAATAAAAGATGTTTTATGTGCTCTAATGATAACAATCGCAAAGCAATGAAAAACACACATCCAACTTAGAATTTGAAACATTTTCACAAACACTGACTTATAAAACTTACGTGTCACACAAACTCGTCCCGGCATCGTAAACACTCGTTCCTCACTCCCTCTTCACCCAAAACACTAAACAATCGACGGAAAGTTTGACGAGGGAGGTTATAAATAAAAGATGTTTTATGTGCTCTACTTTAATGATAACAGTCACAAAGCAATGAAAAACACACATCCAATTTAGAATTTGAAACATTTTCATAAACACTGACTTATAAAACTTACGTGTCACACAGACTCGTCCCAGCACCGTAAACACTCACTTCTCACTCCCTCTTCACCCAGAACACTAAACAATCGACAGAAGGTTTGACAAACTCATTTCACCAGCTATCTCAATGTTGGCAGCATTCTTAATCACTGTTGATACCATAGGCTGAGCCAGACCAAGGGCATGAGCAATGGAGTTTACCCCTTCGCCTCCTTCATGATGCCTAATGATGTTGAGCTAGGACTCCAAATTTAAGCTCTTCCTGGCTCTCTTAGGCTTGAGATCAGAGGCACTAGAGTTTGCAAGCCGCCTGGAAGACATCACAGAACTTGTACTTGAGATTAGATGAGAAATAATAGTGAAAATCATGTCGGTAATGTACAGGAATACAAAGCTAGTGAATCAAATGGGAGCGTGGGAAAGACTGGGCTGAGCCAGGGTTGCCAGATTTTTGTGACCAAAAGTAGTGGTAACAGGCCTCAAAAATAGTGAATTTTGGTATAAAGTAGCCTAACATTATTATGTACAGTATATATACATATCTTTCAGTATATCTATCTACAGTACAGTATCTCTCTCTCTCTCTTTCCACGAGAATATACATACAGACGCAAATAATTTAACTGTGCACAGCTTACCAGTTGAATGCTGCTCCGGTAAGGTTGTTCGAAGTGATGTAAGCCTAAAGTTAATTAACACAGAACTCCTTACTTACTGCATTAAGTAAATTTACTTCTCTTTTCTTTAAATTACGTCATTTCTTTTACATTTACGGAACTAAGCTGTTTTCTTCTTCACAAAACATAACTCTTACTGTTGGACTTAGTCATTTTTTCAACTTAACGAAAGTATTTTAGGAACTAAAGGAAAGTGTTTTCTTTCACCGCATTATAATTATATATTTAAATAATTATTCAGTAAGTCTCCACGACCACATCTTCGCAGCTGAAGATTATCAAGGTCTGCTTCTGCATCCACGAGTCGTGGATGAAGAAAGCACGACTGGCTGGGGTGGTAATCTCATACATTCAGTTTGAATTAAATAGCCAGTCAGGAATTAATGCAAGAGTGCAAGAACTTCAAAGAGGGATGATATGATAAATTATAATTCATTATCTTTTTGTGTCTTCAAAGTTAATTATATTAGGCTATATTTTAAATGATACATAATCACTAATCAACCTTTGACTTTCGTCTTATTAGTAGCCCAAGTTAGCCCAACTTACTTTTAAAGTAGGCCAAAAAGTCGCAAGTAGCTAAATTCAAAATTTAGTAGTGCAGGGCTTCCAAAAGTAGCCCAATTTGCTACTTGTAGCCCAAGCTGACTTTGATGGGTGGCTGCACCATCATCATTGGCACGGCAATCGCAATTCCAAACAAATGCCTATCGACTTGTGCTGAGGAACGCTGGACTGACCACGCTCGTGCGATCGTAAGTGTGAGCCAGAGCAATCATTTAGAGAGCCAAGGGTACTAAAGAAGATCGATCGTATACGCGAAATATCATATGCAGAGTGCATCAGATTACGAGAGATTACTGTACATAGATCTAAAAGGCGTCTCAAGGGCTGCCCATGAAAGGGGGTGCCACCCATATGTAATTTTTCCCATAAGTTTATGTATTCACAGTACTGTACGCGAATTCCTAGTACGTGATGTCCTCTGCTGCCCATATAGGTGCGTACTAGGGGGATGTACTGTACCAATATGCACAGTACACCTCCTAATTTTGGCAGTGTTCTGTGGCCCTTCAGCCCTTTTTAGACATCAAAACATACACTGGAATATGGAGTATAATTGTAAACACTAAGAAAATAATGCATAAACAACAACAGCAGCAGCAACGAAAAACTACCAGTATGCACAACCCTACCAATATGTATAGTACCCCTCCTAATTTTGGCAGTGTTCTCCAGTCTTTCAGTTCTTTTTAGACATCAGAACACCCATTGCAATATACAGTATAATCCTAAACACTAAGAAAACACTGCATAAACACACAAACAAACTACACTGAAGATGGATGCAAAAACTGTTTAAGTTTCTGGGACACCGAGCTGTGGCTGCTTCTGCAGCACACACAAAAAAATCCACAGCCAAATATGCCCCTGGAAAGTGGCTATAGTGGTATTAATTGTATACCTTCATCTTTGCTGGTGTTTATATATAAGATAAGCTACTAAAAACACACAAAACTGATGAGTACAAGTATAGAAATGCAGTGAAAATAAAATTTCAAGAGTAAAAAGTATCTTCATATAACTTCCCAACATCCCAGCACAAAACTTTGCCCGTGCTGTGCAGGAGTTAAGCATATGTCTAGATCCAGAATATGTGGTGTTTTTGGAAGTTTGGTACAGCCAATAGTATTTGAAGAAATCAAAAACTCTGAAAGTTCAATTATGGATGGTAGTTGGCACAATGATGGGGTAAGTACCGAGGAACAAGGAAGGGAGGGAGATAAGCCTGGGCCCTGGCAGTGGGGAGCCTGGGAGGGGATGGAGGAGGGATGGGGGGGGAGAAATGAGGCTGGCCAAAGGACTTTCACCATTCTGTGAGGAGGTGGATGGGCGTTTTAAGTCAGCTTGTGGGTTGCGGTCGGTATTACTCATGTGCTAGTGGTAACTTACCAGTGATCCTGGCTGCCGGATGACTTTGGCCATTCGGTAGGGAGACAGATGGGCATTTTAAGTTAGTGATCCTGGCTGCCAGGCAACTTTGGCCATTCGGTAGGGAGACGGACAGGCATTTTAAGTCAGCTTGTGGGTTGCGGTAAATATTACAGTACAGTCCCTACGTGTCAAGTGGGGTTGGTGGAGGATTAGTGCCCCTCCCTGTAAGACAATTAACTCTAAGCCCTTGGCCACCCTGTTTGGGATACATGGCGTCTGGCAATGAATGAATGAATGATTAGTGTGCTGGCAGTACATTACGAGTGATCCAAGGGGCCAGACAACTTTCACCATTCGGTAGGGACCTGGACAGCCATTTTAGCTTAGTTTGTGGGTTATGGTCTATTACAGTCATCCCTTAACATTCATGGGGGTTAGGTAACAGAGACACCCGCGAATATCAAAAATCCGCGTATATCTGCTGCCCCCCTTAAAAACATCCTGGACACCCCATTTCCTTATATAACTAAAGAAAAACCCTATGTGCATGTTTACAACCACTTTA
This sequence comes from Coenobita brevimanus, assembly GCF_032717465.1. NCBI lineage: Eukaryota > Metazoa > Arthropoda > Malacostraca > Decapoda > Coenobitidae > Coenobita > Coenobita brevimanus. The sequence continues at coordinate 40,870,553 of NC_136966.1, forward strand.
TTTAAAACAAGAATATTAAACAACTACTTTATTTAATACAAGAACACTAAAATTTGAAAATAATGAATAGTGTACTCCTGCATGGCCTCTCCTGACAACTGTGCTCATCCCAGCTCCCTCCAAAAGGAAGAGTGTTACAGTATATTTCATTCACTGGATAATGCCATTACTGTACTAAAACTGCCAAAAGCTGTACCTGGGATAATGTTACAGTATCAGCAGAGTTCAGTGGGATAATTTTTTTTTTTTTCTGTAGCCATCCGCGGATATTCAAAACCGTGAATGTCAAAACCACGAAGGTTAAGGGATGGCTGCACCCTTGCGTGAACAGAGAGGCCAGCAAGCCACCCAACAGACATTTTTTGACATTGTTGGCCGGCCTGCTGCCGAAGCTGGAGCTTCTATGTCTGGTTATGGACAAATAAATCCGGATACAGGCCTAATAGAGCCAGTGCCTTACATCCATGTACAGAGCATGACCAGATACTGAGCATCTGGATAATTGAAGGATAACTTACATCCTCTGGCTGAAGGGGATAAACTCATCCCTATCCTCATGTCCACATTCCTTCACATCCTTTACATTGACCTGACCAGCCCTCACATGTCTTCATGTATTTCACCTTTGCTGTGCTGACTTACTGGCTTAAAATTGTGCATTGGAGGTGTTGAGATGTTGCACCAGGTATGTTCTTTATAGGTTTGGAAAAGCTTGTTAGACTGAAATGCATAATACAGAGAGAAAGAAAGAGAGAGAGAGAGAGAGAAAGAGAGGATTGATTTTGCTGGACAGTCTCTTGAGTGTGTGGTGGAGTATTACTGTTTGGAAGACATGATATGTACTGGAGGTGGACCTGGAGCTAGCTTGGTGGCAAGGGTAAGGAGTGGTTAGAAGTTTAGGGAGTTGCCTCTCCTGGCATTGAAAGGGGTCTCCCTCTGTGTGGGGGGTCCTTTTGTGCAGCATGTGTTGGGAGTGTGGTGCTGTGCATAGTGTTGGGCAGTGGGAGAGGAGCAGATTTGTTGGCTCAAGTATAAAAATGAGAATGATGAGATGGATGTGTGGTACATCCCAGAATGACAGGCCTGGGGGAGTTGGGATTGTGAATGAAGGGTTGAAGGGAAGCATGGGACTTGACTGTATTAGTTATATAATAAGAAGGGTAGACTGAGTTGGTTTGGGCATGTGGAGAGGATGGAAGACGGCAGGTGAGTGCTGAGAGTGAGAGGTGTGAACGTTGAGGGTGGAGTTGTGGAAAGCAGACAGATAAAGACTTGGGATAAGGTAATACAGTTTGACCTCATGGATGGGGAACTGAATGGCGAGGGTGCTAAAGACTGACCAGCATGGAGAGCTGCCATTAGGCAACCAAGGCTGGTACGTGCAAACATGTTTTGTTTTATATCGTATCATTTATAAAGACTCCAACGTGCTTTTGTGTGTCAGCCATGGTCACCTAATGGTGGCTTTCCACGCTGCTTAATCTTCGGCAGCCATCCTGTTCAGTCCCTTATCCCTAAGGTCACACTCTTTGACTTCATCCCAGGTCTTTTTTCGGTCTGCCTTTCACAACCCCTCCCCCGACGTTCATACTTCTCACCTTCCGCACTCAGTTGTCATCCTCCATCCTCTCGATATGTCCAAACCATCTCAAATCTATCCTCATCACAAAACCAGTACATTCAAGGTCCATCCTTCCTGTCAACTCTTCTGTCATAATCCTAGCCCTCCTTGGCCTTGCATTCCAGGATGTACTACATATCCATCTAATCATTGTCATTTTTGTGCATTTGAACTTAATGAATATCCTTTCCTTTACTGCCTGGGTCTCTGCCGTATAGTATTACACTCCTAACATGTCACATACAAACATCACTTAGCACAGAGGGAGGACTCTCTCATTGTTTACGAGCAAGGACTTTGCCCTCATGAATCTCTCGTCAAGTAGTGGCAGTTTCTCACATATGAGCGGCTCAGCCCGACCCGGCCTGACCTTAGCACTTTTTAGAAGCTTATATCTCAGCAACCACAGGGCTGATCACTGTGTGGTTTGCACCATCTGATAGCCCCATTCTTTAAGATATGTTTTTGACAGGTTTCATCCCGCCCCTGGTGGTGCATATGACATGTGCCAAATGCAGCATGTAGAATATATCCAAAAGAGGGCCACAGGCTAGACAGTTTGTCATACAGGCATGAAACTTGGTAGGTAGATAGCCATCAATATACACTAGGCATCCTCAGGTAATAAGGCGACATTTCAGTGCTTTCGGATTTAAATGGCCTCACTTGTACCTCGCTGACAAAGGCGTATTACTGGTTGAAGAGGTAACAGCTCCCTGAATTTCCTCCTACCACACCATAGCCTAGACAGAAAGCTAACTGCAGCCCCACCTGCAGCACATAATATGTTCCCTAAATAACAAAGTTCCTCCACAGACTCAAGAGACTCTTCAGCAAGATAAATCCTTTCATGCCTGACAAGCTCTACATGTTGTCTTCAACACACAGCACAAACAAAATCAGCATTATTTCACACGCTAACTCAGATACCACTACATTATATTTCTTATTCACCCATTATCACAAACAAGTACCGTAGTAAGATGGAGTCAGGGGTGGAAATTAATTTTATCATGTATCCAGTATAGTCACTGAAATAAAAAATTTGTCTTACAATAATTTTTTATGGGAGAGTTAATTTTTATTTGTATTTTGCTCAGAAACTTTTAGAATATGTAGAGATAGGCTTAAAAAATACTGTCACCCCTAAGAATTACAGTACTGTATATTGCTATAGAAACCAATTGCTCTAAAAAGAACAGCAATGGTGCACAGCAGACCCTCACTGTACCAAATCAATTGGGGGAACCCAGTCCAATAAAACCAGTAATCCAGTAAATCAGATGGTCCCCCCATCCCATCCCGAAGTGTAATATCATGTACATAATGGAAAATCTATCTATCTATATACCTAGGCTGCTTCCCCCAAGGAAAGGGAGGTAGCCGAGACAGGACGACACACTCCCCATTTACTCATACACTCAAACACATTCATTCGGATCTTAGCCCCAAAGGGGAGAAGGGACAGATCCTTTCTGCACCACACTGCACAAGGGTCAACTGCGCAATACAATCAGTGACATCCGCAGCAGGGCCCGACAGCAGAACTGGTTTACCCCTGCCACATCATAACAGACCCATCCCCTTACCCGCACCTGACCTGACTAGCTGATCAGACCAAATGCGGGAGAATATCCCCATTAGGGCTGTGTCATCACTTATTCATTCACAATTTCTCTCCATTTATTTCTGTCACGCACAGCCGTTCTTCCTTGCTCAACAGACATCCCTCTTGCATCCAACGCTCTCTTCACACTGTCTATCCATCCTATTCGTGGTCTTCCTCTCAGCTCTACACCTCTCACATCAGATCTAGTTATCTTTTTCACCAGTCGCTCATTATCCATTCTCTCCATATGCCCAAACCATTGCAACACCCTCTGCTCAACTCTACCAGCCATCTCCCGAACAACTCCAGTTCTCCTTCGCACTTCATCATTTCGCACCCGATCCATACGCGTCACTCCACACATACTCCTCAGACACCTCATCTCCATTACATTCAAACTTTTCCTCTCTGCTACACCCATATTCCATATTTCAGCCCCATATAACGCAGTCGGTACCACAACACCCTCATACAGCCTTCTCTTTACATCCATTCTAAGCGTATGACATTTAAACACTTTTTTCATTCCTCCCAGCACCTTTCCTACTTCATTTATTCTAAACTTCACTTCTGCATCTATTCTTCCATCCACAGCAACATGTGACCCTAGATATTTAAAACAATCTACCTCCTCAAGCAACTCACCATTCAAAACTATATTCATCCCCCTACCATCTATCAACCTCGTACACTTCATCACTTTACTCTTATTCTCATTTACTTTCAATTTCCTCCTTTCACACACCCTTCCAAACTTCTCTACCAACTGTCTCAATCTCTCCTCTGAATCAGTCACCAGTGCAGTATCATCTGCAAACAGCAGCTGCTTCAGATTCCACTCTCCACCATCAACATTCACCAGACTCAGACCTCCACCTAAAACTCTTTCATTCACCTCCCTTACAACACCATCCATGTAAATATTAAACAACCAAGGCGACATCACACATCCCTGTCGCAGCCCCACTCTCACGGGAAACCAATCACTCACAGCATTTCCCACTCTTACACACGCTCTACTATTTACATAAAAACTTTTCACCCCTTTTAGTAACCTACCATCAAGTCAAAAAAGTAAAATAGCATACACCCATACCCCGTTATCTGGCGGATCGATGACCGATGCTTCACTAGATGGAACACAAGAAATAGGGGAACATTCCCACAATTCAGACAGTTTGAATATCCATTGCCTTGCTAGTCCAGCACCCTGTCTCTCCAGTCTGACACCCTGCTTCTCCCTAGGTTTGAAACGAGGTTCTCCCGGTCCCTCCTTCCTTCCTCCATCCCCTCACTTCACCGTCCTCTGCATCCCTCCTCCATCCCCCACCACACTCAGCACTGCCAGGCATGTCTCCCTCCCTGTCCCCCTGCCCTCCCCCACCCCTGGTTGTTTCCCTCTCCATCTCCCCACCCTCCCCCCCTCCTGTTTGTCTCCCTCCCCATCCCCCAGCCCAGCCTTCCCCCATCTCTGCTTGTCACACTGCCAGCTTTCTGCCTAGCTGTCACTGTCAGTTGTCCTCTGAAACCTTTCAACACCAGACATTCCACCACCCTACCATCCTGCATTTTTTTTTTTTTTTTTTTTTTAATGCGAGGAAGAAGGAACCAAAGGCCATGAGCCCGCAAAACAGTTCCCTCCAAGAGAAAAACAAAATACAGTACAATAGAGAGCCAAATTCAAGATCCGATCATTTCGAGATGCCTGGACACACTGCGTTTGAAAGACTGGAGATCATAGGCAGCAGGAAATACAGACAGAGGGAGAGTTCCAGAGTTGACATGTTCCATAAATGAATGACTGGGAGTAACGGTTAACTCCTGCATTAGAGAGTTGGACAGAAAAGGGTTGAGAGTTTGCTGCTAGACGGGTGCTATGCTCCCGTCGTAGAGGTGGAGGAATGCATGCAGACAATTCAGAGGAGCAGTGACCATTAAAGTAGCGATAGAAAAGAGATAAAGATGCAACAGTTTGGTGAAGAGACAGAGGTTGAAGGGAGTCAGTAAGAGGAGGAGAGTTAATGAGACGAAAAGCCTTTGACTCCACCCTATTGAGAAGAGCTGTATGTGGGGAGCCTCCCCACACATGAGAGTTGTACTCCACACAGGGGTGGATAAAACCCCTGTATAGAGTCAACAATGGGCCAGTGCACTGAGTGGTCCTGACATCTGGTGGGAGTCTGTGAACTTCTCCCAGAAATACGATTTGCGGGTTTCAAAGATAAATTTTTCTATGTGCTTTCATGTAGTTTCCTCAAATCACAAAATTTTTCAAATGCTTTTGACAATAATGTTACTGGTGTGTAAGTGGCATTAGAGGGAAAAAAAAAAAAATCATAAAAAAGGAATAATCATCTCTATGGAATTAACTTCTACATATAATTTACTATTCAGTAAGCATCCAATATACATAGTGTAAGACTATAACATGGTAAATACATGAGGAAATACTTTCATGAACAAATTTTGCCATATTTTAAAATTCGTTGTCGGAGCAATGTACGACATGTTTTCCTGGTTGCTCTCCACCCAACACCTCTTCTACATCTCGTCTCCCACAGCCTACGACGTTTGGTGTCCATATTTGATGGAAACCTGGCCCATCCTTTCACTTGTTTCATGAATGGGTGCTGGTCTGGGCTGAAAGTTGAATCTGATTTGCAGTCAGCCATGGCGCAAAGTTCGTCAATATACTAACTGTTCTTATTGTCGATGTCACACCGCTAACTGCTAAGTATAGAAACCCACAACTCTCAACACTGACTGAACAAATCACATGGTTAATCAATGAAAAACTTACTCCCAATTCTCCGTGAATAGCCTGTCAAGAATATGTACCACAATACTGACAAGCACTTCATTCTATGATTCTTGTTATCCTCTGTTCTATCCTCCACAGCACTCCGCTACCTAGCAATAGCCGCTAACAACTGCACTTCCAAGGCAGTGTAAGGGAGAAATACCAATTTAAAAAAGTGTCATGTATAGACTATATAGTCAACTAAACAGTTGTGATGATCTCAAACGGAGAAAAAAGTGTATTCTTACAGGGTGTGTGTGCCTTATGTTTCCTAGTCATAGTTGCTAAAAAATGTACTGCTTCAAGCTAGTGTAAGCAAAACTCTTCTGTTTATCAGTGGAGATTATGTATAAAATAAATGCACGACAAAAGGAAGGGTGTGGCACGACCCACCACCTTCTTTTGTTGTATTAGCACTCTGTACCTTTACAACAATAAACATTTCAGATCAACCAAGTCATCACATCACCGACGCATCTCGCCAGTCTCGTGTTTGTTTACAATCGGACGTGTGGCAGAGCCCAGTTCCGAATGGAAATGGCGCATGGCGAATTTATCCGTATCTTTCATAATTGTTCTTTAAGAAATTGAAATCCTATGACCCTTATTTGAATTACTTACCGTCTTTATACATCCATGGAGGCAATATTTCCACATAAACCCTCTTTAATACATCCCTAGAAATCACCTGATAGACAGGAGTAGAACATACGTTTGAATACTATTTTTCCCCAACCCATCTTCTTTATAAGGCCATGAATATTGTAGAACCCTTAGTTTTGCTGGTGTAAACCTGATGTTCAACGTAACAACACTCAGTTTTAGCTGGCTTTGGGCAGAATAACATGAAATATTGGTAGCTGTAACCCTCACACCCGCAACAGCTGCATCTGGGAGAAGTCCACAGACTCCCACCAGATGTCAGGACCACTCAGTGCACTGGCCCGTTGTGCAGGGGTAAAGAAAGAACGGAGTCGGCTTAGTACATCCAATCTCCTGGAAGCAGATTTTACAAGAGATGTAATATGATCTTTCCAAGATAAGTCCCGAGTGAGTGAAACCCCAAGCATGTTCAAGGATGATGCTGGGTTAAGCTGAATATTATTAAACATTAGTGGGTATACCTGTGGAAGATTTTGTTGGGTTGATAGGTGTAAGAACCGAGTCTTAGATGCATTAAAAACAACCAGATTATTTTTACCCCAGTCAGAGATACGAGCCAAGTCAGATATTAGGTGTGCCATAGCCTCATCCTTTGTTTGTTGAAGTAACTGCTGAGATGAGCGTTGCGGGAACCGAATGGAAAGGCGAAGGGTGGAGTCATCAGCGTATGAGTGGATAGGGTTAGATGTACAGCTTAGGTCATTGATGAATAAAAGAAGAGTTGATGATTGATGTGCAATTTTTTTGCAACAGTATTGTTTATGAGGATAATAACATTACCTATGGTGTTTCTGTGTCAGTCCCTATTGATTAAGGTATATGAGAGTTTGGGTTTGGGTCTGGAATGCATCTCTGGCTTTTCTTCAGTATCTTATGGGGAAAACTTGCTTCGAAATCCAACATACTCGCTGACCGAACACTCCCACTGGTACACAGCACTGTTGGATATCAGGGTATGGGTGTATTTTAGTACGAAAAATGAAAACTATACCCATTATACACTAACTTGGCCCATAATTTCACTCATAGCACTTCTTCATGACTAGCACGGATTACTATAGTCTTGTACAGTACTGTATAACAGCACAGCAATCATGAGATGGAGATGGTCAGATTGGGGTAAAAAGAGAAGGAAACATGTGCATTGTACATGTATAGATGGATGTAGACTGCTCTGATTCCCACTCTCATGTGTTGTAGACTGAGTTAACTGTCAGTCAATGTCACATCAGCAAGAATGGTTTGTGGTGGCTCTGGTGTCACCTGTGGTAGAGAGAGTCATGAGGTGCTGGGGTTTGGGGTCCTGGAGGCTGTGCTGATGGATCCTGAGGCTATGTGGAGGCTGGCTGAGGATGTTGATGCAGCAGACATGGTGGAAGTCTCTGACTCTGTGCAGATCCTCTTGGCGGCAGGAGAGGGTACGGGCTTTTAAAAACTGGGAGGTAGCCTGGATCTGCCTTGGCTCTGCAGAAGCATTAGCTCCAACCTAATGATCTGCATGACCTCTGTGATGGTGAGAATTGTGTCTGCAGCATCAATGCCTTCAGCAAGAGATGGTCCAGGTGCCTCCACCTCTTCCTCTTCCCCCTTTTGTCTGCTTCCTTTGCCTGTGGCTTGTCTTGTGGTTCAGCAGCAATCTCCTCTTCCATCTGGCGACGGTAGCCAGGTTCACCAGCATCCTCATCCTGCTGCTCTTGCAGTTCCTTCTCATCAAGGTCACCTTGCCCTGCAGTTTCCAACATTTCTGCCAGCCTCGGTGGCTCAAATCCCTCAAAATCATGCGGTAGTGCTGGAGTCTTGGGGGTTCTGAGAAGTTTGCACTATCCATTGCTGAAAGTGGCAAGAGACTTTCCTTCATGCTTCTGCTAAGTTGAGGATGGCATCCTTGATGGTAAAATTCTGCTGGCTCTTCTTGCCTCTGATGTCCCCGTAGCCTGCCTGGTCCATCCCAGCCTCAGTTACAGTGAGGCACAGGTGCAAGTAGAGGTCTTTCTAGTGCCTCTTTGCATATCTATAGGCTAGATAAAGGCATTGGTGTTGGCTGGCAGGAACAAAGCCTTGATTCGTCCATCCTTACTGCAGAGTTTGGTGGAGGAAGGATGGGCCAATCCGTTGTGAATTAGTAGCACTGCCTCATGTCATCAGGACTGATGTTGTACCTTTTTTGGTGCTGCCCCACAAAAGGGATGAAGTTGTGGTAGAGCCAGTCATAATATTCTGGGTAAAAGCAGACTTGTTTCCATGGTACTCCACAGGAAGATTGGCCATGATGTCCTTGATTGACCTGGGTTTCTTGCTCATACCTACTATGACTGGCTGTAGGTGATGAGAGCCATCAGCATTGGCACAGGCCAGAATGGAAAGACGTTCCTTCATTGTTTATTGCCCTGGCGTACTGCCAATATCTTTCGAAGCCTGGATATTTTGAGGAAGAGCACTCCAGAAGAGCCCAGTCTTGATTGCATTGCAGATTTGAAACTCATGCAGGCCCTCATCCTTGATCAGCGTCTGAAGACGCTGGACGAATGACTCCACAGCACTGACATCAGCACTGAGCATTTCCCAAGTTATGGCCTTGTTAACAGTGCCATGGTGCCATCTAAATGTCCTCAGCCAGCCATCACTGCACTTGAAATTTTCTACTGCAAGGTAATTACCAAGCTGTTGTGCTGTACGGTACATATGGATGTTGAGGTCATGTACAGGAACACCTTCAGCTTGTTCCTGCATATACCTCTTATACACTGCTCCAGCACGTTTCTCATTTGGCAGCTTTCTGCTCCAGAACACATCCTTACCCTACCACATGCCTTCTTTTTTTTTCAAAACCTTCTTTGTTTTGTCCCAGACCTTGAGGATGCTATGCAGAGTGGACTTCATCCCAAACTTGTGACTTAGGTTACCCATGCTCATGCCTTTCTTGCGTGCATTGATCACTTCCATCTTCTCCACAAGGCTTAGAATCTTCCTCTTTACTTTCTCAGTGGAGGAGAGGGAAGGTGATTTCTTACGATAAGCATTTTTTTTTTTTTTTTTTTTTTCCACCACTGGGCAATGCTTTTCAAACTCAAGAGATGCAAGATGTGGTAGGCAGAGATGTTAACAAAAGACACAGAAAGGCTGATGCTGACCATATGTGGTACAGTAAGTCCACAGCCTCCATCTCACCCACTTTTTTTTTTTTTTCTCGGTTACACTTAGTCATGCAGTCGTACTGGCAACATTTGATCGAGTGCCTCAAGAAAAGATTTGGCAGTGCCGCACCTTCATCATCCTCCCAAGCAAAATAAGGTATTATAGTAGGTTAACATTAGCTTAGGCCTAAGTTGGTTAGGTATACAGAGTTCTCCCCCATCCCGGGAACCGCTATCCATAGTTTCAGTGACCGAAAATATTAAATGGAAAATTCCAGAAATAAACAATACATACGCATTAAATTTCGCACCGTTCTGAGTAACGTAATGAAATCTCACTCCTTTCCCCCTGGGATGTGAATCGTCCTGTTTTCCAGCATATCCACTCTGTATGGTACTGTTATTTTATCAGTTGCAGAAGGTCAGTGAACTCTTCAGGCTTCAGCAGACCTGGCCTAATCCTATCCAGTACAACCCATACCCTGATATCCGACAGTGTTGCGTACCGGTGGAAGTGCTCGGTCAGCGAGTATGTTGGTTATCAAAGCATTTTTCCCCTTAAGATACTGAAGAAAAGCCAGAGATGCATTCCAGACCCAAACTCAAGCTTTCATTTACCTTAATCGATAGAGACTGACGCAGAAACACCATAGGTAATGTTATTACAGTATTCTCATAAACAATACTGTTGTTAAAGAAAATGGCACATCAAACATCACATGCAGGAGGATAGGGTGGTGGGATGTGCAGTGTTCAACACTGCTTCAGGGCAGCTAAACAGCCAGGCAGGCTGCTGGCAGTGCACCAAACGGGGGTGACGTAGGGCAGGGGGATGGGGAGGGAAACAAGTAGGTGTGGTTGAGGGAGACAAGTGGGGGTGGGGGAGGATGGGGGGACAGGGAAGGAGGCAAAAAAGCCAAACAGCCCTACTATCTCCCCCCCCCACTCCTAGTCTCACTCACTTTCACTCACTCACTCAGTCACCACTCTCACTCACTCGCCATTTTCACTCACCACTCACCCACTCACCACTCTCACTCACTCACTCACTCACTCACTCACTCACTCACACACAGCTTTCCTTACAGAAGTATAGACTTATGGAATAGCCTGGACAAAGAGATCGTCCAGTCTAAAAACTTAAACGAGTTTAAAGTTAAATTCGACTTATTGGGAAACAGCGACGGAAACCCACGAGCATAGTACATTCCGTGTATATCACAATTAGGTATATTCTTAAATATTTGAAACGACTTAGACAAAGAGGTGGTGCATGAGAAAAACATTCATGTGTGTAAAGGTAGACTTGATAAATGTGGATATGGAGACAGGACAACACGAGCATTGCTCAATTCCTGTATACTACAAATAGGTAAATACAAATAGGTAAATACACACACACACACACACACACACACACCGCTCGCTGGTGCAGTGGTAACGTTCTCGCTTGCCAACTGGTGGACGGGAGTTCGCGCCTCGCTCGGGTTGCGAAAAGTTTCACTGACGAAGTGGGTGGTTACTGTCCCCCTGGAGCAAGGGGATGTGTGTGTGTGTGTGTGTGTGTGTGTGTGTGTGTGTGTGTGTGTGTGTGTGTGTAGGTCACAGCCTTGCCCTTAGATCGGACTATATGAGCTCTCAGCTCCCTTCCGGGAGGGTAAAAAGCTGACGATCACGACCATCAAGTGATCCTGACCGAGCCGGTGAATTACACACATACACACACACACTGTTCTACTGGCAGACACACTGCTCCACTAGCACGTGGGTCAGGGTTCTAGGACAACTGCCCCCAGGACAATCGCCCCCGTAGGACAACCGCCACCCAGACAACTGCCTCCCAGACAATTGTCTCCGCAAAATATCACTCGATTCACTGTACAAATGGTCGCAAGTTTCTAACCTAACCTAACCTAAGTTAACATGACCTAACCTTACCTAACCTAACGCTCTAACCTAACAAAACTTAACCTAACCGAACCTAATCTTTAGCGGTAGGTAATTGCCCGGGGGGGCAGTTGTCTGGGGGCACTTGTCCAGGGGGCAGTTGTCCGGATACCATGGATCAGACGTGCACCACTGAGCTCTGCTCTAGGGATACCTAAATTGCATATATTTATGGGTCAAGCTCGTATCAGGCCAATTTAGGTGATGATTTAACGTAGTAAAACAAGAAATAACAAAGAAGTGTAAGCTATAGTAAATAAACATCTAGATGAACTATCAGGTGAGGTAAATTCACTGAGAACAAAGGCTAATGAAATGGAATGTGCACTTGTTAACCATGAGAGAATTATGGATGATTTCAAAAACGATCTGGAGAAAATCAGGCAAGCAAGCAGTCTGACAGACCATAGTAGTAACATTGGAGAGAAAATAACACAGGTAAATGAAATGGTGAGAAATTACAAAGACGAGGTACAAACTACTGTACGTATGCTGAAATGGTGAAAGTAAAGAATGATTTAGGTCCAAAGGTAGAAGGAAAAAAGGTAAGAAAGGAAGTGAAGGAAATGATAAAGAATAACCCAAAACTAGTCTGGGAAGCTGTAGAGATTAACAAATCTATAGTAATCAGTGGCATAGGTGAAGAAGAAATAAAAAGCAGAATCTCAAGAAACAAAAAGGATATGGAAAATATCATGAACATACTGCAGGAAGTATCAGAGGATATCTATGTGATGAAAATATAGAAGAACATAGAAGGCTAGGGAAATATGAGAGAAGTAAGTCAAGGCCACTGAAAACAACCTTCCAGAGTGTGAACACTGTGAAGGAAATACTAAAAAATGCAAACAAACTCATGGAAAAAGAGGAATTTAAAAAAGTATGGATAAAAACTTGCCTAACTCGAGAGGATTTGGGAATACTAAAAGAGAAGAGGGAGGAGGCAAAAACAAAGAACAGTGAAGATCAGAGGAAGAGAGGAGTACTTTTTTTTTTTTTTTTTTCAATAATTGGATTTCAGGTATGAAAGTGGTACATAACCAACAGCGAATAAAAAGGAGGAAGGTAGTAGACTCAAGTTATGGCAAGTATGTAAACAAGATGATTAGGCTGATGTATTGAAATGTAGATTGAATGGTGTCTAAATTATTAGAGATAGAAGACTCTGCCAAAGAAGAGGAACCACATATTATTTGCCTAACTGAAACAAAGTTAACCCCAAAGATATCAAACGATATCCAAAACTTAAAGGAATACAATATATGGAGAAGAGACAGAAATTTCAGAAAGGGAGGAGGAATTATAATCTTAACAAAGAAGAATCTTCAAGTCAAAAAAATAAAAGTAGATATACCCTTACAAGTAGAATTGATTGCATTGGAAATTAACACATCTGAAGGGAAATTAATTGTGGAAGATTTATACATGACACCCAAAACAAACACCTGGGAAAGAGGCAAATATGAAGACCTGGCAGAAAGTACAGTTCAGAGTTTAAGAACATTACTACATAGAATGGAGGAGAAATGTGAAAGAATTATATAACTGGAGACTTCAATACAAATGTAAATTGGAATACTCTAGATGTAAAAAGCCATGAAAGATGTTGGGATCAAAAGCTCCTAACATTATGTAAAGGAAAACACCAGAAAAAGAGGACTTGATGATCCATCAGTATTAGATCTTATATTTGCCAGGCAAGAAAATGAAACTGACAGTATAATGTATCACTCTTCATTCGGCAAAAGCGATCATGCAGTATTAGATGGCAACTTCAGGATTCCATATGACATAGTTAACAGTAATGAGAGTTACAAAAAGAGCCTAAACTACAAAAAAGGCAACTATCATGACCTAAAGAAGTACTTCTTAGAAATAGGTTGGGAAAAGGAGTTTAGAGGACAGGATTTAAATGTTATGTATATAGTTTTTCAAGAATACTCCCCCAGTATCCCTGCTTGTCGTAAAAGGCGACTAAAGGGGTTGGCAGAGGGTTAGTGCCCCTCCCCGGAAAACAACGAACTAAAAAATAAACAAGAAGCCTCGGACAAAGACTGACCAAACGATGACGACCCAGGACTGGACAAAGGACTTGGTAATGGCTACATGGAATGTAAGAGGAGCGAATGATGAGGTGAGAGAGAGAGAGAGATTGTCCAGGTGCTTGAGTGTGTGAAAGTGGATATATGTGGAATAACTGAAACAAAATGGAGAGGAGAAAGTGAGAGAATGGGAGTATGGATGGGGTATATGTGCAGGAGTAGGTGAGAATGAGAGGGCAAAGGAAGGAGTATGTATAGTTGTGAGTAAAAGATGGAAGAAGAGCATAAGACAATATGGATCAGTTGGGTCAAGGATTGTGTGGGTAAAGTTGAAAGTTGGAATACAAATGTGGGCGATTGTGTGTGTGTATGCGCCAATGCAAGATCATGCTAGCAGAGTGAGAGAAGAGTTCTGGAGAAATGTGGAAGTGTGCATGGAAAAGTTTGGAAGGAATGAGAAAGTGTTTTTGATCGGTGATATGAATGGTAAAGTAGGGAATGTGAAGGTGGATGGAATAGTTGGTGAGTGGGGTGTGCCTGCTGAGATAGATGAGAATGGCAGTGCGTTAGTGGACATTTGTGCTGGGAGGGGGTTGGTGATAGCCAATACCCTCTTCAGGCATAAAATGATCCACAGGTATACATGGCGTGTGATGAGAAGGGTGGGTGGTGAACTGAATGAAAGGAAGGCAATGATTGATTATGTGTGTGTGGATGAAAGGATGTGAAGATGTGTAATGGATGCAAGAGCTTATAGAGGTTGGGGGAGTGGACTTTCTGACCACTACTTGGTGGTGGCCAGAATTAGGATCCAAGTAAGATGGAGGAGTAGAAGAAGGGAAAGACGAGAGGAAGGAGTAGTTGCAAGGAGAGTGGAAAGGTTACAAGAGGATGAGAAAAAGGCAGAGTATAAGGGAGAAGTGGAGGAATGATTGGGCTAATATGAATTAGAGCAGATGGGGGACGTGGAAGGTGTATGCAGGATATTTACAGAAGAAATATGTGCAGCATGTGATGTGGTGTGTGGGAGGAAGAGAAGACGGATGGGGGTGCAAGGAACAGCGTGGTGGACTGAAGAAGTGAGGCAGGCTGTGGCACAAAAGAAGAAAGCATACAATGAATGGATGAGAAATAGGGGCGTGGAAGAAGTTGAGAGGCGGAAGAGAGAGTTATATGTAGAAAGAAAGAGAGAGGTGAAAAGATCAGTAAGAGAGAGTAAGAAGAGAGTGGATGAGGAATTTGGAAGGAATTTGAGTGTAAAGTGGAGGGACTGTAAGAAGATGTTCTGGAAAGAGGTGAAGAGAGTAAGACAGGGTGGAAGTGAGGTTAGCAGGGGAGTGAAAGATAAAAATGGTAGATTACTAGTGGAGAAGGGAGAAAAAGTGAGCAGATGGAAAGAACACTTTAAGGAATTGTTGAACATAGAGGATGGAAGTAATGCGAGTATAAGTGGCTGGGGAATGTCTGGGAGAAGGAGGAAGGTGAGAAGACAGGAAGAAATCAGTAGGATAGAAGTTGTGGAAACAATGAAGAAAGTTAAATTGGGGAAAGCCCCAGGAATTGATGGAGTGTGTGGTGAAATGCTGAAGCATGGGGGAGAGATAGTAGTAGAATGGATGTGGAAGATGTGCAGATTGGCCTGGGAAGAAGGTGGAGTCCCAGAGGATTGGAAGTCAGGTATAATTATTCCCTTGTACAAAGGAAAAGGGGAAAAAGAAGTGTGTGGTAATCATAGGGGCATTTGTCTTCTTAGTATAATAGGAAAAGTATATGGTAGGATACTTATTGACAGAGTTAGAGAAAGAACAGAGGAATTAGTTGGAGAAGAACAGGGAGGCTTCAGGAAGGGAAGAGGTTGTGTAGATTGGATATTCATTCTTAGATCTTTAGTGGAAAAGTTTCTAGAGAAGGGAAAGAAGTTGTATGCAGCTTTCATGGATTTGGAGAAAGCATATGACAGGGTGGATAGACAAGGATTGTGGAAAGTATGAAGAATATATGGAGTAGATGGGAAGTTGTTGAATGCTGTGAAGAGTATGTACGATGGTGCTAAGGCTGCAGTACGTGTGGATGGTGAACTAAGTGAATTTTTCTCTTTGAAGGTCGGGTTGAAACAGGGATGTGTCATGTCTCCATGGTTGTTCAATCTGTACATGGATGGGGTAATAAAAGAGGTACAAGGTAGGGTAGTGGATGTTGGTTTGGCCCTGGTGAGAGAGGATAGTGTTTGGAAACTCCCTGTACTGTTGTTTGCAGATGATACTGTGTTGTTGAGTGAAGACGAAGGGGAGCTGCGAGGCTTGGTGGATGAGTTTGGGAGAGTGTGTAAGAAACGGAATCTAAAGGTGAATGTAGGGAAGAGTAAAGTGATGGTCTTTGAGAGAGGTGAAGTCAGTGAATGTACAGCAAAGTTGGATGGTGAGGAATTGGAAAATGTGAGTACGTTTAAGTACTTGGGTAGTGTGATGAGTAAGGATGGAGGTTTGGAGGGTGAAGTTCTTGAAAGGGTACAGCGGGGAAGAAAGGTTGCTGGTTCTTTGAAACAGAGAAGTGAGCATGGAAGTGAATAAGTTACTACATGACAGTATTGTGATACCAACTCTAACGTATGGAAGTGAAGCTTGGACGTTGTTGGAAGGACACAAGTCAAGAGTGAGAGCAGTGGAAATGTATTATTCGAGAGGAGCCTGTGGAGTCACATGGAGAGACAGGCTGACGCATGAGGATATAAAGGAGCGTTGTGGTGTGGATGTGGATGTGATAGGAGGCATTATGAGAAACACACTGAGGTGGTTTAGCCATGTGGAGAGGATGGAGGGTGAAAGACTGACGAAGAGAGTGTATGTGAGTGAGGTGGAGGGGGGAAGAGGGAGGGGGAGGCCGAGGATGAGATGGAGGGATGGGGTGGAGAGGTATATGAGAGAGGGGGGTGTGAGTTGGGAGCAGGGCAGTGAAATGGCGGGGGACCGGGTGACGTGGAGGCGATTTGTTTGTGGCCACCCCAAACGGGATTGAGGCGTCTGGCAATAGATAGAATAAATAGATATACTGTATTGAAAATTCTGTGACCTTTATGAAATAGGAGTCCAAAATTACATCCCACAGCACAAATAAGCAGAAAAGCAAGAAATGGTTTAGTACAGAATGTAAAAAATAAAAAAAAGAGACATGTGGAATAGATACCGAAGACACGATAGTGACAGGACATATCTAATATATTATAGCACTAGCCGTGTGTGTGTGTATTTTGGGCAGCCGAAACTACACATTCAAATCGTACCGAAATTGGCACAGAAATCGTAAAAAATTCGCTGATGTGAAAAAACTTGGTCCCATCACAATTGAAAAACTTTTATTATATTTAATGAGCAATCACATTTTGACCAAAAAACGCTACTCCTAGCGCCTGACATAGGATCTCCATAGATTTTTTTGCCCACAGGTACAACTAAAGTATTTCGGACTTGCGTTCGGACAACTTGGGTTCCATTCCCAAAGCTGCAAATAGCACGATCAGTGGTTGTGGTAGGTGGTGGCAACCATCATCCACTCACTTGGTGTAGTGCTGCCTACTTCCTTAGCCTTTACCATTCTTTTTCTGTGCCTGCCCTCCTCTCCTCCTATTTCTCCCATCTTACCTGTCACTTCTTATTGCTTTTCTTTCCCTTACAGGTGGCTTTACATCGAGTGACAAGCCAAATGGTTTCATGTAAGCCAAGAAACCATTTACAACGCTGGGTGGTAACCATATAACCAAATCATACGTGCTCCCTACGTGTCAACAAGTGCGTTGGTGGAGGGTTAGTGCCCCTCCCCGTAAAACAAATAACTCAAAGTCAAATGACCACCCCTTACGGGATTATGGCGTCTGGCAATAGATAGATAGATGAATAGTTGTTTAGCTGCAAAAAATCCAAGTGACAGCGTTACACTAGAACAGCACATAAATGCAAGAGCTCTCTGCAGGAGCAAGTGTGAGGGGTCCGAAGGGCCCGCAAGCACTTGTAACAACTATAAACAGGCAAGAAACAATTATACAAGGATAAGGAGAGAAGCCCAAAGACAGTTTGAGGAAGACATTATACAGTAAATAAAAGTAGTGATCAGCCGAAGCTATTCTACAGATACATTTGAAGCAAAACCAAAGTTAAAGATAAAATACAGGCCATTACGGATGAGGGGATCATCAATACACAAGAGACAGATGTTTGTGAAGCACTAAATAAAAACTTCCTTTCAGTTTATACTAAAGTAAGTAATTTTGAGAGAGATGAGATGGAACATGCATGCCCACACGTATTACCAGATATACAAATATCAGAAAAGGAAGTACAGGAAGAGTTAGGCAAATTAGACAAAGGAAAAGCAAATGGTCCTGACAAAATTTCAGGTTGGGTGTTACATGCATGTGCAGAAGAGTTAAGCAGACCATTGTATTTAATATTCAAGGAATCCTTCGATCAAGGAAAACTACCTGATATTTAGAAGAAAGCAAACATTGTTCCCCCATTCAGGAAAGGGAATAGACAGAATCCATTCAGCTACCGACAAGTATCACTGACCAGAGTTGTAAAGTAAAACCTCTATATAATGGACTTCAGTATAGCGGAATTCGCTTTTATTGTGCTCGAGGAGCCAAGTGGACTAAATTCTTATGCGTCAGGAAAAGTCCAATAAAGCCAGAAGCAGTCCTGTCTTGGAATAAATAAATAAACAAACAAACAGAGGAGATACCATAACATCGGTCCCTCCTCTCTCTCCTCCTCCATTCCTTCCCTTCCTACCCGTCCCTCTCGGGTGAGAGAGAGAGAGAAATTGAAAATAGAAAAAAGTAACGGTGGAAATGAGTGTAAAAGTGAGGGTGAAGAGAGCACACAAGTGAATATAGAATGTCAAAGTCAAGAGAGAGAGAGAGAAAGAGAGGGAGAGAATAAATACAGAAATAACAAATGGCGTCCCCTTGGCATAAACAAAGAGGGAGGTAGGCATAACCTTGGTCCCTCCTCTCTCTCTCCTCCTATATTCCCTCCCCTTCTCTCTGTCTCCGGGAAAGAGAGGTGAAAGTGAATGAGAAAGTGAAGGTTAGTGAAGGCATTGTGAAGGTGAAAGTGAAGGTAGTGTGAAAGTGAAGTCAAAAGTGAAAGTGAAGGTGGAAGGTGAAGGTGAAAGTGAAGTCAAAAGTGAAAGTGGAGATGGAAGGTGAAAGTGAAGGTGAAGGTGAAAGTAAACATGAATGTGAAGGTGAAAGTGCAGGTGGAAGGTGAAAATGAATGAAAATGAAGGTGCAAGTGAAAGTGAAAATGAATGTAAAAGTGAAGGTGAAAGTAAAGGCCAAGGAGAAAATGAATGTAAAAGTGAAGATGAAGGTGAAAGTGAAAGTGAAAGAAAAGTTGAAAGTGAAGGTGAAGGTGAAAGTGAAGGCAAAGGTGAAAGAGAAAGCGAAGGTGGAAGATGAAAGTGGTGAAAATGAAGGTGAAAGTGAAAATGAAAATGAATGTAAAAGTGGAGATGAAGGTGAAAGAAAAGGCCAAGGAGAAAATACAGGTGAAAATGAAAGTGAAGGTGAAAATGAATGTGAAAGTGAAGGTGAAAGAAAAGGTGAAAGTGAAGATGAAAGAGAAAGTGAAGGTGAATGTGATAGTAAAAGAAGGGAGGGCAAAAGTGAAGGTGAGTGATTTATTGTAAAGGTAAATGTGAAAATGAGAAAGTAAGGTTGCAAGTGAAGGTGAAATGGAAATTCAAAATGAGTGAAAGCGAGTGTGAAGGTGAAGGTGAAATGAGCATGGAAGAGAATATGAAAGTGAATGTGAATGTCAGAGTGAACTGAAAGTGAAGGTAAAAATGAATGGGAAGGTGAAGATGAAGGTGACTACGAAGACAAAAATATGTGAAGTAAAGTGGAAATGCCCAGTGCGGAGAAAGAGAGAGAGAGAGAGAAAGTGAAAGAATGAATGCATGAATGACAAGCAAGCCTCTGTGCATAACAAAAGGAGGAGGAAGTCCAGGGGGGAGTCCAGATGTCACTTTTATCGGACTTTCGCTTCTTTCGGACTGGCTTGGGCCCCAATTTGTCCGATATAATGAGGTTTTACTGTATCTATCTATCTATCTATAGCCCGACGCCCTAATCCCGCAAAGGGTGGCCGCAGACAAAACGCCTCTAAGTCACTCTGTCACCCACCATTTGACTCCCCTCCCCCCAACTCACCCCCCCTCCCTCATATACCTCTCAACTCCATCCCTCCACCTCATCCTCGGTCTACCCCTCCCTCTCCCTCCCTCCACCTCACCCACATACACCCTCTTAGTCAGTCTTTCACTCTCCATCCTCTCCACATGTCCAAACCACCTCAGTGTATTTCTCCTAATCTTTTCAACCACATCCACATCTACCCCACAACGTTCCTTCACTTCTTCATTCGTCAACCTGTCCCTCCATGTCACTCCACATGCTCCTCTCAAGTAACTCATTTCCACTGCTCTCACTCTTGACTTGTTCCCCTCTTGCAAGGTCCACGCCTTGCTTCCACTGTATAATACTAGAAAAGCCAATACTTTTACTGTATAATACTAGAAAAGCCAATAATAAATGTTTGGGTAAAACATCTAGAAGAACACAGCTTAATAACAGAGAGGCAGTTCGGGTTTAGAAAGGGAAAATCATGTGTTCCTAATCTATTAAGCTACTGTGATAGAGTTACAGAAATATTACAGAAAAGAAAAGGATGGGTGGAGAGTATCTATTTAGATTTCAAGGAAGCACTTGACAGAGTACTGCACCAAATACTCTTATGGAAAATGTACCATCAAGGAGGTATTCAAGGCAATATGTACTGTTGGATGTAGGATTTTCTCAGAAAAAGGGATATGAGAACAATATTAAGTGGAAATTACTCATCATGGAGGGAAGTGACTAACGGAGTTCCACAGGGCTCGGTGCTGGCACCAAGTATATATAAACAACATAGACAGTAACACTAGGAATGGAAGCTGTCTTAATATGTTTGCGGATGATGCAAAAATACAAAGGAAAATCACTAACACAGTTCTTTGAAAGAGCTGCAAGAAGAATTAAGCTTCATGAATGGAGCAATAAATGGCAAATGGAATTTAATGTGGAAAAAGTGTAATGTAATTAAGTTTGGTAAAAGTGACAAAAGACCAGATTGGAAGTATAAGTTTGTAAGATCAAACCCTACACATATCAGAAAGGGAGAAGGACCAGGAGTGATTATCAGTAACAGACTGTCTCCAGATGAACACATCATAGAGATGGTACATAGCATGTATACATTGCTTGCCAATATGAGAATAGCATTCACATATATAAATGAAGACATGGTGAGAAAGATAGTATCATCATTCATCAGACCAACCCTTGAGTGTGCATCAGTAGTCTGGAATCCTCATCTCAAAAAACACATAGGCAAGATTGAAAAAGCACAAAAGGCAGCTACAAGATGGGTACCAAGCTTAAGGGATCTAAGCTACGAAGAAAGATTAGAAAAATTAACTCTACCAACACTACAGGAGAGAAGAAAAAGAGGAGACATGAATATGCTATATAAATGCATCTCAGGGAAAGAGAAAATAGATATAAATGAATATATAACCCATGGGGAAGCATCAGCAAGAGGACACTTCAAAAAACTACATAAAAAAAGAAGTGATAAATCCATCCATCCATCCGTCATCCAATCCTACATTGCCCCATGAGGGACGTAGGAGACCGGGACTAGGCAAGTTGGTCCTGACATTTAAGATGAGTGTGACCAGCCTCACTTATCCTTGAGTGGCATTACGTGAGCATGAAACCCAAACCACCCCTTGGATATAAACAATCACTGGCTCAATCCAAGTGGAACACCATCATTACCATCAGGTGCCAAAGTTTGGTTATATGGTTATATAAGGAAATTCAATTTCCCAAATAGGGTAATTGATCGGTGGAATGCACTACTGAATGAAATAGCGTGTGCCAAAACTCTTCACAAAGTTAGGGATATGTGTGATAAAAATGGTTTAGTACATGGGACAGTACGAGCTTGGCTCATTCCTGTAATGAAACAATTAGGTAAGAACACACACGCACACATACATACGGGAACAAGTGAGGGTGGGAAAGGGTGGGGGGATGGAGAGGGAGACAACCAGGGGTGGGGGATGGCAGGGGGACAGGGAGAGAGACCTGCCTGGCAGTGGTGAATATGATGGGGGATGGAGGAGGGATGGGGGAAGGGGAGAGAAGAGGGGATAGAGGAAGGAAGGAAGGACCTGGAAAGCCTCATTTCGGACTGGAGAGATGGAGTGTCAGACTAGTGAGGTGATGGACTTTCAAATTGTTTGGATTGTGGGAATATTTCCCTATTTTGTTCAGTCTAGCAAAGCGCCGGTTATCAGTGCGCCGGATAATGGGGTATAAGTGTACTGTATTGACAAATTTTGCTGTAACAGATTTTTAATCGCAGTAATTTTTGGCACTAACATGAGAGATGGAGTGTCAGACTAGTGAGGTGATGGACTTTCAAATTGTTTGGATTGTGGGAATATTTCCCTATTTTGTTCAGTCTAGCAAAGTGCCGGTTATCAGTGCGCCGGATAATGGGGTATAAGTGTACTGTATTGACAAATTTTGCTGTAACAGATTTTTAATCGCAGTAATTTTTGGCACTAACATGAAAATAAAAAAATTCATAAATTACAGGGGAGGTGCTTGCGTGGTTATCTTAGCAACCTCCCCCACACCCTGCCTTATGTCATGACGGTACAGCAGTCTATCACAGTAAACTGGATGTCGTAATGCGTAAGCTTCTCATTCCATTATTAAACACAAAGATGTTATCTGTTCGTGACTGCTGAGCAGTACTTTGCAATGAATATGACCAAAAATAACTGAAGGAATGGTAAGCTCGTCTTTTTACGTGCTTTCAGAGATAATGTACAGTATACCCTACCTGCCTGTTAGTCACTTAGTAGCTGTCTTGATTATCAGATCTACTCGCAGTATTGCAATGCTTTCATTCAGGCAACTCTTATTGTACTTAATAGTGGCCCCAAAATGCAGGAGTAGTGATACTGGCAATTTGGATATGCCAAAGACAAGTGCTTCCTTTAAATGTACAGTATATATAGGGTTTGGTGCTATCCACGGGTTTCAGGTATCTACTGGGGGTCTTGGGATGTATCCCCCACAGATAAGAGGGGACTGTTGTAAGTTGATTTAACATCAAAACACTACTTTCCTGATAATTTTATGGTTTGATTTGCTGAATTCTCTCATTTGTTCCCAAGCGAAAGTGCAACGTTGCTAGATAATTTCTTGTTGAATTTGCTTCAACATTGCCAGTGTGGCTGGGTGAGTAATTTTATGTAATTCTGGAATTATAGCTGGCAGGAAATTTATGCCTCCAGAAAATTTCTTCAGGAATTCTGTCCTATACTTATCATATGTCTTAGCTCGTAAGATTTTATCAGCTCTGAGGAGGTCACTGGCTGGACATCTTTCCTGGTTAATCCATAAGGAAAAATTGGCTGTTTTCTCATTTTCATCTGTTATATGTCTCTTAACAAACAGTTGCTCGCACTGACTGATCAGAGACACGATGTCAGTGTGATCCTTTTCTGTGTCTGAGAATTTCGGGAGATTTTTGTCCTCATGATAAACATAGACATGGGGAGGGGATGTGGAATTGCCTTTGTTAGCCATGTTATATGTTTGTTTTGTTAAATTCACTTGGAATCCCTTGTCGTTATGGTAAAGGATAATTGGGTAGTTATTTCCTGACCTGTGAACCCGCATGAAAATATTTTCATAGGTGTGTAAGACAGAGCTAAAATCGTCACTATCTGTATCTGAGAATGGTATCAAAGTATCATCATCATCATCATAGATCTGTGAAGTATTTGTCTCCTTATCTTTAGTTCATGGAGAAATAAGTGTGTTTATGTTTTTTTTTTTTTTTGTTCTACTAGTTGTGAATCGACGTTTGGTACTGCAAGTGCTGTTTCATTCGGCAATAAATTTGGTGGAAATGAAAACATTCTGTCATATCACTAAGCACTAAAATAAAAACATTGTGCCAGGAAATGTTGTCATGAAACACTTATCTCTTATATGTGTTAACTGTATAGATAAATAAAGTGAATATTAATAAATAGAAGATATAAAGTACACTATACATATAATAATTGTTACTGGTTGTATTGGTGTTGAGTGATGGATCTAATACAAATATGTGAAGAAGACGTGTGTACCTAACGTATTATATAGATAAAGTGGTGTTTGTTACGAAGTTTAAGCCCTGGGAAAAAATAAGTACAAAGTATATTCACTCTCAAAAGTGGTAGAATGACGTCACTCTGGGTCACTTCAGGGTCGTGGTAAAAGATCAGTGTTCATTGCTGAGACGTGGTGTCGTCAGGAACACTTAGCACAGCAACATTGATTTCCCACACTGGTAGTGTCGAGAATAAATGAGTAACGATAAGTAACTCGAGTGAAGAAGGATGAGTAAGATGAGTGGTGAGAGTGGGCTCTTATAATTGCTGTGTCATCCACTCCTGCATCAGCTTGGTGGTGGTGGAGGGCAGTTGGAGAGAGGGGTGGGGTCTGGTGGTTGTTGTTGTGGTTATGGGTAGTGAATATCCCTGCTCTTCATTTGCTTGTTTTTCCTCACTCGTTTCTCGTTTATTACTGTATACAGTGAGTCCTCAAAATACGAAAGGGATAGGGACCAAAAAAAACTTTCGTAATCCGAAATTTCGTATATCGGAATGATTTTCCCCATTGAAGTATACATATAAGGGGGGGGGATGCGTTCCAGGACCCCATTGGACCCCCACTAAAACTTTACCCTTCTTTTTTAGAAGTATGCAATATGCGTATACAGAAGTATATTATTGTACAGACATAAAAAAATAAAATATACAACTGATTACTGTAGTATTAGTACACTGTACAGTTAAATATAGACCTGTGCTGCAGCTGGAGATTCGTGTCGTTGATATGGTGCATAGGGATGCTTTTCTGCCGGCAGGCCTCCATCCACACAATCAGGAGCTGCTCCATCTTCTCCATGCGACAGCTGCGGGTCCTCATGGCTTGGCAGGTGGCAGAAGATGAAGAGGAGGAGGTGGCCATCTTCTTGTACATTTCCTTTTTCTTCGTCACAGGCCCAACAGTTGATGGTGCAAGGCCTAAAGCTCACCCAATCTCTGAGACTCCCTGTCCCTCCTTGTGGCGTCTTATTATTTCCAATTTCCTCTCAAGAGTGAGAGTACGATACTGTTTCTTCTTTGCAGCTGGTTCCCTGGATGCTGGAGATGATGCAGGGTGCTTGGGAGGCATGGTGTAAATACAAAAAGGTGAAGAACAGCGAAAAACAGCGTAACATACAGTTAAGCTGAGAGAAGAAGATGGACTTGACCCGACTGGGAAACGCACGAAAATGTGTTTACAGAGAGGGGTCAGTTCATTTTCTCACCGCAAGCGAGCACGGCACTGTGCAGCGCGCCCATTTTGAATTTTTCATATTTCCTCTCGTATCGTTTTTCGTACCATTGAGACGAATACTTTTGTATTGTGGAATTTGCCCTACATTTATCGCTTTTGTACCATCGGAAATTCATACTTCGAGTTTTCGTATTTCAAGGACTCACTGTACTTGTTTGTGGCTACTTGATTGTAGCATGGACGTGTTGCCGGTTCTGAGTAAACATGTCCAGTGCACTCTGCTATGTACTTAAAAACTTACGGTATATATATCTTTTAATTTAATTTATCATTTGCACTGAACAAGACGTGATAACTTTAATTCTTTGCGGCTGGAGGGAAGGAGCCACCATGTTGGCGACGACACTCCAATCCATCACACAATACAGTACTTTACCAGTAACAGAGATAATAGTTGTACCTGCCTGGCCACAGTAGATCCAAACTACCCCTTTCAGGTATGTTGTGAAGGAATACTTTTCATGGTGTAAATGGGTGGTGCCTGTTAGGTAAGTAGATTGTGGTGAAATCGACCAGAAGTAGCTTACAGCTACACCATTCCCGAGTGGTGCTCGTACATCATGAGGTAGAAAGTGTTAAATGTATGCCATACAGTATCAGTTGTATGAGTTTATGATGGTATTATGCTTATGAATATTTAATATTTGACCTCTTCATTATTAGTTTTCTGGGGAAAAAAAAAAAAAAAAAGTTTCAGTGACTCTGAACTTGATCGTAAAGTACCTTCAGGGGAGTGTGGCGAAATACCAAATCGGCGGTCATTTACCGAATCAACACCAAATTGGCACTTTTTAATTGGTAAGCGTTATAGATTTTATCACCATAGAGGTTCATACTCATCTAATTATCCGAAATCTGGTCAAATTTTTGCATTTAATTTTACCTTTTAAAAAATCCAGATTCACAGCGTAAATGCGCTAAAATTAGCGGAAGTGTTTCTCCTTTATCTCAGCAGCTTGCCTTGGCAGACTTCTGCTTTGTATGAATATTACTTTAACATACAAATGCATTTATTTGCATTTTAAATTAGTATCTGTGCAAAATAGAAGTCTGTCAAGGCGTGTTGGCGATCTAAAGTAGAAATACCCGCTAACCTTAGCACGTTTTCGCTCTGACGCCTAATATTCAATTAATAGTTAAATTAAGCATAGTTTTTTGACCGTATTTCAGATAATTAGGTGTGTATGAACCTATATGGTGAAGAATATAATATTTTCACAACAGTAAAGATTGCATTCCAGCACTGGGAAATTCCGACGAGCAGCCACTGCTTTCTTTCGTTCATTGTTATTAGCTGGTATACAGAGGAATAATTTCCCTACAGTGGTTTTGTCAGAACACTTACACATTGGAACAAAACATTACCAATTATTCCTCTTGTCACTGGACATTCTTAGAGGTCAGAAATAGCACAACGTATGCTGGCTAAAAGTAAACAAAGCAGACAATGCTGCCTCGGTGTGAGTAGTGACGGCATGACCACTCAGACGCCGTTTCAGAGTCATGTGATTTTTCAGCTACTTTATCTATTATTTTTTCATGTTTCTGCACTTTTTTTTTTTTTTTTTTTTGGAAATAATGGTTGACATAGTTATTTTCTGCGTATTTTTTAACCCATACAAGTATCTGAAAAGCGAGTCTTATGCCAGGAACCCCTTTTTTGAATAAGGGCTAAGGCGTTGCCCCTGGGTAGAGGACTTTGTTGGAGCTTGTAGCATTTTATGACCGGATGCCCTTCCTGATGTCTACCAATGACCCTTGGGTGGATTTGATCCTCCGACCCTTCGATCAGAGCGGAGCGCTCTAACCCACTGAGCCACGGCTCAAAAAAATTTTGACCAGAAACTCGTCTATTGCAGACTTGTTGAGATGCTTGTGGTTTCTTCTGCAGTGTTATTTGTAGTTTCTTTCTGTATGGTGCGAACTTGTAGTTGATCTTGGTTACATTGCACCTGCCTGTGGGTTGCTTGTAGAATCGTAATATCTTGCTTTGTTGTTTCTTATCAGTCTTGATATTGTAGACTTGTAGAATCATTGGTTCATTGACTTGTTGATTTGTTGGCTGTTAGGCTTGTAGAACTGTAGGCATGGTTCGTACATTCGCGCCACCAAAATAATATATCAGTCTTGTAATAGAATACTGTACAGTTATTAACCGTTTTACGATGGGGTTATGTCAGGTCATACCTTATCATATACTGATTTTTATCGTAAATCGGGAGATTGAAACCCATTATAAAAGGGGGGTTACGTCAGCTCAACTTCCCAAAGTCACCTAACCAAGCCTGAACCCTAAATGACAACCCACCTTCATTCCTTTCTGTGTTGGTCCAAGTCATCTCCAAGTAATCCTCCCAGAGGCTGGGGGACAGCCTGTGCTTATAGGCACTAGTGGTCAGCCTCTGAGTCAGACAGGAACAAGTTAGGGGAAGGGGAATCTGGCCCATACCTGCACCAGCCTTAGCACTGGGACCTATACCTGCACCAACCATAGCACTGGGGCGTACACTGGGACTGACCTTACCACTGGGCACACAAATCCACAGTACTGTAGTACGATGTTTGGCTGAGAGGTGACGCTAACAGGGGGGCACACATGAACAAGTTGAAAAGACAAGGCTTTGAAAGAGTGGCGGGACCTGAACCATAACAGTGCGCTGCACACCAGGGCTGCCATCTTGCCTGAGACAAGCGACGGTCACCTTGCATGTGCCTGTCGCTTTCCAATGGCAGAATTGTTATAGCGGGAAATTTATTGTAAATCGAATTTTGGGGTGGAACTTTTCTATTATCGTTGTAGCGAATTATCGAAAACCGAATGATTGTCAAACGTGTAATGACCGTATATAGTAGTTGTAGCCGAGTTGTAGTAATTAGTGAGTAAACGTGTGAGGAGATAACCTCAGTTCACTTGTAGTTGATGATGGGAGAAGATAAAAGATGGGTCTGGGGTTGATTGTCATTTTATTGTCCTCAAAAGGAAAATCTCAAGATTTGATAGTAAGTTTGTCTCACGAGAGTGTCTTGAGGTGAGAGCTGTTTTATGCCTGCTATTTTCTCTCCCACATCCGGATTATACATAGCACCAGACTACTGTGCTGTACTTACATCATCCATGTCCATTTTAGGACATCCATGTCCATTTTAGGATATTAAAGATGCATGGAAAGAGCATTATAACCGGATGTTGAATGAGGAGTTTGACTGGTACAGAGAAGGTTTGGAGCCAGCATATCCAGTGTTTGGCCCTTGGCCTTTGATTGATGTTGCTACTGTGAGTGAGGGAATAGGCAGGATGAAGGTGTGGAAGGCAGCAGGTGTGTCTGGGTTGACTGCCGAAATGTTGAAGGCCTCAGGCGATATAGGGGTGAAGTTAGTCACTGACCTGGTAAATAGGATTATTTACGAGTGTGTTGTCCAAGATGATTGGCTGAAGAGTGTAATTGTAAATGTGTATAAAGGGAAGGGTGATGCCCTGGAAAGAGGAAATTATAGAGGCATAAAGCTTTTAGATCAGATAATGACGGTAATGGAGAGAGTTTTAGAAGGTATGATTAGAGAAAGAGTGAATATTGATGAGATGCAGTTTGTGTTTATGCCAGGTAGGGGGACCACTGATGCCATATTCATTGTTCGACAGCTTCAGGAAAAATATATTGGTAGGAGAAGGGATCTTTATTTTCTTTTTGTTGGTTTGGAAAAGGCCTTTGACAGAGTCCCTAGAGAGGTGGTGAAGTGGGCAATGAGAAAGCTTGGCTTGGAGGAGTGGCTGGTTAGGGTGGTTATGGCTATGTATGTGGGTGCTCACACCCAGGTAAGAGTGAATGGAGATTTTGAAGCCCTTTCACGTGACTTTAGAAACGGACTTCCGTGGGAGTTGTTGTATGCTGATGATTTGGTGTTGATTGCAGAGAATGAAAAGGAGGCAGAGGAAAGGTTTGGGAAATGGAGAGATGGTATGGGGCAAAAGGGCTTAAGGGTAAATGCAGATCAAACAAAAGTGATGATATCTAGGGTTGGTGGCGGTACTGTCAAAGATGAGGGAGAGTGGCCATGTGCAGTTTGCCACAAGGGCGTGGGAAGTAATTCCATGTTGTGCGGTGTTTGTGATAAATGGGTGCATAAGAGATGTAGTGATATCAGAGGTAGACTGTGAGATAATGCTGATTTTATGTGTATGGCGTGTTGGGTAGAGTAGGCAGAGATTATCAGATGTGAAGGAATTGAACTTGCTGGTGAATCTCTTGAGTGTGTGGAAGAGTTTTGTTATTTGGGAGACATGTGTGCTGGAAGTGGGGCTGGAGCTAGCTCTGTGGCTAGGGTGAGAAGTGGTTGGAAGAAGTTCAGGGAGCTCTTGCCCCTCCTGACATTGAGAGGACTCTCCCTTCTTGCTAAGGAGTCTTTGTATGCAGCATGTGTTAAGAGTGTAATACTGTATGGTAGTGAGACCTGGGCAGTGAAGGAGGAGGATATTCGCTGGCTCAGACGTACAGAAATGACAATGATTAGGTGGATGTGTAGTGTATTCCTGCGTCCAAGGTCTGGGAGGGCTGGGTTCATGATGGAAGAGTTGAAAGTTAGGATGGGACTGGAGTGTATTGGTGTTGTGATGAGGAGAGGTAGATTGAGATGGTTTGGAGATGTGGAGAGGATTGGGGATGATAATTGGGTGAGGAAGGTGAGAAGTGTTAGTATTGGGGGTGGGGTTACGAGGGGTAGACCGAGAAAGACGTGGGACGAGGTCATTAAGTGTGACCTCAGGGTTAAGGGAATGAACAGGGAGGCTGCAATGGATCGTGCAGCATAGAGAGCTGCTATTAGGTGACCAAGGCCGATGCATGCAAGCATGTTGGAGTCTTTAAAAATTAAACGAAACGAAATTATATATGTATATATATAGACTGTAAAATATCTTAATACATGGTAGCTAGCAACATACATATATAGTCTAGAGGTTAGGTCAGCGTCAAACCTAGGGGCCAAAGGAAGTGATGTTCTCACCTCTCCGGAATGTCCCACACAACGCAATAGCCCACGAGCAGCACCTCGTGACCACACACACACACACACACACACACACACACACACACACACACACACACACACACACACAGTAATGTTCCTGATTTATGTAAATGATATTATAGATGGAATGAACAGTTATGCAAGTGTGTTTTCTGATGATGCAGAGATCTTGAGGAAGGTAGAGGTTGAGGAAGATTGTAAATACAGGAGGATCTGGATAGGATATGTGATTGGAGTCGGATGTGGGAAATGAAGTTCAACGCAAAGAAAAGTAAAATACTGGAAATGGGTAAGAGTACCAAGAGGCCATCACTGAATTATTTGATGGGTAATGAACCAATCACAAAAACGAGAGAAGAGAAATATTTGGGAGTGTTGGTCCAGGATAGTTTGTCACCTGGAAAACATATTAACAAAATAGTTAGAGAGACGTATAAACTCATGACTAACATAAGAGTATCATTTCATTATATGGATGAGGAGATGATGAAAAAATTGATAGTCGCCATGATCCACCATAGGGTAGAATATGCAGCAATAGTGTGGTCCCCACACAAAAAGAAAGATATAAACAAGATAAAGAGAATACAAAGAACAACAACCAAGATGGTCCCCAGTCTGGCAGATCTGTCATCCAGAGAGAGGCTGAAAAAGCAGGATTTGCTTTCCTTAGAGGAAAGGAGAAAGAGGAGCAACATGATTGCAGTGTTCAGGACCATGTTGGGAGTAGATATAATTGACAGAGAAGATCTGTTTGTATGGAATAAGAGAGTAACAAGAGGACACGGAATGAAACTGAAGAAGCCAAGCTGCTTGAAGGATATCAAGAAATATAGTTTTACTCATAGATGTATAGACTTGTGGAATAGCGTGAACAAAGAGATCATCCAGTTTAAAAACTTAAATGAGTTTAAAGCTAAATTTGACTTACAGTATTGAGAAACAGAGACGGGACCCCATGAGCGTAGCTTATTTCCTGTATATCATAGTTAGGTACATTAGGTAAACACACACACACACACACACACACACACACACACACACACACACACACACACACACACACACACACACACACACACACACACACACACACACACACACACACACACACACACACAAATCAACGATTTTTTGAGGGTACATGAACCTGATGTTATGTGCTTTGTAGAGACCAAATTAAGAGAAGATATTGATGTTCATATGGGAGATGGTAAATACAAACTGTGGAGAAGGGACAGAAAAGAAAAAATGAGAGGAGGAGTGATGATAGTAGTGAAGAACAACATGAATGTAGATACCGTGGAAATGGGAGAAAGCAGGGCCGAAGTGATAAATATGAAATTAGAAACTGGAGAGAATAGCAAGAGAGATATAGCAGTAGTGTATGTTTCCCCTAAGACATGGAGCAATGAATACCAGGAAATGTTGTCAGACATGGCTAGTTATTTACAGAAAATGATTCAGAAAAGCAACAACATAATTTTAATGGGTGACTTCAGTTGTAAAGAGGTGAACTGGGAGGAATGGAACTCAGGAGACAGCGAAGATTCGTGGGGCACTACATTATTAAATATAACAATGAACAATGTGATGACGTAATGGATCAAAGAAGAGACATGATTCCGAGGTAAGGACACACCAGCAAGACCAGACTTACTGTTTACCAAAGAACCTGATGTAATAGAATCAATGGAATATCTGTGTCCTATTGGAAAAAGTGATCATGTGGTCATTGAGTTCCAGATGATAACAGGGAACGTGGAGACGAGCTTTATAGGCAGGGAAGATACAACTTTGGGAAAGCAGACTTTATAGGTTTTGAGAAAATTTTTCAAAAATGCAGATTGGAGGAAATTCAGAGAATCAAGAGAGATACAGAAGAAGTGGGATATTTTTCTAGGCTTCTATAATTCAGGAGTGGAAAAATTTGTGCCAAGAGTAAGGGAGAAAGAAAACAGGAAAAAAGAGTGGTTTAATAGAAGGTGTATGATAGCAAAAAAAGAGAGAGACACGACGTGGAACAATTGGAGAAAGAGAAGTAACAACAGAACAAAGTAGGAACATAAAAGAACTAGAAATGAATACACAAAAATATGTTGAGAGGAAGAAAGGAATTTTGAAAAAGGTATAATAGACAAAGGTAAGGATGAACCCAAACTGTTTTATAGATTTGTGAATGAAACAATAGAAAGTAATCACCAAACTGAAAGTAGAAGGAGAGGTCTGTAAAGATTCAGCAATGCAAGCAGAAATAATGAACAAATGTTTCCAATCAGTTTTCACAAATGAAAAGGAGTTTGTGGAAGGGGCGGGAGTGACTAGAAATGTAGTGATAAAAGATATAAAAGTGGAAGTATAGGAAGTGTTTAAATTACTGGAAACTCAAGATGTATGGAAAGCCCCAGGACCAGATGGAATCTCTAATTGGGTACTGAAGAAATGCAGAAAACAACTGGCGGATAAGATTCGCAGTTTAAATGTGTGTTCTCTGGAAGAGGGGAAAGTGCCTCAAGAGTGGAAGTGGGCAAATGTGGTACCAATTTATAAGGGAGGAAACAGGGAAGAACCCCTGAATTATAGACCAGTGTCCCTAACCAGCATGGTTGCAAAATTGTCCAAAAGAGTTCTGAAAGATAGATGGATAAAATATCTGGAAGAGATGAATATTTTGGCTGATAGTCAGTGTGGGTTTAGAAGTGGAAGGTCAAGTGTTTCCAACTTGTTGAGTTTTTACTCAAGAGTGATTGACGTACTACAGGAGAGAGATGGTTGGGTGGATTGTTTGTATTTAGATTTGGAGAAGGCCTTCAACAAGGTATCTCATTGGAGACTAATGTGGAAACTAGAGCATATAGGAGGACTGAAGGGGAACCTCCTGGAATGGATGAGAGACTTTTTGAGAGACAAACAATGAGGACGGTAATAAAGGATAGGATGTCTGGATGGAGGAAAGTAACAAGTGGAGTCCCACAGGGCTCGGTGTTGGCACCACTAATGTTCCTCATATATATCTAAATAATATGGTAGATGGAGTGAACAGTTATGCAAGTCTGTTTTCTGATGATGCAAATATCTTGAGGAAAGTAGAGGTTGA
Organism: Coenobita brevimanus; assembly: GCF_032717465.1. NCBI lineage: Eukaryota > Metazoa > Arthropoda > Malacostraca > Decapoda > Coenobitidae > Coenobita > Coenobita brevimanus. The sequence continues at coordinate 40,904,003 of NC_136966.1, forward strand.
GGAGGATTGTAATATGCTGCAGGAGGGTCTGGATGGGATACACGATTGGAGCCGGATGTGGGAAATGAAATTTAATGCAAAGAAATGTAAAATATTGGAAATGGGTAAAAGTACCAAGTGGCCATCATTGAATTATTTGCTGGGTAATGAACCAGTCACAAAAGCGAGAGAAGAGAAAGATTTGGGAGTGCTGGTCCAGGACAGTTTGTCACCTGAAAAACACATTAACAAGGCAGTTAGAGAGACATATAAACTCCTGACTAATATAAGAGTAACCTTTCATTATATGGATGAGGAGATGATGAAAAAATTGATAGTGGCCATGATTCGCCCCAGGTTAGAATATGCAGCAGTAGTGTGGTCCCCACACAAAAAGAATGATATAAACAAGATTGAGAGAATATAAAGAACAGCAACCAAGATGGTCCCCAGTCTGGCAGATCTGTCATACAGAGAGAGGCTGGAAAAACTGGATTTGCCTTCCATAGAAGAAAGGAGAAAGAGAGGAGACATGATTGCAGTGTTCAGGACCATGGTGGGAGTAGATAAACTTGAAAAGTAGATCTGTTTTTATGGGATAAGAGAGTAACAAGAGGACACGGAATGAAACTGAAGAAACCAATCTGCTTGAAGGATATCAAGATATATAGTTTTCCTTATAGATGTTGTTACGGAACAGAGAAAGATAATGTACACTTTAAATGAGAATACTAAGAGTCACTGCTGTCCCATAAAGTTCCAGGTTCAAAACAAAAGAGTTAGGTAAAATTACAAGTTAAAGTTTAATGCACAAACTAACAACAAAACATTCAGGACTCATAAGGATAATGTAATGGCAAATAAACAGGTTAAATATATGGTTAACTGCAATAGCCTCTATTAACACGAAATTAGCAAGAGTAAATTTATCTAAGTCAGCCCTGATAAAATGAGATACCAGATAATACTCAGTGAATGCCAGATATATTATTACAGATACAAAATAATATTAAAAGTGATGGACATAAAACCCAACATTAATCAAAAAGACCTCACTAGGCCCAAGAACCAACCCCATGCTACACAGTACAAGAAAAAATACAACAACAGTTATACTCAAATTACACACAGCTGCTAGATGTTTGGAGATTTCTTGAGCACTCACAATAATAATAACTGTACAGGGGAGGACAGAGATGTGAACAAAATGAGGAGCAGATCTAAGTGGCAATGATGCAGGGACTGAGCTCATTATATAGGGGCCAGCAGAGCTTGATACAACTTGTAAGAAGGACGCGCAAATGAAGCCATGGGGACAAAGAGATGAAAATCCCGCACTGACAACAGAAAGGACGACTTACTCTACTATAACGGTAGAAGGGGGGGACTGAGGCAGAACACGCTCGTGATCAAACATGCAGCATACTGTGCGTTAATATTACACAAAGGATGATGAAATCATAGGCTATGTAACACCTCCCCACAAAGAAAAAAGAAATTTACAAAGGAAATTTCTTATTACTCTGAAACAATCTGTACATGGCATTACAGAACATGCAAATGTCTTTCCTAATGTTACAAAACATGAGATCTCCCTAGCACGTTCAGTCATAGGTACTTGCCAGTATCCCTTTAACAAATCAAACTTACTTATGTACCTAGCCTTTCCGATCTTGTCTATGCAATCTTCCACACGAGGGAGAGGGTAAGTGTCTGTTTTAGTTATCTGATTAACACGTCTGTAGTCGATGCAAAGCCGCTGTGACCCACCTGGCTTAGGGACCAGAGTGACAGGAGAACTCCACTCGCTCTGACAGGGCTCAATCATCTTGTGGTCCAACAGGTAGCCAAGCTCCTTCTGGATGAGAGGAACTTTCACTGGGTTCACACGGTAAGGAGGCAGTTTAATTGGCTTTGCGTCTCCAACATCGACATCATGCATCAACACAGTGGTTCTTCCTGGAGTAGCACGGAACACTTGCGGGTACTCCTGCAGTAATGCCGAAAACTCCTGCCTTTCCTTGGGAGGTAGATGAGAAAGCTTAGTCTGGAGATCATTCATGATATCAGGATTCTTCCCCAAACTATCACTCAGGCTCATACTGCATGGGAGAGCTTCACTTGCAGACTCGGGTGGAACAGCTACAGTGCAGACTGGATTATTTTCGTCCTGCCTGTGATATAACTTTATCATGTTGATGTGACATAGTTGGTTGCTCTTTCTATGATCTGGCGTGGCGATGACATAGTTGACATCACTGAGTTTCTTCTCCATGAAATAAGGACCACTAAACTTGGCTTGAAGAGGTTGCCCATGAACTGGTAGCAGAATCAAAACCTGATCTCCTGGCTGAAAGTGGCGTAACCTGGACTTCTTATCATACCAAGTCTTCATCTTCTCCTGAGCAGCTCCTAAATTCTCTCTCGCCAGCTGTAAAGCAGTGGACAGCCGTTCTTTGAACTTCATCACATACTCCAGCAGGTTGACGTCATCTTCCTCCGACAGCCAGCATTCCTTGAGTAACTTAAGGGGTCCTCTTACTTCATGGCCAAACAGTAGTTCAAAAGGTGAGAAGCCCAGTGATTCATTTGGAGATTCTCTTGCGGCAAACACAACGAATGGAAGACCTTTATCCCAGTCTTTCTGATGTTCCAAACAGCATTTCTTGAGCATCGATTTGAGTGTTTGATGATATCTCTCCAACGCTCCTTGGGTCTGGGGATGGTAAGCTGAAGACGTGATCTGGGTGATGCCCAACTCTTTCAGAGACTGCTTGAAAACGTTTGACATGAAATTACTTCCCCGGTCTGACTGTACCTCCTTGGGTAGACCAAACTTTGTGAAGAACCCTAGCATTTCCTTAACCACGTTCTTTGCTGAGATGTTTCTAAGTGGAATGGCTTCAGGATAACGAGTAGCCATATCAATCATGGTCAACGCATAAGAAAATCCTGAAGAAGTCTTAGGAAGAGGGCCCACAATATGCACCAACACACGGGTGAAAGGCGCCTCAAAAGGAGGAACGGGAACTAGAGGTGCAACCTTTTCGGTCTGATTACACTTCCCCACAACTTGACAGGTGTGACAAGACTTACAATACCAGGAAACATCCCTGAAGATACCTGGCCAGTAGAAGTGTTTCAAAATGCGTGCCACAGTCTTCCTCACTCCAAGGTGTCCTGCCAAACTGGAATCATGAGCCACTCGAATGATATCCTGCCTACAAACACGAGGGATGACAACTTGATGTACAACCTCCCATTCACAGTCGGCTGATGCTGTTGGGGGTCTCCACTTCCTCATAAGTACTCCTGACTTTACATAATAACAAGTAGAAGCACCGGCTGACTCTTCTTCACTGTAAGCAGAGTTAGCTAGACCTTTCAACTCAGGGTCAGCAACCTGCAACTCAACCAACTCTTGACGAGACAAATTATCAACACTACAGGGTACTGCCTCATCTGGTGAGTGGTCCAAATTAGCAAGAAAAGTGTCAGCTAGGATAACATCATCATCATCATTATCCTCTAAATCACCAGTAACTTTAGACTTAGCCCTAGTGACAGCACATGCAGGGAACACATCAGGGACATCACAATCCTGGGACACAGCCACTGGCTCACTAGACAACTGAGGAGCTGGACACACTTGACTTCCACCAATATCATTTCCAAGTAAGAAAGTTACACCTGACATTGGGAGTGTCTCAACCAACCCAACCATAACAGAACCATTAACAAAACCAGACTCTAAATTCACTCTGCACAGAGGGACAGAGAAGTAATTATTCCCTACACCTTGTAAGATTACAGTTTCATCAGAGGAATTAACATTAGAGCCTAGAACACTGGTCAGCATAAGGGATTGGCAAGCACCTGTATCACGATATATTTGAACTGATTTCCTGTCATTACTGTCCAGAGGACTGACAAAACCATCAGACAGGAAATTAGCACATGAACTCTTGAGAGTGTCACCCACGTTACTGCTCAAAAGAGGAGCTCCATCATGAGAATTTAAGTTACCCCTCAAAGCAGGTTCAGTTAACTCAGTTAAAGAATTCTGGGAACTCTCAAGAGTGGACACTAGACCAATTGACTGAATATTTAAAGACTCCTTTTTGTTCACATCACGCTGTCTCCTGAAACATTTCTCCGTAGTATGACCAAGCTTACTACAATAGGTACATTTACTTTTCTGAAATCTAGAGGTGAAGCTGGTATTTACTTCCTGAGAAACATCATCTTTATTCTCTTTCCTGTTACCTGTACTCTGAGTAGAGGCAATGTACTTACTCTCAGCTTTCCCTTTTTCTTTAGAATATCTCTTGTGAGTGAGAACATATTCATCAGCTAAAACTGCAGCATCAGACAAATTATCTATTCTTCTCTCATCAAGATATAGGCTTACATCTTTATAAATACACCTCTTGAAGTCCTCCAGCAAAATCATCTGCTTAAATTTACCAAAATCAGAATCCACATTCTTAGAATTTAACCACTGCTCTAACAGATCTTCTTTGATTTTTGCATACTCAACATAGGATTGCTTATCTTGCTTGTAAGTTGTCCTAAATTTTACTCTATAGGCTTCAGGAACAAGCTCATAGGCCTTAAGACTCAAGCTCTTAACTACATCATAATTATCAGATTGATCCTGAGGCAAAGATGCATAAGTTACTTGAGCTTTACCGGTGAGAACAGTTTGAAGGAGCACTGGCCAATACTCCTTGGGCCAGTTAAAACCTGTAGCTACCCTCTCAAACAACTGAAAATACTTTGTTAAATCAGATTCATTAAAAGGAGGGACAAGTTTAACATTTTTAGCCACATCAAAATCATCAGAGCTAGATGATCCAGTTCCACCTTGTTTCATGCGATACTCATGGTCTGCCTGAATCCTAGCAATTTCAACTTGTGCCTCAGCCTCCCTAGCACGGGCCTCCTGCAGGGCTAGCTGTAACTTAGCAAATTCAATCTGCGTTTGCTCATTTGGAGGAGTTACATTAAACAAACTTTCATTAATCATGTCAACAATCTGATCTTTAGAATGATGAGAGCGAACAGCAATTCCCAATTGTTGAGCAACAAGCTTAAGTTCATTCTTTGTTCTGTTTTCTACATCACACACTGTTTGCACATTTGACAAAAAATCTTTGGCTTCATCAAGTGTAGTAATAGTAGACATAATTAATAAGTAACAGTCACAAAATATCGAGCAATATCCTTATGATAATATCCTGAATATCCTGATAAGAGGTCGCCAAATTTATGTTACGGAACAGAGAAAGATAATGTACACATTAAGTGAGAATACTAAGAGTCACTACTGTCCCGTAAAGTTCCAGGTTCAAAACAAAAGAGTTAGGTAAAATTACAAGTTAAAGTTTAATGCACAAACTAACAACAAAACATTCGGGACTCATAAGGATAATGTAATGGCAAATAAACAGGTTAAATATATGGTTAACTGCAATAGCCTCTATTAACATGAAATTAGCAAGAGTAAATTTATCTAAGTCAGCCCTGATAAAATGAGATACCAGATAATACTCAGTGAATGCCAGATATATTATTACAGATACAAAATAATATTAAAAGTGATGGACATAAAACCCAACATTAATCAAAAAGACCTCACTAGGCCCAAGAACCAACCCCATGCTACACAGTACAAGAAAAAATACAACAACAGTTATACTCAAATTACACACAGCTGCTAGATGTTTGGAGATTTCTTGAGCACTCACAATAATAATAACTGTACAGGGGAGGACAGAGATGTGAACAAAATGAGGAGCAGATCTAAGTGGCAGTGATGCAGGGACTGAGCTCATTATATAGGGACCAGCAGAGCTTGATACAACTTGTAAGAAGGACGCGCAAATGAAGCCATGGGGACAAAGAGATGAAAATCCCGCACTGACAAAAGAAAGGACGACTTACTCTACTATAACGGTAGAAGGGGGGGGACTGAGGCAGAACACGCTCGTGATCAAACATGCAGCATACTGTGCGTTAATATTACACAAAGGATGATGAAATCATAGGCTATGTAACAATGTATAGACCTGTGGAATAGCCTGGACAAAGAGATTGTCCAGTCTAAAAACTTAAATGAGTTTAAAGCTAAATTTGTCTTATTGAGAAACAGAGACGGGACCCCATGAGCGTAGCTCATTCCCTGTATATCTATTTTATGAAGAGCGTTTGGGTGTTGTCCCTCTTTGGAACTTCCTAGACCATCTCTCTGCCAAACGTGTACACCTCTCTGTCTCATGTAAGCTATTTACTACTTCTAAATGAAGTTTATTTACTGTATATATATATTTAATTCTTTAACCCCTTAACCGCAGGGCATCACTTTCGTGACGCTCGGCCACAATGGATCATACCGCGGGGCGTCACTTTTGTGATTCTGTGTTATTTTGAATTATCCGGGCTCTCAAGTGGTGGCTTGTATCATCTATCAGTGCTGCCAATGTCCAACACTAGTCAGCACTCCAAATCTCATCTGTACTTCCATCCATTGTTGACAATTTAGCAATTTTACCCCCTTCGTGACTCCCCTCCCTACCTGCCCTCCATTACCCTGTCCTCTCACCTCCCACGCCGCGCTGCGCTACGCAAATTTCCCCTGGATTTTTCCACTGATTTCATCCATTGAAATAAGCCCTATGCCCTATACTTATACAAAATAATATATACCCCAAAAAAAACAGGTAAGTGATAGTGTTATACACCAGAAATTGGCTAATTATCACCTGACAAAACCTCACGTGCATTCATTCGCTACATTACCACGGTAATTTCCCCTTTGATTTATGCCTTGTAATCGATGTCTGTAATAAAAATATATCAGAAAGGAAGGGAGAATCCTAATTGATATTTACATTCACTTGGAACTACCTATTTCTTTATGTATTGCCGAGATTTTCTACCTATAAAAAATTAGCCTGTAAGTTAGCAGCAGTCAGCCTAAAGTGTCATTGTCAACCCTTCCCTTCTCAGATAAGCCGCAGCATTTAGTTCCTTGTCCTCCGCTGTAGAGAAACGATGTCGCACTTGCGCCCCGCCATTCCTGCCGCTTCTGCGCCCATTGCAAAGGGCCCCGTGACCTCTACTCCTAAGAAAAGTAGTGAGGCAAGCAGGAAAGGCCTTAGTGACTCTGCAGTGGCACTTGAACTGGCAGAATTGTCCATGATTATGATGGACAGTGACTATGATGTTTCGGGTGAATCTTGTGATGAGCCGGGTGAGGTTATCGTGCCAGAAACAGCAACAACGAGTGCTACAGTGTGTGAATCAGTGTCTAGCTCCAAGGGAAAGGAGCCTTTAGTGCAGCAAGGACAGGAATTTGGGAAGGGAGTGAAAAGGCGGCGTGTTAGCCCCAGAACAATGCCCCCACGTGACCCAGCCCGCCATGAGTCACGAGTGCATTCACCTCCCCGTTCCCCAAGTCCCACTTCACTCATTTCTTCATCATCGTCGGCTGAGTTATCTCCGGAGTCTTCGTCATCAGAGTCACCACCAGAATCAACAGTGAAGGCAGGCCGTAGAGGTAGAGGTAAATCAAGGAGAGTGAAAAGTAGCGTAGCTAGTAGGGTAAGGGCTGCTAGTACGGCAACCTAGGGTCAGTGCGAGTGACCTTGACCGAGATAAACCTCCCTCACAGCCAACCTCCACCACCACCACCCGCCCTACACCGTAACGACAGGGAATCCTGGACGCCTTCGCGTGGACGGAAGGGTCAGATTTTGTGCCAGAAAATCTAGTTTTTGATGAGAGCTCCTCAGGAGTTCAGCCTGCCTTCACTATGGACGAAAATGCTGAGTGTGTCGACTACCTTTTGCCTTCCTAGATGATGAAGTCATGCAGCACATATGTGATGAGACCAACAGGTATGAATCACAATGTGCTGCAAGTGGTACAGGTGCAGCCAAGATGCAACAGTGGTCCATGCTGGGAGTGCAGTAGCTGTATGTGTTCTTTGCCCTCATGCTTCTCATGCCACACTCCAAGTAGCATGAGTCGGATGAATACTGGTCCATGGACCCCTTACTACCCTCACCCACCTTCAATGAGTACATGGCCAGAGATCGCTTCCGGAACATCATGGGAAACCTGCACTTTGCCGACAACGATGTACCTTCTCAAACCGACCCACTCTGGAAGATCCGGGAGATTCTGAGCAGAATGAAGGATAAGTTTATGTCATTCTTCCACCCCTTTCAGAAGGTTGTCATTGACGAATCCTTGGTTTTGTTCAGAGGACGTCTTCGGTTTGTTCAGTACATTCCAAGCAAACGCAATTGCTTTGGAATTAAGTTCTTTATACTGTGCGACTGTAAGACGGGGTACATCCTTGACTTCGTCATATATTCAGCCAGCACTGTCAATCTGGATAAAACACACCCCCTTGGCTTCTCAGGCTGTGTAGTGAAAGTCTATCTATCTATCTATCTATTGCCAGATGCCTCAGTCCCGTTTGGGGTGGCCACAAACAAATCGCCTCCAAGTCGCCCTGTCCCCCACCATTTCACTCCCCTGCTCCCAACTCACACCCCCCTCTCTCATATACCTCTCCACCCCATCCCTCCATCTCATCCTCGGCCTCGCCCTCCCACTTTCCCCCTCCACCTCACTCACATACACTCTCTTCGTCAGTCTTTCACCCTCCATCCTCTCCACATGGCCAAACCACCTCAGTATGTTCCTCATAACACTTCCTATCACATCCACATCAGCACCACAACGCTCATTTATATCCTCATTCGTCAGCCTGTCTCTCCATGTGACTCCACAGGCTCCTCTTAAATAACTCATTTCCACTGCTCTCACTCTTGACTTGTGTCCTTCCAACAACGTCCATGCTTCACTTCCGTACGTTAGAGTTGGTATCACAATACTGTCATGTAGTAACTTTTTCACTTCCATGCTCACTTCCCTGTTTCTTATCACTGCTTTCAAAGAACCAGCAACCTTTCTTCCCTGCTGTACCCTTTCAAGCACTTCACCCTCCAAACCTCCATCCTTACTCATCACACTACCCAAGTACTTAAACGTACTCACATTTTCCAATTCCTCACCATCCAACCTCGCTGTACATTCACTGACTTCACCTCTCTCAAAGACCATCACTTTACTCTTCCCTACATTCACCTTTAGATTCCGTTTCTTACACACTCTCCCAAACTCATCCACCAAGCCTTGCAGCTCCCCTTCGTCTTCACTCAACAACACAGTATCATCTGCAAACAACAGCACAGGGAGTTTCCAAACACTATCCTCTCTCATCAGGGCCACTCCAACATCCACTACCCTACCTTGTACCTCTTTTATTACCCCATCCATGTACAGATTGAACAACCATGGAGACATGACACATCCCTGTTTCAAACCAACTTTCAAAGAGAAAAATTCACTTAGTTCACCATCCACACGCACTGCAGCCTTCGCACCATCGTACATACTCTTCACAGCATTCAACAACTTCCCATCTACTCCATATATTCTTAACACTTTCCACAATCCTAGTCTATCCACCCTGTCATATGCTTTCTCCAAATCCATGAAAGCCACATACAACTTCTTTCCCTTCTCTAGAAACTTTTCCACTAAAGATCTGAGAATGAATATCTGATCTACACAACCTTTTCCCTTCCTAAAGCCTCCCTGTTCTTCTCCAACTAATTCCTCTGTTCTTTCTCTGACTCTGTCAATAAGTATCCTACCATACACTTTTCCTATTATACTAAGAAGACAAATGCCCCTATGATTACCACACACTTCTTTTTCCCCTTTTCCTTTGTACAAGGGAATAATTATACCTGACTTCCAATCCTCCGGGACTCTACCTTCCTCCCAGGCCAATCTGCACATCTTCCACATCCATTCTACTACTATCTCTCCCCCATGCTTCAGCAATTCACCACACACTCCATCAATTCCTGGGGCTTTCCCTGATTTAACTTTCTTCATTGCTTCCACAACTTCTATCCTACTGATTTCTTCCTGTCTTCTCACCTCCCTCCTTCTCCCAGACATTCCCCAGCCACTTATACTCGCATTACTTCCATCCTCCACGTTCAACAATTCCTTAAAGTGTTCTCTCCATCTGCTCACTTTTTCTCCCTTCTCCACTAATAATCTACCATTTTTATCTTTCACTCCCCTGCTAACTTCACTTCCACCCTGTCTTACTCTTTTCACCTCTCTCCAGAACATTTTCTTACAGTCCCTCCACTTTACACTCAAATTCCTTCCAAATTCCTCATCCACTCTCTTCTTACTCTCTCTTACTAATCTTTTCACCTCTCTTTCTTTCTACATATAACTCTCTCTTCCGCCTCTCAACCTCTTCCACGCCCCTATTCCTCATCCATTCATTGTATGCTTTCTTCTTTTGTGCCACAGGCTGTTTCACCTCTTCAGTCCACCACGCTGTTCCTTGCACCCCCTCCGTCTTCTCTTCCTTCCACACACCACATCACATGCTGCACATATTTCTTCTGTAAATATTCTACACACACCTTCCACGTCCCCCATCTGCTCCAATTCATATTTGCCCAATCGTTCCTCCACTTCTCTCTTATACTCTGCCTTTTTCTCATCCTCTCGTAACCTTTCCACTCTCCTTGCAACTACTCCTTCCTCTCGTCTTTCCTTTCTTCTGTTCCTCCATCTTACTTGGACTTTAATTCTGGCCACCACCAAGTAGTGGTCAGAAAGTCCACTCCCCCAACCTCTTTAAACTCTTGTATCCAGTATACATCTTCGCATCCTTTCATCCACACACACATACTCAATCATTGCCTTCCTTTCATTCAGTTTGCCACCCACCCTTCTCATCACTCGCCTTGTATACCTGTGGATCATTTTATGCCTGAAGAGGGTATTGGCTATCACCAACCCCCTCCCAGCACAAATGTCCACTAACGCACTGCCATTCTCATCTATCTCAGCAGGCACACCCCACTCACCAACTATTCCATCCACCTTCACATTCCCAACTTTACCATTGATATCACCAATCAAAAACACTCTCTCATTCCTTCCAAACTTTTCCATGCACACTTCTACATTTGTCCAGAACTCTTCTCTCACTCTTCTAGCACGATCTTGCGTTGGTGCATACACACACACAATCGCCCACATTTGTATTCCAACTTTCAACTTTACCCACACAATCCTTGATCCAACTGATCCATACTGTCTTATGCTCCTCTTCCATCTTTTACTCACAACTATACAAACTCCTTCCTTTGCCCTCTCTTTCTCACCTACTCCTGCACATATACCCCATCCATACTCCCATTCTCTCACACTTTCTCCTCTCCATTTTGTTTCAGTTATTCCACATACATCCACTTTCGCACCCTGAAGCACCTGGACAATCTCTCTCTCTTTCACCTCATCATTCGCTCCCCTTACATTCCACGTTCCAATTGCAATGTCCTTTGTCCGGTCCTTGGTCGTCAACGTTTGGTCAGTCCTTGTCCGAGGCTTATTGTTTTTTTTTTTAGGTAGTTGTTTTCCGGGGAGGGGCACTAACCCTCCGCCAACCCTTTTAGTCGCCTTTTACGACAAGCAGGGATACTGGGGGAGTAGTGAAAGTGCTCCTAGAAAAATATTTTGGTGGGAATCATGTGCTGTATACAGACAACTACTATACAGCACTGAAACTTGCCAAATACCTTTCTGAGCATGGCATTGGCTCCTGTGGCACTGTGAAAAGTAATCGTGCCCACTTCCCCAAATTCCCAGAGGCGGGAACCTCGCAGCGAGGAGATGTGCACCTACGCAAGTGTGAGAAGATGCTGGCAATACGGTGGCATGACAAGAGGGTCATCCACATGCTCACCACTGTACATAAGGGGGAGATGAGAGACAGTGGGAAGGTCGACCGTAGGACAGGCAAACCTGTGATGAAACCTGATGCTGTGTTGGACTATAATATCAACATGCGGCTGGTGGACAAGTCCGACATGATGATTGGTGAGATCGACTGCCTCAGGAAGAATACTAGGTGGTACAGGAAAGTTTTTCTGCATCTGATAGATATGACGATGCTGAATGCCTTCATCCTGTACAAGATGAAGGTCAAGCCACCCAAGTCCTTCTCCCTGAGGTTGTTCGCCAGGACTTGTGTCCAGCAGCTGCTGGAAAGATATGGTAGGGTGACAGCAGCAACTCTAAGGCGCCATCCAGTAACACTTCCCGACCAACTTGAGCAGAGGGCATATATGGATCAGCACAGACTTGAGCTTATGCCTGCCACAGGGAAAAGGAAGGCTGCGATTCGCAGGTGTCAGGTATGTGCGCATACCACCCGCCGCACACCTGAGCATAAACACACCTCTTGGCAGTGCGCTGAGTGCCAGGTTCCCCTCTGTGTTACCTGCTTCTTTGATTACCACAGCCAGAAGCAGTTCTAACAGTGCAAGTGTGGAAGCAGAATGATTTGGAAATAATGTGTAAATAATGTGTAAATAGCAGGTGAAAGCAATGGATGTTCAGTTCATATGATTGAACAGTGTATTATAGTTTTATCTTACTGAAAGTGACAGTGAATAACATAGTGTAAGTAAAATAGAAGGGTAAATATTGAAAATAGAATAGAAAATGTAAATAGTAATGTAAGTAATTAGTAATATAAGAATATGAGTACAAATAATTTATGTTATAACAGTGAAAGTGAATCCGTGGCTCTCTACGTATTTTAATGAATGAAAAATTGAATGACTTCAGTGACAATAAACTAATACAACTGAAGGAAACTTACAGAGAAAGACTCCAGATATATATAAGAGTGATATAGTAATAGAAATATAAAGTGTGAGGGGTTTTATGAATAATAAATGACAGAGTACCAAGAGCGAACTAGCGCAAGTGCGACGATCAGACGCGCTCGTAATTTCCATTGCTTTCACAGTGTTTTTTTTTTTGGAGTATGGATCCCAAACTACCTGAAAATTATAGAATAGTGTTTATAGTGTTTGTATCTGGCTGTGGTAATCATATTACGGGTTGTCGGGAAGTGTAAAGTGGAGACTTCGTTACCCTACTTCAGAGGTCTCCACAAGTCCTACGGTAACCGATGAAGGCTCAACAAACATTCCAAGAGAAAGCTGAAGGTATGTGCCATAAGCATATGTAATTTTATTATTCTTGGACTAATAACTGATTTTTGGCAAATATTTTTTGAGAGTCTGTCAGAGCCCGAATAACCCCGCAGGACACGCAAAACATTGGTAAACAAGCCCGCGGTGTAAGGGTTAATAAGGCTATATAGTGTTGTAAATGCCTCTTTTTTTTTTTTTTTTTTTCTTTTCTTTTAGTAACAGTTACTTTTTATAAATACCATAACACGTGGCAATGTTGCTTTCCAATGTTGCCACGCTTGTAAGGGTAGAGTGACCGTGTTAATCCAGGTCATTTCCTCTCTGGCCACCACCTGAGTTGGATGCTTTTACTCCTGCTACTCGCTTTCGTGTGCTTCGCAGTAGAGAAAAAGAACTTATTTACAGCGTAAATAAGTACTTTTTAGAAGAGAAGGCAAACAGATGACCTATAATTATTCCCTCAAAAGCTGTTGATTAGGCCTTCTGGGGAAAACCTCTATAAAAAAAAAACTCGCCTTGACTTTTACCTCAAAGGTGGTGTGGAAAAAAAGTCGAAATTATAGATCTATCTATGTGTCTATTGCCAGACGCCTCAATCCTGTTTGAGGTGGCCACAAACATATCGCCTCCACTTCGCCCTGTCCCCCGCCATTTCACTGCCCTGCTCCCAACTCACACCCCTCTCTTTCATATACCTCTCCACCCCATCCCTCCATCACATCCTCGGCCTCCCCCTCCCTCTTTCCCCCTCCACCTCACTCACATACACTCTCTTCGTCAGTCTTTCACCCTCCATCCTCTCCACATGGCCAAACCACCTCAGTGTATTCCTCCTAACCCTTCCTATCACATCCACATCCACATCACAACACTCCTTTATATCCTCATTCGTCAGCCTGTCTCTCCATGTGACTCCACAGTCTCCTCTTAAATTACTCATTTCCACTGCTCTCACTCTTGACTTGTGTCCTTCCAGCAACGTCCAAGCTTCACTTCCATACGTTAGAGTTGGTATCACAATACTGTCATGTAGTAACTTTTTCACTTCCATGCTCACTTCCCTGCTTCTTATCACTGCTTTCAAGGAACCAGCAACTTTTCTTCCCTGCTGTACCCTTTCAAGCACTTCACCCTCCAAACCTCCATCCTTACTCATCACACTACCCAAGTACTTAAATGTGCTTACATTTTCCAATTCCTCACCATCCAACCTCGCTGTATGTTCACTGACTTCACCTCTTTCAAAGACCATCACTTTACTCTTCCATACATTCACCTTTAGATTCCGTTTCTTAAACACTCTCCCGAACTCATCCACCAAGCCTTGCAGCTCTCCTTCGTCTTCGCTCAACAACACAGTATCATCTGCAAACAACAGTACATGGAGTTTCCAAAACTACCATCTCTCACCAGGGCCACTCCAACATCCACTACCCTACCTTGTACCTCTTTTATTACCCTATCCATGTACAGTTTGAACAACCATGGAGACATGACACATCCCTGTTTCAACCCAACCTTCATATAGAAAAATTCACTCAGTTCACCATCCACATGTACTGCAGCCTTAGCGCCATCATACATACTCTTCACAGCATTCAACAACTTTCCATCTACTCCATATATTCTTAATACTTTCTACAGTCCTTGTCTATCCACCCTGTCATATGCTTTCTCCAAATGCCATGAAAGCCGCATACAACTTCTTTCCCTTCTCTAGAAATTTTTCTACTAAAGATCTAAGAATGAATATCTGATCTACACAGCCTCTTCCCTTCCTAAAGCATCCCTGTTCTTCTCCAACTAATTCCTCTGTTCTTTCTCTAACTCTGTCAATAAGTATCCTACCATACACTTTTCCTATTATACTAAGAAGACAAATGCGCCTATGATTACCACACACTTCTTTTTCCCATTTTCCTTTGTACAGGGGAATAATTATACCTGATTTCCAATCTTCCAGGACTCCACCTTCCTCCCAGGCTAATCTGCACATTTTCCACATCCATTCTATTACTATCTCTCCCCCATGCTTCAACATTTCACCACACATTCCATCAATTCCTGGGGCTTTCCCCAATTTAACTTTCTTCATTGCTTCCACAACTTCTATCCTACTGATTTCTTCCTATCTTCTCACCTCCCTCCTTCTCCCAGCCATTCCCCAGCCACTTATACTCGCATTACTTCCATCCTCTATGTTCAACAATTCCTTAAAGTGTTCTCTCCATCTGCTCACTTTTTCTCCCTTTTCCACTAATAATCTACCATTTTTATCTTTCACTCCCCTGCTAACTTCACATCCACCCTGTCTTACTCTTTTTACCTCTTTCCAGAACATTTTCGTACAGTCCCTCCACTTTACACTCAAATTCCTTCCAAATTCCTCATCCACTCTCTTCTTACTCTCTCTTACTAATCTTTTCACCTCTCTCTTTTTTTCTACATATAACTCTCTCTTCCTCCTCTCAACTTCTTCCACGCCCCTATTTCTCATCCATTCATTGTATGCTTTCTTCTTTTGTGCCACAGCCCGTTTCACCTCTTCAGTCCACCACGCTGTTCCTTGCACCCCCCTCCGTCTTCTCTTTATCCCACACACCTCATCACATGCTGCACATATTTCTTCTGTGAATATCCTGCACATACCTTCCACGTCCCTCATTTGGTCCAATTTAAATTTGCCCAATCGTTCCTCCACTTCTCTCTTATACTCTGCCTTTTTCTCATCCTCTTGTAACCTTTCCACTCTCCTTACAAATACTCCTTCTTCCCGTCCTTCCCTTCTTCTATTTCTCCATCTTTTTTGGACCTTGATTCTGGCCACCACCAAGTAGTGGTTAGAAGGTCCACTCTCCCAACCTCTATAAGCTCTTGCATCCATTACACATTTTCGCATCCTTTCATCCACACACACATAATCAATCATTTCCTTCCTTTCATTCAGTTCACCACCCACCCTTCTCATCACTCGCCATATATACCTTTGGATCATTTTGTGCCTGAAGAAGGTATTGGCTATCACCAACCCCCTCCCAGCACAAATGTCCACTAATGCACTGCCATTCTCGTCTATCTCAGGTGGCACACCCCACTCACCAACTATTCCACCCACCTTCACGTTCCCTTCTTTACCATTCATATCACCAATCAAAAACACTCTCTCATTCCTTCCAGACTTTTCCATGCACACTTCCACATTTGTCCAGAACTCTTCTTTCACTCTGCTTGCATGATCTTGCGTTGGCGCATACACACACACAATCGCCCACATTTCTATTCCAACGTTCAGTCTTACCCACACAATCCTTGACCCAACTGATCCATACTGTTTTATGCTCTTCTTCCATCTTTTACTCAGAACTATACATACTCCTTCTTTTGCCCTCTCATTCTCACCTACTCCTGCACATATACCCCATCCATACTCTCATTCTCTCACACTCTCACCTCACCATTTAGTTTCAGTTATTCCGCATACATCAACTTTCGCACCCACAAGCACTTGGACAATCACTTTCTCTTTCACATCAGTCGCTCCCCTTACATTCCATGTTTCGATTACCATGTCCTTTGTCCGGTCCTGGGTCGTCATCTTTTTGTCGGTCCTTGTCCGAGGCTTATTGTTTGTCTTTTTAGTTAGTTGTTTTCCAGGGAGGGGCACTAACCCTCCGCCAACCCTTTTAATCGCCTTTTACAACAAGCAGGGATACTGGGGGAGTATTCTTGAAAAAAAAACCCTACCCCCTTACTTTATGGAAAGTATCTCATTCATAAGAAAAACATAATGTTGATAGACAGACAGTAACAGAGAGAGAGAGAGGAGGGGAAGGGAATGGATATAAGGGGGATAGATGGACAGCGAGAGAGGAAGGTTGGAGAGGCCGGAGATAAGGGAGAAAAGGCAAGACGGAGGGAGGGAGGGAATGTGGTGGATATTGAATAGGAGCTCAACAAGACAGTCAGGAGGCTTTTCCTCAACCTCAAAGATGGTGTGGAAAATAAATCGAAATTATAAACCACAAATAAACCTCACACTTTAAGGAGAAAATCACATTCATAATAAAAAATAATGACAGAGAGAGAGAGAGAGAGAGAGAGAGAGACAGACAGACAGACAGACAGACAGAAACAGAAAGTAGGGGGAAAGGTCATGGAGAAAGGGAATGAATAAGAGGGCAACAAGACAGACAGACAGTCAGTCTGTAGGCTTTTCCTCAAATTCTAAAAATTCATAAAAGTGTATAGACTTTTTATAGAAATAAATCTATAAAAAATGCAATTTCTATATGCAGAGAGAGAGAGAGAGAGAGAGAGAGAGAGTGAGTGGTGTGCTGGGAGGGAGAGTTGTCATTAGCGCCTTGTTTCTAATCCGATTAAGTTGCCCAGTACAAAGTATGGCAACACTGTGGGACGGGGACTCCCCAAGAGGTACAATGCCCGAACACTGTTCATAAAATAGACGGACACCATAGGTACACACACACACACACACACAAACGTTTCCAGTCAGTTTTCACTAAAGAAAAGGAGCTTGTGGAAGGGGAGGGAGTGATTAGAAATGTTCCGGTGATGAAAGATATAAAAGTGGAGGTACAGGAAGTGTATAAATTACTGGAAACTCAAGATGTAAGGAAAGCCCCAGGACCTGATGGAATTTCTAATTGGGTACTGAAGGAATGCAGAGAACAACTGGCGGATAAAATTCACAGCTTAATTGTATGCTCACTGGAAGAGGGGAAAGTGCCAAAAGAATGGAAGAGGGCAAATGTGGTACCAGTTTACAAGGGAGGAAACAGGGAAGAACCCCTGAATTATAGACCAGTGTCTCTAACCAGCATGGTCGCAAAATTGTGTGAGAGAATCCTGAAAGACAGATGGATAAAATATCTGGAAGAGATGAATATTTTGGCTGAATGTCAGTTTGGATTCAGAAGTGGAAGGTCATGTGTTTCTAACTTGTTGAGCTTTTACTCAAGAGCGATTGATGTGGTACAGGAGAGAGATGGTTGGGTGGATTGTGTGTACTTAGACTTAGAGAAGGCCTTTGACAAGGTACCTCATAAGAGACTAATGTGGAAACTAGAATATATAGGAGGACTAAAGGGGAAACTTCTGGAATGGATGAGAGACTTTTTGAGAGACAGACAAATGAGGACAGTAATAAAGGAAAAGATGTCTGGATGGAGAGAAGTAACAAGTGGAGTCCCTCAAGGCTCAGTGTTGGCGGCAGTAATGTTTCTGATTTACGTAAATGATATGGTAGATGGAGTGAACAGTTATGCAAGTCTGTTTGCTGATGATGTAAAGATCTTGAGGAAGATAGAGGTTGAGGAGGATTGTAAAATACTGCAGGAGGATTTGGATAGGATATACAATTGGAGCCGGATGTGGGAAATGAAATTTAATGTAAAGAAATGTAAAATATTGGAAATGGGTAAAAGTACCAGGAGACCATCACTGAATTATTATTTGGGTAATGAATTAATCACAAAAAGGAGAGAAGAGAAAGATTTGGGAGTGCTGGTCCAAGATAGTTTGTCACCAGAAAATCACATTAACAAGATAGTTGGAGAGACTTATAAACTCTTGACTAACATAAGAGTAGCATTTCATTGTATGGATGAGGAAATGATGAAAAAATTGATAGTGGCCATGATCCGCCCCAGGTTAGAATATGCAGCGGTAGTGTGGTGCCCACACAAAAAGAAAGATATAAACAAGATTGAGAGAATACAAAGAACAGCAACCAAGATGGTCCCCAGTCTGACAGACCTGTCATACAGAGAGAGGCTGGAAAAACTGGATTTGCCTTCGTTAGAGGAAAGGAGAAAGAGGGGAGACATGATTGCGGTGTTCAGGACCATGGTGGGAGTAGATAAAATTGACAAAGAAGATCTGTTTGTATGGGATAAGAGAGCAACAAGAGGACACGGAATGAAATTGAAAAAGTCAAGCTGCTTGAAGGATATCAAGAAATATAGCTTTCCTTACAGAAGTATAGACTTATGGAATAGCCTGGACAAAGAGATCGTCCAGTCTAAAAACTTAAACGAGTTTAAAGCTAAATTCGACTTATTGAGAAAGAGCGACGGAAACCCACGAGCATAGTACATTCCGTGTATATCACAATTAGATATATTAGGTAAATACTTAAATATTTGGAACGACTTAGACAAAGAGGTGGTGCATGAGAAAAACATTCATGTGTGTAAAGGTAGACTTGATAAATGTGGATATGGAGACAGGACAACACGAGCATTGCTCAATTCCTGTATACTACAAATAGTAGTATCTACTACTACTATTTGTAGTAGTGTGTGTGTGTGTGTGTGTGTGTATTTACCTATTTACAAATAGGTAAATACACACACACACACACACACACACACACACACACACACACACACACACACACACACACACACCGCTCGCTGGTGCAGTGGTAACGTTCCCGCTTGCCAACTGGTGGACGGGAGTTCGCGCCTCGCTCAGGTTGCGAAAAGTTTCACTGACGAAGTGGGTGGTTACTGTCCCCCTTGAGCAAGGGGACGGGTGTGTGCGTGTGTGAAGGTCACCGGCTTGCCCTTAGATCGGACTATATGAGCTCTCAGCTCCCTTCCAGGAGGGTAAAAAGCTGACGATCACGACCATCAAGTGATCCTGACCGACCCGGTGAATTACACACACACACACACACACACACACACACACACACACACACACACACACATCACTGCTAACCTTAAGTAGTTTCAGGAATTTTGTCTGTCCTGTCTCCTAAGGTCTTGCTTCAAATTCAAAATAATGAAAGTTAATAGACTACCAAAAATGTAAAGATTTATTGACTAGATTGTACATGAATGTTTGTAGTTTTTTTTCGGTAACAGCTGTTTTGGTATTTAACCAACATCAAACATGGCCGAAAATATAAACAATGAGGGACTGGAATTTCAAGGATTTGATGCTAATACCAGTGTCATGGACCTGGTTAAAACATTAATTATGAGGATTAGTGAACTCGAAAAGAAAGTAGAGAATCTAGTGATAAAGGATGTGTCAGTAAATACGGAAACCACCATACAGAGTCTGATCCAGTCCAATGAAACTGCCAATGAAGAGATTAGGAATTTGAAGCGGGAAAATGTTGAACTGAGGAGGAAACTAGAAGAGAGTACTAATAAAACGGAGAAGGTGAGTAATGTATTAGAAGAACATAAGGCAAAGTGGGCACACGTAGAAGAAGAACAGAAAGAAGTGGCCAGCTTAAGAGAGATCATCCAGGAAGAAAGGGAAATGAACAAGAAAGAAATGGAAGAAAATGTAGTGAAAATACTGAAGAAAAAAGAGAAAATAGTGAGAGAAACAGTAGAAAGGAACAGATGTGTGGTAGTATTTGTAAACAGGGAAGAGGAAGAAATGGTTAGGTTCGTAAGACTCGAGAGAGACACGAACATGGTGAGAGGAATATTAGGCAAGATTGACCCCGAAGGAGACAAGTGGGTAAAAGAAATTGAGGAAGTAAGGAGGATAGGGCCTTACAAGAAAGGGGAAATAAGACCAATGAGAGTCAAGTTTACATCAGAAAGTGTAATAAATGAGATACTTAAAGTGACCTGGAAATTAAGCAAAGAGGCGGGGATGGAAAATATTATAATAAGAAAAGATCTGAATGAAGAAGAAAGAGAAGTTTTAAAATCATTAAAGGAAGAAGTAAAGGAAAAAAATGATAAGAGGACAGAGGAAGAATGTAATACTTTTTTTTGGAGAGTATTGGATATGAAAGTAAGGAAATGGTATTTAAGGAAATAGAAGTGAAGGAAACTAAGGGGGATGGTTGTGAAAGATCAGAAGTTGAGGAAGTGGTACGGAGAGAGAGTAGGAGAGAAGAGGGTATTAATAATGTCAAAAATAATTTGAAGGTGATATATACTAATGTTGATGGTTTCATATCGACAAGGATCAAAATTAATGATTTCTTAAGAGAACATGAACCTGATGTCATGTGCTTTGTAGAGACCAAATTAAGAGAAGATATTGATGTTCATTTGGGAGATGGTAAATACAAACTGTGGAGAAAAGACAGAAAAGAAAAAAAGGGAGGAGGAGTGATGATAGCAGTGAAGAAACATAAATGTAGATACTGTGGAAATGGGAGAAGGCAGGGCTGAAGTGATATATATGAAATTAGAAACTGGAGAGAATGTTAAGAGAGATATGGCAGTAGTGTATGTTCCCCTAAAGACGAGAACATGGAAGGATGACGAATACCATGAGATGTTGTCAGATATGGCTAGCTACTTGCAAAAAATAATTGAGAAAAGCAATAATATAATTTTGGTGGGTGACTTTAATTGTAAAGAGGTGATCTGGGAGGAATAGTACTTGGGAGGCGGCGAGGATTCTTGGGGCACTATGTTATTAACTATAATAATGAATAATGTGATGACGCAATGGGTCAAAGAAGAGACACGGTTTCGAGGTGAGGACACACCAGCCAGGTTGGATTTACTGTTCACCAAAGAACCCGATGTAATAGAATCATTGGAATATCTCTGTCCTTTGGGAAAAAGTGATCACGTGGTCATTGAGTTCCAGATGTTAATAGGAAACGTCGAGGCAAGAGACAAGCTTCATAGACAGGGAAGATACAACTTTGGGAAAGCAAATTTTACAGGATTGAGAAACTTTTTTGAAAATGTGGATTGGAGAAAATTCAGAGAAACAACAGAGATACAGAGGAAGTGGGATATCTTTCTAGACCTCTATAATTTGGGAGTGGAAAAATTTGTACCAAGAGTAAGAGGGAAAGAAAACAGGAAAAAGGAGTGGTTTAATAGAAGGTGTATGATAGCAAAAAAAGAGAGAGATAAGGCGTGGAACAATTGGAGAAAGAGAGGTAATGACAGAACAAAGAAAGAATATAAAAGAACAAGAAATGAATACACAAGAATACGTAGAGAAGAAGAAAGGAATTTTGAAAAAGGTATAATTGACAAATGCAAGGATGAACCCAAACTGTTTTATAGATTTGTTAATGGCAAACTGAAACAAAAGGAAGGAATCACCAAGTTGAAAGTAGAAGGAGAGGTCTTCAAGGATGCGGCAATGCAAGCAGAAATAATGAACAAACGTTTCCAGTCAGTTTTCACTAAAGAAAAGGAGCTTGTGGAAGGGGAGGGAGTGATTAGAAATGTTCCGGTGATGAAAGATATAAAAGTGGAGGTACAGGAAGTGTATAAATTACTGGAAACTCAAGATGTAAGGAAAGCCCCAGGACCGGATGGAATTTCTAATTGGGTACTGAAGGAATGCAGAGAACAACTGGCGGATAAAATTCACAGCTTAATTGTATGCTCACTGGAAGAGGGGAAAGTGCCAAAAGAATGGAAGAGGGCAAATGTGGTACCAATTTACAAGGGAGGAAACAGGGAAGAACCCCTGAATTATAGACCAGTGTCTCTAACCAGCATGGTCACAAAATTGTGTGAGAGAATCCTGAAAGACAGATGGATAAAATATCTGGAAGAGATGAATATTTTGGCTGAATGTCAGTTTGGATTTAGAAGTGGAAGGTCATGTGTTTCTAACTTGTTGAGCTTTTACTCAAGAGCGATTGATGTGGTACAGGAGAGAGATGGTTGGGTGGATTGTGTGTACTTAGACTTAGAGAAGGCCTTTGACAAGGTACCTCATAAGAGACTAATGTGGAAACTAGAATATATAGGAGGGCTAAAGGGGAAACTTCTGGAATGGATGAGAGACTTTTTGAGAGACAGACAAATGAGGACAGTAATAAAGGAAAAGATGTCTGGATGGAGGGAAGTAACAAGTGGAGTCCCTCAAGGCTCAGTGTTGGCAGCAGTAATGTTCCTGATTTACGTAAATGATATGGTAGATGGAGTGAACAGTTATGCAAGTCTGTTTGCTGATGATGTAAAGATCTTGAGGAAGATAGAGGTTGAGGAGGATTGTAAAATACTGCAGGAGGATTTGGATAGGATACACAATTGGAGCCGGATGTGGGAAATGAAATTTAATATAAAGAAATGTATAATATTGGAAATGGGTAAAAGTACCAGGAGACCATCACTGAATTATTATTTGGGTAATGAATTAATCACAAAAAGGAGAGAAGAGAAAGATTTGGGAGTGCTGGTCCAAGATAGTTTGTCACCAGAAAAGCACATTAACAAGATAGTTGGAGAGACTTATAAACTCTTGACTAACATAAGAGTAGCATTTCATTGTATGGATGAGGAAATGATAAAAAAATTGATAGTGGCCATGATCCGCCCCAGGTTAGAATATGCAGCGGTAGTGTGGTGCCCACACATAAAGAAAGATATAAACAAGATTGAGAGAATACAAAGAACAGCAACCAAGATGGTCCCCAGTCTGACAGACCTGTCATACAGAGAGAGGCTGGAAAAACTGGGTTTGCCTTCGTTAGAGGAAAGGAGAAAGAGGGGAGACATGATTGCGGTGTTCAGGACCATGGTGGGAGTAGATAAAATTGACAAAGAAGATCTGTTTGTATGGGATAAGAGAGCAACAAGAGGACATGGAATGAAATTGAAAAAGTCAAGCTGCTTGAAGGATATCAAGAAATATAGCTTTCCTTACAGAAGTATAGACTTATGGAATAGCTTGGACAAAGAGATCGTCCAGTCTAAAAACTTAAACGAGTTTAAAGCTAAATTCGACTTATTAAGAAAGAGCGACGGAAACCCACGAGCATAGTACATTCCGTGTATATCACAATTAGGTATATTAGGTAAATACTTAAATATTTGGAACGACTTAGACAAAGAGGTGGTGCATGAGAAAAACATTCATGTGTGTAAAGGTAGACTTGATAAATGTGGATATGGAGACAGGACAACATGAGCATTGCTCAATTCCTGTATGCTACAAATAGGTAAATACAAATAGGTAAATACACCGCTCACTGGTTCAGTGGTAACGTTCTCGTTTGCTGTCTGATAGATGGGAGTTCGCACCTCGCTCAGATTATGAAAAGTTTCACTGACGAAGTGGATGGTTACTGTCCCCTTTGAGCAAGGGGATGGGTGTGTGCGTGTGTGAAGGTCATAGCCTTGCCCTTAGATCGGACTATATGAGCTCTCAGCTCTTTTATGGTAGGGTAAAAGCTGACGGTCACGACCATCAAGTGATCCTGACCAACCCCGTGAATTACACACACACACAGGCTTCTAGAACTTTTGACAGTAGTATAGCTCATGTGATGGAAGTTCTTATATACGGAAAGAAAGAGGAGGAGAAGTCTGAAGGAATTAGGAGACTGGAGCGGAGAGAGCGAGAAGGGGTTCTAGAGAGAGAGAGAAGCTGGAAGAGAAATTAGCAGGCATAAAACCGCTTGTGGTGATCCTGACCAACCAGTATTCCCACAATACACTAGCATGCCTCTAGAGGTCATGTATGTGTACTTGTTTAGGTAGTTTGTTACTTGGTGGAAAAAACTTGTGTGTTGAGACACTGAGCAATGTGGTTATGTGTATATAAGAATCTTAGAGACTTAGAATCTTGTCTATAAAAGGGTGACAAGCAACGCAGCGAAACCAGCAAGCAATTCCAACTCTCAGCCTTCACTTCTCCAGATTCTATCTATCTGTTGTCAAGAAAAGCTTGTGTTTTGTTGTGTGATTTTAATATTGTATTTTTTGCTAGTTATTCTGTTCTTTTCATAGACCTTGAATACTGCGACTTGTCGAGAGGGTATTCATAGGTCTGTGTGGTTTGTGTTTTTATTTAATAAACTTTTATAATATCTGTGGTCTTTACGATCTGGGATGGAACAACATTGGTGACCCCGGAGTGATGTTTGTGTGTATGACGGATACCAAAGTTCGATTATGGGGGAACAATGACTGATTCTTCCCTCCTTCCACCACAAAGTTGAAGATTGGATTTTACACGTCGAGGCTTATCTTCCCCATACGTCTGCTACTGGTGCTCAGAAGTTCAGCTCATTAGTGGGGGCACTTCCTACAGAGGTGGCTTCTCTAGTAAGATGTTATTGCCACCCCACCAGATAATGATAAATTTGCTGCTCTCAAGAATGCATTACTGGCATGTTACAGGAAACCAGATCATCATCATTTGCATGACCTTCAAGAACTCAGATTGGGCAACTGGACTCCATCTGTCCTGTGGCAAAAGATGCAGCTCATTAACCCTAAGTGCACATGGCGGTTTTCTGGAGGTGTCCATGGTGCGCGGACATAGGGGTAAAAATGAAATTTCCTAAAGGCGGAATTTTGTCTTAGGAATTGAGAGAACACATGCCAAAGTATATAGTAACGAAATATTAGCTCAATATTTACCTTGGTAAAGCCATGGATGAATGTCAAAGTGTCTGATTCCCTATTGGAATGTATGGTTTTCATTTTCGTTTTCTATTTCGGTTTCGGTTTTGAAGGCTCAAACATGGTTGCATGGGTCGGCCTTGGTCACCATGCACTATATTGGAAATTCACCTGCGCAGCCAGGGATGTATTGAGCAGTCGCACTCGAAACAGCCCAGGCTGTATAGAGCAGTTACCGGGCTAACTCTCGTTGTGTCACCCCACTACCTGATGGCATTCTCCGCTGTATGTATCTCCAGGAACTTCCAGTAGAAATAAGACTCAATCTTGCTTCCCTCGATGAACAAACTCCAGCAAGCAGATACTGTATGTAGCAGCAGCAGATAGAATGTTGGCTCAATTCTCCACTTCAACATACATAACAGGTACAGCTGGTATAGTAAAATCTTCTGACGCGGTGATGTTTGGCGTGTGTTGTTGTTCTGAAATTTTACATCCTCCTTCTGCTTCAACTTCTCTCACTCCGTGCCCACACAGTTCTTTCACCGAATCAAGCAGTAGACCTCCTGGTTCGGTAGGTAATCTGGGGGTTGGGGAATCTAGTGCATCAGCATCGAGTGCCACAGCAGTTTGTGAAATGCCAAAGTTTCAGCAAATAGTTCAACGTCTTGATGCACTTCAGCACAAGGTAAACAATCTCTCTTCATCTTATCAGTCAAGAATTCTCGCTCGTAACCAGCAGCAGTTGGGAATGTGTTGGTATCATGAAACATTCGGAACAAAAGCTCACCAGTGCCGACCACCATGCTCTTTTTGGGGAAACGGGAACAGCGGGAGCAGGTGCATGCAGCTGGTCCTGCTATACTAAATGAGTCTGCACCACTTCTTTACATCAAGGATCGTGCATCTGGCAGGAAATTTTTGTTGCATACGGGAGCAACTGTAAGCATTCTTCTACCAACACCACGTGATTGAGAGAACAAACCGCCTGCATTCGATCTTCTGGCTTTGAACAACACACCCATCACTTCTGGCACTTCAGAATTCATGATTGATATGGTAATGCGGCAAAAGTTCCCATGGACCTTTATCGTTGCTGATGTAAAGGAACCATTGTTGGGATACGATTTTCTCAAACACTTTCAGTTGCTTGTCGATTTGGGAAAGAACTGTCTAATACACCAGCCATCTCAAAGTAAAGCTTTTGGTACTGTGCCTACAAGTTGCACTCCAGTTATAACCCAGCTTCATCTTAACTTGGAGTATAGTGATTTGCTAAAAGAGTTTTCTTCTCTTACTGGGCCACAGTCATGTTCTAAATCTCCATCTGTACCAGTCTATCACTATATTGAAACAACAGGTCCACCAATTTATTCTCGTCCGAGATGTCTTCCTCCAGACAAGTTACAAGTGGCAGAGGAAGAATTTGACACACTTTTGAAGGAGGGGATCATTGAACCATCTAACAGCTGTTGGACATCACTACTCCATATTGTCCCCAAGTCTACTTCCAATATGCGGTGAGCTTGTGGCAGTTATCGTGCACTGAATAAAATCACTGTACCTGACAGATATCCTGTCCCTCACATTCAAGTTTTTCACCTGAAATTGTATGGCAAGACAGTATTCTCCAAGATTGACCTTGTGCGTGCATTTCACCAATTCGTATTTATCCAGCTGACATTCCTAAGACTGCTATCATCACTCCTTTTGGATTATTTCAGTATCGTTTCATGCCCTTTGGACCTCGAAATGCCACACAGTCATTCCAGCATTTTATAGATCACATTCTACGGGACTTTGATTTTGTGATGGTGTATATAGATGATATATACTGTATACTGGTGGCATCAAGTAATCATGAGGAACATCAAATTCATCTGAGACAACTGTTAGCCTGCCTACAAGAGTATGATATCAAGATTCATCTGGCTAAGTGCATCTTTGGAGTGCCTGATCTGGACTTCCTCGGCCATAGGATTTCCACTAAGGGGATCAGTCCGCTTCCACAGAGAGTTGATGCTATCAAGCAGTTTCCACAGCCAGTTACGGTGAAGAAGTTCTGAGAATTCCTGGGCATAGTTAATTACTATCACCACTTTCTTCCTCGGGCAACAGAAACCTTAGATCCTCTACACGATCTGCTCAAGAAATCACCAAAATCATCTAAGGCCCGTCTTACCTGGACACCAGAGGCTTCTACGGTGTTTGCAAGAATTAAGGACGATGTTGCACAACTTTCTCATCTTGCATATCCTGCCCCTGATTCAGACCTTGCCTTAACAACAGATGCTTTTTCTACAGCAGTGAATGCAGTCTTACATCAGGTAAGGGATGGAGCTAAAACACCATTGGCATTTTTCTCCGAGCACCTAGACGAGGCCCATCTTAAATATAGTACATTTGACAGAGAATTACTGGCCATATTTTTAGCTGTTCGCCATTTCAGACGCTGGCTAGAAGTCGGTCTTTCTATATTCTAACTGATCATAAACCTCTAATCTCTTTTATGCTACAACAGTCAGATTCTTATTCTCAATGAGTGCAGTGTCAGCTTTCCTACATCTCTGAGTTTACAACAGATATTCGTCATGTGAAGGGTTCTGAGAATGAGGTAGCTGATGCCTTGTCTTGTTCCATCTCTACAATTGAGCAGCTTCCACCAGCTCTTGACTACAATCAGTTAGCTCTAGCTCAGGTGAATGATGAAGTGTTGGTAGCATATAAAACTTCATAATCTGGACTTTGTTTACAGCCGTTTGATATACCTGGCTCAGACTATAATCTTTGGTGTGATATTTCTTGTGACAAACTTTGTCCATTCATTCCCAGCTCCCATTGTCACAAAGTGTTCTTGCATTTTCATAAGTTAAGTCATCCTGGTATTAAAGCCTCACAGTGTTTTGTTACCCATCGTGTGGTTTGGCCAGGGATTAGAAGGGATACCCACGCGTGGACATGGCAGTGCGCTTCCTATCAAACTTCCAAAGTTCACCGTCATACCAAAGCTGCGCTAGAGTCATTGTCCCTCCCTTCCTGTAGATTCCACACTGTGCCTGTTGACATTGTAGGCCCTTTGCTACCTTCACGAGGATACACCTATTTACTCACTTGTATTGATAGATTTACTAGATAGGCCGAGGCGGTACCTATGCAGGATATGTCAGCTGATTCAACTGCTTGGGCTTTTCTTATAGATCGGGTTGCTCGATTCGGTGCTCCAAATACTGTCATTACAAATCGTTGTACGCAGTTTGAATCTGATCTGTGGCATCAACCCCTCACTTTCCTGGGAACAGCGAGACACCGTACGACGTCTTATCATCCTCAGGAGAATGGTATGGTTGAACGATATGTCGGCATTTAAGGATGCTCTCGTGTCTCAACCGCAGTAGTATCGACGGGCTGATGCACTGCCACTTGTTCTTCTGGGACTTAGAGTTGCAGTTAAAGTAGACCTACACTCCAGTCTGGCAGAGCTTGTTTATGGTCAGTCCATTCAGTTCCCTGGAGAATTCAGCATCTCAGCTATCCCATAAAACTTGAGTAAGTATGAGTTTCTCGCTGTTCTCCAGGAAACTGTCGCTAGACAGCAACCAGTGCCTCCCCATCAGATACCACGTCAGTCATATCATGTTCCCTCTTCTTTGGTTGATTGCAAATATTTGTGATTGCGTCATGATGCTAATCGGCGCCCACTTCAACATCCTTATGGTGGACCTTATGAAGTTATTAAGAGATCGAGCAAACATTTCACCATCCATTGTGGTAATCGTTAACAAACAGTTTCTAACCCTTTTTTTTCCATCACCTATTTCCTCCCCATCTGCTCAACCCACTTCTCAGACCCCCGGGCAGTTTAGCACTTCCTTTCCACCTAAGGTCGATACTGTATCAATTCAGTCACCTTCCACTAGTCATAAACATTTGTTGTCAGATCATGTTGCAACACCGGGGACCCACCCTGCTGAGGCTTAACCAGCTCCTGCTGTTGTGACGAGGAGCGGAAGGGTCTCTCGTCCCCGAGAGGTACGCTTCGTCAGTAATCACTGAGGGAACATCTTGTCCAACGCGGGGGCATTCCATCTAGGGACCCACCTTTATGACCTCCTGAAAAGAGGGGGTGTGTAGTGTGGTGATCCTGACCAACCAGTATTTCCATAATACACTAGCATGCCGCTAGAGGTCATGTGTGTGTTCTTGTTCAGGTAGTTTGTTACTTGGCGGAAAAAACTTGTGTATTGAGGTTATGTAGATATGAGAATCTTAGAGACTTCGAATCTTGTCTATTAAAGGGCGACAAGTGACGCAGCGAAGCCAGCAACCAATTCCAACTCTCAGCCTTCACTTCTCCAGATTCCATCTAGCCCTTGTCAAGAAAAGCATGTGTTTTGTTGTGTGATTTTAATATTGTATTTTTTGCTAGTTATTCTGTTCTTTTTATAAACCTTGAATACTGCAACTCGTCGAGGGGGTATTCATAGGTCTACGTGGTTTGTGTTTTTATTTAAAAATATCTGTGGTGCTTACGATCTGGGATGGAACAACACGCTCTCACCTCAAGACACTCTTGTGAGACAAACTTAGTATAAAATCTTGAGCTTTTCCTTTTGAGGACAATAAAACTACAATCGACCCCAGACTCATCTTTTATCTTCACCCGTCATCGACTACAAGTGAACTGAGGTTATGTCCCCACACATTTACTCACTAATTATTACAGCTCGGCTACAACTACTATATATTCTATTACAAGACTGATAGCACCACTACTTTCCGTCTCCCCTTCCCCAAACTAGCCTAAGTGGGTAGGAGAAACTGCTGCCAGTGTTGGTGACTGCATTCTGTTTCGCTGTGCATGTTGGAAGTGATCTGGTAGGCCTGCATCATTCATTTCTTGTAACAAATAGTGTATGTTAATTGCAAAAAAGTTTCCGTGGGCCCAGAGTTGTCTGGTAGATATGTGTGGTTTTCCTGTTTACTGGATGGTATCTGATATTACAATGGTTTGTCTGGGGGCCTGCAGAGTTTTTGATAAATCTGACATCAGGTCTATTGGGGTACGATAAAGCGAGGGTCTTCCGTACTCTCATTATAATAGTATAGGAGTAATTGTCGATTATAATCGACAGTTACCACTGTACTATTACAATGAGAGTAACCATTAATTATTGGCTACTGTAAAGTGTAACAAAGCTTTGCTCATTATAGAGATACAGTTTTGGTAAGGCAAGGTTCCCAGTAATGCATAAGTACAGTAGCCATATAGTTTCTCCATCTGGTAATTACAGTACTGTTACCATCCTGAGATTCATAAGCATATTTTCCTTTATCACAGGTACCATACTTTACACTGTCCTTATTTTCCCAGTATGAAGTCATTTTCTATGGGAAACTTTGAATAGGTACTGAAAGAGGTTACGGTATGTACAGTCTTCATTAACCCTTTTGACACTGACATTTTTTTTTTATATACACATGATTTCATTAAGCTCAAGAGAGATTTTGGAGCTGAGAGAATTCTAAATAGCCTCCATTAACTCTCATTGTATGTGTGTGTGTGTGTTCTTACCTAATTGTTCTTACCTAATTATATCTTTACAGGAATGAGTCAAGCTCATACTGTCCCGTGTCTTAAACCATATTTATCGTACATATCCTTAATTTTGTGAATTGTTTTGGCACACACTATTTCATTCGGTAGTGCATTCCATTGATCAATTGCTCTGTTTGGGAAACTGAATTTCCTTACGTCTTTATCACCTCTCTTCTTATGCAATTTTTTGCAGTGTCCTCTTGCTGATGCTTCTCCATATGTTAAGTAATCATTTATGTCTATTTTCTCCTTTCCTGATATGCATTTATATAGCATTATCATGTCACCTCTTTTCCTTCTCTCCTGTAGTGTTGGTAGATTCAGTTTATTTAGTCTTTCTTCGTAGCTTAGGTCCCTTAAGCTTGGTATCCATCTTGTAGCGGCCCTTTGAACTTTTTCAATCTTGTCTGTGTGCTTTTTGAGATGAGGACTCCAGACTACTGATGCATATTCCAGGGTTGGTCTAATGAATGATGTTATTATCCTTCTTAGCATGTCTTCATTTATGTATCTGAATGCTATTCTCATATTTGCAAGCAGTGTATACATGTTCCGTACCTTCTCGCTGATGTGGTCAACCGGAGATAGTCTGTTGTTGATAATCACACCTAGGTCTTTCTCTCTTTCTGATGTGTATAGGGTTTTATTTCCTAACTTATAATCCCAATCAGGTCTTTTTCCACTTTTACCAAACTTGATTGCATGACACTTGTCCACATTGAATTCCATTTGCCATGTACTACTCCATTCATGAAGTTTATTTAATTCTTCTTGTAGCTCTTTACAAGAGTCTGTGTTAGTAATTCTCCTTTGTATTTTTGCATCATCTGCAAACATATTCAAATAGCTCTCATTTCCAGTGTT
Organism: Coenobita brevimanus; assembly: GCF_032717465.1. Lineage (NCBI taxonomy): Eukaryota > Metazoa > Arthropoda > Malacostraca > Decapoda > Coenobitidae > Coenobita > Coenobita brevimanus. The sequence goes on from NC_136966.1 coordinate 40,935,895, forward strand.
ACTGTGTGTGTGTGTGTGTGTGTGTGTGTTCTTACCTAATTGTATCTTTACAGGAATGAGTCAAGCTCGTACTGTACCGTGTCTTAAACCATATTTATCGTACATATCCTTAAATTTGTGAATTGTTATGGCACACACTATTTCATTCGGTAGTGCATTCCATTGATCAATTGCTCTGTTTGGGAAACTGAATTTCCTTATGTCTTTATCACTTCTCTTCTTATGCAGTTTTTTGCAGTGTCCTCTTGCTGATGCTTCCCCATATGTTAAGTAATCATTTATGTCTTTTTTCTCCTTCCATGATATGCATTTATATAGCATTATCATGTCACCTCTTTTCCTTCTCTCCTGTGGTGTTGGTAGATTCAGTTTATTTAGTCTTTCTTCGTAGCTTAGATCCCTTAAGCTTGGTATCCATCTTGTAGCGGCCTTTTCAACTTTTTCAATCTTCTCTATGTGTTTTTTGAGATGAGGACTCCAGACTACTGATGCATACTCCAGGGTTGGTCTGATGAATGATGTTATTATCCTTCTTAGCATGTCTTATTTATGTATGTGAATGCTATTCTCATATTTGCAAGCAGTGGTTTTTCAAGAATACTCCCCCAGTATCCCTGCTTGTTGTAAAAGGTGACTAAAAGGGTTGGCGGAGGGTTAGTGCCCCTCCCCGGAAAACAACTAACTAAAAAAACAAACAATAAGCCTCGGACAAGGACTGACCAAACGATGACGACCCAGGACCGGACAAAGGACTTGGTAATGGCTACGTGGAATGTAAGAAGAGCTAGTGATGAGGTGAAAGAGAGAGAGATTGTCCAGGTGATTGAGGGTGCAAAAGTGGATGTATGTGGAAGGACTGAAACAAAATGGAGAGGAGAAAGTGTGAGAGAATGGGAGTATGGATGGGGTATATGTGCAGGAGTAGGTGATAATGAGAGGGCAAAGGAAGGAGTATGTATAGTTGTGAGTAAAAGATGGAAGAAGAGCATAAGACAGTATGGATCAGCTGGGTCAAGGATTGTGTGGGTAAAGTTGAAAGTTGGAATACAAATGTGGGCGATCGTGTGTGTGTATGTGCCAACCCAAGATCGTGCTAGCAGAGTGAGAGAAGAGTTCTGGACATATGTGGAAGTGTGCATGGAAAAGTTTGGAAGGAATGAGAGAGTGTTTTTGATCGGTGATATGAATGGTAAAGTAGGGAATGTGAAGGTGGATGGAATAGTTGGTGAGTGGGGTATGCCTGCTGTGATAGATGAGAATGGCAGTGCGTCAGTGGACATTTGTGCTGGGAGGGGGTTGGTGATAGCCAATACCCTCTTCAGGCATAAAATGATCCACAGGTATACATGGCGAGTGATGAGAAGGTTGGATGGTGAACTGAATGAAAGGAAGGCAATGATTGATTATGTGTGTGTGGATGAAGGATGCGAAGATGTGTAATGGATGCAAGAGCTTATAGAGGTTGGGGGAGTGGACTTTCTGACCACTACTTGGTGGTGGCCAGAATTAGGATCCAAGTAAGATGGAGGAATAAAAGAAGGGAAAGACAAGAGGAAGGAGTAGTTGCAAGGAGAGTGGAAAGGTTACAAGAGGATGAGAAAAAGGCAGAGTATAAGAGAGAAGTGGAGGAACGATTCGGCAAATATGAATCGGAGCAGATGGGGGACATGGAAGGTGTGTGCAGGATATTTACAGAAGAAATATGTGCAGCGTGTGATGTGGTGTGTGGGAGGAAGAGAAGACAGAGGGGGTGCAAGGAACAGCGTGGTGGACTGAAGAGGTGAGACAGGCTGTGGCACAAAAGAAGAAAGCATACAATGAATGGATGAGAAATAGGGGCGTGGAAGAAGTTGAGAGGCGGAAGAGAGAGTTATATGTAGAAAGAAAGAGAGAGGTGAAAAGATCAGTACGAGAGAGTCAGAAGAGAGTGGATGAGGAATTTGGAAGGAATTTGAGTGTAAAGTGGAGGGACTGTAAGAAGATGTTCTGGAAAGAGGTGAAGAGAGTAAGACAGGGTGGAAGTGAGGTTAGCAAGGGAGTGAAATAATAAGAATGGTAGATTATTAGTGGAGAAGGGAGAAAAAGTGAGCAGATGGAGAGAACACTTTAAGGAATTGTTGAACATAGAGGATGGAAGTAATGCGAGTATAAGTGGCTGGGGAATGTCTGGGAGAAGGAGGGAGGTAAGAAGACAGGAAGAAATCAGTAGGATAGAAGTTGTGGAAGCTATGAAGAAAGTTAAATCGGGGAAAGCCCCAGGAATTGATGGAGTGTGTGGTGAAATGCTGAAGCATGGGGGAGAGATAGTAGTAGAATGGATGTGGAAGATGTGCAGATTGGCCTGGGAGGAAGGTAGAGTCCCGGAGGATTGGAAGTCAGGTATGGTTATTCCCTTGTACAAAGGAAAAAGGGAAAAAGAAGTGTGTGGTAATCATAGGTGAACTTGTTGTCTTAGTATAATAGGAAAAGTGTATGGTAGGATACTTATTGACAGAGTTAGAGAAAGAACAGAGGAATTAGTTGGAGAAGAACAGGGAGGCTTTAGGAAGGGAAGAGGTTGTGTAGATCAGGTATTCATTCTTAGATCTTTAGTGGAAAAGTTTCTAGAGAAGGGAAAGAAGTTGTATGCGGCTTTCATGGATTTGGAGAAATCGTATGACATGGTGGATAGACAAGGATTGTGGAAAGTATTAAGAATTATGGAGTAGATGGGAAGTTTTTGAATGCTGTGAAGAGTATGTATGATGGTGCTAAGGCTGCAGTGCATGTGGATGGTGAACTAAGTGAATTTTTCTCTTTGAAAGTTGGGTTGAAACAGGAATGTGTCAAGTCTCCATGGTTGTTCAATCTGTTCATGGATGGGGTAATAAAAGAGGTACAAGGTAAGGTAGTGGATGTTGGAGTGGCCCTGGTGAGAGAGGATAGTGTTTGGAAACTCCCTGAACTGTTGTATGCAGATGATACTGTGTTGTTGAGTGAAGATGAAGAGGAGCTGCAAGGCTTGGTGGATGAGTTTGGGGGAGTGTGCAAGAAATGGAATCTAAAGGTGAATGTAGGGAAGAGTAAAGTGATGGTCTTTGAGAGAGGTGAAGTCAGTGAATGTAAAGCGAGTTTGGATGGTGAGGAATTGGAAAATGTGAGTACGTTTAAGTACTTGGGTAGTGTGATGAGTAAGAATGGAGGTTTGGAGGGTGAAGTGCTTGTAAGGGTACAGCAGGGAAGAAAGGTTGCTGGTTCTTTGAAAGCAGTGATAAGCAACAGGGAGGTGAGCATGGAAGTGAAAAAGTTACTACATGACAGTATTGTGATACCAACTCTAACGTATGGAAGTGAAGCTTGGACATTGCTGGAGGGACACAAGTCAAGAGTGAGAGCAGTGGAAATGAGCTATTTAAGAGGAGCCTGTGGAGTCACATGGAGAGACAGGTTGATGAATGAGGATATAAAGGAGCATTGTGGCGTGGATGTGGATGTGATAGGAAGCGTTATGAGGAACACACTGAGGTGGTTTGGCCATGTGGAGAGGATGGAGGGTGAAAGACTGACGAAGAGAGCATATGTGAGTCAGGTGGAGGGGGGAAGAGGGAGGGGGAGGCCGAGGATGAGATGGAGGGATGGGGTGGAGAGGTATATGAGAGAGGAGGGTGTGAGTTGGGAGCAGGGCAGTGGAATGGCGGGGGACAGGACAACGTGGAGGCGTTTTGTTTGTGGCCACTCCAAACGGGATTGAGGTATCTGGCAATAGATAGAGAAAGATTGATAGTATACATGTTCCGTACCTTCTCACTGATGTGGTCAGCCGGAGATAGTCTGTTATTGATAATCACACCTATGTCCTTCTCTCTCTCTGATGTGTGTAGGGTTTTATTTCCTAACGTATAATCCCAATCAGGTCTTTTTCCACTTTTACCAAACTTGATTACATGACACTTGTCCACTTTGAATTCCATTTGCCATGTATTACTCAATTCATGAAGTTTATTTAATTCTTCTTGTAGCTCTTTACAAGAGTCTGTGTTAGTAATTCTCCTTAATAATGTTGCATCATCTGCAAACATATTTAGATAGCTTTCATTTCCAGTGTTACTGTTTATATCATTTATATACACTAAAAACATGATTGGTGCCAGTACACCCTGTAGTACTCCACTAGTCACTTCTTTTGCATGATGAGTAGTTTCCCCTTAGCACTGTTCTCATTTCTCTTTTTATGAGAAAATCTTGCATCCAACAAAATAGTTTGCCTCGAATTCCTCCTTGATGGTACAGTTTCCATAAAAGTCTTTGGTGTGGTACTGTGTCAAATGCTTTCTTGAAATCTAAATAGATACTGTCCACCCATCCTTGTCTTTCCTGTATTGTGTCTGTTACTCCTGTCATAGTAGCACAACAGATTAGTAACACATGATTTTCCTTTTCTGAAACCAAACTGTCTTTCTGTTATCATACTGTGTTCTTCAAGATGATTTACCCAAGCTTTTCTTATAAGCTTTTCTAATACCTTGCTTACAACACTGGTCATTGATACTGGTCGGTAGTTGAGTGGATTTTGTCTATTCCCTTTCTTGAATAAGGGGACAATATTTGCTTTCTTCCAAATATTAGGTAGTTTACCTTGACTCAAGGATTTCTTGAAAATTAAAAATACAGTAATGGTTTACTTAACTCCTTTGCACATTCTCGTAGCACCCAACATGAAATTTCATCAGGACCATTTGCTTTTCCTCTGTCTAATTTACTTAACTCCTCCTGTATTACTTTTTCTGATATTTGTATATCTGGTAGTATGTGTGGACATGCATGTTCCACATAGTCCCTTTCAAAAATTTTTTCTTCTGTAAAAACTGATTGGAAATTCTTATTAATGCTTCACAAATATCTTTCTCTTGTGTATAGGTGATTCCCTCGTCCATAATGGATTGTATTACATCTTTTACTTTGGTTTTGCTTCTGATGTATCTGTAAAATAGCTTTGGTTGATCACTACTTTTATTTATTATATCCTCCTCAAACCGTTTTTGGGCTTCCCTCCTTATTCTTGTATAATCGTTTCTTGCCTGTTTGTGTGTATGTGTGTGTGTGTGTGTGTGTGTGTGTGTGTGTGTGTGTGTGTGTTTACCTAGTTGCATTTGCCTGCTTGTGATATACATGAAATGAGCTACACTCGTGGGGTCCCATCTCTGTTTCTCAGTAAGTCAAATTTTGCTTTGAACTCATTCAAGTTTTTGGACAGGACAGTCTCGTTGTCCAGGCTATTCCACAGGTTTATGCATCTATATGGAAAACTATATTTCTTGATATCCTTCAAGCAACTTGGCTTTTTTAGTCTCATTCCTTGTCCTGTTGTTATTCTCCCATCCCATACAAACAGAGCTTCTCTGTCAATTTTTTCTGCTCCCATCCTGGCCCTGAACACTGCAATCATGTCAACCCTCCCTCTCCTCTTTCGTCTAAGGAGGGCAGGTCTAGTTTTTCCAGTCTATCTGTATGACAGATCTGCCAGGCTAGGGACCATCTTGGTTGCTGTTCTCTGTATTCTCTCGATCTTGTTTATATCTTTCTTTTTATGTGGGGACCACATTGCTTCTGCATATTCCAACCTGAGGCAGATCATGTCCACTGTCAATTTTTTCATCTCCATCCTTTTTTTTTTTTTTTTTTTTTTTTTTAATAACAACAGAGGAAGGAAAAACGAATAAAAAAAAATAATCCGTACACCAGATTACTGGCATCCTCCATTCATAAAATATCTGTAACAGTTGGACTTGAACAGCTGTAGGTTGAAGTTTGGGGGGAAACAACTCTGGGGAAGCGAGTTCCAGAGAGATGCAGTTCTAGGAATAAAAGAATTCTGTTAGGCACAAGTTCTGCAATATTGCTGAGTGACATTCCAGTCATGAGTGCTACCAGATGCCCCTGTAGCACGAGAGAAGGCATAGAGAGGTGGCACAATGGACGCAACTTCGTCTAAGCATTTGCCGTAAAAATATCTGTAAAATAATGCAAGGGAGGCAACATTCCTTCTTAGTTGTAGGGGAGGCAGTTTATTTATAACAGCAGGGTTATTGATAATTACAACATCTTTATTCTGAATTTTGTCAGGTTGTTTTAATGCAACCTGTCCACATCCATTCCACAAGGGTGAGCAATATTTAAGCCAAGAGCGCACATGACTCTTATAAATTATAGCTAACTGCTTGTCATTGAAGAAGCTATGGACTCTACAATAATCCAAGTTTCTTTGAGGCAGCTTTAGCAAGTGATCTGACATAAGAGGTCCAGCTGAGGGCATTGTTAAATGAGACACTGAGCATTTCAGTACTTTTGGAGATAGGAATATTAGTAGCACTGAAGGTAATATACAAATCTGGCAATATCTGTCTATTAGTACATTGTAAATATACTGTATTTGGTTTTACTAGCATTAAATGAGACAAGGTTGTTTTGTCCCCATTCATTGATTATAGATAAGTCTTGATATATGGAGTTGGCTGTACTGAGTTGAGAGTTAGAGATATTAGACTTTGGAAATGGGTGTTTGAGTGTGAATGTACTATGAAATGTCGAGTCATCTGCATGTGAATGGATGGGATTGTGGGTGACAGATAAGAGATCATTAATATGAACAGGAACAGGGTTGGCGCCAAAACTGATCCCTGTGGCATGCTGGCGTTAATTGGGTGGAAATTGGAGTATACATCATCTAAGTTTACTCTAATTTTTCTGTCACTGAGATATGAGGGAAGCAGAGGAACAAATGATGTTAGTCTATAGCAAGGGAGTTTAGACAGCAGGGAACTGTGTCGTACTCTGTCGAAAGCTTTAGAAATATCAAGGGCTACAGCATGAGTTTCTCCATGTAGGTCAATTGATTGATGGATGGTATGAGTCAGGAGATTGAGTAGGTCAATGGTGGATCTTTCTTGGCAAAAACCATGTTTGTTGTCAGTAATTAAGTTGCTGGATTCAAGATGTTTAACTATGTGCTTATTAATTAAAATTTCAAATATTTTACCAAGAGAAGATGCAACAGCTATTGGTCTGTAATCAGAGGGGTAGAGGAACTTCCTTTCTTTGGAATTGGGTGGATATTGGCTTTCCATGAATTAGGGAATGAAGAAGTACGTATGCATACTCTGAATAATTTAGCAAGAACAGAGGCAAGTTCTGGGGAACACTTCTTCAAAACAATTGGTGGAATTTCATCTGGGCCTGGACCTTAGTTGGTTAGTAAATTATCTAGGATGGATGTAATGAAATGCTACTCTTATATTAGTCAAGAGATTATATGTCTCTCTAACTATCTTGTTAATGTGTTTTTCAGGTGACAAATTATCCTGGACCAGCACTCCCAAGTCCTTCTCTTCTCTCTCTTTTGTTATTGATTCATTACCCATCAAAGACTTCAGTGACGGTCTCTTGGTACTTTTACTCATTTCCAATATTTTACACATTTTGGTGTTGAATTTCATTTCCCACATCCAGCTCCAGTCATGAACCCTGTCCAGGCCCCCCTGCAGCATTTTACAGTCCTCTTCAACTTGTACTTTCCTATGATCTTCACATTGTCAGTAAGCAGACTTGCATAACTGTTCATTCCATCAGTCATATTGTTTATATAAATCAGGAACATTATGGATGCTAACACTGAGCCCTGTGGAACTCTTCTTGTTACTTCCCTCCATCCAGACATCCTGTCCTTTTACTGTCCTCATTTGTCTCTCTCAAGAAGTCTCTCATCCACTTTAAGAGGTTCCCCTTCAGTCCTCCTGTATGTTCCAATTTCCACATTAGTCTCTTGTGGGGTACCTTGTCAAATGCTTTCTCCAAATCTAAATACACACAACCTACCCAACTCTTTCTCTCCTGTAGCACATCTATCGCCCTTGAGTAGAAGCTCAGCAAATTGGAAACACACAACCTTCCACTTCTGAATCCAAACTGACTTTCTGCCAAAATGACCATCTTCTGTAGATATTTTATCCATCTGTCTTTCAGGATTCTCTCAGATGCAAACTCAACATTAGGCCATGTAAAGAATTTCATTAAAGTTGGCATGGAAACAGTCATTCCCCATCATAGTTACAGAAAAAGATGTAATTCACCCAGATGGTTTGACCACAGTTGTGCTAGAGATAACATAATATAAAACAATAGCCTATAACACATATACAAGGACCAAAACTAAAGAAGTCTTTTACTATTATAGAAGTATCAGAAACCATGCCAAAACTATTAGCAGTCTTTCTAAATCGTACTTTCTTCATAGACAAGCTAACAAACTACTAAACAACCCAAATGATAACAAAATATTCTGGTCTGCCCTTAATTCATTCAGATCTAACTTCACTACCACCTCTTCCTTTCCACTGTTACAGTCCCCCCGTGGAAATCTATTAAGTGACCCTTATGGAAAAGCCAACCTTCTTGTTGATATTTTTTCAACAAATTCAACCCCAAATACAGAAAATCACAATATTCCTGTACTTGATTTTGATTCCCCTCATCTACCCCCTTTAAAGATTCACACAAGATATGTATAAGCTGTGTTACAGAATCTCTCAGTAGACAAAGCCACTGGACCGGATGAAATTCTTTCAGTAGTACTTAAAAATTGCTCCCCAGTATTGGCTCCTGTATTGGCAAAATTTTTCCACTTATGCATGTGTACCTCAAGTTTTCCAGCCACTTGGAAAGAAGCAAATATCCATCCTGTTCCTAAAAATGGGGCCATTTCTGATTTATCAAACTATAGACCAATCGCTATAACTTCCGTTCTTGGTAAAGTTTTTGAGACAGTAACAAACACATAGTCAAGCACCTAGAAATCAATAAATTAAACACTGTAGTATGGAAGAAAGTTAAATTGGGGAAAGCCCCAGGAATTGATGGAGTGTGTGGTGAAATGCTGAAGCGTGGGGGAGAGATAGTAGTAGAATGGATGTGGAAGATGTGCAGATTGGCCTGGGAGGAAGGTAGAGTCCCGGAGGATTGGAAGGCAGGTATAATTATTCCCTTGTACAAAGGAAAAGGGGAAAAAGAAGTGTGTGGTAATCATAGGGGCATTTGTCTTCTTAGTATAATAGGAAAAGTGTATGATAGGATACTTATTGACAGAGTTAGAGAAAGAACAGAGGAATTAGTTGGAGAAGAACAGGGAGGCTTTAGGAAGGGAAAAGTTTCTAGAGAAGGGAAAGAAGTTGTATGCGGCTTTCATGGATTTGGAGAAAGCATATGACAGGGTGGATAGACAAGGATTGTGGAAAGTATTAAGAATATATGGAGTAGATGGGAATTTGTTGAATGCTGTGAAGAGTATGTATGATGGTGCTAAGGCTGCAGTGCATGTGGATGGTGAACTAAGTGAATTTTTCTCTTTGAAGGTTGGGTTGGAACAGGGATGTGTCATGTCTCCATGGTTGTTCAATCTGTTCATGGATGGGGTAATAAAAGAGGTGGAAGGTAGGGTAGTGAATGTTGGAGTGGCCCTGGTGAGAGAGGATAGTGTTTGGAAACTCCCTGTACTGTTGTATGCAAATGATACTGTGTTGTTGAGTGAAGACGAAGGGGAGCTGCAAGGCTTGGTGGATGAGTTTGGGAGAGTGTGTAAGAAATGGAATCTAAAGGTGAATGTAGGGAAGAGTAAAGTGATGGTCTTTGAGAGAGGTGAAATCAGTGAATGTACAGCGAGGTTGGATGGTGAGGAATTGGAAAATGTGAGTATGTTTAAGTACTTGGGTAGTGTGATGAGTAAAGATGAAGGTTTGGAGGGTGAAGTGCTTGAAAGGGTACAGCAGGGAAGAAAGGTTGCTGGTTCTCTGAAAGCAGTGATAAGAAACAGGGAGGTGAGCATGGAAGTGAAAAAGTTACTACATGACAGTATTGTGATACCAACTCTAACGTACGGAAGTGAAGCTTGGACTTTGTTGGAAGGATACAAGTCAAGAGTGAGAGCAGTGGAAATGAGTTATTTAAGAGGAGCCTGTGGAGTCACATGGAGACACAGGCTGACGAATGAGGATATAAAGGAGCGTTGTAGTGTGGATGTGGATGTGATAGAAAGCGCTATGAGGAACACACTGAGGTGGTTTGGCCATGTGGAGAGGATGGAGGGTGAAAGACTGATGAAGAGAGCATATGTGAGTGAGGTGGAGGGTGGAAGAGGAAGGGGGAGACTGAGGATGAGATGGAGGGATGGGGTGGAGAGGTATATGATAGAGGGGTGTGTGAGTTGGGAGCAGGGCAGTGAAATGGCGGGGGACAGGGCGACGTGGAGGCGATTTGTTTGTGGCCACCCCAAACGGGATTGAGGTGTCTGGCAATAGATAGATAGATAGATAGTGTGGATTTAGACAAGAATGTTCAACTGTAGACATTCTTTGCCTTCTTACCCATCAAATTAACAAAACAATAGACCAACATGGTGAAACACATACAACAGCATTTGATATTTCAAAAGCATTTGACAGAGTTGGGCAATGGGCTATATTGTCTAAGATGTCACTGCATCTCTGGTTCCTCTAATTTCTTCTGACCTTCATAATAGAAAAATACGGGTCATGGTAGATGGAATTTATTCCCAGTTTTATTCCATAAATGCTGGTGTACCTCAGGGATCAGTTTTGGCCCCAACCCTCTTCTCATTCATATAAATGACCTCCTATCTGTTATTCACAGCCCAATACACTCTTATGCTGACGACCTGACATTTCATAGTTCTTTCACATTTAGTCCCTCCTTTACACAATCTGATATTATAAATTCCCAAATAAACACAGCAGTTTCTCAGACCCAGGACCTTTCTAAAATTAATCAGTGGGGACAAACAAATCTGGTCTCATTTAATGCTCAGAAAACTAAGTACATTAATTTCTCCAACAGAAAGAATCCCTATGACTCCTACATAATTTTAAATGATGTCAGTATTCCCATATCCACTACAGTTGATATCCTAGGTGTCACACTTTACACCAACCTAAGCTGGACAGCTTATGTTAAATCCCTTGTTAAAAATGCTCTTAAAAAATTGGTACCTCTGTACAGTGTTCGTAAATTCTTCACTGACGAGCAGTTGGCCACAATATACAAAAGTTGTGCATTCTCAGATTGAATACTGTTCGCCACTGTGGATTGGATGTGGAGCAGTTGCATTTAGGCAGTTGGACAAAATTCAAAATAAGGCCATTAGATAATTCTGCCATTATGCAGGACCTTCCTCCATTATCAGTACGTAGAGAGGTTGCTTCTTTAACATTATTATATTGATATTTTTACTGTAAATGCTCTGATGAACTTGCTTCAATTGTGCCTCCCCTTCACATTTTCTCGTGAAATACTCAGGTAGCTGGGAGTGCCCATGAACTCATGCTATTTCCCCTGCAATGCAGAACCTCTGCTCATCAAAATTCATTTATTACTCTCTGAGATTCACTTCCTGGGAGTTGCTTCCCACAACCATTTAATCCACTTTTATTTAAATCCAGTTGTCATAAATATTTTGAGTGGACCTTTTTTTTTTTTATTTCCTTTGTTTTTCCTTCCTCCATTCTTTGTCTTAAAAAAAAAAAAAAAATCTCTCTCAGTCTTGCAACCAAACTGGTCAGGGACACTGGTTTGTAATTCAGGGGAACTTCCTTGTTCCCTCCCTTATAAATTGGTACCACATTGGCCCTCTTCCATTCCTGAAGTACTTTCCCTTCTTCCAGAGAACACATGATTAAACCACGAATTTTATCCACCACTTGTTCTTTGCATTCCTTTTCCTTTAGTATCTAATTAGGGATCACGTCTGGTAATGGGACCTTCCTCACGTTGAGTTTCCAGTAATTTGTATACTTCTTGCACTTCAACCTTTACATCTTTTATCACTACATTTCTAGTCACTGCTTCCTCCTCCACAAAATCACTTTCTTTAGTGAAGACTGATTGGAAGCATTTGTTCATTATTTCAGCTTGCATATCCACATCTTTATAGACATTTCCTACTACTTTCAGCTAATTGATTCCTTTCTTTTGTTTCAGTTTCCCATTGACAAACCAGTAAAACAATTTAGGTTCTTCCTTACATTTATCAACTACAGGTATACCAGGTTTAACGATGCAATTGGTTAGGTAAAAACACATTATTAGGCAGGGTATTATATCGGGATAGGTTTAATGTAAAGTAATGGGATGCATATTTCACCCTTGGATTTCCCCCCAACCAAGTCCAAAGCCCAGCCAAATGAGCCGTAAAACAAGTTTAAAGCCAATCTAAATGGCATAACAGCTGTAAAAGAAGCTAACCTAAGACTAACACCTGTATATAACTCACTAAAACCAACAAATAAAATCTGAAAATCGTCAAATATAAGACTGGAAAATATCAAGCTTAGTGAGTTGTACCCCAGAATGACTATGTTCACCTCACCTATGGCTAAAACACTTACTCTAAGTCTAGATACAGTTTATAAATCAACCAAAACACACAATTTTAGTCCAAAATATCATCACAATTGGTTAAAAAAAAAAAAACATCGTTAAACTGGGGTTTGGTCATCGTTAGGTGGGGTATGGTGGTATTTCTTCCCCCATCGTTAAGCTGGGGTATCGCATCTAGGGGTATCGTAAATCGAGGCATGCCTGTACTGTATACCTTTTTTGAAGTTTCTTTCTTCCTCTGTATGTATTCTTGTATGTTCATTTCTAGCTCTTTTATATTCTTCCTTTGTTCTGTCATTACTTCTCTTTCTCCATTTGTTCCATGGCTTATCCCTTTCTTTTTTTGGTGTCATACACCTTTTATTGAACCAGTCACTTCTTCAGTTGTCTTTCCCACTAACTTTTGGCACATACTTTTCCACATCTGTATTAAAGAAGTCTAGAAAGATATCCCACTTCTTCTATATCTCTCTTGTTTCTCAGAATTCTCCCCAATCCACTTCTTCGAAAAATTTTCTCAGTCTGCAAAGTTTTATTTCCCAAAGTTGTATCTTCCATGCCTGTATAGTTTATCTCTTGTCTCCCCAGTTTCTTCTGTGGTTTGGAACTCTATCACTACATGATCACTTTTTCCTGTAGAACACAGATATTTCAGTGATTCATTTGCATCAGGTTCTTTGGTTAAAATTAAATCTAGTCTTGCTGGTGTGTCATCCCCCATAAATCTTGTCTCTTCTTTGACCCACTGGGTGATTACATTATCCATTGCTACATTTAATAGTATACTGACCCACGAATCTTCACTGTTACCTGTGTCCCATTCTTCCCAGTTTACTTGTTTACAATCGAAGTCCCCCATCAGGATTATGTTGCTACTTTCCTCACTCACTTTCTGTAGATATCTAACTATGTCCTACATCTCCTGATATTCCTCCTCATTCCATGCCCTTGTCTTGGGAGGGACATGTGCTACTGTGATGTCTCTCTTGCCTTTCCCTCTGTTTTCCATTACCATGTTTATCACTTCAGCTGTACCTTCTCCCAGTTCTACACTATCCACATGTAGGCTGTTTTTTACTGCTATCATCACTCCTCCTCCCGTTTTCTCTTTTCTATCTCTTCTCCATAGTTTGCATTTCCCATTTCCCATTTGGATTTCAGTATTCTTTCTTAGCTTGATCTCTGTGGAGCACATGAAGCACACATTGTCTGGCTCATTTACCCTCAAGAAATTGCCTATTTCTAGCCATGCTTAGATTAGACTATCTGCACTAGCATATGCCATGTTCAGTCTTTTTGTATGTTTTTTTATTCTGTCCTTCTCCTTCTCTTTCTTTCCTTTGGTACCACTTCCTCAATTTTTGATCGATAACCCTCCAATATAACTCTGTCTTCTCTTCCTCCGTTCTCTGCTCATTTCTTTCCTTCGCCTCCATAACAAGTTCCTTTACTTTAGCTGTTCCTCATTTGTGTTTCCCCTTATGCAGATATTTTTTATTGTTCCTTATCTGCTGATTTCCAGGTCTTGTTGATTATTTCATTTACTGTGACCTGAGATTGAAATTTTACTTTGAGTGGCCTTGCCCCTCCCTCCACATATACCGGTATATTTTCCCAGCCTAAATTCTTCTTCAGTCTCCTCCTGGGCTTCACCTTTTCCTTCCATAACTTAATTAACACTATTTCCTTTGCCCTTCTCAGTTCTTCTCTTTCTCGTTCTGATCTCACTGACATTGATTTTTCTTTCAAACCCGAGATAATCACGCATTTTTTCTTGTCTGCTGCATCTCTGACAAGTGATTCTTTGTTTATTAATACATTCACCACTTCCTTCTCCATCTTTTCCTGGTTTTCCTTTTTCAGTTGTTCTAAAATCTCCGTAAGACTTATTTTATCTTCCTGTTGAGTTTTTTTTTTTCCACGCCATATGTTGTTCTTGGATTTCCCTGATATATTCCTCATGCATCTTAGCTTTAGATTCCTACTCATCAAGTTTACATTTCATCTTGTTCCTTTCCTCCCTCAGCCTCTTATTTTCCCATTTAATAATAATCCATCCATCATCCAATCCTATATTGTCCCAAGAGGAGTGTAGGAGCCCAGGGCTAGGCAGTTGGTCCTGACATTTAAGATGAGAGTGACCAGCCTCACTCATCCCTGAGTGGCATTATGTGAGCAATCAACTCCAACCATCCCTTGGATATAAACCTTCACCAGCTCAATCCGATTGGAGCACAATAATTACCCTCTAAACCGCCAGGTGCCAAAATTTGGTTATATGGTTACCACCCAGCTTAATAAATGGTTTCCTGGTGTACCGGAAACCGTTTGGCTTGTCACTCAGTGTAGAGTCACCCACAGGCAGAAGGAAGAGGAAAGAATGAAGGAAAGAAAGACAGAAGAGGGAGTGTAAAGTCACCAGTAGGCAGAAGGACAAGGGAAGAATGAGGGAAAAGAAGACAGAAGAGAATGGAAGGAAAGAGGGATGGAGGAGAGGAAAGGGCAGACACCTGACAGCAGCACTACATCAAGTGAGTGGATGATGAGCACCCCCACCTACCACATTTACCAGCCAACGGCCGTACCACGTTGAGTGCACCGCTTCTTGTCTGATTTAATAATAATAATAATAATAATTATAACCATCATCATCATCATCATCATCATTATCTGGTCTTCTGTTTCTCAAAAGCACCAGTTCTTCCTTTGGGAATTCACCAGCGCTTGACACACATACATTATTTTTACAATTACAAGAATTGTGAGATCTCTCATATAATAATACAAGCTACATCATATATATATACACAGTATATATAAATATGAAAGTGGCAATAATTAAACTCTATAACCATCCATCACAATGCCTCTCTCCAGGTCATAGTATTTTGAAAAAAGAAAGGCTTTCAGCTGTCTCTTAATGGATTCAGCAGAAGAGAGTTGCCTTATGGACAATGGCAATCTGTTATATAATCTAGGGGTTCTGTACACAAAAGAACGATCAGTGAAAGATGACTGGTGAATGGCTCCAGGCTTGTTAAGATGCAAGGAGTCATCTTCACTGCGTAACATCACACCTGTGCGTACTGATGGGAGTTTCAACAATTCAGCAAGATACTTCAGTTCACCAAGCTTAAGAACCTTAAATGTAATAAGACACAGTTTAAATTCAATTCTAGCCTTTACTGGTAACCAGTGCAACTCAGTTAGGAATGGGGTAGTCGAGGTTCTTGGGGGGAGACCAAAGATAAGTCGTGCTGCCCTGTTCACCACACACTGAACTTTTGCTAGTATATTATATGGAAGACTAAGCCACAGTGAATTACAGTAATCAACATGAGACAGGAGCGCTGCATGGACCATTGTTAAGAGGCAACATCTATCAAGGAATTTTCTCACAGAGTACAGATTTCTGATATGCAAGTTACACCCACTGACAACCTGATTAATATGTTCTTTGTAATTTAACTTTGAATTAAAATAAACACCCAGATTTTGAGCAGAACTGACTGGATGGAGCTGTGACATGCCAATGTTCAAAGCCAGGGCATTATCATTGTCGTCACCCCTTCTGTTTCCTCGGATGGTGATGATCTCAGTTTTACCATCATTCAGCTTAAGTTTCCTCTTAGCTATCCAAATCTTAATATCAGACATTAGAGATTCAAGCTTGGTCTTAGTATCGTTGATATCTGACATCTTAACATAGAGCTGGTTGTCGTCAGCTTAAAAATGATAGGATACATCGTGAGCATCAAGTAAAGACGATAAACTGCTTGTGTAGATAGTAAATAGAATTGGACCCAAAACTGATCCTTGAGGGACTCCGAACAGAAGGGGAGCAGAATCAGAGCTAGTGTAGTCAACAACCACTCTTTGAGATCTATCTGACAGGTACGACTTAAGAAGCAAAAGAGCACTATTATGGACATAAAATACAGATTTATTTCACTCGCAGCTGTTTCATTCAGACATTTTTCTGTCCTGGTCAGCACTATGCAAGCAGACTTTTCTAACCTATTTCTCAGCTCTTTTTATCTTCCTTTCCTGTTCCAATGTTCGTTCTTGTAATTCGCTAATTATTGCTCATGCCTGGGCATTCTTCTCAACCGTTTTCTCCACATTTGTAACTCATGTTTGGTTCAGTTTGATACTTCCATTGCATTGGTCATCATGGGAGAATCCCATGAACTCACTGTCATTGGATGTAAGCAATGAACTGTTTCTCTCCACCATGGCGCAGTCGTACAAGGTTTAAAACCGTCACTGTGGTGTACTTGACTGACAGCTTCGGCTTATTTTCACCCAGTGAGATGAGACCACCACTCACACATTCAATTTGCATTTTCACAATAGGCATGCTTCTTTTTTGCCGCCCATTTTCTTTATTTTCCCACGATCTGTACAGAATTCTGTCTCTGACGATGTCCAGTGTGTGTGTGTGTGTGTGTGTATTTACCTATTTGTATTTACCTATTTGTAGTATACAGGAATTGAGCAATGCTCGTGTTGTCCTGTCTCCATATCCACATTTATCAAGTCTACCTTTACACACATGAATGTTTTTCTCATGCACCACCTCTTTGTCTAAGTCGTTCCAAATATTTAAGAATATACCTAATTGTGATATACACGGAATGTACTATGCTCGTGGGTTTCCGTCGCTGTTTCTCAATAAGTCGAATTTAACTTTAAACTCGTTTATGTTTTTAGACTGGACGATCTCTTTGTCCAGGCTATTCCATAAGTCTATACTTCTGTAAGGAAAGCTATATTTCTTGATATCCTTCAAACAGCTTGACTTTTTCAATTTCATTCCATGTCCTCTTGTTGCTCTCTTATCCCATACAAACAGATCTTCTTTGTCAATTTTATCTACTCCCACCATGGTCCTGAACACCGCAATCATGTCTCCCCTCTTTCTCCTTTCCTCTAACGAAGGCAAATCCAGTTTTTCCAGCCTCTCTCTGTATGACAGGTCTGTCAGACTGGGGACCATCTTGGTTGCTGTTCTTTGTATTCTCTCAATCTTGTTTATATCTTTCTTTTTGTGTGGGGACCACACTACCGCTGCATATTCTAACCTGGGGCGGATCATGGCCACTATCAATTTTTTCATCATTTCCTCATCCATATAATGAAATGCTACTCTTATGTTAGTCAAGAGCTTATAAGTCTCTCCAACTATCTTGTTAATGTGCTTTTCTGGTGACAAACTATCTTGGACCAGCACTCCCAAATCTTTCTCTTCTCTCCTTTTTGTGATTAATTCATTACCCAAAAAATAATTCAGTGATGGTCTCCTGGTACTTTTACCCATTTCCAATATTTTACATTTCTTTACATTAAATTTCATTTCCCACGTCCGGCTCCAATTGTGTATCTATCCAAATCCTCCTGCAGTATTTTACAATCCTCCTCAACCTCTATCTTCCTCAAGATCTTTACATCATCAGCAAACAGACTCGCATAACTGTTCACTCCATCTACCATATCATTTACATAAATCAGGAACATTACTGGCGCCAACACTGAGCCTTGAGGGACTCCACTTGTTACTTCCCTCCATCCAGACATCTTTTCCTTTATTACTGTCCTCATTTGTCTGTCTCTCAAAAAGTCTCTCATCCATTCCAGAAGTTTCCCCTTTAGTCCTCCTATATATTCTAGTTTCCACATTAGTCTCTTATGAGGTACCTTGTCAAAGGCCTTCTCTAAGTCTAAGTACACACAATCCACCCAACCATCTCTCTCCTGTACCACATCAATCGCTCTTGAGTAAAAGCTCAACAAGTTTGAAACACATGACCTTCCACTTCTGAATCCAAACTGACATTCAGCCAAAATATTCATCTCTTCCAGATATTTTATCCATCTGTCTTTCAGGATTCTCTCACACAATTTTGCGACCATGCTGGTTAGAGACACTGGTCTATAATTCAGGGTTCTTCCCTGTTTCCTCCCTTGTAAATTGGTACCACATTTGCCCTCTTCCATTCTTTTGGCACTTTCCCCTCTTCCAGTGAGCATACAATTAAGCTGTAGAATTTTATCCGCCAGTTGTTCTCTGCATTCCTTCAGTACCCAATTAGAAATTCCATCAGGTCCTGGGGCTTTCCTTACATCTTGAGTTTCCAGTAATTTATACACTTCCTGCACCTCCACTTTTATATCTTTCATCACTGGAACATTTCTAATCACTCCCTCCCCTTCCACAAGCTCCTTTTCTTTAGTGAAAACTGACTGGAAACGTTTGTTCATTATTTCTGCTTGCATTGCCGCATCATTAAAGACCTCTCCATCTACTTTCAGCTTGGTGATTCCTTCCTTTTGTTTTCAGTTTGCCATTAACAAATCTATAAAACAGTTTGGGTTCATCCTTGCATTTGTCAATTATACCTTTTTCAAAATTCCTTTCTTCTTCCCTACGTATTCTTGTGTATTCGTTTCTTGTTCTTTTATATTCTTCCTTTGTTATGTCGTTACCTCTCTTTCTCCAATTGTTCCACGCCTTATCTCTCTCTTTTTTGGCTATCATACACCTTCTATTAAACCACTCCTTTTTCCTGTTTTCTTTCCCTCTTACTCTTGGTACAAATTTTTCCACTCCCAAATTATAGAGGTCTAGAAAGATATCCCACTTCCTCTGTATCTCTCTTGTTTCTCTGAATTTTCTCCAATCCGCATTTTCAAAAAAGTTTCTCAATCCTGTAAAATTTGCTTTGCCAAAGTTGTATCTTCCCTGTCTATGAAGCTCGTCTCTTGGCTCGGCGTTTCCTATTAACATCTGGAACTCAATGACCACGTGATCACTTTTTCCCAAAGGACAGAGATATTCCAATGATTCTATTACATCAGGTTCTTTGGTGAACAGTAAATCTAACCTTGCTGGTGTGTCCTCACCTCGAAACCGTGTCTCTTCTTTGACCCACTGCGTCATCACATTATTCATTATTATATTTAATAACATAGTACCCCACGAATCCTCGCCGCCTCCAGTACCATTCCTCCCAGTTCACCTCTTTACAATTAAAGTCACCCACCAAAATTATAGTATTGCTTTTCTCAA
The DNA here is from genome assembly GCF_032717465.1 of Coenobita brevimanus. NCBI lineage: Eukaryota > Metazoa > Arthropoda > Malacostraca > Decapoda > Coenobitidae > Coenobita > Coenobita brevimanus. Next base: position 40,955,384 of record NC_136966.1, read on the forward strand.
TTATTTTTTGCAAGTAGCTAGCCATATCTGACAACATCTCATGGTATTCGTCATCCTTCCATGCTCTCGTCTTTGGGGGAACATACACTACCGCCATATCTCTCTTAACATTCTCTCCAGTTTCTAATTTCATATATATCACTTCAGCCCTGCCTTCTCCCATTTCCACAGTATCTACATTTATGTTGTTCTTCACTGCTATCATCACTCCTCCTCCCTTTTTTTTCTTTTCTGTCTTTTCTCCACAGTTTGTATTTACCATCTCCCAAATGAACATCAATATCTTCTCTTAATTTGGTCTCTACAAAGCACATGACATCAGGTTCATGTTCTCTCAAGAAATCATTAATTTCGATCCTTGTCGATATGAAACCATCAACATTAGTATATATCACCTTCAAATTATTTTTGACATTATTAATACCCTCTTCTCTCCTACTCTCTGTCCGTACCACTTCCTCAACTTCTGATCTTTCACAACCATCCCCCTAATTTCCTTCACTTCTATTTCCTTAAATACCATTTCCTTACTTTCATATCCAATACTCTCCAAAAAAAAGTATTCGTTCTTCCTCTGTCCTCTTATCATTTTTTCCTTTACTTCTTCCTTTAATGATTTTAAAGCTTCTCTTTCTTCTTCATTCAGATCTTTTCTTATTATAATATTTTCCATCCCCGCCTCTTTGCTTAATTTCCAGGTCACTTTAAGTATCTCATTTATTACACTTTCTGATGTAAACTTGACTCTCATTGGTCTTGTTTCCCCTTTCTTATAAGGCCCTATCCTCCTTACTTCCTCAATTTCTTTTTACCCACTTCTCTCCTTCGGGGTCAATCTTGCCTAATATTCCTCTCACCATGTTCGTGTCTCTCTCGAGTCTTGCGAACCTAACCTTTTCTTCCTCTTCCCTGTTTCCAAATACTACCACACATCTGTTCCTTTCTACAGTTTCTCTCACTATTTTCTCTTTTTTCTTCAGTATTTTCACTACATTTTCTTCCATTTCTTTCTTGTTCATTTCCCTTTCTTCCTGGATGATCTCTCTTAAGCTGACCACTTCTTTCTGTTCTTCCTCTACGTGTGCCCACTTTGCCTTGTGTTCTTCTAGTACATTACTCACCTTCTCCGTTTTATTAGTACTCTCTTCAAGTTTCCTCCTCAGTTCAACATTTTCCCGCTTCAAATTCTTAATCTCTTCATTGGCTGTTTCGTTGGACTGGATTAGACTCTGTATGGTGGTTTCCGTATTTCCTGACACATCCTTTATCACTAGATTCTCTACTTTTTTTCGAGTTCACTAATCCTCATAATTAATGTTTTCACTAGGTCCATGACATTAGTATTAGCATCAAATCCTTGAAATTCCATTCCCTCATTGTTTACATTTTCGGCCATCTTTAACGTACCGATCAAGTACCTAAACAGCTGTTACCAATAAGCCACAAACATTCATGTATACTATTGCCAACAAATCTTTACATTTTTGGTAGTCTACCAACTTTCATTATTTTAAATTTAAAGAAAGACCCTAGGAGACAGGACAGACAAAATTCCTGAAACTACTCAAGGTCAGGAGCGATGCCTTGGACGTCCTCTCTCTCCGGCTGTTCGTGTGTGTGTGTGTGTGTGTTGCACGAGTAAGCAACCAGATTTTTTGTGCTGAGGCATCTATGGATTTCCTGAGTCAGGCAAGGGGCCAACAGACCTCTTGCAAATTCTGCTGGGGAGACAGTTTTATCTATAAACAGTGCAGAGGTAATGGGCAACACACAAAGGAAACTCTTTATCTGTGCCTTGAAAGACTGCATAAAAGTTAGAGATTAGCTGCACTCCATGGGTGTATCATCTGAGCTCCCAATAAAGCATCCAGTAGTAATTTAGAGTTTTTAAGATCAACGTGAAATCCTGATGATAAATCTCCCTTCCCACTTCTCACTTTGTGTGTGTGTGTGTGTGTGTGTGTGTGTGTGTGTGTGTGTGTGTGTGTGTGTGTGTGTGTTCTTACCTAATTGTATCTTCACAGGAATGAGTCAGGCTTGTACTGTCCCGTGTCTTAAACCATATTTATCGTACATATCCTTAAATTTGTGAATTGTTTTGGTACACACTATTTCATTCAGTAGTGCATTCCACTGATTAACTGCTCTATTTGGGAAACTAAATTTCCTTACGTCTTTATCACCTCTCTTTTTATGCAGTTTTTTGCAATGTCCTCTTGTTGATGCATCCCCATAGGTTAAGTAATCATTTATGTCTATTTTCTCCTTCCCTGATATGCATTTATATAGCACAATCATGTCACCTCTTTTCCTTCTCTCCTGTAGCGTTGGTAGATTCAGTTTTTTTAGTCTTTCTTCGTAGCTTAGATCCCTTAAGCTTGGTACCCATCTTGTAGCATCCCTTTGACCTTTTTCAATCTTGTCTATGTGTTTTTTGAGATGAGGACTCCAGATTACTGATGCATACTCCAGGGTTGGTCTGATGAATGATGTTTTTATTTTTATTAGCATGTCTTCATTTATGTATGTGAACACTATTCTCATGTATGCAAGCAGTGTATACAGTGCTCGTCAGAAGTATCGAGCGTCCTGCGTCCCTCCTACGAAACAAACCTTTCAACATTGAAAAAACATATAAATAATGCATTTTATTTACCTTTAATGGTTGGTAGGGTATCCTTTACGCTTCTTCACGGACCTGAGACGTTGCAGAAGTGAAAGGGCGAGGTTCCTGAGGTGCTGGAGGGGTATTTTGTCCCAGGAGTCACGAATGGCTGCTTCCAGCTTAGGCAGAGAGCTCATGTCCTTCCCTTGGAGATTCTTCTTTACTAGGTACCAGAGGTTTTCTATCGAGTTGAGGTCTGGGCTATTGCCTGGCCAGTCTTTCATGAATGATTCCTCGCAGTCACGAAGCCAATTGGTGACCGATTTGGCTTTATGAGCAGGTGCACTGTCCTGCTGAAACACCCGTGCACCTGTGAGCTCGAAGGACTCAGGTAAATGATCACAAAGAAGCTCCAGATAAATGTCCTGATTCACTCTGCAGTTCTTGTGAAGCACAACAAGCTTCCCCAAACCTTTACCAGAGAAACAAGCCCATACCATGAGTGAATCAGGGTGTTTAACTGTGCTCTCCAGGTATCGGGGGGCAAGCGGGTCACTACCTTTGCGCCGGTACACCCGTGCTCCTTGATTACAGGTAACACTAAACGTTGCCTCATCAGACCACAACACTGACAACCATTGCTCCTCACCCCAGCTATGGTACTTGTTAGCAAAGGCAAGCCTACAAAGTTGCTGGTAACGTGTAAGAAGAGGCTTTCTCACAGGCCTGTGACTTGTGTAACCAAGTTCATGGACTCTTCGAGACACCGTGCGCACAGAAACCTCACCAAACACTTCCAGGTTGCTCTCCTTTATTTTCCTTGCACTCACACGAGGATTAGACTCCACTGCAAGTTTTAAAACATTAACAGACCTCGGGGAAGTTTTCCTGGGCCTACCAGACCGTGGTTTCTTTGTGGGAACGTCATCATTATTTTCCACTCGAAAACGGGCGCACCACCTACGCACTATCGATCGAGCCACACTAACCAATTCACTAATTTCCTTCGTGGGGTGGCCTGCCTCCTTTAGAGCAATGATCTGGGATATGATTTCACTTGAAAGTTCATGGGTAGGGGCCATAACAAAGTGGCGAAAGCCAAAACACTGCGGGACACTAGATAAAAAAATGGCACAATAAGAGAGGGAGACGCGGTGGAGTTCCTCTCTCTCACACAGCCCGTAGGCAACTGAGGCAGGAGCCAACCAGTGCACAATAAGGCCTCAAGCTCCCGTGATGTCATGCTAACGCCCCAAACATCTGGCTCAATTTTTAGTACCAAAAACGTGTGATTCTTTTTTCGCCAAAAGTATTGTGCGTCCTGCCATATGCGCTCAATACTTCTGATGAGCACTGTACATGTTCCGTACCTTCTCACTGATGTGGTCAGCCGGAGATAGTCTGTTATTGATAATCACACCTAGGTCCTTCTCTCTTTCTGATGTGTGTAGGGTTTTATTTCCTAACATATAATCCCAATCAGGTCTTTTTCCACTTTTACCAAACTTGATTACATGACACTTGTCCACACTGAATTCCATTTGCCATGTATTACTCCATTCATGAAGTTTATTTAAATCATCTTGTAGCTCTTTACAAGAGTCTGTGTTAGTAATTCTCCTTTGTATTTTTGCATCATCTGCAAACATATTTAGATAGCTTTCATTTCCAGTGTTACTGTCTGTATCACTTATTTACACTAAAAACATGATTGGTGCCAGCACTGAGCCCTGTGGAACTCCACTAGTCACTTTTCTCCATGATGAGCAATTTCCACTTAGTACTGTTCTCATTTCTCTTTGTATGAGAAAATCTTGCATCCAACAATTCAGTTTGCCTCGAATTCCTCGATGGTACAGTTTCCATAAAAGTCTTTGGTGTGGTACTGTGTCAAATGCTTTCTTGAAATCTAAATAGATACTGTCCACCCATCCTTCTCTTTCCTGTAATGTGTCTGTTACTCTGTCATAGTAGCTCAACAGATTAGTAACACATAATTTTCCTTTTCTGAAACCAAACTGTCTTTCTCTTATCATATTGTGTTCGTCTAGATGGTTTACCCAAGCTTTTCTTATAAGCTTTTCTAATACCTTGCTTACAACACTGGTTAGTGATACTGGTCAGTAGTTAAGTGGATTTTGTCTATTCCCTTTCATGAATAAGGGAACAATGTGTGTGTGTGTGTGTGTGTGTGTGTGTGTGAGAGAGAGAGAGAGAGAGAGAGAGAGAGAGAGAGACACACACACACACACACACACACACACACACACACACAGATATATTTATATATATAGAGAGAGACACACACACACACACACACACACACACACACACACACACACACACACACACACACACACACACACACCAGGCTTATCTGAACGTGAACCTATTGGACTGCAGGCTAAAGCTGCTATTCTCCTGTAGTCCACTGTCATCCATTTGGGGGATAGGGAGGGACAAGAGGATTGTTTGTGTAACCAGGCCACTCTGCTGTCCAGTTATACTGTATAAGTGCCACTGCATAATGGCTTCTTTCCCCAGCACTGTTAGAAACCTTTCTGAAGTTGCTTTAACATATCTGGTGGTAGCAAGAACAAAATTTAAGAAGAAACCATTAAAATGAAGGAGTTAACCTCTTCAGTATACATGTATTAACATTTTTTTTTCTTCTGGCACCAGAGAGTTAGTTTCAGGCCAGATTGTAAGACATATCTGTTCTATGGCCATGAAAGGAATTACCTGCCACTGGCAAGCAGATGATCATTAATTTCCATCCCTAACAGTGATTGTGCAGTACTGTACTTCATAAATTTCTTTACATAATAATATGTAATCCTTCAGTCTAGCTACTTAATACCATAAGATGAGGTGGTGCTATATTGTCATATATTTTCTGCACTTTCAGTTTGAGGGATGGGTAACAAGGTGTTCCTCGTAGCACTAGTGGTCGCCCTGGTGGCCGCCATGTTAAATAACTACCTCAGATCTAAGGTCAGCATGTGTGAGGTCATGTAGACTAAGGTGTGGAGGTGGGGGTATTGAAGGTTTGGGATTGATTAATACCTCAGACATTTCACAAATACCCTCACAGCTACAGTTCTCATGCATTGTCAGCCAAACTGTCAGAATTGGTTCATGTATTAAAATGAAGGATGGTATATACTGAAAATGTCAGTTGTTATGATAAGTTCAGTATCAGAAAGAGTGATAAGTTCAGTATCAGAGTTGTGGTAATGCTGCTTGGTAAGCCATTTCTGCATCACATGTACAGTATATGGTAGTTATTCTGAGGGCTTAGTACTAATTAGTACTAATTGTAAATAATGTCCATTTTCGTAGATATTCTTGATGCTGTGTCATATAAAGTAGATGTTTGCCACTAAAGTTGTGCTGTTTGCAGTACAGTATATGTATTATATTTTTGATGAAATAGGACTGAAAGTCAAAGGAGCTATATATTTTTTTTTTTTTTTCCCAACATTTTTTATGGATGTATATTATGTGCTTTGTAAATTTTGCTACAGTACAATTCAGTCAGGGATGAAAGTTCGCCAAGTTTTTTCACTTCTGCGTCTCATTTTCCTTATTCTGGCCAATATTTCTAAGGTGAGAGAGGCCTTTATATTTCTTTGGCTGAAGATGATCCTTCAGACATTGATATGAAGTGTCAGGAAGGAAGGTTATGATTATCTTTTATTTATAAAATGGAAGCAGTGGATTAGTGGGCAGATTTTTGACCCTGATTGTATGCATCCATTAAGATTCTGATTGTTGGATGTGCATTTTTAACAGAGTGAGACTCGGCTTATCTTCCATGCAGAATGGTACGACCCTGTATCAGCCACTGTCAAAAAATTCCATCTCAGCTTCTTCCCAAGAGACAAGTCTGTAGAAATGGTAAGTTCATCCAGCCTTAAACCTTTGTTTGTACTGAAGTGAAAGTCCAACAGTAACAGATTCATTGTGGACACTCAGTTACCATGTTGGTGTGCAGGGATTGTATATACCATATTTTGTGGCATACAAGACACTGCATTGTGAAAGATGCACCCTAATTCTGGAAGTGCAGGCCTGAGAAAAAAAGTTTGTCTCAACCAAGACTGCAGAAAGGTTGCATGATATGAGTAGTTTTCTCTTAAATACACATTCACCTTTCACAAAATCAATTCAGTGTTATATGTCTGTAATTGGTTTCTAAATTTCTGTGTAAAAGAATGGTACAAGAAATGAAAACACACAAACAACCCCTTGCTTACAAAAAATTACTTAATTCCACTATGCCATCTTAACACTGTTCATGTTTATGAACTGTCCAATTTCTTTCATACACTAATGTGTATCAGTACCGGTATGTAGAGATAAATATTATATTTCTTGAAGTGGATTTAAAACATCTGCTATGATTAAGTGATTTTGGATAGGGGAATCTGGGGGACGCTTAACCCGGCCAAAAATCCCGGTTATGTGGTTACCACCCAGCATAGTAAATGGTTTCATGGGTACAGGAAACCATTTAACTTGTCACTCAGTGTAGAGACCATAAGTCATCCCTACAGTGAAACTCAATAAAATCTGTTCTTTCATTCATTTAAGAATAATAAAGGCCATTAAAAGTAGGAATACACTTATTTTCGATATCAGAGTCTTGCTTGTACCGTATATTAAAACCACGGACAACAAAAATACAGTAGATTTAAAAATAAATAAATTACAGTTAATGTTTACAGCAATTTATGTACCCTAAAAGAACCCCATACTTGTCAGATTCGTACACCACACTTCCAATGTTATAGTTATTTTCTCACATTCAGTCTCTACTCAGTGCGATAGGAGACTACTGTAACATGCCCATGATGTTTTGTTACCTACAGACAACACATTCACTTCCTGAAATGGAAAAATATCCTGTAACAAACAAACCAAATGAAATATTGACACGAGTCTCTTCTGCTCAGCTGACAGGTATCTCTCCATCTAGGTTATACTGTGCTCTAATGATCTGATTTTCATATGTTTGTTGGTTTGTCCGGTTGTTACTGTAACACAGCAAAAACGGTGCGTTGTAGCGCAATTTTTGTTAGAGTAATGCTCTAACTTAATGATTCAAACAATTTCCAGTGAAATTGGGCCACTGGTTCCCAAGTTATGAATCATTTCTGGCTTTTAGACATTGAGTGAAGGCCACTGGAGGCTTTTAGGTGGATCACTTTCTTTTTGGGCATTGAAGTTACCATAACAGCCTTTTGAAATCCAGCAGAAAGGCCATTGAAGGCTACCTTTAAGCAAGTAATATAAACATGCTCTTTAACACTTTGTATAGACAATAAAAAAGCAGATTACAATGTTTTACAACGTAAAGTTCAATATAGCGGATTTGATTGGGAACAGGGTTTTGGCCACAGCTGTCTCTACACTCATCTCTCAGTATCACTCCCTCACTGTCAGCACTGTTTGCCTCACAATATCAAAAATTAACAAAGCATTGTTAACTTCGCAATTTGCAAAATCAGTCATTCACCTCGAAACATATTGACTATAGTGAGAACAACCATTGTTACACCTTAGTAACATTGCTGTCTCCCATTTGCTATGATACACACACACACACACACACACACACACACACACACACACACACACACACACACACACACACACACACACACACACACACACACACACACACACACACAAAATTATAGTAAGCCACAATTGTATGGTATGTGACAGCTGTAGGAAAAGCACAAGAAAGAGGCAGCCCCATTTTCAAATATCAGAACATAATTTTGCACTGGAGATGCCAAGATGAATATCAGATAGAGAGCTAGATAAATAAAATTATAGATGGACAGACTTACATTCATTCTACGACCCAACTACCCTACACGCACTCCTTCTTATTAAATTTTATAGCAAAATCTTATGTACCCCTTCAAATACTTTCAACCAGTATCCTCTGAAAGGTTAGGTGAGTGAGGGAGAGCCTTCCTCTGTCTCATCCTGGTTTATTCTAAGAGTTCAGTCAAAGAAGCTGCCAAGCATGGGCTAACTGGACTAGTGCAATTATTCTCTTGTTATTGATAATGCTATCTATCTATTTATTGCCAGACACCTGAATCCCATAAGAGGTGGCCACAAACAAATCACCTCCATGTCTCCCTGTACCCCGCCATTTCATTGTCCTGCTCCCAGCTCACACCTCCCTCTCTCATGTACCTCTCCACTCCATCCCTCCATCTCATCCTTAGCCTCCCCCTCCACCTCACTCATACACACTCTCCTGGTCAGTCTCTCGCTCTCCATCCTCTCCACATGGCCAAGCCACTTCATGTTTCTCCTAACGCTTCCCATCACAAGCACATCCACACCACAACGCTCCTTCACTTCCTCATTTGTCAGTCTGTTTCTCCATGTGACTCCACATGCGTCTCTCAAATAACTCATTTCCACTGCTCTCACTCTTGACTTCTGTCATTCCAACAAGGTCCAAGCTTTGCTTCCGTACATTAGAGTTGGTATCACAATGCTGTCATGCTGTAATGTTTTCACTTCCATGCTCACTTCCCTGTTTCTTATCACTGCTTTCAAGGAACCAGCAACCTTTCTTCCCTGTTGTACCCTTACAAGCACTTCACCCTCTAAACTTCCATCCATACTCATCATTTATTTTATTTTTTATTTTTTTATGTGAGGAAGAAGGAACCAAAGGCCATGAGCCCGCAATAGCAGTTCCCTCCAAGAGAAAAACAAAATACAATAGAGAGCCAAATTCAAGACCCGATCATTTCGAGATGCCTGGACACACCGCGTTTGAAAGACTGGAGATCATAGGCAGCAGGAAATACAGAAGGGGGGAGACAGTTCCAGAGTTGGCCTGTTGCATAAATGAAAGACTGAGAGTAACGGTTAACTCTTGCATTAGAGAGTTGGACAGAAAAGAGATGAGAGTTTGTTGCTCGACTGGTGCTACGGGCCTGTCATAGAGGTGGAGGAATGCATGCAGACAGTTCAGAGCAGTGACCATTAAAGTAGCGATAGAAAAGAGATAACGATGCAACAGTGTGGCGAAGAGACAGAGGTTGAAGGGAGTCAGTAAGAGGAGGAGAGTTAATGAGACGAAAAGCCTTTGACTCCACCCTATTGAGAAGAGCTGTATGTGGGGAGCCTCCCCTCACATGAGAGTTGTACTCCACACAGGGGCGGATAAAACCCCTGTATAGAGTCAACAATTGTGCAGGGGTAAAGAAAGAACGGAGTCGGCTTAGCACACCCAATCTCCTGGAAGCAGATTTTACAAGAGATGTAATATGATCTTTCCAAGGTAAGTCCCGAGTAAATGAAACCCCAAGCATGTTCAAGGATGATGCAGGATTAAGCTCAATATTATTAAACATTAGTGGGTATACCTGTGGAAGATTTTGTCGGGTTGATAGGTGTAAGAACTGAGTCTTAGATGCATTAAAAACAACCAGATTATTTTTACCCTAGTCAGAGATACTAGGCAAGTCAGATATTAGGTGATCCATAGCCTCATCCCTTGTTTGTTGAAGTAACTGCTGAGATTGGCGTTGCGGGAACCGAATGGAAAAGTGAAGGGTGGAGTCATCAGCGTATGAGTGGATAGGGTTAGATGTACAGCTTAGAATGTCATTGATGAATAAAAGGAAGAGAGTTGGTGATAGCACAGGGCCCTGAGGAACACCACTGTTGATAGATCTAGGAGAAGAACGATGGCCGTCTACAACAGCGGCTATAGAACGACCAGAAAGGAAGCTAGTGATGAAGGCACAGATAGAAGGATAGAAACCGAAAGAGGGCAGTTTGGAAATTAAAGATTTATGCCAGACTTGATCGAAAGCCTATGAGATGTCAAGTGCAATGGCAAAGCTTTCGCCGAAGTCCCGAAAGGAGGATGACCAGGAGTCTGAAAGGTAGCTAAGATCGCCAGTAGAGCGTCCCTGACGGAACCCGTACTGATGATCAGAAAGAAGGTTGCAATAGGAAAGATGCCTTCAAATTTTTCTGTTGAGAATTGACTCGAAAACTTTTGAAATACAGGACGTTAAAGCAATTGGACGATAGTTGGAGGGTTGGGAGTGGTCACCCTTCTTTGGGACTGGCTGAATGAGAGCAAACTCCAGCAAGAAGGAAAGGTACAAGTTGACAGACAAAAGCAAAAAGAGATTGCTTAGGCAGGGTGTAAGCACAGAAGCACAGTTCTTGAGAACAACAGGAGGGAACCCATCTGGCCCATATGCCTTGTTAGTATTGAGGCCAATGATGGCAGAAAATACATCAGCTGAAGAAATTTTAATGTCAGCCATGAGGAAGTCAAAGGGGGGAAGTGATGGAGGAACAGCACTGGAATCGTCTAAGGTGGAATTGGAGGAGAGAGTCTGTGTGAAGAGATCTGCTTTATCATTGGAAGACATAGCTACAGAACCATCAGAGTAGAAAAGAAGAGGAAAGGATGATGAGGTAAAGTTGTTAGAAAGGTTTTTGGCAAGGTGCCAGAAGGAGTGGAAGGAATTCGAGTTGGAGAGTTGAGAGCATTTAGTACGGATGAAATTATTTTTAGCAGAGTGAAGAACAGACTTAGCACGATTCCGGGCAGAAACGTAAAGATGATGTGATTCAGGGATGGGTTGGCTTCAGTACCTTTGGTAGGCCCTCTCCTTGTTGCAGACAGCATTAGAACAAGCGTGATTAAACCAAAGCTTTCTTGTGTTAGTCAAAGGATATGAGAAAAGAATGTATGCTTCCATGCCCGAGAGAATAACCTCCGTAATGCGCAAGGCACACTCAGATGGCTCCCGGCCATGGAAGCAATAATCATTCCTGGGAAAATCAAAGAAGTGCTGCATGAGGGCCTCCCAATCTGTGGCTCCAAAATGCCACAGACGACGTTTCCCTGGAAGGTCCACAGGCCGTACCAGAGTGATAGGACAGGTTAAGGTGATAAGGTTGTGATCGGAGGAGCCCAACGGAGAGAAAAGATTAACAGTGTAAGCGGAAGGATTAGTTGTGAGGAAGAGGTCAAGTATGTTGGAACTCTCTCCAAGGCGGTCTGGGATATGGGTAGGGTGCTGTACAAGCTGCTCCAGGTCATTAAGGATAGAAAAGATGTAGGCTTGTTCACCAGATGGATCAGTGAAAGGAGAGGAGAGCCAAAGGTGGTGGTGAACATTGAAATCACCTAGAATGGAGATTTCAGAGAAAGGAGAAATGGATAGAATGTGTTCCATCATAGAAGTAAAATAGTTGAAGAATTTTTGGTAGTCAGTAGAATTAGGGGATAAGTAAACAGCACAGATATGTTTAGTCAGTGAATGACAGGAAAGCCGAAGCCAGAGTGTAGAGAATTCAGAAGAATCGAGTTTAGGAACACTAGAGCAAGATAAGTCGTTGTGTATATATACACAACAGCCACCTTTGGCTTTGACATGAGTATAGAGAAAGTAGGAGGATACAGAATAGGTTTTGCTGTCAGTTGCCTCAGACAGCTGAGTCTTACTCATCATGCTACCCAAGTACTTAAATGCACTCACATTTTCCATTTCCTTCTCATCCAGCCTCGCTGTACATTCACTTACTTCATTTCTCTCAAAGACCATAACTTTACTCTTCCCTACATTCACCTTTAGATTCTGTTTCTTACACGCTCTCCCAGACTCATCCACCAAGCCTTGCGGCTCCTCTTCGTCTTCACTTAACAACACGGTATCATCTACAAACAACATTACTGGGAGTTTCTAAACACTGCCCTCTGTCACTAGGGCTGCTTCAACATCCACTACCCTACCTTGTATCTCATTTGTAACCCCATCCATATACAGATTGAACACCCATGAAGACGTGACACATCCTTGTTTCAATCCAATCCTCAAATAGAAAAATTCACTCAGTTCACTATCCACATGCACTGCAGCCTTAGCACCCTCATACATACTCTTCACAGCCTTCAACAGCTTCCCATCTACTCCATATATTCTTAATACTTTCCACCCTGTCATATGCTTTCTCCAGATCCATTAGGGCTGCATACAACTTCTTTCCCTTTTCTAGAAACTTTTCCATTAAAGATCAAAGCACAAATATATGATCTACATAACCTCTTCCCTTCCTAAAACCTCTCTGTTCTTCTCCAGCTAATTCTACTGTTATTTCTCTTACTCTGTGAATAAGTATCCTACCATATACTTTTCCTATTACACTAAGACGACAAATGCCCGTATGATTACCGCACACTTCTTTTTCCCCTTTTCCTTTGTGCAGGAGAATAATTATAACTGACTTCCAGTCCTCCAGGACTCTTATCTTCCTCCCAGGCCTATCTGCACATCTTCCACATCCATTCTACTACTATCTCTCTCCCATGCTTCAGCATTTCACCACACACACCATCAATTCCTGGGGCTTGCCCTGTTTTAACTTTCTTCATTGCTTCCACAACTTCCATAATTGGTAATGCTAGTGTTTTAACTGAGCTCAAGCAATTAGCAAAACTTTTCAAGCTAGGTGCATTGGATTCAGCCGACACTAACCCCTTCAGTAGGAGATGTGAATTGAATAAAACTATCTCGTGAGCAAGAATAAATTACCCTATAAAATACAGTACTAGGTTGAAGGGAGTATGATTAGCAGTTTATCACTGTGCCCCTACCTGGACTTCTCCCACTCCCCCCTCCTTATGTACACCCACACCATACTAACACCCAAACACACATGCGTTGGGTTCCATTCACCTTCGCCAATCGTGATAGCTTTGCTAGGGCAGCAGTGAGGCAATGGGTGAATGGGAGCAACCACTCTGATCAGCAGTGACGCAGAGGGTGAATGGAATCGATCACTCTGATCTGCAGTGAGGCAGAGGGTGAATGGGATCAATTACTCTGATCAGCAGCGATGCAGAGGGTGAACGGGATTGATCACTCTGATGAGCAGTGAGGCTGAGGGTGAATGGGATCAGTCACTGTGATCAGCAGTGATGCAGAGGGTGAATGGTATTAATCACTCTGATCAGCAGTGTGGCAGAGAGTGAATGGGCTCGAGCACTCTGATCAGTGTGGCAGAGGGCAAACGGAATAAATCATCTTGATCAGCAGTGTGGCAGAGGGTGAATAGGTTCGATCACTCTGATCCTTTTGTCAGCTGTGAATACAAAAAAATAATAGATGATCTATGAATGTCTGTCAGGTGCCGCCAATTTCAGATACAGTAAGCCCAGTGCAGTAATACCAGTTTCAAATACAGTACAGTGATACACAAAACATAATGGTAAAATGGAATAAAATCACAGTAAAATAGAATAAAATCATGGTGCAGTACAGTAAACCAGAATAAAATCATCACTGCTCACTGTTTGACCATCCTACATCAGACTTACCCAGGATCTTCTGCTTCTCCAGAGTCAGCATTACCCACTTCCTTTTCCCTGGTGGAAGGGCCATCATCACACACTTTAGGAAGAGGCATGCAAAGAACAGCAAGGTCTGAAGCAGGTAGGGAACAACCACAAAAGTCACCACATGCACAGTTGTGACAGCTGGCTGAGAGGAGCTGTTCATTTTACTGTTGCCGCATGGGAACTGAAGTTGATCGAGGGAGTCTCTAGCAGTTGCTGGGTGAACTACCCAGCCAGATAGGGCGGCGCTACTGGGCTATTCCTGCCTGGCCGAGCGAAAAAGTTCACGCGGCCATAATTTCCACCCGAACACATGCATTTTGTCCGAATGAAATGGAAGAAACGTATGAATAATGATTTCGAACTGCCAGTCCAGGTAATGGACATCCGGATAATAGAGGGATTACTGTATTGTATTAATTATGCAACTCCATTAACTTTATCCCGTTTTCATAACATAGGACTAATTGGCTGAGCCCTGAGTGGTCTAAGCATTGCTAAAGTACTTTAGTCATGGCTGAAAAATTCAGTGTAGCTATAATTTTGGGGAGTATTGTTTAATGTTGCAGTTGTTTCTTCTGTTTTTCACTACTGGTAATATAGCCAAGACTGTTACCTTTTATGATATTTTTATCTTGAATGAAACAGAACATCAGTAAAAGAAACCAGCCTAACAAAGATGATCGTATTTCCATATGCGACAGATGTCTGTTTTAACCCTCTCGCACACGATAAGTTTCAGTAAGTTTTCTGGCGCACGATTTTTTCTGCGAGGCGCCCAGCCCGGCTGCCCGTTCGCTGCAAATAACACGTATTCTCTCCTTATTTTCACCACCCAAACATCAATATACTGCCATGAAACCTATGTCATCTTATTTGTCGATGTTTGTTCTAGCTGATAAGCACCACGAAAAAACAGGAAAACACAAATAAAACAACATTAGGCATCCGTGAATAAACATTTTCCTACGTCATGTTCACTTCCCAACATCACCATTCAAATGTTTTCCATCATGCAGGAAAATGTTATTAGAAGTTTTGATAGAGAATTTCATCATCTTTCTAAAGAGACAAATCCGGTTGTGATACGATTTGTAGTTTTCAAGAAAATAGCCAAAAACTTAAAGCCATTTTTTGAAAAAATTCAAGGAGCTCTAATACTGAACTTTTCTCGCACATGTTATGCTTTTATTGCATAATATTATGCAGAATTTCACGAGCTTTCTGATGACCTACAAATGGTTTCGATACGCCTCATAGTTTTCGAGTAAATCGTCAAAAATGACTGGGAACTCACGTCCGTATGTCACTTTTGTGATGTGCGCACAGCATACGCAATATTCCTGCCTCCATAACAACGAATTCTTATCAAAGATACTACATTGTTATGTCTTGTACATATGTAGAATTTACTGCTATTTATCATGGTTCTTACAGGAAATTGATACGTCCAATAGTTTTCGAGTAATTGGCCGACAAAGTGAGATTGCTCCTCTGAGCGCTTTCGACTTTACCAAAACAGTCTGTTCCTCCAACTTTTCCAACAGAAAATACTCCCAAAGGCTTATACTCTGCAAATGAACATACGTAGAATTTACTGCTCTTTATCATGGTTCTTACGGGAAATCAATACGTTCAATAGTTTTGCAGTAATTAGGCGACAAATGTAGAATACTCCTCCTCACTCGCACGCAAGATAAAAAACACTTTCCCTGCCTCACCCATGGCTACATATTTTCACTCGTTACGTTTTATTATTTTCTTTTTTTACTCAAAGTATGTACGTAAAATATCATAAGGTTTTTGATACAGCTGTCAGAAACTCGACATGACCACTAGTCTTTTTGCTAGGTTCTGATACTGAAGCTGAACTTTCTTCCATCTCATATGTGTGTATGTAAAAAACATTACTTATTTGTGTAAAAATTATTGAACTATAGAAATAGGTCAATATACAAATCAACAAAATGCGGATAACTCACTTCCTCCAGAGGCGTTGAGATGCCGGCAGTAGCTTGAAGATGAGGAGTTATGTAGTGTGTGAACGTGTGTGGGTGAGTGTGTGGGTGTGGGTGTGGGTGAGTGTGTGTGCGTGTGTATGTGTGTGTGTCTGTGGCTGTGGCATATTTTCTTCTCTACTTGCGATACATTTGCCTAAAACACATGCGATGCACATAATAGATTTCTCCATGAATATTTGCTGCACGACATACATATGTATATGTGGCTGTGGCATATTTCTTGTCACACTTGCACTATGTTTTAGCTAAGTCAGTCAATGCATGAAATATTTCTCTGTGAACACTCGCTGCACTATTTTATATGTATATTTCACACTAAACAATACACAATATAAAACACTATCACATGATTCCATCCCAACCTCGTCTCTTATTCCCGACTCTATGGCGTACGTGACCGTCTGTTTCCATAGCGACTGTTGCATATCTCTATGGCGTGCATAATGCCTGCTATGGTAGGTCAGTTATTTCACCAATCCAGGCACTATATGTTTCACAAATATAAGTATTGGCTTCACTATATAAAGGCAAAATGCTCACATCATTTATGGGCAGGGTGAAGCAGAGTGGAAACCCCGTTATAACAAACCACACTCCTGCCTGTAGGCTTAATGGCTGATAACGGGCCCCAATGATTTACGGACAATATATATATGTTCCATAGACACATTCACTTCACAATATAGTAAAAAACACTATACAATCACAATATTTCAATAATGGCTTCTGCCTCAGGTGGGAGGGGGAAAATGGCAGGTTTAAAGGGACACTGACAGCTGCGCTGCTCTCCTGCCCAGCTGCTCATGAGATACTAAAATATTTCTGCTACGCATTGCCTCATCAGAACAGTCACAATGTTGCCAAATGCTTACCTCAGAAAAGAGATGCACACACTGGAATGCACCAAAATTTGACGCAAATCGGCCGAAAACTTTTCTTTTGACGGCACGCGATTCGAGTGACTGAACATCTTTAGAACAATCCACATGAAACGCGAATCGCATGAGTGACCCTGAAAGGGTTAATGACTGCAGTTTTGCTAGCCAACATCTCTCCAACCTGATTCCCGTGCTAGTTAGTGAGTTGATGGCAAGTGAAGTGATCATGATTGCCTTTCAGAAGGTTTGCGGGGAGTTCACCAGTGATCATGTTAGCTTGCTAGAGTAGGATGTATGGTAGATGATAAACTGCTAAATAGCTAAACTGCTATGCTGTTAAACCCTTAGACCGTCACATGGCCAGTTGTAAACAAACTGTGAGGTTCTGTGCTCTTGAACTTGGATGTTTAAAAAATCTGCTGAGTATATACAAAAGTGCATGTAATTTTTTACAATAAATCAACAGTTTTTATAATCTAGTAAGTACCTGTGCTTACCAGGCAGTGAGATGATCGTTTGTATAAGAGTTTCTTCTAAATGGAGCCAAGCTAACCTGTCTAGTCTGGCCTCCAGGACACTGAGGATATGTCAAGGTAATTTTGGGACAAAATGTGTCATATGCCACAAAATACAGTAATTGTGGTAACCTGGATGGTGCACTGGCCTTGTACTCGTATCCCAGGATAATGCGTGAATGACCCACCTCAGGCTCAACAGCCTATATTGTGAAGATGAGCACTGCACCTAAGTACCTCATGGAGTCTACCCCCTACCTTTATTTTTAAATAGCTGCTATATGCAAATAACGGATGTGAACTTAGAGGTCTTCTATGTAAAGGTGTTCTAACGAGATGTGGCCCAAACATTTACATCAGAGGGATGGTTGGGGGTTTATTGCTTATATAATGCCAGTCAGGCCAAGTGACTGGTCACTTTTGCCTTCAGTGTATGGACTGAGTAGCATCACCCTGTTCCTTTAAATTTTTAATTGGCAAGTAAAGGATTGGATGTTGAATTGATTGATGAACATTATATATTTATACAGTTGGCATTAGTAGCATTAGTATTAGCACAGTTAGTCCTGTTATTTCAAAAAGTTTTTTTCATTATTACGGTACATTGCTGATTAATTAACACCATTTTATCACTGAGTGTTGCTTGTAATTCATTATAAGGTTGTGTGGAAACCAGAACTGAGTTTTATGTAATTTTAACCCCTTAGTCATGAATAAGAGGCATTTATTGCATTGAATTGTTTTACATAAAGTAGCATTTTGCCTGCACACATCTTACAACTTATAATGGGTACTGACTGCCTATTCAAAATAGTTTGCTGTGTTTGTTATAACCCCACAGTATTCAGTAAGTTAATAATACCCCACTTTATGGCACTGAGCATTGTTGTTGTTGATGCTCCAGGTTCATCAGAATGTGAACCCATTGATCTAAAGCTGAAGTTTCCCTCTCTTGTAGTCCACCATCCACTTTTGGGGGGACGGAGAGGGAGGTGAAGGACATCAACATCACCAGGTGAATGACTGTGTCTCTAGCAACATAGTGACTGTACTGGTACATGTTTGCAAAGGCCCCATGCCTTTGAATTTATCCCACCAAAGTATATTGAACAGGTTTTACTTGCATCACATGGGCCATCTCTTTCCTTTCTAGTATGATCTGAGAGCCCACCGGCTGTTTCTGAAGCGGATGGTGGTGCACGGGGTGGAGGAGCGAGACCTGTACCCTGGCAACACAGTGGTCATCCTCTCACGCCAGCTCAAGATTACAGACTTTGCTGATGCATCCACCAGAGACCTTGTTACCTCCAGCAGACAGAGGTTTGTTGGCAGGAATGGAGAGAATGTGAGCTTGTGAACTGAAGTATTATGTGGAATGAAGATCACATACTTTGTGCAGCAGTTTGAATTTGCAGGTGGCAGCTAGGTGGTTGTCATTCATATATTGTACTGCTACCATGTCATATGATGAATGCAAGTCTTACCCTGTCTTTACATTTTCATTTCATGACCTTCCTATGTGTTCATCCTTTTGTTTTATATGTTGTATTTAATTCTTATTTTTTTATTTATGTATTTATTTTTGCTGGTGGTGCAAATGAAAGAAAGGGTGGGTGTACAAGTAATTACACACTCTTTTTTATCAGATTTCCTCTCTAATGTTATACAGTAAACTCTCATTATAAGTTTGTTCATTATGTGATAAATTGATAGAACAATGAACTAGAAGTTACACCCAGTTTCACGATATTGAAATTCTCTTTTACGATAATTATTATCACCACTTGTGACAGTCCTGTCTGGATGCAATTTGTCATTTAGATGTTTAACCCAAGATGGCTGTCCATTGTTTACAGGCACAGAACCCCCATCTCAGCCTTCTTTGCAGGCAGCCTCCTTTGTGCCACCCTTTTGGAAACCCCATCTCACTTGTCCACTCGTTCACGTGTCCCACACCTACGATCTTCTCCTTTGTGTTCCATGAGTTAACTGACCTTCTTGTTTGTGCAAGGCAATCAAAACACCATCACTATCACCAGATAACAGTGCAAGTGCACAGTGAATAGTACTGATTGTGATAATAAATTGAGAGAACTTTTTGTGTGTGAAATAGCCAAAACTTTTGACCTGGAAATCATCTCTGGTGTTACCCCCAGTGGAAAGCATGGTGCTGCAGGTGCTATTTGAGGGAAGGCCAAAAGGGTAAGGCATAACCTTTCCCTTGATGTGAAATTGGACATTATTAAGCACCACAAGGAGGAGCAGAGGGTAAGCAAGATCACTGAGGCCCTAAAGTTGTCCCAGTCCATGATCTCTACAATAATAAGGAAATCTGATGCTATCCTAGCAGCATCACAAAATGTGCCTGGCCTGACAGCTAAATGCTTATGGAAATTTAGGAAAACCATAATGATGGAGGTAGAGTGTCTCTTAGCACTATGGGTTAATAACTGAGCCAAGCAGCCCCCTGCATCTTGATTTTATGTGTACCAGGAACCCCGATATATGGAAGGACCTCAGGAACAAGACAGGAATGGTGGCCATGGAAGAGTTCAAGGCCAGCATGGGTTGATTAGAGCAGTGTAAAGCCCTTGCTGGCTGTAGACATGTGACCAGTTGTGGAGTAGGTTGTAGCACCAGCTGATTAGGACAGTACTCCCTACGAGGATAGAAATGCTCGTGATAGGGAGAGCTGGCATTCCTGTTTCACTAGGCATGAGGATATCCTGACCATCCCCCTTTGCTGACCTTTTCAGTGTGACACTAACAAGGAGAGTAGGTCGGCATACTCTCGCAAACACTTTTCTTTAAACTATCTCGTGCACTACTCTACATGCACTTTACATGCCACTCAGCATACCCTACTACATCACAGGGGTTGATGCCAGCAAGTGCATGTAGCCAGAAAACTTTGCCCTTGCTACCTAGTGGCAGTGCTGAGGAGAGGCATGGTGTGGACTTCACCAATGTAGTTTTGGGAATTGGGATGTGCCAGAAGGTACAGGTTATTGCGGTTCCCAGGCTGCTGCTTTCGCCCAGTAGAGAGGGAACTGAACCTGGGAGTAGAGCCCCAGGAGGCTGCTCTGTCAGTCAGTGTATAATGGCGGGCAGTTACAGTGTCATCGCACGCTTGAAGGGTGTCCCTGTAGCTGTCTGGGCAGGGTACCCTGGCCATGGCTGATGGGCTGATGGGCTGTGGGTTCCAGTTCCATGTCTGGACTTGGGACTGTGCAGGTGGGGAGGGCTTGTAGTCTGTCTTCCCCCTTTATTTTACTGAATTATGGCAAAAAATTAGAAGCAAAAGTAGGAAGAAAAGCAAGTTTGAGGAAATTAAATCACCCATGGGGCCCAGGGTGGCATGATGGAATGTGGGTAGTTTGAAGAGTAGAGTGAGGGAAGTAGCAGAGACATTGAGTTGGAGGTGAGTGGATGTTTGTTGCATGCAGAAGTTAGATATATTAGAGGATCAGCCAGAATGATTGCTGGGAGGGATTGTAGGTATGAACTATTTTGGCAGGGAAGTGTAGATGGATGATTATGTTGGTGTAGGTGTGCTGGTTTAGGAAGATGGGTAGATTGTGTCATGAATGTAATGAGAGTTGATGAAAGGATTATAGCAGTGAAAATATTTTTTGGTAAACACATGATTTAATTTATATTGGTACAGTATATATTCCACAGTCTGGCTTGAATGATGTAGAAAAAGGTAGATTCTGAGATGACTTGGCACATGTAAGTGGTATGGAGGATGATGAGGTTGTAATTTTGGAAAGGGACTTAAATCGACTTGTGGGTGAAGCAGCTCAGGGATATGAAGGGGTACATTGGGGTTCCATATATAGTATGAGGAATATAGAGGGTGGAATGGATACTTGAATTTAGGGAGGCAATGAACATGATTGTGTTCAACACAACTTAGGAAAAGAGAGAGTAGGTTGATTACATATGAGTTGGGGGAATATTAGGAAGATAGACTATTTCCTGGTCAAGAGGACCGAGAGGAGGTTGGTGAGGAATGTTAAACTTACAGGAAGCGAAGAGTGTGCTCAGCAACGCAAGTTACAGATTTGGGACATGGTGCTTAAGGTGTGGGGGATGAAGAAGGGAACCCATGCACCTAGGAGGGAAATATGGAAATTGAAAAACCAAGCAGTAAGGGATCCCTTCTATCACAAGATGAGTAGAGTTGTGATGGAACAGGGAGCAGTTGACAGAAGTGTTAATGAACAGTACAGAGCTTTCAGGAACAAAATCCTTAGTTACTGATACAGTGTGTGGATGGACAATGGGCCCCCCATGACATAAGGTAACATGGTTGTGCAAGGAGGGTGTAGAAGCTGCAGTTAAGGAGAAAAAAAGGCTTTTTTGGAGTGGAAAAGGGGTGGTAACTGAGAGGAGTACTGGCTGCCAAGCATGGAGCTAGAAAGGAGATATATGGGGCAAAATCTGAGCCTCAGAGACTTTCACTGGATAATCTAAATAGTGTTGAAAGGAAGAATATGGTAGTTAAGGAAGCAAATCGGATGAAGTGGGAAAACAGATATCATAGGCTAGGTAAGCAGTGTTTGAAGAATGGTGAAAGAAGGGTGATGGTGGACAGTGAGGATGTTAAATATGCCTGGAGAGAGCATTATCACTGGTTGCTGAATGAGGAATTTTAACTGGAACAGGGGAGGTTTGGAGTTGGTGGACCCAGTGTTTGCCTGTAGCCTTTGATTTTGCTACTGTGAGCAGTGCAGTAGCGAGGTTGCAGTTGGGGAAGGCAGCAGGTGTGTCTGGGTTGACTGCTGAAATGGTGAAGGCCTCAGGAGATATGGGATTGGGTTTAGTTATTAATTTGATAAATATGATTATATATGAATGTGTTTTCCCAGATGACTGGCCAAAGAGTGTGATTGTAAATGTGTATAACCTGGAAAGAAAATTATAGAGGGATAAAACTTTTGGACCAGACTATGAAGGTAATGGAGGGAGTCCTAGAAATTATGATTAGGGAAAGAGTGAATATGAGGCATTTAGTCTAATAACGACGAACATGCCAATTACCTAAAATTGAGGTTTAGGCTGCAACACTCGTCCGCCATTTTTCTATCCAGTGGAAACGTTTTCATGGCATGTTCATCTTTGCAACATGGTTGAAAGTCGTATACAACAAGGTAGATTCTTTTCCCAACGTGCTGCAAATTGGTACACATGGCTTGTGTCTCTCCTAAGGAAAGTTTAGTGGAAGAAAGAGGAACATGCCAGCAGGCAGCCCTCCAGGCTGTCAGCAAGTAGTTTATCTCACAATGACGTCACATTCACATCCAATCAGTGGCTGTGTTATCCTGCCCTTCCCAGTTCTGTTTACATTGTAAGCCACAGAGATGTGTTTTTGGTTTATTACATCATTTTCACCATAGATTTACTGTGATTTACATCGAAGCAGCATGGGGGAGAGATAGTAGTAGAATGGATGTGGAAGATGTGCAGATTGTCCTAGGAGGAAGGTAGAGTCCCAGAGGATTGGAAGTCAGGTATAATTATTCCCTTGTACAAAGGGAAAGGGGAAAAAGAAATGTGTGATAATCATAGGGGCATTTGTCTTAGTGTAATAGGAAAAGTGTATGGTAGGATACTTATTGACAGAGTTAGAGAAAGAACAGAGGAATTAGTTGGAGAAGAACAGGGAGGCTTTAGGAAGGGAAGAGGTTGTGTAGATCAGATATTCATTCTTAGATCTTTAGTGGAAAAGTTTCTAGAGAAGGGAAGAAAGTTGTATGCAGCCTTCATGGATTTGGAGAAAGCATATGACAGGGTGGATAGACAAGGATTGTGGAAAGTAATTAGAATATATGGAATAGATGGGAAGTTGTTGAATGCTGTGAAGAGTATGTACGATGGTGCGAAGGCTGCAGTACATGTGGATGGTGAACTGAGTGAATTTTTCTCTTTGAAGGTTGGGTTGAAACAGGGATGTGTCATGTCTCCATGGTTGTTCAATCTGTACATGGATGGGGTAATAAAGGAGGTACAAGGTAGGGCAGTGGATGTTGGAGTGGCCCTGGTGAGAGAGGGTAATGTTTGGAAACTCCCTGTACTGTTGTTTGCAGATGATACTGTGTTGTTGAGTGAAGACGAAGAGGAGCTGCAAGGCTTGGTGGATGAGTTTGGGAGAGTGTGTAAGAAACGGAATCTGAAGGTGAATGTAGGGAAGAGTAAATTGATGGTCTTTGAGAGAGGTGAAGTCAATGAATGTACAGTAAGGTTGGATGATGAGGAAATGGAAAATGTGAGTAAGTTTAAGTACTTGGGTAGTGTGATGAGTAAGGATGGAAGTTTGGAGGGTGAAGTGCTTGAGAGGGTCCAGCAGGAAAGAAAAGTTGCTGGTTCTTTGAAAGCAGTGATAAGAAACAGGGAAGTGAGCATGGAAGTGAAAAAGTTACTACAAGACAGTATTGTAATACCAACTCTAACGTATGGAAGTGAAGCTTGGACGTTGTTGGAAGGACACAAGTCAAGAGTTAGAGCAGTGGAATGAGTTATTTAAGAGGAGCCTGTGGAGTCACATGGAGAGACAGGCTGACAAATGAGGATATAAAGGAGCATTGTGGTGTTGATGTGGATGTGATAGGAAGCATTATGAGGAACACACTGAGGTGGTTTGGCCATGTGGAGAGGATGGAGGGTGAGAGACTGACGAGGAGAGTGTATGTGAGTGAGGTGGAGGGGGGGAAAGGGAGGGGGAGACCGAAGATGAGATGGAGGGATGTAGTGGAGAGGTATATGAGAGAGGAGGGTGTGAGTTGGGAGCAGGGCAGTGAAATGATGGGGGACAGGGCGCCGTGGAGGCGATTTGTTTGTGGCCACCCCGTACGGGATTGAGGCATCTGGCAATAGATAGATAGACATCGCAGCAAGAGTGACTTACATAGTGATGATGACCAGGGGAGGTCCCTGCACATACATGTAGTGAAAACATGATTCACCTTCTTGGAAACATGCAGTTGCCAAGCAAAACGTAAATGATGGGGAAGCATACGTGAGTTATAGCACAAAAATGGAAGTGCCAGCTAAAAAAATCGTTCCTCCTTGTAAGTGTGACAGCTTCAACAACTTGGGCAGTAATAAAGTGAATGATCTATTTACAGCTTTTGGGGCAATGAGTGATTATAACAGACAGAGCAGTTACATTGCCAGTCATGTGAAATGTGTTGCTATGAAGCAGCCTCATGTCAGGGGCCATAAATCTTGCTAGTCATGTAGGATTAGTTATTGTGTTGAGTATGTTAATGTTACTTTTGATGTTTGTCAGTCATCATTGCTCAGCATTCACGGTTTAGGTGAGCATAGTTCAGTACTTGACAGAGTGGCTGTCAATTCTTAATAGAATAATTTTAAAGCATCTTTCCTGTCACAACCTTCTTTCTGATCGTCAGTATGGGTTCCATCAGGGACGCTCTGCTGGCGATCTTCTCACCTACCTTTCTGACTCCTGGTCATCTTCCTTTTGCGACTTTGGTGAAAGCATTGCCATTGCACTTGACATCTCAAAGGCTTTCGATCAAGTCTGGCATAGATCTTTAATTTCCAAACTGCCCTCTTATGGTTTCTATCCTTCTATCTGTGCCTTCATCTATAGCTTCCCTTCTGGTCGTTCTATAGCCGCTGTTGTAGATGGCCATCATTCTTCTCCTAGATCTATCAACAGTGGTGTTCCTCAGGGCTCTGTCTTATCACCAACTCTCTTCCTTTTATTTATTAATGACCTTCTAAGCTGTACTATTAACCCTATCCACTCATACGCTGATGACTCCATCGTTCACCTTTCCATTCGGTTCCTGCAACGTCCATCTCAGCAGTTACTTCGGCAAACAAGGGATAAGGCTATGGCACACCTAATGTCTGACTTTGCTCGTATCTCTGACTGGGGTAAAAATAATCTGGTTGTTTTTAATGTATCAAAGACTCAGTTCTTACACCTATCAACCTGACAAAATCTTCCACAGGTGTACTCACTAATGTTTAATAATATTCAGCTTCTTCCAGCATCATCCTTGAACATGCTTGGGGTTTCATTCACATGGTACTTATCTTAGAAAGATCATATTACATCTCTTGTAATATCTGCTTCCAAGAGATTAGGTGTGCTAAGCCGACTCCGTTCCTTCTTTACCCCTGCACAATTGTTGACTCTATACACGGGCTTTATCCGCCCCTGTGTAGAGTACAACTCTCATGTGTGGGGAGGCTTCCCACATACAGCTCTTCTCAATAGGGTGGAGTCAAAGGCTTTTAATCTCATTAACACTCCTCCTCTTACTGGCTCCCTTCAGCCTTTGTCTCTTCATCGCACTGTTGCATCTTTATCCCTTTCCTGTTAATACTTCAGTGGTCACTGCTCCTCTGAACTGTCTGCTTGCATTCCTCCACCTCTATGACGGGCGCGTACACCCGTCTAGCAGCAAACTTTCATCCCTTTTCTGTCCAACTCTCTAATGCAAGAGTTAAGTGCTACTCCCAGTCCTTCATTTATGCAACAGGTCAACTCTGGAACTGTCTCCCTCTGTCTGTATTTCTTGCTAGCTATGATCTCCAGTCCATCAAACGCAGTGTGTCCAGGCATCTCGAAATGATTGGATCTTTAATTTGGCTCTCTCTTGTATTTTGTTTTTCTCTTGGAAGGAACAGTTATTGTGGGCTTGTGGCCTTTGGTTCTGTCTTCCTAGCATAAAAAAAAAAAACACTGGATCAGTGGAAACTGGCACGCGAGGCACTGGTACTGATCTGAAACATGTTAGTGGTGAATGGAAAGCACTAGACCGACAATATACTGGACTATTGTTGATCCTCACACCTCCCACAGCACTTAAATATGTGCAGTACATCTGTACATGGGTTGGTGATTGCTCATCTTTTCATTTTTGTGGTTATTTTCAAATTATGTTGTTTTTTTCATAGAGGTACTGTGATACGGGGTTAATAATTGAACAGCATTATAACCTGAAATATCATATTTTGTATTTTATTCTTATGTTTCTTAAAGTATTTTACCAGCTCTATTTTTTAAGACCTTGTTTATTGAAATCTGCCCACTGGTTAATGAGTTACGGCGAAACAAATTTTTAACACCGTTTATCTCAAAACGTTGATTTGGCACATTCGTCGTTATTTGACTAAATGCCTCATATTGATCAGATGAAGCTTGGGTTTATGCCAGGCAAAAGGATCATTGATGCCATTTTCATTGTATGACAGCTCCAGGAAAAAAATATAGGAAAGAAAAGGTACCTGTACTTTGTTTTTGTTCACTTGGAGAAGGCCTTTGACAAAGTCCCAAAGGGGGTGATAATGTGGGCAGTGTGAAAGCTTGGCATCGAGGAGTGGTTGGTATGAGTGGTTTTGGCTATGTTGTGGGTTCTTGCACCCAGGTGAGAGTGAATGGAGATTTGAGTGATGAGTTTTCCATGAATGTTGGCATGCATCTGGGGTCTGTCTTGATCCCCATTTTGTTTGCCATGGTGCTTGAAGTTCTCATGTGACCTCAGAAATGGACTCCCATGGGAGATGTTTTATGCTGAGAACCTGGTGTTGATTGCAGAGAATAAAAGGGAGGCAACAGAAAGATTTAGGAACTAGAGAGATAGAATGAGGCACTAGAGTTTGAGAGTATCATCATCATCATCATCATCATCATCATCTGGACCTCCTTTCCCACCCTAGGGGAAGGTGAGGAGTAGCAATGTCCATACAGCCCAAATTTGCCCAATCCAATGGGCCATGCTTCCATTCGCTCACCATTCAATCCCTCGCAATCATGGCTCTATCTGATATGCCAAAAACATTCACCACATTCTGTAGCTTCACATAAATGTATCCTATAGAGCCAGTCTGGACTCTGTCACATTAAAAAGGGATGCCAAATCCCTGATCATGTGCTTCTCCTCAATATTCATCCAGCCAGCTTGATCTCTTGTCAGTTCCCAAGCCACACCAACTTCCAAACCTCTCTCCCTCACACACTCATCCACCATATCTCTCCACCTTCTCCTTTGCCTATCTCACCTCCTTCCTCCTTCAGATTCACTCAGACATACCTCTTTTTGCCACTCTATCGTTATCCATTCTCTCCACTTGACCATACCATCTTAGTATGCTGTCTTCGATTCTGCTGTCCACAGACTTCTTCACTCCACATCTTTCACAAATCACATTATTTCATATCCTATCCACTCTCTTTACTCCACATACATTCCTCAGCAGTCCTATCTCCACTGCTCTCACACTTGACTTTTCATTTTCATGGCACACCATAGTCTTACATCCATATGTTAAAGTTGGCACTAACACTCCTTCGAGTAAGCCTCATGCAGCTGTTTCTTATCAAGGCCTTCTTTGCACCAGCCACTTTCCTTCCTGGGTCACTGTACTTTCTGCTTCTTTTGCACATTTTCCTCTGTTTTCTGTCACCGTACCAAGATATTTGAACTCCCTCACCAATTCCAGTCTCTATCCATTCACTGTAACATTGCACTAGGAGTCACCTTCTGTCACCAACCATCACTTTACTCTTTTCTACATTTACTCTCAAGACACAATGCTCACAGGCATAAGCAAAACTCTACACTAGTCTACCAAGTTGTTGTCTGGTATTTGCAAATAATACTGCATCATCAGCATAAAGCAAATTTGAGATATTCCATCCATCACCATTCGTTACCAATGCCATCCCCCTCTCCATTACTCGTGTTTTTACTTCTCTCATCACCCCATCCATTTATATGTATACAGTATATTGAACAACCATGGGGACATCACACAACCTTGTTGCGCACCCACACCAATCGTGAACCATTTCACTTAGATGTCCATTAACCCTTACACATGCTTCACTACCATCATAAAAACTCGTAATGGCACCTAGCAGCTTACCATCCTCACTGTACGTGTGCAAATACAGATAAAACAAGTGATGTTATCTAGGGCTGGTGGTGTTATTGTAAAAGCAGAGGGGGAGTGGCCATATGCGGCTTGCCCACATGTGCAGAATTTGTGATGTGTAGGGGCATAAGAGATTTAGTGATATTACAGGAAGACTGCAAGATAATGCTGATTTCATATATGTGGTGTGTTGGGAAGAGCATGTAGATTTTGTCAGACATGAAAGGATTGATCTTTCTGGTGAATCTCTTGAGTGTATGGAAGTATTTTGTTATTTTGAGAAACATGTTATGTGCTGAAGGCAGGGCTGAAGGACTGGCCAAAGTAAGGAGTGGTTGGAGGAAGTTCTGGGTGCTCTTGCCTCTCTTGACATTGACAGGGCTGTCCCTCTGTGCTAAGGGATCTTTACAGCTTGTGTTAGGAGTCTGATGTTGTATGGTAATGAGGTATGGGCAGTAAAAGAAAAGGATATTCGTAGGCTTAAATGTGCAGAAATGACAATGGTTAGGTGCATGTGTAGTGCATCCTTGAACGTGAGGCCTGGGTGGGCTAGGTTTATGAATGAAGAGTTGATAGGAGGGGGGAACTGGAGTGTAGTGGTGTTTTGATGAGGGGGGGTAGATTGAGATGGTTTGGCCATGTGGAGAAGATGGAGAATGACAGTTGGGTGTGGAAAGTGAGAAGTGTGAATGTCAGGGGTAGGGTTGCTTGAGGCAGCTGAAAAAGACCTGGGGTGAGGTTGTAGAGTGTGATCTTAGGCATAAGGGACTTAATAGGGAGACTTCCAGAGATCAAGCAACGTGGAAAGCCACCATTTGGTGACAAAGGCTGCCTCATGCTAGTCTGTTGGAGCCTTTATAAATGATATGAGCACTCATCTTCCATTTCTTCTCCCACCACCTGTGAAATGGTGTTTCAGAATTTACTTTTCATTGCCTTGATTTTAAATTTTCTTCATCAAATACCTCCTCCAATTTTCCATTCTTTATCTCTCCTTCAACATTTTAATCCTTCCACCCCAGTATTTTCATGTCAACATCATTACTTAACTTCATTTCAGTTAAGGACATAGTTTCAGGTTTATTTTTATGAATATTATCTCCTAACTCTATTTCATAATTATGAGGCCATCCACATCATTATGGCAGATCCTTCTTATAGAATGAACTGATATGCAATGAATCGATTGTATGATGATGAAAAATCTTGGATCTTTTTCGATATACAAGTGTGATAGAAATTTCACTTACCTGTGTGATAATTATGATCCTGTTTGAAGCTTCACTGGTTGTTATATGGTGTCTGTTTTTGCTTTTACTGTTACCCTTATGTATGTCTACAGTCATTTGTTTGTGCAAAGATGGGATTTTCATTTGTCACTATCTGATGAGGTAGTGTGATTGATGGAAGAATATTGTGGTGTTTAAGTTCAAGCAGCTAGTGAAGTGCAGTGAAGTGAAGTAACTACCAGTTTAGGTGAGTTGGAAATTTGTTTTTAGACTTATTTTTGGTGGTAAACAGCAAGTGAAGTGCAGTAAAGAGAAATAACAACCAGTTTAGGTGAACCGGAAACTTGGTTTTAGATTGTTGGGTGGCCATAAACATATCCCCATTGAACCCATGTTATAATTGACTTGAGATATGATGAATTGTTATGCAATGGATTTTTTCAAATGCATCCTTGTTGTAAAATGAAGGCATGGTTTACAGTAAATCCTCGATATGATAAGCCTCAGTAGACTGGAATTCGCTTTTATTGGAATTGAGGAGCTACCGAACTAAATCCTTACATATCGGAAAAAGTCCGTTAAAACCAGAAGCAGTCCGGACTGCCTGACCACTTCAGCTATGTTCACCACAATAAGGTAAATAAAAGACATGTTTATCAGTGTACAGTGCTGTATTATTATATATATTATGTCATTTGATTATTGTAGCGAAGGTATAATACAGTACAGTACTGCAGTGGTAGTGAAAAGTCCAAAGACTGTTGGTGTGACCGGACTAACGTCAGATATATCGGAAAAAGTCCTGGTTAGCAAGGGGAAGTCCGGATGTCGCTTTTATCGGAATTTCACTTTTTTCAGAATGGCCTGGGCCCCAATTAGTCTTTTATAGTGAGGTCTTACCGTATACATGACACTTAATCTTTACAACTCAACAATGTTCTCTTCCACTTCAACTTCCTCTTTTACACCTTCTCCCCTACAACTCTGCAGTGTTCTCCTGCACTTCAACTTTTTCTTTTACACCTTCTACCATTCACACCATTTCTTGAGTTTCATAACTGTAACTCTTCCCCCCAAATTTTTGTGTTCATCATCCATCCTTACATCTTTTTTTCTTTTTTGTTCCTGCTGTTGTTTCTTTAGAACATTTCTGTTTTTCTCATTCAGATCTTTCCTAATAAATACTTTCATATATTGTGCTTTTGCACTTTATTTCCATGCTACCTCAGTTCTCTTATTTCCTGTCTGTCTATCTATCTATTGCCGGATGCCTTAATCCCATAAGGGGTGGCCACAAACAAATCACCTCCATGTCGCCCTGTCCCCTGCCATTTCAGTGCCCTGCTCCCAGCTCACACCCCTCTCTCTCTTATACCTTTCAACTCCATCCCTCCATCTCATCCTCGGCCTCCCCCTCCCTCTCCTCCCCTCCACCTCACTCACATACACTCTCCTCACCAGTCACTCACTCTCCACCCTCTCCACACAGCCAAACCACCTCAATGTGCTTCTCCCACGTTATAGTTGGTATCACAGTACCGGTACTGTTATGTAGTAACTTTTTCACTTCCATGCTCACTTCCATGTTTCTTATCACTGCTTTCAAGGAACCAGCAGCCTTTCTTCTTTGTTGTACCCTTTCATGCGCTTCTCCCTCTAAATTTCCATTTACCATTCCATTTACCAAACTTCCTCATTTGGGGGAGGCAGTGGCTGAATTAGTAGAGAGGCTTCCTGCAGCCCTAATGTAGCTGCAGGCTTGACTCCACTGAATTCCACAGCTTGCCACCAATTATGTTCCTGGTTGGTATGGATTACACTAAGTTCCCCAGCTGGTCACTTCCCGCAGCTAAGTCGCTGCCTCAGCAGGCGGCGGGAATGTGGTGGTAATCCTGTGAGTTAGAAGTGAGGGAGTGTGTAGGTGAACAGAAGAAAACTGGAGCAGATGTGTTTTCTCTCTTTATTAAGCCACAGAAAGATACAACTGCGACAAGAGAGTGTATCAGAGTACAGTAGTACGTCACCCTCTTATGAGAGCTGAGAGTATTCTGCTGCTTCTGCTCTGCCCCACACTGGGAGCAGGCTTAGGTCAGCTTATTTAGAGATGCCACATCTCTCAGAGACAACGAGATAGATACATGAATAGGCATGTATTACAACCCTACCATGCACATCATA
Organism: Coenobita brevimanus; assembly: GCF_032717465.1. Classification (NCBI taxonomy): domain Eukaryota; kingdom Metazoa; phylum Arthropoda; class Malacostraca; order Decapoda; family Coenobitidae; genus Coenobita; species Coenobita brevimanus. Next base: position 40,987,137 of record NC_136966.1, read on the forward strand.
CATCTCAGTTAGGTAGTATTAAATACATGAAGTATATTGTTGTGTAGATCAGATATTCATTCTTAGATCGTTTCGTTTTTCGTTTCGTTTTCGTTTTGTTTTTAAAGGCTCCAACATGCTTGCATGTGTCGGCCTTGGTCACCTAATGGCGGCTGTCCATGCTGCACGATCCATTGCAGCCTCCCTGTTCAGTCCCTTAACCCTAAGGTCACACTTAATGACCTCGTCCCATGTCTTTCTCAGTCTACCCCTCATAACCCCACCCCCAATATTAACACTTCTCACCTTCCTCACCCAATTATCATCCCCCATCCTCTCCACATGTCCAAACCACCTCAATCTACCTCTCCTCATCACAACACCAATACACTCCAGTCCCATCCTACCTCTCAACTCTTCCATTGTAAACCCAGCCCCTCCAGGCCTTGGACGCAGGGACGCACTGCACATCCACCTAATCATTGTCATTTCTGTACGTCTGAGACGGCGAATGTCTTCCTCCTTCACTGCCCAGGTCTCACTGCCATACAGCATTACACTCCTAACACATGCTGCATACAAAGACCCCTTAGCACGTAGGGAGAGCCCTCTCAATGTCAGGAGAGGCAAGAGCTCCCTGAACTTCTTCCAGCCACTTCTCACCCTAGCCACAGAGCTAGCTCCAGCCCCATCTCCAGCACACAACATGTCTCCCAAATAACAAAACTCTTCCACACACTCAAGAGATTCACCAGCAAGTTCAATCCTTTCACGTCTGACGATCTCCACCTGCTCACCCCGGCACGCCGTACACATAAAATCAGCATTACCTTGCAGTCTACCTCTGATACCACTACATCTCTTATGCACCCATTTATCACACACACCGCATAAGATGGAATTACTTCCCACGCCCTTGTGGCAAACTGCACATGGCCACTCTCCCTCGTCTTTGACAGTACCGCCACCAACCCTAGATATCATCACTTTTGTTTTATCTGCATTTACCCTTAAACCCTTTTGCCCCATACCATCTCTCCACTTCCTAAACCTTTCCTCCGCCTCCCTTTCATTCTCTGCAATCAACACCAAATTATCAGCATACAACAACTCCCACGGGAGTCCGTTTCTAAAGTCACGTGAAAGGGCTTCAAGTACCATGATAAACAACATGGGACTCAAGACTGACCCCTGATGCACACCAGCATTCACGGAAAACTCATCACTCAAATCTCCATTCACTCTCACCTGGGTGTGAGCACCCACATACATGGCCATAACCACCCTAACCAGCCACTCCTCCAAGCCAAGCTTTCTCATTGCCCACTTCACCACCTCTCTAGGGACTCTGTCAAAGGCCTTTTCCAAATCAACAAAAACAAAATAAAGATCCCTTCTCCTACCAATATATTTTTCCTGAAGCTGTCGAACAATGAATATGGCATCAGTGGTCCCCCTACCTGGCATAAACCCAAACTGCATCTCATCAATATTCACTCTTTCTCTAATCATACCTTCTAAAACTCTCTCCATTACCTTCATTATCTGATCTAAAAGCTTTATACCTCTATAATTTCCTCTTTCCAGGGCATCACCCTTCCCTTTATACACATTTACAATTACACTCTTCAGCCAATCATCTGGGACAACACACTCATAAATAATCCTATTTATCAGGTTAGTGACTAAACTCACCCCTATATCGCCTGAGGCCTTCAACATTTCGGCAGTCAACCCAGACACACCTGCTGCCTTCCCCACCCTCATCCTGCCTATTGCCTCACTCACAGTAGCAGTATCAATCAAAGGCCAAGGGCCAGACACCGGATCTGCTGGCTCCAAACCTTCCCTGTCCCAGTCAAACGCCTCGAACAACCAGTTATAATGCTCTCTTCCATGCATCTTTAATATCCTCACTGTTCACCACTACCCTTCCTTCATCATTCTTCACACACTGCTCACCTTTGATATCCCGATTATCCCTCTTCACCTGACCTGCCACCCTAAATATATTTTTCCTTTCCCCATGATTTAGGTTATCAAGTAATTGTCTCTGTGACTCAGACTTTGCCCTGTATACCTCTCTCCTAACCCTACGCTTGGCAGCCAAATATTCCTCTTTGCTACCACCCTTCTTCCATTCCCGGAAAAGCCTTCTTTTCTCCTTAATTGCAGCTTCTACACCCTCATCCCACCACCAAGTTACTTTATGTCTTGGTGGTCCTCTTGTCCAGCCGCATGTTACATCAGTAACTCTCAAGAAATTGTTCTTGAGAGCTCTGTACTGTTCATTAACGCCTCTGTCTACAGCTCCCTGTTCAGCCACCACTCTCCTCAGCTCGCTATAGAAGGCATCCCTTACTACTTGGTTTTTCAGCTGCCATATTTTCCTCCTAGGTACATAAGTCCTCTTTTTCATCACTTGTTCTTTAAGCACCATATCACAAATCAATAGTTTGTGCTGCTGCACACACTCCTCACTTCCTATAACTTTAACATCCCTCACTAACCTCCTATCGGCCCTCCTAACCAGAAAATAATCTATCTGACTATTATTTCCCCCAGACTCATACGTAATTAACCTACTCTCTCTTTTCCTAAAATATGTGTTGCACACAATCATGTCCGTTGCCTCCCCAAACTCGAGTATCCTTTCCCCTTCTGCATTCCTTAGACCATATGCACATCCCCCATGCACTCCTTCATAACCTTGTGCTGCTTCACCTACATGACCATTTAAGTCCCCTCCCAAAATCACTATCTCATCATCCCGCATACCACCCACTACACGTATTAAATCATCCCAAAATCTATCTTTCTCTGATTCATCCAATCCTGCCTGTGGAGCATATGCCGATATAATCACAGCTATCTTTCTTCCCAACAGAATTTTCACTACCAATATCCTATCGCTTACTTTCAAAACATTCATAACATATTCCACCCATTTCTCCGCAACCATCACACCAACACCTCCATATCCGTCTGTCCCCCCCTGCCAAAACAACTTATAGCAACAGTCCTTCCCAACAATCTTTCTGGCTGATCCACCCCTGTTCCGGACTTCCTGCAAACACGCCACATCCACCCACCTCCTACTGAATGCCTCAACGACTTCCCCTGCTCTTCCCCTCAAACTTCCCACATTCCATGAACCCACCCTCATCCCCATGGGATGGAAAAGTTTCTAGAGAAGGGAAAGAAGTTGTATGCAGCTTTCATGGATTTGGAGAAAGCATATGACAGGGTGGATAGACAAGGATTGTGGAAAGTATTAAGAATATATGGAGTAGATGGGAAGTTGTTGAATGCTGTGAAGGGTATGTATGATGGTGCTAAGGCTGCAGTGTGTGTGGATGGTGAACTGAGTGAATTTTTCTCTTTGAAGGTTGGGTTGAAACAGGTTATGTGTCATGTCTCCATGGTTGTTCAGTCTGTACATGGATGGGGTAATAAAAGAGGTACAAGGTAGGGTAGTGGATGTTGGAGTGGCCATGGTGAGAGAGGGTAGTGTTTGGAAACTCCCTGTACTGTTGTTTGCAGATGATACTGTGTTGTTGAGCAAAGACAAAGGAGAGCTGCAAGGCTTGGTGGATGAGTTTGGGATAGTGTGTAAGAAATGGAATCTAAAGGTGAATGTAGGGAAGAGTAAAGTGATGGTCTGAGAGAGGTGAAGTCAGTGAATGTACAGCGAGATTGGATGGTGAGGAATTGGAAAATGTGAGTACGTTTAAGTACTTGGGTAGTGTGATGAGTAAGGATGGAGGTTTGGAGGGTGAGGTGCTTGAAAGGGTACAGCAGGGGAAGAAAGGTTGCTGGTTCCTTGAAAGCAGTGATAAGAAGCATGGAAGTGAAAAAGTTACTACATGACAGTATTTTGATACCAACTCTAACTTATGGAAGTGAAGCTTGGATGTTGCTGGAAGGACACAAGTCAAGAGTGAGAGCAGTGGAAATGAGTTATTTAAGAGGAGCCTGTGGAGTCACATGGAGAGAGAGAGGCTGACAAATGAGGATATACAGAAGCATTGTGGTGTGGATGTGGATGTGAGAGGAAGCATTAGGAGGAATACACTGAGGTGGTTTGGCCATGTGAAAAGGATGGAGAGTGAAAGACTGACGAAGAGAGTGTATGTGAGTGAGGTGGAGGGGGGAAGAGGGAGGGAGAGGCCAAGGATGAGATGGAGGGATGGGTGAAGAGGTATATGAGAGAGGGGTGTGTGAGTTGGGAGCGGGGCAGTGAAATGGCGGGGGACAGGCGACGTGGAGGCAATTTGTTTGTGGCCACCCCGAATGGGATTGAGGCATCTGGCAATAGATAGATAGAAGTATATTAGTATTGATATATGTTTCCTTAGTACTTAAACATCTGCATATTTTATATTCTTCTATCGCCTTCTTTCACCCTATCTATTTACATCCAAAAAATGCAGGCTTTGCACGTCTGGGCGCTCATCTCATTCCCATGCCACACTTACAGTGTAGTTGTGTTTGGTTGTGTATCTTCACACTATATTACACACACTTTAGTTATGAATAGACATCTCTGTATGTAGTATGTAAAAATAGTGTGAGATCATCTCAGTTAGGTAGTATTAACTACATGAAGTATATTAGTATTGATTATGTTTCCTCAGTACTTAAACATCTGCATATTTTATATTCTTCTATCACCTTCTTTCACCCTCTCTGTTTACATCCGAAAAATGCTGGTTTTGCACGTTTGGGCACTCATCTTATTCCCATGCCACACTTACAGTGTAGTTGTGTTTGGTTGTGTATCTTCACACTATATTACACACTCTTTAATTATGAATAAACATCTCTTTATGTAGTATGTAAAAATAGTGTGACTTCAACTTATCATGGAAACGATGTCCGGCACCAGAACACTAATGGACTCAGGTTCAAATCCTGGCTGGGGTAGGGAACAATTTAAGGATTTGAATTTCATAAAAAGCAGACTTTTCTGATCTACTAGATTACCCGCCGACATGTCATAAAAGTACCCCCGCTAATACCACTTCACCAGTCCTGTATGAGACGTTAGCATGTATTCAATATGGATGGTGGGTGCTAGTGCCGAAGTGGTGGCATGTGGAGATGTAGGAGGACTGCTGGGCCCCAAGTAGGACTACTGGGGCTTGGGAATAGGCACTGAAGCCTTTGCCCAGGGTCGGAAAAAAAATACAAACAAACAAACAAACATACTTTTATCTTCATTGGCATTGTTTCACCTCACATACTTTACTGTTCATTCCTGTTCTTCACACTTCTTTTATCTGGTGTTCCCATACCCTTTCTTGTTCATTGATCTTGCTCAAAATTTCTCTTGCTGTCTCCATTTCCTGCTGTTTCAAATCCTGTCTCATCATTTCTCTTTCCTCATCACTGATAATGACCACACAACTTATATACCTCATTCAACTGAATCTCTCACTGACTTTTCATTCATATGTATCACTACGTCCCTCTCAAATTTTCCTTTTTCCAAATATAGCCTTTTTGCCCATGTGTCTCTGTGTGAAAGATAGGAATAATAGATTGTTGGTGGAGATGAGAGAGAAATTTAGGAGATGGAAGGAGCACTTTGAGGATTTGTTGAATGTAGAAAGTGAGAGCAGTGCAAGTCTAAGTGGGTGGGAAATGGCTGAGAGAAGAGATGAGAGGAGGGAGGAAGAGATCAGTAGGGCGGAAGTAGTGGAAGCAATGAAGAAGATCAAGATTGGAAAGGCCCCAGGAATTGATGAAGTGTGTGGTGAAATGCTGAGGTATGGGGGTGAGATTGTTGTGGAGTGGATATGGAAGTTGTGTAGATTGGCTTGGGAAGAGGGAAGGGTTCTAGAGGACTGGAAATCAGGTATAATTGTTTTTTTATACAAAGGAAAAGGGGAGAGAGAAGTATGTGGTAACCATAGGGGTATTTGCCTTCTTAGTGTGACTGGAAAAATATATGGTGGAATACTAATTGATAGGTTTAGGCATATGACAGAGGAGCTAGTTGGAGAAGAACAGGGGAGATTTAGGAAGGGAAAAAGGTGTATAGATCAGATATTCATTCTAAGATGTTTAGTTGAGAAGTATCTAGAGAAGGGAAAGAAAGTGTATGCTGCCTTCATGGACTTGGAGAAAGCTTTAGATAGGCAAGGTATGTGGAAGGTATTAAGAATATATAGAGTGGAGGGGAAACTGTTGAGTGCTGTGAAGAGTATGTACGACGGAGCTAGGGCTATGGTGCAAGTGGATGGTGAGCTGAGTGAGGTCTTTGATCTCAATGTGGGACTGAAACAGGGTTGTGTGATGTCTCCATGGCTGTGTATTATATACATGGATGGGGTTATAAAGGAGGTGCAAGGTAGGGCAGTGGATGTGGGGGTGGCTGTAATGAATGAGGGTGAGATTTGGAAGATTCCGGTGTTGCTGTTTGCTGATGATACAGTATCGTTGAGTGAAGATGAATGGGAGTTGCAGGGTTTCGTGAATGAATTTGGGACAGTGTGTAGGAAGAGGAATCTGAAAGTTAATGTAAACAAGAGTAAAGTTATGGTGTTTGAGAGGAATGAAGTCACAGAATGTACAGTGAGGTTGGATGGTGAGGATATGGAGAATGTGAGTGCATTCAAGTACTTGGGTAGTGTAATGAGTAAGGATGGAACTTTGGGGGATGAAGTGCGTGAAAGGAAGGGAAGGAAGGTTGTTGGTTCACTGAAAGCAGTGATGAGAAATAGGCAGGTGAGTATGGAAGTTAAGAAGTCACTGCATGATAGTATTGTGATCCCTACCCTGACATATGGAAGCAAGGCATGGACCTTGCAAGAGGGGAACAAGTCAAGAGTGAGAGCAGTGGAAATGAGTTACTTGAGAGGAGCATGTGGAGTGACATGGAGGGATAGGTTGACGAAAGAAGAAGTGATGGAACGTTGTGGGGTGGATGTGGATGTGGTTGAGAAGATTAGGAGAAAACACTGAGGTGGTTTGGACATGTGGAGAGAATGGATAATGAAAGACTGACTAAGAGGGTGTATGTAGGTGAGGTGGAGGGAGGGAGAGGGAGGGGTAGACCGAGGATGAGGTGGAGGGAGGGAGAGGGAGGGGTAGACCGAGGATGAGGTGGAGGGATGGAGTTGAGAGGTATATGAGGGAGGGGGGAGTGAGTCGGGGGGAGGGTAATCAAATGGTGGGTGACAGAGTGACTTGGAGGCATTTTGTCTGAGGCCACCCTTTGCGGGATTAGGGCGTCGTGCTGTAGATAGATAGATAGTCTCTGTTGCTCCATTATTTCCTTATGATGGATCATTTCAAATTGCGCTGGTCTCATCCATTGCGCTTGTTTTGGCTGCACCACCTCAGTTGTTGTATTTACCTTCACAATCCTTTATTCTGTATTCGTTAATTTTTTCTCTCTTTCATTTCTGCTTTTTGATAGCTCAGCCTCTTAATTTGCTCTATCATTTGCTTCAGTTAAATTTTCAGTCACTCCAGGATTGAAAGCTGTCTTCACTTCTTGCACATTTTTAAATACTCTAACTTCCTCTTCAAGTTTTCCAGCTCACACAAACAAGATTTTAATCACTTCTGACAAACTTTACTCTTTTTCAAATACCTCAAAATCACTATTTTCCCATTCTAAGTTGGATGTCGTATTGCTTGTGTACAGTCTTAGTTGATAAAAGCATCACCATCACTCACCCCAACAGTGTTTCAGTAAAGAATGTTCATCCTTATAGTTATCATAAAGATGAGGAAGCACACTAGGAGACATAAACTTAGAACACGGCCTAATTACACCTTTCAATAACACAGATGTTTGAAGTGGAGTTCCTTCAGGTATGTCTTGTCTCCAACTCATTTCTATGTCCATCCATGTGAATGTGGGAGGCAGGAGGGGTGCATAGCAGGATGGTTCCACGTCTGGTTTTGCAAACATAACTCAGCTTCTTCTTTTGTCCCCTGATGGATTGCAGGAGGGGAGCAGCATCAGCCTGCAGTCTACTGTGTTCATAGTAAAAATATTAATCTGTTGGAGTCAGTAGTCATTTGCAGCTCTCAACCATTGTAGTTGCATGATCCATAGCCGCCAGAGAACAGACCTGAGGGCTGCTGCTACTGTCTATCTATCCATTGCCAGACGCCTCAATCCGTAAGGGGTGGCCACAAACAAATCACCTCCATGTCACCGTGTCCCCCGCCATTTCACTGCCATGCTTCCAGCTCACACCCCCTGCCCTGATATACCCTCCACTCCACCTCTCCATCACATCCTTGACCTCCCCCTCCCTCTCCCTCCCTCCTCCTCACTCACATACATTCTCCTCTTCAGTCTGTCACTCTCCATCCTCTCCACACATGGGTCACTGACAGAGACAGACCTCTTCCAGGATCGTGGGGAAATAATCGCTGAATCACCGACGAAAGGAAGCTGAGCCTAATTGTGACTGTGTTAATGAGTGCGTGAGTGGTAGTCCCGTCGGACAGTAATAAAAAAAATAATAATAAATGAGTGCGTGAGTGGTAGTCCCGTCGGACAGTAATAAAAAAAATAAAAATAAAAAAAAATAAAAAAACGCGGTTTCGGTCATAAAAGGGACAAGATAAAGTGAAAACAGAAAGTCTCCATATGGTTGAAACATGGAGGAAACGGACGGTGCATTGTTTACGATCAGTGAGAAAGAATTTGAGGGCTTTTGTGAAGAGGATGTGGGAAAAGGAAGTATTAAGTTGAACTAGACAAGAATAGCAGGTGTAGAGAAAACAGCGGAGAGGAATGACCAGGAGATAAAAAAGGTATGGGCAGTGATTAAAGAGTTACAGGAACGGACCATAGAGCAGGAAAACGAGATCAAAGTTTAAGGAGTACACTGGAAAAAATCTGTACACGTAGTGACGAACAAGAAAGGGAAGTTACTGAATTAAAAATGAACAATGAATCAGCCTCAAATGAAATAAAACAGCGTAAGAGGGAGAATAAGAGGTTTGAAGAGGAAAGAGACATGATGAAAAGCAAACTAGATGAGTATGAATCCAAATCAAGAATACAGGAAGAGCACATTAAAGAAATCAAGGAGCAACATAAGGGGTGGAAGAAAATTCAGGAAGAGGGAAATGTAAATTTGAGAGATTATAGACCAACAAAGGAAGGAAAAAGTGGAGAGGGAAGTGGTTAGGGTGTTGAGAAGTAGAGAATCTTTAGTTAGAGATGTAGCAGATAAGAAAAAATGTATAATAATTTCAGGAGTTAAAGAAAAACGTATGACAATAAGATCAGACAGAGAAAGAGAAGAACTGAGTAAGGTTAAAGAAATAATATCAATAGTCATGGAGGAAAACAATGAAGCTCAAGAAGAGATTGAAGAGGTGTTTAGGTTGGGAAAGTATGAGGAAGGAGGGGCAAGGCCATTGAAGGTAAAGTTTAAGTCCCAAGCAACAGTTAATGAAATTATCAGTAGAACATGGAAACTATCGGATAAGGAAGGGTTTAAAAATGTTTGGATAAGGAGAGATGCAAATGAGGAAGAAAGAGATAAAATAAAGGACTTAATAAAGGAAGCAAAGGTAAAAAACGAGCAGAGAAAGGAGAAAGAGAAGACAGTGTTTTATTGGAGAGTCATGGATCAGAAGTTAAGGAAGTGGTACCGGCGGAGAGAAGGAGAAAAGAGGGTATAGAAAACATCAAAAATCATTGGAAGGTGACATATACTAATGTTGATGGTTTAATATCGGCCAGCTTAGAAATCAACGATCTTTTGAGGATACATAAACCTGATGTTATGTGCTTTGTAGAGATCAAGTTAAGAGAAGATATTGATGTTCATATGGGAGATGGTAAATACAAACTGTGGAGAAGAGACAGAAAAGAAAAAACAGGAGGAGGAGTGATGATAGCAGTGAAGAACAACATAAATGTAGATATCATGGAAATGGGAGAAGGCAGGGTCGAAGTGATAAATATGAAATTAGAAACTGGAGAGAATAACAAGCGAGATATGGCAGTAGTGTATGTTCCCCCTAAGACAAGAGCATGGAGTGATGATGAATACCAGGAAATGCTGTCAGACATGGGATGTTATTAACAGAAACTGATTGAGAAAAGCAATAATATAATTTTAATGGGTGACTTCAATTGTAAAGAGATGAACTGGGAGGAATGGGACTCAGGAGGTGGCGAGGATTCGTGGGGCACTATATTATTAAATATAGCAATGAACAATGTGATGACGCAATGGGTCAAAGAAGAGACAAGGTTCCGAGGTGAGAACACACCAGCAAGACTGGACTTACTGTTTACCAAAGAACCCAATGTAATAGAATCCTTGAAATGTCAGTGTCCTATTGGAAAAAGTGATCATGTGGTCATTGAGTTCCAGATGATAACAGGGAACGTGGAGCCAGGAGACGAGCTTTATAGGCAGGGAAGGTACAACTTTGGGAATGCAAACTTTACAGGATTGAGAACATTTTTTGAAAATGCAGATTGGAGAAAATTCAGAGAAACAACAGAGATACAGAGGAAGTGGGATATTTTTCTAGACCTGTATAATTCGGGAGTGGAAAAATTTGTGCCAAGAGTAAAAGGGAAAGAAAACAGGAAAAAAGATTGGTTTAATAAAGGGTGTATGATAGCAAAAAAAGAGAGAGACACGGCGTGGAACAATTGGAGAAAGAGAGGTAACAACAGAACAAAGGAAGAATATAAAAGAACTAGAAATGAATACACAAGAATTCGCAGAGAAGAAGAAAGGAATTTTGAAAAAGATATAATAGACAAATGTAAGGATGAACCCAAACTGTTTTATAGATTTGTTAATGGCAAACTGAAACAAAAGGAAGGAATCACCAAACTGAAAGTAGAAGGAGAGGTCTATAAGGATACAGCAATGCAAGCAGAAATAATGAACAAACGTTTCCAGTCAGTTTTCACTAATGAAAAGGAGTTTGTGGAAACAGAGGTAGTGACTAGAAATGTAGTGATAAAAGATATAAAAGTGGAAGTGCAGGAAGTGTATAAACTACTAGAAACTCAAGATGTAAGGAAAGCCCCAGGACCAGATGGAATCTCTAATTGGGTACTGAAGGAATGCAGAGAACAACTGGCAGATAAGATTCACAGTTTGATTGTGTGTTCTCTGCAAGAGGGGAAAGTGCCTCAAGAATGGAAGAGGGCAAATGTGGTACCAATTTGAAGGGAGGAAACAAGGAAAAATCCCTGAATTATAGACCAGTGTCCCTAACCAGCATGGTCGCAAAATAGTGTGAAAGAATTCTGAAAGATAGATGGACAAAATATCTGGAAGAGTTGAATATTTTGGCTGAATGTCAGTTTGGATTTAGAAGTGGAAGGTCATGTGTTTCCAACTTGTTGAGTTTTTACTCAAGAGCGATTGACGTGCTTCAGGAAAAAGAAGGTTGGATGGATTGTGTGTATTTAGATTTGAAGAAGGCCTTTGACAAGGTACCTCATAAGAGACTAATGTGGAAACTATAGCACATAGGAGGACTGAAGGGGAACCTCCTAGAATCGATGAGAGACTTTTTGAAAGACAGACAAATGAGGACAGTAATAAAGGATAAGATGTCTGGATGGAGGGAAGTAACAAGTGGAGTCCCACAGGGCTCGATGTTGGCACCAGTAATGTTCCTGATTTACTTAAATGATATGGTAGATGGAGTGAACAGTTATGCAAGTCTGTTTGCTGATGATGCAAAGATCATGAGTATGGTAGAGGTTGAGGAGGATTGCAAAATGCTGCTGGAGGATCTGGATAGGATACACGAATGGAGCCGGATGTGGGAAATGAAATTCAATGCAAAGAAATGTAAAATATTGGATATGGGTAAAAGTACCAAGAGGCCATCATTGAATTATTTGCTGGGTAATGAACCTATCACAAAAGCGAGAGAAGAGAAAGATTTGGGTGTGCTGGTCCAGGACAGTTTGTCACCTGAAAAACACATTAACAAGACAGTTAGAGAGACGTATAAACTCCTGACTAATATAAGAGTAGCTTTTCATTATATGGATGAGGAGATGATGAAAAAATTGATAGTGGCCATGATTCGCCCCAGGTTGGAATATGCAGCAGTAGTGTGGTCCCCACACAAAAAGAATGATATAAACAAGATAAAGAGAATACAAAGAACAGCAACCAAGATGGTCACCAGTCTGGCAGATCTGTCATACAGAGAGAGGCTGGAAAAGCTGGATTTGCCTTCCTTAGAAGAAAGGAGAAAGAGAGGCGACATGATTGCAGTGTTCAGGACCATAATGGGAGTAGATAAAATTGACAAAGAAGATCTGTTTTTATGGGATAAGAGAGTAACAACAGGACACGGGATGAAACTGAGGAAGCCAAGCTGCTTGAAGGATATCAAGAAATATAGTTTTCCTCATAGATGTATAGACCTGTGGAAGAACCTGGACAAAGAGATCGTCCAGTCTAAAAACTTAAATGAGTTTAAAGCTAAATTTGACTTATTGAGAAACAGGGACGGGACCCCACGGGCATAGCTCATTTCCTGTGTATCACAATTAGGTAAATACATGGCCAAACCACCCCAAAGTGCTTCTCCTGATGCTTCCTATCTCATCCACATCCACACCACAATGCTCCTTCACTTCCTCATTTGTCAGTCTGTCTCTCCATGCGACTCCACATGCTCCTCTCAAATAACTCATTTCCACTGCCCTCACTTTTGACTTGTGTCCCTCCAACAAGGTCCAGGCTTAGAGTTGGTATCACAGTTCTGTCATGGAGTAACTTTTTCACTTCCATGCTCACTTCCCTGTTTCTTATCACTGCTTTCAAAGAACCAGCAACCTTTCTTTCTTGTACCCTTTCAAGCACTTCATCCTCTGTGCTTCCATCCTTGCTCATCACACTACCCAAGTACGTAAACGCACTCACATTTTCCATTTCCTCCTCATCCAACCTCACTGTACATTCACTGACTTCATTTCTCAAGAAGACTGCTGCTACTGCCACTGCTAATAATAATAGTAATAATAATTACAGTAGTAATAGTAATAATGATAATATTAATAATAATAATAGTTTCATTTCATTTTGTGTCATTTTTGAAGGCTGTGACATGCATGCATGCATCGGCCTTAGTCACCTTTAACGGTGGCTTTCCGTGCTGCTCAATCTCTGGCAGCCTTCCTGTTCAGTCCCTTAACCCCTAAAACGCGGATCGTCGCATTTGCGACGGTCGGCCCAAAGGGCAGAACGGCGGGTCGTTGCGTTTGCGATTTGAGTTAATTTTGAATAACTGCGGGCAAGCATGCTCCAGCTGGTATTGTCTATCAGTCCCGCCACCCGTGAGCTACGTTTAGCACACTTGACCTTTGTACTACTGACCTCAGTTGTTGCCAAGTCTCATTTTTTTTTACCCACCGACACACCGATGCGCGGCCCTCCCTCGTCGTGCGATATGGCAACGTGTGGACGGCTGATACGTGTCAATCTGCGCCGTCATCTCGCAAGCACTTTTTGCTACTGGGAAACGCTTGTTTCCCCATTTGTCACACTGTCATTTTTTCGCGCGGTTTGCCCCAGAATAGCGTCAGTCCACGCAAATCTGCCACGGTGACACCATGTCTAACTCGAGCTCTTCCGAGTCTGTGCCTTCTAGCCCTCCGAAAAAGGGTTTTGTGACCTCAACCCCCTTCAAAACCCTACCAGGAACTACTAAGGGGCTAAGTGACTGCAATAGCCTCAGAACTTTTGAAAGCCTCAATGGACTATGGCAGTGACGTCGGTGTGTGGTCGAGCCTGGCTGAGTCTGACACACAATCCAGTGCAGAGTCCGGGCCAGAAGTGATTGTTTCTGTGCCGGAGGAGACTGTGTCAGTGCCCAGCACCTCAGCAGGGAAGGCTCCGGTGAGAAGGGGCCTCGAGTATGAGAAGGGGGAAAAACGGAAAAGGAGTGGTGACCCCAGCTCACCGCCATTGTCCCCTACGCCACGTCATGCCACCGCAAGCCCGCCACGTACTCCCAGCCCTGTTCTCTCGTCCTCCTCCTCTGCTGTCCTGTCTCCTGAGTCGTCGGAGTCTCCTTCACCACCGAGAAAGGGAAGTAAATGAGCATCATTACGTTTGAGAGGTTTTCGTAGGCCTAGTGTTCGTGTTGGTAGAGTTAAGTCCCCTAGTATAAGGCTAACTCGCACTAGGCAACTCAGCAGTCACGCCACCGCGAGTGACCTTGAGCCCAGTGATAATGTCCCTCCCACCACCACCACCACCACCACAACAACAACACGACCTGGGATAGCCTCTGCCTCACCTACTGTTGCCCTGCCTGCCTCACCCGCTCCCACACGACCTGGCTCACCCCCCGCCGCCCCAAGCACCTCCCAGCCTAGGCAGGGAACACTGGATGCCTTCGTGTGGTCAGAGGGATCAGATTTTGTGCCTGAGGATCTGCCCTTTGACGACAGTGAGTGTGGACTTCAGGCTGACTTCCCTGTGGACGAGGATGGTGAATGCCTTGACTACCTGTTGGCCTTCCTTGACGACGAGGTTATGGAGCACATCTGTACCGAGACAAACAGGTACGAGGGGCAATGTGCTCCAGTTCGCGAAGGAGAAGGTGAGGCGGCCACGCCATCCACGTCGCAGATGGCAGCATGGGTGCCTCTTACGATCCGCGAGCTTTTTGTATTTATTGGATTGATGTTGCTAATGCCGCACAACTGGAAACACAAGTTAGAAGAATACTGGACTTCCGACGAGCTGTGCCCAACACCCATTTTCAATAAATACATGAGCCGCGATCGTTTAAGGCAGCTGATGACTTATCTTCACTTCGCGAACAATGATGAGCCTTCCCAAACTGACCCATTATGGAAAGTGAGGGGAATCCTGAACATGATCAAGGATAAGTTTACGAGGTTCTTGCGCCTGTTCAAGAAAGTCGTGATTGACGAGTCTTTGGTATTGTTCAGGGGCCGTCTTCGGTTCGTCCAGTACATTCCAAGCAAACGCCACCACTTTGGAATCAAGTTTTTCGTGCTGTGCGACTGCAAGACGGGGTTCATCCTTGACTTCGTCATTTACATCGCCAGCAATGTCGATTTGGATAAGACTGACCCCCTTGGATTCTCTGGTTCTGTGGTGAAAGTGCTTTTGGAAAAGTACTTTGGCGAGAATCATGTCCTGTATACGGACAGTTACTATACCGCTCCTAAACTCGCCAAGTACCTTTCTGAACACGGCGTCGGCTCCTGTGGCACTGTCAGAAGTAAAAGGGCACATTACCCTGCCTTCCCCGAGGCTGAAAAGTCAAAGCGGGGAAACGTGCACCTGAAGAAATCTGACAAGATGCTTGCGATCAGGTGGCATGATAAGAGAGTCGTGAACATGCTCACCACAGTACACAAGGGTGAAATGCTGGCAACAGGGAAGGTCGACAGAAGGACTGGCGAGCCTGTGATGAAGCCTGATGCTGTCATTGACTATAACGTCAATATGCAGCTGGTGGACAAGTCTGATATGATGATTGGAGTGATTGACTGCCTGAGGAAAAATCGTCGTTAGTACAGGAAGGTGTTCTTGCACTTGATTGATATGTGCATGTTGAATGCCTTCATCCTGTATAAAATCAAGAACAGGAAGCTAGCCAACTACTCTCTCAGACGATTTTCCAAGACTTGTGTCTACCAGCTGCTTCAGCGTTACGGCCAGGTTCTTTCTACAGGTCCCAAACGCCACCCTCACACACCTCCAGACCGCCTACAGTGTATGGCCTACCTTCAGCGACACCGCCTGGAGCCACTGCCAGCCACTGCAAAGAGGGGGAAAGCACTGAGGAGGTGTCATGTGTGCAGCCACACTACCAGGCAGGAAAGAACCTTTAGGCGCACCTCCTTGCAGTGCAAAGAGTGCAAAGTTCCCCTCTGTGCTTACCCATGTTTCTTTGACTACCACAGCCTAAGTAGATTTTGAAAATAAGGGTAAGAATCTTTGAAATAATACTGAGAGTGACAGTGATAATATTGTTTAGTTTTCTTTTACGTGCTGACAGTGACAGCCTGATGAGTGTAAATTAGTGTATGTACTTGTAAAAGCACTGACAGTGACAGTGTTTTTTGGTGTAAATAATTGTACATAGTAATAATATAAGTATTGCGAGTGACAGTCACTCCAGTGTAAGAAGATGAAAGCATATTTTCCTATTCTATGTTCTGACAGTGACAGTTTGTTGTGTAGAAAATATTATTTTTATAACACTGGACAGTGACACTGATGAATAAGGCAAAAAAAAGAACAGATACAGTGAAAGTGAGCGATAGAAATGAAGTGTGAGTGGCCGACAGGAGCGAGAATAAAGTGCCTGCCGTAAGGCTGAATAAACTCGCGCCGCGGTGGTCTTCCTCAGTCCCAATCCACAATACTGGCAGTGACAGTGATTTTTATGGCCGTAATAGTGACAGGCAAACGTTTGCGAAGTCCTATGATGAAAAAAAAATGTAGTATACGTGTTTTTTGCCGAGAAAAGGCAAATGTGACAATATTGACGGGAAGATCGCCACCGCGCTGCATGTCGGCTGTGCGCTTCGTTCATTTTAGCCTTATTTTCAGTGCTTATTTACAAATACGGATTCCAAACAACCTGTACGTTGTTGTATAAAGTGTACTGTGACAGATTGAGGCTGTGGTAGAAAGAAAACCGGGTTTCTGGAGGTGTGAGAGTGAAGACTTTGTTACCCAACTTTGCAAGTCTTCACAAGTCCTTTGGTAGTCAACGAAGGCTCAGCATGTGGCTCAGGAGAAAGCTGAATGTAAGTACTATATGCCATAAAAATTTTAATGCTCTAGGGTTAATCTATGATTTTTGGCAAATATTTTTCCACAGGTACTCAGACCCCGCTACAACCCCGCCACAGCGGGGGGATCGCCCGTACACAGCCGCGTTTTAGGGGTTAACCGTGAGGTCACCCTTAAAATACCTTGTCCCAGGTCTTTTTTTGGTTTACCCCTTGCAGCTCCACCCCTAATATTAATGCACTCACTTTCTGCACCCAGTAATCATCCCCCATCCTCTCCACATGCCCAAACCATCACAATCTACCTCTCGTCATCACAACACCAATGCTCTCCAGTCCCATCCTGCTTCTCAACTCTTCCATCATAAACCTAGCCCTCTTGCTCTGGTCTCATCCTACCTCTCAACTCTTCCATCATAAACCTAGCCGCCCCAGGCCTTGCACTTAGAGACGCACTGCACATCCACCTAATCATTGTCATTTCTGTACCTTTGAGCCTGTGAATATCCTCTTCCTTTACAGCCCAGGGTCTCACTACCATACAGTATTACACTTCTAACACTTGCTGCATGCAAAGATCCCTTAGCAGGTAGGGAGAGCCCTCTCAATGTCAGGAGAGGCAACAGCTCCAAGAACTTCTTCCAACCATTCCTCACCTTAGCCACAGAGCTAGCTCCATCCCCACCTCCAGCACATAACAACTCTCCCAAATTATAATACTCTTCCATACACACACAAGAGACTCACCAGCAAGTTCAATCTTTTCATTCCTGAAAATCTCCACCTGCTCCCCCCAACACACCACACACATAAAATGAGCATCATCTTGCAGTCTACCTCTAATACCACTACATCTCTTATGCACCCACATATCACAAACTATCTATCTATCTATTTATAGCCCGATGCCCTAATCCCACAAAGGGTGGCCGCAGACGAAACGCCTCCAAGTCGCTCTGTCACCCACCATTTGACTACCCTTCCCCCAACTCACCCCCCCCTCCCTCATATACCTCTCAACTCCATCCCTCCACCTCATCCTCGGTCTACCTCTCCCTCTCCCTCCCTCCACCTCACCTACATACACCCTCTTAGTCAGTCTTTCATTCTCCATTCTCTTCGCATGTCCAAACCACCTCAGTGTATTTCTCCTAATCTTCTCAACCACATCCACATCCACCCCACAGCGTTCCTTCACTTCTTCATTCATCAACCTGTCCCTCCACGTCACTCCACATGCTCCTCTCAAGTAACTCATTTCCACTGCTCTCACTCTTGACTTGTTCCCCTCTTGCAAGGTCCATGCCTCGCTTCCATACGTCAGGGTAGGGATCACAATACTATAATGCAGTGACTTCTTAACTTCCATACTCACCTGCCTATTTCTCATCACTGCTTTCAGTGTACCAACAACCTTCCTTCCCTGCTGTACCCTTTCACGCACTTCATTCCCCAAAGTTCCATCCCTACTCATCACACTACCCAAGTACTTGAATGCACTCACATTCTCCATATCCTCACCATCCAACCTCACTGCACACTCTGTGACTTCATTCCTCTCAAACACCATAACTTTACTTTTGTTTACATTAACTTTCAGATTCCTCCTCCTACACACTGTCCCAAATTCATTCACCAAACCTTGCAACTCCCATTCATCTTCACTCAACAGTACTGTATCATCAGCAAACAGCAATACCGGAATCTTCCAAATCTCACCCTCATTCATTAGAACCACCCCCACATCCACTGCCCTACCCTGCACCTCCTTTACAACCCCATCCATGTATATATTAAACAGCCATGGAGACATCACACAACCCTGTTTCAGTCCCACATTGAGATCACAATCTACCTCTCGTCATCACAACACCAATGCTCTCCAGTCCCATCCTGCTTCTCAACTCTTCCATCATAAACCTAGCCCTCCTGCACAAAATTGAATTACTTCCCATGCCTTTGTGGCAAATTACACATGACCTCTCTCCCTCTTGTTTGACAGTACTGCCACCAACCCTAGATATTATCACTTTTGTTTTATCTGCATTTACTCTCAAGTCCTTGTGCCTCATACCATCTCTCCACTTCCTAAATCTTTCCCCTGCCTTCCTTTCATTCTTTGGAGTCAACACCAAATCATCAGCATACATCTCCCATGGGAGTCCTTTTCTAAAGTCATGTGAGAGGACATCAAGTACCATGGTAAACAACAAGAGACTCAAAACTGACCCCTAATGCACACCAACATTAACAGAAAACTCATCATTCAAATCTCCATTCACTCTTACGTGGGTGCGAGCACCCCCATACATGGCCATAACCACCCAAACTAGCCACTTCTGGATCCCAAGCCTTCTCATTTCCCATTTCATCACCTCTCTATGGACTCTGTCAAAGGCCTTCTCCAGATCAACAAGAACAAAGTACAGTTCCATTTTCTTTCCTATTTATTTTTCCTGAAGCTGTCGAGCAACGAATGTGGTATCAGTGGTCCCCCTGCCTGGCATTAAACCAAACTGCATCTCATGAGTTTTCACTCTTTTTCTAATCATACCTTCGAGAACTCTCTCCATTACTTTCATTATCTGATCTAAAAGCATTATAACTCTATAATTTGCACTTTACAGGGCATCACCCTTCCCCTTGTAGACATTTACAGTTACACTCTTCAGCCAATCATCTGGGACAACACACTCATAAATAATCATATCTATCAGGTCAGTGACTCACCTCACTGTTATATCTCCTGAGGCCTTCAATATTTCGGCAGTTAATGCTGACACACCAGCTGCCTTCCCCACCTGCATCCTGCCTATTGTCTCATTCACAATAGCTGCGTTAATCAAAGGCCAAGAGCCAAACACTGGATCTGCTGGCTCCAAGCCTTCCCTGTCCCAGTCAGACTCGTCATTAACAACCAGCTGTAATGTTTTCTCCATGGGTCTGTAATATCCCCACTGTTCACCACTACCCTTCCTTCATCGTTCTTCACACACTGCTCACCTGTAATATCCCAATTCTCCCTCTTCACCTGATTTGCCACCTTAATTATTACAGTATTCCTTTCCACACAGTTTAGGTTATCAAGTAAAAGTCTCTGTGACATAGACTTCGGCCTGTATACCTCTTTTCTAGTCCTATGCTTGGCAGCCAAGTATTCCTCTTTGTTACCACCCATCTTCCATTCCCGGAAAAGCCTTCTTTTCTCCTGAACTGCAGCTTCTATACCCTTGTCCCACCACCAAGTTACTTTGTGTCTTGGTGGGCCATTTGCCTAACTGCATACTGCATCAGTAGCTCTCAAGAGGTTGTTCTTGAGGGCTCTGTAGTGTTCATTAACGCCTCTGTCAACGGCTCCCTGTCCAGCCACCATTCTCCTCATCGCGCTATAGAAAGTATCCCTCACTGCTTTGTTTTCCAGCTTCCATATTTTCCTCCTGGGTGCATAAGTCCTCTTTCTCATCACTCATTCTTTAAGTACTGTACCATGTCACATATCAATAATTTGTGCCGCTGCACACACTCCTTACTTCCTATAACTTTAACATCCCTCACTAACCCCCATCAGCCCTCCTGACCAGGAAGTAATCTGTCTGACTGCTGTTTTCCCCAGACTCATATGTACTCAACCTACTCTGTCTCTTTCTAAAATGTGTGTTGCACACAATCATATTCGTTGCCTCCCCAAACTCAAGTATCCTTTCCCCTTCCTCATTTCTTGTACCATATGCACATCCCCCATTTGCTCCTTCATATCCTTGAGCTGCTTCACCAATGTAACCATTTAAGTCCCCTTCCAAAACCAGTATCTCATCATCCCCCATACTACCTACTACATGTATTAAGTCATCCCCAAATCTGTCCTTCTCTACCTCATCCAAGCCTGCCTGTGGAACGTATGCAGATGTAGTTGCAAACATCATTCCACTGAACAAAATATTCACTACCAATGTCCTATCATTTACTCTCATAACATGCATAACATATTCCACCCATTTCTCCGCAACCAACACAACACACCCCCATATCTGTCTGTCCCCCCTCCCCCCTGCCAAAACAGCTTGTAATAGCAATCCTTCCCAGCAGTCTTTCTGGCTGATCCACCCCTGTACCAGACTTCCTACAAACATCCCACATCCACCCAAAAGTTGCAGAGATGTTTCTCAAGCCGAGTCACATATATGTCATCTCTGTTAGTCATCAATAAATCTACTCACACACTTTTCAGTGACATCCATACTTGACTTTGGATCATCCAGTTTATTTTCTTGGATGTACACAGCACTGTACCCTAACATCAAACTTTTGTTTCTTGAACATGTTGACAATTTCCATTCTTCCTCTTGCATCATTGATTTCTAATATTTCACATTATACACAGTCATGTTGTTGTTGTTTCTGCTGCTGCTGCACCAGATAAAGTCCTGTATGTCATCCCAATGATGTATTTTTTCTTTGTTATTGCAACCATCAGATGAATTTTTTAAAGACTTTGAACTTAAGGAGTTAGCTTTAGCCTTCATAATCCCCGTCATTACAGTACATATGCTAGAGCTTTGTTCCAAGTTGAGTGAAACTGTGAGATGTTACCAAGACTACATATAAGAGAACATCATTAGGTTGAAGGGGGTTTAAGTGCCTGTTAACTTATTGTAGTTCAAAAATATGCCCCACAGCTATACCTTGCTTGTTTATGTGATATTTTTTCCTCAGGACATTTGCGATGATAAAGCCTGATGCTGTACCTCGACTGGGTGAGATCCTTGACTTCATACAGAGCCGGGAGTTTGAGATCACCCAGATGAAGATGGTTAGGTTGAACCGAAAACAAGCAGCTACATTCTACAAGGAACACGAGGGACGACCCTTCTTTGAGTGAGTTAGCACTTACTTTCTAGGCTTTCAGTGATAGTGTGATATGTTTAGTTATTTGTCATATGACATCATCATCATCATCATCATCATCATCATCATCATCTGGACCTCATTCCCTTCCTAGGACAATAATGGCTCCCAAATGCTTTTATTCTGTTTCCCTTTCATTACCCCCCCCCCACCCCATCTATTTAGATAACACCTTTTTCCCCAAGATTTAATATGTTAACATCTATGGTCCCCATCTACATCTTCAGTTGAGGAAGCAAACAAAACAACTTTGCTGAAAAGTGCATGTGGGATATGAGATAACAGCTTGAGTGTTCAAATGAAGAGAGAAACCTGTACTGTACACAGGAATAGTACATCTGTTGATTGTTCAAAAATGGAAATAAAGTGCATACACATAAAAGAGCACTCATAAAGAAAATTGAAAATTTAATGGTCGCTAAAAGTGTATTTTTGCATTCAAGTGGGATATCAGTGGTTGGGACAGGAAGGGTAAAAAAGAGATAATTTTCTTTGCAGAACAGACTATGCTTTATCAGTCTGATAGTTAACAGGTTTGGACAAAAGAAAAAAAAATGCAGGGAAAGACAGGCAAGACTAAAGGAAACACCCAGAGAGCCAGTTTGTTGAGACTAGGGTAGTGTCTCATTCTTATGCCAGACACCATCAATCTTTTCTTTACAAAGTGTTTTTGGCAATTGAGTCACTTGTGAGTTTGAAGACTTCATCATGCTTTGCTTCTAGCTATACATTGCATAGGTTAGTTGTCAGAGAAAAGATCCTTTTAAAATCTTGCCTCAGGAAAATTATTATAAAATTCTATCACCGGTGACTCCAGATACTTAAGATTACCGCATGGCCCCTCTGAAAATGCAGCTTGTTCCTTCAGTTGGGAAACCTCTGATTAAGATTAATGCCTTCAGTCCAATGACATTTTTTTTTGTTTTTTTTTCAATCAGTCCACCATCTGACAATGTTATTCAACCATAGGAGGATCTTTGTTAGTGACAGGGATGATCAGGGCTCTGTTGAGCTCCTCCCTTTTGAAAGGTCTTTCCTAACTTGAATAAAATTGCCTCGAGGACAAAAATAATATTTAAAATTATGTCAGCAGATTGAGGCCAGGTAAGAATGTTTATGTATGAGACGTTTGGCGGTTGGTGTCCATCTGCCCTTGGAAGTACTGCCATAAGAATGATGGTGGGGCATAAGTTTGATAGGTAGGCAGAAATGCATTGACAAGGAACTCTGCCAGAAGTACACTCAATGGCAACAATCAGTATTCCCCCTGGAAGCCGAAGCCACTTTCCGTTCATTGAGGGCAGGTAATTGAATGAACCAGGTGAACATGATTGTTTCAGAATTACCCAGCTACAGTTTCCTCTCATCACCAATGGATGGCCCTGCCGAACTGGCCAAATTATGGTGCACTGGGGTTGGTCATACTGCACCATAATTGCTCTCCCACTGTGTGTGAATCTTAAGTCACAAGCAGTCCCATAAGTGTACCATAATTGCTCTCCAACTGTGTGAGAATTTTAAATCTTGTGCAGTCCTGTAGGTGTACCGTAATTACATCCTCACTGTTTGTGAATTTTAAATCACATGTAGTCCTGTACATGTACCATAATTGTTTCTCCACTTTGTGTGAATTTTAAGTCACATGCAGTCCTGAAGGTATATTAGAATATAAGTTGTTTGCAGAGATTTTTTTATGAAGGTAAATCGTTCTGCTGATGTGCTGTCTTTTAGCACTGGTACTCTGAAAGCATAATTAGTCATATGCAAGATCAAGCTGAGAGGAGTTAGGTGGACCAAGAGAGAGAGGAGCAGTCAGGGAGAGAGACTGAAAGTCGAGAAGCAGAGGATCAAAGAAATGGCAGATGAATATAGGGCCATTGTAGGGGAGGAGTTAGAATCAGGGAATTGGAATGAAATGAATCTGGACAGCCTGTGGAATACATATAGGGATTGCTTGGTTAGGAATGCAAAAGCAGTGTGTGGTGCGGCAAGAGTAAAAACAAAGAAGAAAGGTACGGCATGGTGGGATGAAGAAGTTAAGTGAGCAGTGGAGGAAAAGAGGAAGTGGCCTTAGTGGATACAGGACAGGGGTTCATTTGAAATATGAAATGATTATATTGAGAGCAAGAAGCATGTAAAGTGACTAGTGAAGAGCAAAAAGAAGGAGGTAAATGGTGATCTAGGAAGAAAAATGAATACAAATTACTCTGAAAATAGGAAGTTATTCTTGAAAGAGGTGTGGAAATGCAGAAGTGACAGTGGAAGAAATTGTGAAAATGTGATGGACTTAAGTGGTAGATTATTAACCCATGGTGAAGAAGTAAGGATCAGATGGAAAGAATATTTTGAAAGGGTGATGAATGGGAATGGAGAGGGCCAAGCGACTGTTAACATGATTGGTTTTGAGGGTGTACAGAGAAGAAATGCAGTAGCCAGGATGCATGACATTCGTGGAGGCGAGGAACGCTGTGAAGTGGCTGAAAAATGGAAAAGCAGCTGGGGTTGATGAGGTGTATGCAGAAATGATTAAGTGTAGTTGGGAGAGTGGAATGAAGTGCTCGTTGGAGATATGTAAGAAGGCATGGATGTCTACTGTGTCAGTAGAATGGAAAAAGGCAGTGATTGTTCCTCTTTACAAAAATTAAGTGGGTGAAGTGAGTGCAAGAATTATCGTGGCACAAGTCTATTGAGTGTTGTAGGGAAGGTATATGGAAGAATTATTATAGAGAAAGTAAGAGTGATATTAGAAGTCCTAGTGAGTGACAAACAGCGTAGCTTTAGGAGTGGCAGAGGATGTGTGGATCAAATATTTGCAGTGAGACAGATAGTGGAGAAGGTGTGTGAGAAGGACAATAATGGTTATGGCATGTATAGATCTGGAAAAAGCATACAACAAAGTAGACAGAGAAGGATTGTGGAAGGTTTTGTGCATGTATGGTGTAGATGGTGAGCTACTAGGGGCCATTAAGAGTTTTTGTGATGGTAGTGAGGCATGTGTAAGGGTAAATGGGCATCTGAGCAAATGTTTCATGATCAGTGTGGGTGTACTGCAAGGTTGCATGATGTCCCCGTGGTTGTTCAGTATATATATGGATGGGGTGATGAGAGAAGTAAAAACATGAGTATTGGAGAGAAGGATGGCATTGGTAATGAATGGTGGTGGATGGAAAATCTCAAATTTATTGTATGCTGATGATACAGTGCTATTGGTAAATACTGGAAAAGAGCTTGGTAGACTAGTGCAGAATTTTGCAGAAGTCTGTGCACGTCATGCCTCGAGAGTAAATTTAGAAAAGAGTAAAGTGACAGTTATTGAGAAAGAAGGTGACTCCCAGTGCAAGGTTACAGTGAATGGAGAGAGACTGGAATTGGTGAGAGAGTTCAGATGCCTGGTACAGTGATAGAAAGGTTGAGGAAAATGTGCAAAAGAAGTGGAAAGTAGAGTGACATAAGGAAGGAAAGTAGCTGGTGCTATGAAGGCCTTGGTAAGAAACAGAGGCTTGAGTGTTGCAGCTGTGCGAGGCTTACATGAAGGAGTGTTAGTGCCAACTTTAACATATGGGTGTGAGACTATGGTGTGGCATGAAAATGAAAAGTCAAGAGTAAGAGCAGTGGAGATGGGACTGCTGAGGAATGTATGTGGAGTACAGAGTTGATAGGATATGGAATAATGTGATACATGAAAGATGAGTGAGGAAGTCTGTGGACACCAGAACTGAAGAGAGTGTACTGAGATGGTTTGGTCATGTGGAGAGAATGGATGACAATAGAGTGGTGAAAAAGTTATATCTGAGCAAATTTGAAGGAGGGAGGAGGTGAGGTAGGCCAAGAAGAAGGTGGAGGGATATGGTGGATGAGTGTTTGAGGAAAAGAGGTATGGAAGTTGGTGAGGCAATGGGACTGACAAGAAACTGAGCTGGATGAATGAATTTTGTGTGGAGAAGCGCATAACCAGGGATTTGGCACCTCTTTTTATCATTACATTGTTCAGATTAGCTCAATCAGGTAGGTATATGTGAAGCTACAGAATGTGGTGAAATTTTTTTGGCCTGCCTGATGGAACCAGAATTTTGAGGGTTTGAATGATGAGTGAATGGAAGCATTGTCCATTGTTGTGGGCAAACATTGGCTGTCTGGACGTTGCTACTCCTCACCCTGCCCTTGGGTGAGAAAGGAGGTCCAGATGATGATGATGATCACAATAAAGTCAAAATACATGTGGCATTTAATAAATCATGCAAGATTCAGATTGAAGTAACTGCACATATTATGATAAAACTTTGCCTTTTAGATGCAGTTTTGTTATCTGAGTTACTGTAAATTTGATGATATAAGTTGGAATAAAAAGAGATCTGTGATAAAGATTTGGACAAGCTTATGCGTATGTGTTTGTACTAACCTATTTATGCTTTAACAGAACAGTACTGTTTTGAGTTAAGATTGTAATGTCTTGTCTCCCTTCCTTTGTTTGTCTTACATCTTTTTAAGCTCATGAATGTGTTGGCACACACAACCTCGTCTGACAGACAGTTCCATGCATCAATAGATCTTACTGGAAAGCTGTGCATCTTCAGACTCATTATTTCCTCATGTCATCTTAGAGTAATAGGAAAAGTATATGGTAGGATACTTATTGACGGAGTTAGGGAAATAACAGAGGAGTTAGTTGGAGAAGAACAGGGAGGCTTTAGTAAGGGAAGAGGTTGTGTGGATAAGATATTCACTCTTAGATCCTTAGTGGAAAAGTTTCTAGTGAAGGGAAAGAAGTTGTATGCAGCCTTCATGGATTTGGAGGAAGCATATGACAGGGTGGATAGACAAGGATTGTGGAAAGTATTAAGAATATATGGAGTAAATGGGAAGTTGTTGAATGCTGTGAAGATTATGTATGAGGGTGCTAAGGCTGCAGTGTGTGTGGATAGTGAACTGAGTGAGTTTTTCTATTTGATGGTTGGGTTGAAACAGGGATGTCCCATGTCTCCATGGTTGTTCATTCTGCATATGAATGGGGTTATAAAAGAGATACAAGTGGATGTTGGAGTGGCCCTAATGAGAGAAGGCAGTGTTTGGAAACTCCCTGTACTGTTGTTTGCAGAGGATACTGTGTTGTTAAGTGAAGATGAAGAGGAGCTGCAAGGCTTGATGGATGAGTTTGGAGAGTGTGTACGAAACAGAATCTAAAGGTGAATGTAGGGAAGAGTAAAGTGATGGTCTTTGAGAGAGGTGAAATCAGTAAATGTACAGTAAGGTTGGATGATGAGGAAATGGAAAATGTGAGTACGTTTAAGTACTTGGGTAGTGTGATGAGTAAGGATGGAAGTTTAGAGGATGAAGTGCTTGAAAGGGTACAACAAGGAAGAAAGGTTGCTGGTTCCTTGAAGGAGGTGATAAGAAACAGGGAAGTGAGCATGGAAGAGAAAAAGTTATTACATGACAGTATTGTGATACCAACTCAAACGTATGGACGTGAAGCTTGGACGTCGTTGGAGGGACACAAGTCAAGAGTGGGAGCAGTGGAAATGAGTTATTTGAGAGGAGCCTCTGGAGTCACATGGAGAGGCAGATTGACAAATGAGGATGTGAAGGAGCGTTGCAGTGTGAATGTGGCTGTGATAGGAAGTGTTAGGAGAAACACATTGAGGTGGTTTGGCCATGTGGAGAGGATGGAGAGTGAGAGACTGATGAGGAGAGTGTATGTGAGTGAGGTGGAGGGGGAGAGAGGGAGGGGGAGGCCAAGGATGAGATGGAGGGATGGAGTGGAGAGGTATATGAGAGAGGGGCGTGTGAATTGGGAGCAGGGCAGTGAAATGGCGGGGGACATGGTGATGTGGAGGCGATTTGTCTGTGGCCACCCTGTATGGGATTAAGGCATCTTTCGATAGTTAAATAGATAGATCATCTGAAATGTACTATTATGACCTCTTGATCTTCTAGTCACTGCTATTACATAGTTTTCCTAGTCAGTGACTTCCATATTATAGTGAATTCATCTGAATTTTGTAATTGAAGCCTACCCAAGTTTCCTTAATTACAGGTGATTGGCTGTCATCATCATTTGGGTAATAGAAAACTCATCATGTTTCCATTTCTGTCTTTATAGTCTGTAGCTGTATTTGCTATTAGCAGGTGAGTGTTAATCACGAATGATGACCCAGTCTGGGAAAGTAGTAGGCGGCATGTGATACACAGTAGTATAACAGGTATTGGAAAGAGTCTGGTGGTTTCATGGGTATTTAAGGCACTCCAGTTGGATTGAGCTGGTGCATGTTTATATCCAAGGGGTGTTTGGGGTTTATTGCCCACATCATGCCACTCAGGAATGAGTGAGGCTGGTCACTCTCATCTTACATGTCAGGACCAACTTGCCTAGCCCTGGGCTCCTACACTCTTCATGGGGCAACATAGGATTGGATGATGGTGGTGGATGATGGAAAGAACCATAGGCAATTTTAAATTCGACACTGATGATCGTGCTTATCTACAGATTTCCCGGTTTGTGACGTCATGTTGATGGAGGTGTGAGTTTCCATACTGTTTCTCTAACATCCAGTCATTGCAGCCACAAAATTTATAATGCCAGTAATGTTATGTAAGTCATATAGTTAGATACGGGATGAAAATCCTCATTTTTCTCTAATGTCATCGGTGGTCTTGAGTACTGTTGTCATCATTCTCTCCTTCCCTCCCTTCCTTCGTGTGTGTGATTGATATGAAGGTTAAAAGGTAATGTTGTATATGAAAAAAGGAAGTAAGAGGGAGCAAGGAAGTTAACAGAGAAGAAAAAGTAATAAAGGAAATGGGGAAGGTAGATGAGGTATGGAGCCTCAAGACAATGTGCAGTAATGTGGGTGGGTTGGTAGCCAAGAAAATGGAGTTGTGTGATTCTGTAAAAGAGAAGAAATTGGATATTATATGACTAACCAAAACCAAATTGAACGGTGACATTGATACGAATGTGCTAGGATGGAATGACTGTAATGTACTGAAGAAGGAGAGAGAGAAAAAAATTTGATAGTGTGCTGATTATGACTCATAAAAAAATAATGGCAAGAAGGATAGCTTTTGGAGATAACATTGCAGAGTTGATTGGGGTGGAAATACAAGAAGGTCAGGGTAGAGAACTGGATACATTTATAATGTATATGCCTCAACAGGCAAGATCATGGAGAAGAGAAGAATATGAGTGTCTTCTGAGAGAGCCTCTAGATGTGTTGGCAAAATTAATTAGAACAAGCTGTAGATTGGTTTGACTGGAGATTTTAATTGCAAGCAGGTAAATTGGGAAGGATTGGATGCAGGGACAAATGAAGAATCATAGGGTTACAAATGATGGACCTGATGGTAGAAAATCTGTTAACTCGGCATGTCATGGAGAATACAAGAATTAGAGGAAACAGTGAACTGTTGATGCTGGAGTTAATATGGACAAAGATTCCAATATTGTGCTTAATTAAGATACCAGTGTTCCCTGGGGAAAAGTGCCTACAGTATTTGATAATTAAAATGCAGACGTTGTTGAGTGATATGCAAGTAAGAGAAGAAACATATACAGTAATCCTTCAATTGCGTATATGATGTAATAGAACTAAAGACATGTCCGAAGTAGATCAGTCCAGATAATGGACATCTCCCCTGGCCCCCTTTCGTACATAACCGACCTTTGAAAGCCATTCCAAAACAACACATTGCAAATATTGTACAACATTTGTTCCTTTTGTTTAACACTGTCTGGTCAAGCAGACCTATAAACCACAGCCTCACCATAAACAACACTCCCCTGCCACACACACACACACACCCAAAATCCTTGGTGTAACATACAATACATCAATGTCATTCAAACAACACATCACAAACATTCTATCTGTCTATCTATCTATAGCCCGACGCCCTAATCCCGCAAAGGGTGGCTGCAGACAAAACGCCTCCAAGTCACTCTGTCACCCACCATTTGACTCCCCTTCCCCCAACTCACCCCCCCCTCCCTCATATACCTCTCAACTCCATCCCTCCACCTCATCCTCGGTCTACCCCTCCCTCTCCCTCCCTCCACCTCACCTACATACACCCTCTTAGTCAGTCTTTCATTCTCCATTCTCTCCACATGTCCAGACCACCTCAGTGTATTTCTCCTAATCTTTTCAACCACATCCACATCTACCCCACAACGTTCCTTCATTTCTTCATTCGTCAACCTGTCCCTCCACGTCACTCCACATGCTCCTCTCAAGTAACTCATTTCCACTGCTTTCACTCTTGACTTGTTCCCCTCTTGCAAGGTCCACGCCTCGCTTCCATATGTCAGGGTAGGGATCACAATACCATCATGCAGTGACTTCTTAACTTCCATACTTACCTGCCTATTTCTCATCACTGCTTTCAGTGTACCAACAACCTTCCTTCCCTGCTGTACCCTTTCACGTACTTCATCCCCCAAAGTTCCAGACATTAAAAATAAAATAACACCAAGACTCAGTGCCTTGAGGTCACTTGCCCATACAGCATTCGGACACAACAAAGAAACCACCACCACATTATACAAACAATACATGAATTATGCAAGCCCTGCCTGGGCTCCTAACCCCACCAAAACACACTACAACACTCTACAGACCATACAGAACAAGGCCCTAAAAATGATCACAGGCTGCACAACTACTACACCCACAGACCACCTACATCAAGAAACCAAAGTCCTCAAAGTCAAGGATCACCTAGACATGAGAGGCACCCAGTTTCTTGCTGCAGTCTCCACAAACCCACAACATCCACTATATTACATGGCAGCACATCCACCCACACCAAGGAACATCAAAACAACACCCAGCACATGATACCATACACAAATAGATGTCATCTCTCCCCCCTTGCCCACCTCAGACCAGCTTGCAGAAGCATATCCACACACAGATCACTCGCCGCTCCATTCAGTCACTTAAAGACAACACACAGCTGCATGCACGACCTCCTGACATCAACCCTTCTGAATCCTATCTCCCTCATGAGGACAGGGTCCACCTGGCCAGGCTAAGATGTGGGCACCATCCAGCCCTCTTAAGCTACCAGAAGAGGCTGGATGATTCCATCGCTGATGCCTGTCCAGGATGCAACACAGCACCCTATACTATTAAGCACATTATGGAAGACTGCATTCCACACAATCATCTATGCCAACAACACAACATACACTCTTTGAGAGCCCTGTGGAAAAGCCGGGTCGCAGTCATGGCCTTCCTAAGGGACTCGGGGCTCTTTGGCTCAGACTGCCAAGGGAACAACTACTACTACTACCTCAGCCAAGCAATTACCATGGTCAAGCAGACCTATCAGCCACAGACAAGCAGTCACCACTGCTGGGCCATACCCTGCAGTGATGTGAAAAAAACATGAAAAAAATGGCTACACAAGAAAAATGTGGTGGACACACAAAACATAATGCTAAATTGGAGAAAATCACAGTAAAAATAGAATAAAATCATGGTATAGAACAGTAAGATAGAATAAAATCAATATCAACACTCACCATTCCTAGCAGGGCGCCATGCTAAATAACCCGCTAGCTCCTTGGCTCTGACTGTTGCACTGTACAGTACCTCCCATGTGGTCTAGTGGCAGACCCTGATGAGCCTGAAGCAGGTAAGAAACAATCACAAAAGCCACCACGCCGTGACAGCTATCAGAGAGGAGCAGTTCACTACACAGTTACTGTGCGGGAACTGGGAACGACGGAAGGGGTCTCTATCGGACGCTGAGTAAATTACCAAGCCAGACAGTGTGGTGCCACCTGGTTATTCCCCGTCCAGGCGGGCGAAAATATTCACGTGACCATAATTTCCACCTGGACGCAATCATTTTGTCCAGATGAAATGGAAAAATGTGCGTATAATAGTTTAATATCGCCAGATCCCAGCGTCCAGGTAATGGATCACTTGGATAATGGACATCCGGATAATCGAGGGATTACTGTAGTAGGATAGTCAAAACTATGGAAATGCAGACATTGGCTCCCTTAGACATTATTTTAGTAATGCAGAATGGAGCAGAATGACAATGACAGAAAATTTCCATGAGAAATACTATGTGGAATTATGATGAATACTGTATATATGGAAAGGGTATCAATAGACATATCCTAAAATTTGCAATCAAAATGGAAAGGAAAAAGTAATAATCTAATTATGGATGTAGGAAGGCACAGAAGAAAAGAAATACAGCATGGAATAGGTTATGAAGAAGACAGTGAGAGAGCATGGAATGAGTGCAAAGGGGCAAGAAACTAGTATTTAAAGGTATGATGATATGAATAAATGAAATATGAGAAGGATATAATGACCAAAATGAGGAGGAACCAAAATTGTTCTACAAATTTGTAAATGGCAAAATGAAAGTAAGGGATGCCCTAGTGAGACAGAGGGATAGAGAAGTCCGTCCATCCATCCATTGTCAGACGTCTCAATCCCCGCAAAGGGTGACCACAAACAAATTACCTCCATATTGCTCTGTCCCCTGCAATTTCACTGCCCTGCTCCCAGCTCACCCTTCCCTTCCCCCCTCTCTCATATACCTCTCCACTCCATCACATCTTTGGCCTCCCCCCTTCCTCTCCCTCACTTCACCTCACTCACATAAGCTCTCCTCACCAGTCTCTCACTTTCCATCCTCTCCACTTGGCCAAACCACCTCAGTGTGTTTCTCCTGACTCTTCCTATCACATCCACATTCACGCCACAATGCTCCTTCACTTCCTTATTTGTCAGTATGTCTTTCCATGTGACTCCACATGCATCTCTCAAATAACTCATTTCCACTGCTCTCATTCTTGACTTGTGTCCCTCCAACAAGGTCCAAGCTTCACTTCCATATGTAAGAGTTGGTATCACAGTACTGTCATGCAGTAACTTTTTCACTTCCATGTTCACTTCCCTGTTTCGTCTCACTGCTTTCAAAGAACCAGCAACCTTTCTTCCTTGTTATACCCTTTCAAGCACTTCACCCTCTAAACCTCCATCCCTACTCATCACACCAGTGATATAGATAAGGATGAGGATATGAGGGAGATAATGACCACTATACTACATTCAGTATTTGTTATTGAAAATGAATTAATGGGATCATGTGACTTCAGAAATGGACTCCCATGGGAGAAGTTGTATGCTGATGACATGGGGTTGATTGCCTAGAAGAAATGGGAGGCGGAGAAAAGATTTAGGAAGTGGAGATATGGATTGGTGTACAAATGTTGTTTGAGAGTAAATGTGGATAACACAAAAGTGATGATACCTAGGGCTGGTGATGGTACTGCCAAAGCACAGGGAGTGCGGCCATGTGCAGTTTACCACAATGGTGTTAAGTGAGTGCACAAGAGATGTAGTGGTATTAGAGGTGCGATATAATGCAGATTTTGCATGTGTGGTGTGTTGGGAGAGCATGTAGAGACCAAGAGGTATGAAAAGATTGATCTTGCTGGCGAGTCTCTTAAGTGTGTGGATGAGTTTTGTTTTTTGGGGAACATGTTATTTCCTGGAAGTGCAACTGGAGCATGCTCACTGGTTAGGGTAAGGAGTGGTTGGAGGAAGGTAAGGGGGCTGTTGCCTCTCCTGATATTGATAGGGCTCTTCCTCCATGCTAAGGGGTCCTTAAATGCAACCTGTGTTAGGAGTGTAATGCTGTATGATAGTGAGACCTGGGAAGTAAAAGAAGAGGATATTTGTAGGCTCAGATGTGCAGAAATGGTAATGATTAGAAGGATGTGTAGTATGTCCTTGAATTAGTGGACTTGGGGGGGGGGGGTTAGGATTGCAATGGAAGAGTTGTGAGGAAGGATGGGACTTGAGTGTATTAGAGTTGTGATTAGGAGAGTAGGTTGAAATGGTTTGTGTGTGTTGAGAGAATGGAAGATGACAGCTGGGTGTAAAGGTGAGAGGTGTGAATGTCAAGAGTGTGGTTGCAAGAGGCAGACCAAAAAGAGGATGAGGTTATAGAATGTGACCTCATGGATAAGGGACTGAATAAGGAGGCTGGCAGAGATCAAGCATCATGGGAGTTGCCATTAAGTGACCAAGGCCAATGCATGCAAGCATATTGGAGCTCTCATAATGAAAATAAACAGTTTATAGAGAAAAGTTAAACTTCTGATGCTGGTTGACATTCCCCCCCCCCCCCTGCTGCCAGATCATTTAGTTCAATTTAGGATAGACTTTTCAGGTGAGAAGGGATAGACACACCTTTGTAAACCCCTTTAATACAAGTAGCCTCACCTTAGGTGAATGAGATTGTTTGCCAGCAGAAAGCATAAGCTAAAAATGATGTTGCCTGGATTCCAGAGGACTAAGTGCCACTGCTGTTGCTCTAGCTGCTTTGCTAGTTCCTCTTATACAAAATTAATGGTTGTGTGAAAATTGTTGTATGTTTTGGAACATATCCATTGCACGTACTGAGGACTTAGGTTTAATGTTACCGCCAGGGGTCTTCTTGAGTACATAACAAGTGGTAGTGTCGTGGCGATGGAGCTGACAGGGCGTGATGCAGTAAGACGGTGGCGACGAGTGCTGGGCCCCACTGACTCTGGGGTGGCTAAGCAGGATGCTCCAGACTCTGTTAGGGCTGTGTTTGGCACTGACAAACAGGCCAATGCTGCTCATGGCTCTGATTCAGACCTCTCAGCTACCAGGGTTAGTGAAAAACTCATTTGCATATACTGTAGAGTGCACCATTCCTTACCTATCAAAAACTGTTTTTACATGCCGATATTGTACTGTATTTTCTCACATAACACTATGGATGTGTCCCAGAAAACCATCATGTTAAGTGAAAAGAGGGTGGGTAACGTTCAAGCAAGAAAGGTAAGTTCAGATTTTAAGTAAGCAGACCAAAGGTTACAAAATAAATATCACTGTGTTTGGTGTTGTGAGTGGATGTATCTGTACCTTATTGTATTCTGTATATCATAAGTTATTGTTGTTGATCAACCCCAGTCTGTCTGGCTGAGCAGACCATTCAGACACAGGCAAGCAACCTCTCCTGCAGGGATGTCCATTGCAGTGAGTTGATCTTCCCTTGTTGTTAAAATCCATAAACAATTAAAGTACTTATTAAAGAAGTACAGGTATCAGATTGTATTGAGATAAATGTTAGAGTGAATTGTATCACCTTAGACCTTTCACTGCACATCCTGACTGCTTAATAATGAATTAAGGTGTGTTGTGTGAAAAGTACAGTACTGTGTAGTTGATTCACAGCATTTCAGTGAAAAATATTTTAACTGGAAATGTATGAAACAAGGAATTATTGCACAGTACTCTAGTGTGCTTCCATCACCTTTCTAGCTGTTTCAAGAGTCATTACTACATTACTTGCAAATAACTTTTTATTCAGCATGTTTCCTGTCATACCTCACATAATACAATAGATTTAATTACATCCAACACACTAATATTGCTTCTCAGGAGCTGACTCTTGCAAGCGTGTTCAAGGCTTAGTTTAAAAAAAAAAAAAGAAGAAAAAAAAAAAAAAAGAACATCTTTTAACTCCATGGTTGATATTAATAGTCCTCATCATTGATTGTCCAGTTCACTGTAACTTTACCTAGATATCAAAAGCTCATACTGTGTCAGCTTAGGAGGCTTTCTAGCACACTGCTTTACAGTGTATTTCTGCATATGACATGTTAATACTCACTTCTTTGTTCTTTATGCAAACTAAGTCTATATTTAGCCTATTGAGTCCAATTATACATACATACATATATATATATATATATACAGTACCCTCGCGTCCAACATGGTAATATTGTCATGCACAGGTCCCGTGTTGGACCAAAAACGTTTTGGACAAACAACAGAGCTTATGGGGAAAAATGAATTATATCAGCAACTCTAGGAAAAGTCACCCTAAATACCTACCATATACCTTTACATATATTGGTACTACTGTAATTATAATAAATGGTGCTGTACTATGAATGATAACTAACCTTTTAGGATAGTGTTGGTGGGCTTGCTGGGAATGGAAGGTGGTATCCAAGGCTGTAGGTAGTCCTACTGGGTCCCCGGAGGATGGCTGCTGGCATCACTAGCGGGTAATGGCTGCTGCTCCTTCTCAATCTCCCTCATAAATCCTGCGAAATCACACTCAGAATCACTATCCTCATCCACATACATGGAAGGTCCTGCTTCTGCCTGTCCTAGCACTCCATAAGCCTTCACTGCTGCCAGCATCTTGTCTTGGTTTTTTATTATGGTCCTCACGCTGGCTTCATTCACATCGTAGGCCTTGGCGACGTCCACTTTCCTCTCCCTTTTCTTCTTCCTCTCGATGATTTCTAGCTTGGTGGCCTGAGGGAGGTGCCGCCGCTTCTTGGGGTTCTCAGAAGGCTTCCTAGGCATCGTGAGCAGGATAAAATGCAGTAGCAAGGGCAGAAAATGGAGCGAGAAAAAAGCACCTTCCAATGCGAATTATGCGACTGAGTGCAACTGTGGCGGGAGAAATTTAAACAAAACATCATGTGAGAGCAGAAGCATTTTTGATTGGGCGACATCACGATCATGTCACAATAGCGGGTGGGGGAGGCAACTTGATCAGAAGTTTTGATTGGCTGTCAGCATCACAGGAACGTCCAGTATGACCATGTTGGACCGGGGGTGATCGTGCTAGGGCGAACTCTGTGGATTTCGCCCACTTCTTGGAGCTCCGTGCGTGTTATGGTAATGCACCCATGTTACAGTAATTAAACTGTATTAAATCGTACTAATTTTTTGCTCTCCGTGCTGGACATGAATCATGCTGGACAAATGCGTGTTGGACGCGAGGGTACTATATATATATATATATATATATATATATATATATAAAATATATGAGGCGCTTGGAGGGAAAACCAGGTAAGAGCCACCCCAGCCAGAAACGGAGTTACCTATACCACTTTATTCCCCAAATTCTCTTCTGCCACTACAACAAGGGTTAAAGTGAAAACGATGTCCCTAAGATGGTTGAAAATTACGATTTTTAAAGGGCTGTGAAAGACCGTACTGCTATTGATAGCCAGCCACTCCATGACATTACCATTAGGTCCATTTTGGCTTGGTATTTTCTTCTCCCAAGTACTGCATCCTTGGAAACCAACATCATATCCGGTTTCCCTACTTGAGTTAAGGCGTTTTTACCATAGTATTCATGTCAAAACACGCACTTATTGTAAGCCGCATGTACGTGAGGCTAAGAGTGGGAGGGAAAACCAGGCGAGTGCCACACAACAGGAGGTGGCTGCAAGACGTGCCAATCGCGTGGCGCGATGCATATCACCAAGCTTTTTTTTTTTATGACACCACCATAAAGGCACATGTCCTTACTTATCTGCTGACATATTTTCAGTCTCAGTATCTTATAGCTGACCTACAATAACACATATTATGGGTAAAAGTACTGCTAATTTGTCGTCAATTGTTGTCTAACAAGAGGAGAAAGAAGATGTTATTGAATTTTTTCATTTAAAATACCACTAATTATCAGCGTCTGAGTATCATTACGGAAAAGTAGATGAATTAGGCTACATGGAAAAAAAAACAAGAGCAGAATATCTTCATTGGTTAAAAGGTTGTCATATTTAAAGTACACAAACTTTAACAGCGTTTTTTTTCTGTTTTCTTTTTTTGGCGCTTACCTGGTTTTCCCTCTAATGGCCTCATATATACAGTATATATATATATATACACACACACACACACACACACGTCCCAGCCATCGCTCCGAACCTTAAGTAGTTTTCAGGAATTTAGTCTGTCCTGTCTCCTAGGTCTTGTTTTAAATTTAAAATAATGAAAGTTAATAGTCTATCTATCTATCTATTGCCAGATGCCTCAATCCCGTTTGGGGTGGCCACAAACAAATCGCCTCCAAGTCGCCCTGTCCCCCGCCATTTCACTGCCCTGCTCCCAACTCACACCCCCCTCTCTCATATACCTTTCCACCCCATCCCTCCATCTCATCCTCAGCCTCCCCCTCCCTCTTCCCCCCTCCACCTCACTCACATACACACTCTTTGTCAGTCTTTCACCCTCCATCCTCTCCACATGGCCAAACCACCTCAGTGTGTTCCTCATAACGCTTCCTATCACATCCACATCAACACCACAACGCTCCTTTATATTCTCATTCGTCAACCTGTCTCTCCATTGACTCCACAGGCTCCTCTTAAATAACTCATTTCCACTGCTCTCGCTCTTGACTTGTGTCCTTCCAACAACGTCCAAGCTTCACTTCCATACGTTAGAGTTGGTATCACAATACTGTACTGTCATGTAGTAACTTTTTCACTTCCATGCTCACATCCCTGTTTCTTATCACTGCTTTCAAAGAACCAGCAACCTTTCTTCCCTGCTGTACCCTTTCAAGCACTTCACCCTCCAAACCTCCATCCTTACTCATCACACTACCCAAGTACTTAAACGTACTCACATTTTCCAATTCCTCACCATCCAATCTCGCTGTACATTCACTGACTTCACCTCTCTCAAAGACCATCACTTTACTCTTCCCTACATTCACCTTTAGATTCCGTTTCTTACACACTCTCCCAAACTCATCCATCAAGCCTTGCAGCTCCCCTTTGTCTTCACTCAACAATACAGTATCATCTGCAAACAGCAGTACAGGGAGTTTCCAAACACTATCCTCTCTCACCAGGGCCACTCCAACATCCACTACCCTACCTTGTACCCCTTTTATTACCCCATCCATGTACAGATTGAACAACCATGGAGACATGACACATCCCTGTTTCAACCCAACTTTCAAAGAGAAAAATTCACTTAGTTCACCATCCACACGCACTGCAGCCTTCGCACCATCGTACATACTCTTCACAGCATTCAACAACTTCCCATCTACTCCATATATTCTTAACACTTTCCACAATCCTTGCCTATCCACCCTGTCATATGCTTTCTCCAAATCCATGAAAGCCGCATACAACTTCTTTCCCTTCTCTAGAAACTTTTCTACTAAAGATCTAAGAATGAATATCTGATCTACACAACCTCTTCCCTTCCTAAAGCCTCCCTGTTCTTCTCCAACTAATTTCTCTGTTCTTTCTCTAACTCTGTCAATAAGTATCCTACCATACACTTTTCCTATTATACTAAGAAGACAAATGCCCCTATGATTACCACACACTTCTTTTTCCCCTTTTCCTTTGTACAAGGGAATAATTATACCTGACTTCCAATCCTCCGGGACTCTACCTTCCTCCCAGGCCAATCTGCACATCTTCCACATCCATTCTACTACTATCTCTCCCCCATGCTTCAGCATTTCACCACACACTCCATCAATTCCTGGGGCTTTCCCCGATTTAACTTTCTTCATTGCTTCCACAACTTCTATCCTACTGATTTCTTCCTGTCTTCTCACTTCCCTCCTCCTCCCAGCCATTCCCCAGCCATTTATACTCGCATTACTTCCATCCTCTACGTTCAAAAATTCCTTAAAGTGTTCTCTCCATCTGCTCACTTTTTCTCCCTTCTCCACTAGTAATCTACCATTTTTATCTTTCACTCCCCTGCTAACTTCACTTCCACCCTGTCTTACTCTTTTCACCTCTTTCCAGAACATTTTCTTACAGTCCCTCCACTTTACACTCAAATTCCTTCCAAATTCCTCATCCACTCTGTTCTTACTTTCTCTTACTAATCTTTTCATCTCTCTCTTTCTTTCTACATATAACTCTCTCTTCCGCCTCTCAACTTCTTCCACGCCCCTATTTCTCATCCATTCATTGTATGCTTTCTTCTTTTGTGCCACAGCCTGTTTCACCTCTTCAGTCCACCGCGCTGTTCCTTGCACCCCCCTCCGTCTTCTCTTCCTTCCACACACCACATCACATGCTGCACATATTTCTTCTGTAAATATCCTACACACACCTTCCACGTAACAGCTGTTTTGGTTCTTTAACCAATATCAAACATGGCTGAAAATGTAAACATTGAGGGACTTGAATTTCCAGGATTTGACAGAAATACCAATGTCATGGATCTGGTTAAAACATTGATTATGAGGATTAGTGAACTTGAAAAGAAAGTAGAGAATCTAGTGATAAAGGACGTGTCTGAAAATACAGAGACAACTATACAGAGTCTGATCCAGTCCAGTGAGACAGCGAATGAGGAAATTACAAATTTGAAGCAGGAAAATGTCGAATTGAGGAGGAAACTAGAAGAGAGTACTAATAAAACGGAGAAGGTGAGTAGTGTATTAGAAGAGCAGAAGGCAAAATGGGCACACATAGAAGAAGAACAGAAAGAAGTGGTCAGCTTAAGAGAAATCATCCAGGAAGAAAGGGAAATGAACAAGAAAAAAATGGAAGAAAATGTAGTGAAAATACTGAAGAAAAAAGAGAAAATAGTGAGAGAAACTGTAGAAAGGAACAGATGTGTGGTAATATTTGGAAACAGGGAAGAGGAAGAAGAGGTTAGGTTCGTGAGACTCGAGAGAGACACGAACCTGGTGAGAGGAATATTAGGCAAGATTGACCCTGAAGGAGACAAGTGGGTAAAAGAAATTGAGGAAGTAAGGAGGATAGGGCCTTATAAGAAAGGGGAAAGAAGACCAATGAGAGTCAAGTTTACATCAGAAGGTGTAGTAAATGATATACTTAAAGTGACCTGGAAATTAAGCAAAGAGGCAGAGATGGAAAATATTATACAGTAATCACTCTAATATCCGGACGCCCAATAACCGAACATCCCCACTACCTGGACCTTATCGTCCTGGGATCCAACTTTTCCAAAATGGTCCGAAAACCCAAAAAAATTTTTAAAAAATCGATTTTTTGCCGTCCTTAATTTGAACTTGCCGCGCGCGCCGCGGGAGAGCATTGTTTTGGTTCGTCATTCCGCCGACGTCCGATAGAGCGCCGCTGCATCCTCCCCACTTCCCGCCTGTCTCTCACCGCGACTGGACCTACGCTCTTCGCAGTGGCTGCCCACGTGCTCGCTTTTGTGGTGGTGCCGTACTTGCTGCAAGGCCTCCTGCTGCTCTCTGCCCTCCTCTTAGTGTGTGTGATGATGGCCCCACCACCTGAGAAAAGGAAGAGAGTGGTGTTGACTCTGGAAAAGAAGAGGGAGATATTGGAGAAAGTTGATGCGGGTTGGTCTTCTTCACGCATTCTCCGCGAGTTTAACCTGGCCCAGTCGACTTTGTTCGATATCAAACGTTCCCGAGACAAACTCATGCAGTACACGGCTGACTTCTTGTCGAGAAGCAAACGCAACGTGGAAAGGAAGGTTATGTTTACCCCCCAGTTTGCAGAAATCGACCAATCCACGTTGATTTGGTACCGACAGCAACGTGCAGCTGGTGTGATGGTACGTGGAACAGAGCTGGAGGCTGCTGCTGAGAAGTTTGCAAGGCTTCACGACGCCCTAGACTTCAAGGCATCCGAGGGTTGGCTCTTCGCGTTCAAGTTGCGACATGGCCTTACTAACCGTAAAGCACATGGCAAAGCATTGGACGCTAACGAGGATGGAGTTGACGAGTTTCGGCACAAGTGAAAGGCTTGATCGACAGGGAGGGCCTCACTCTCGGTCAAGTCTATAACGCAGACGAAACTGGCCTATTCTATCGCTCGGTGCCAACGAACACTCTAGCCGATGAGAAGGAGAAGCGTGTACCTGGCCGCAAGCTTTCTAAGGAACGGATATCTGCTTTGTGTTGTGCCAGTGCTAACGGCATGCACCGGCTTAAGCCCGTTGTTGTTGGCCGTGCAAAGCAGCCTCGGTGCCTTCGTGGGGTGATGGATGTCCTTCCTGTCGTATGATACCATTCTTTGAAAGCATGGTTCACAGCTGTGATTTTCAAAGACTGGTTTCACTGTCACTTCGTCAAGGAGGTCATCCAGTACCAGACGAAGACACTGGGAATCCCTCGCGACCAGGTAAAGGCTCTCCTTCTGCTCGACAATGCACCTGCCCACCCGTGCGACAAGGACTTGGTTGCTGAGAATGGCCGTATTAGGTGCATGTTTCTGCCACCTAATACGACTGCTCTCATTCAACCCAAGGACCAAGGAGTGATCGTGGCAACAAAGCGCCTGTACCGTCGGAAGTTCCTGGACAAGGTGATGGTTGTTCTCGAGGACGAGGACGAGCGCAGGGAAGGACGTGACACTCGAGGCAAGCGGACTTTGGAAAACCTTCGCCGCTACAACATCAAGTCTGCGCTGTACAACTGGGCTAGTGCATGGAAGGAAGTCCCTGTGAAAACTCTTGAAAATGGTTGGTCTCGTCTGCTTCTCGGAACAGATGTGGAGTACGATTTTCTGGGCTTTGACGTGGATGACTTCCATGCACGGCTATGTACGCACGGCGACGTTGTTGATGTGGACGATGTACGTGAGTGGTTGGACAACGACGAGGGCGATTCTGGGTATTAGACGTTGTCTGATATCGAGATCGCGTCTTCGGTTGCTGGTGTCAGTCCTGAACTTGAAGATTCTGACGACGAAGGCGACGATGATACGGACTCCTCTCAGCAGGACACTACTCCAGCCATCCCCAAGCTGAGCGCACTCCGGGAACATCTAGAGTTCGTCCTAGACTACCTGGAACACCCGGACTGCGACAGGGAGATGGGGCCCTTGGGACTCGTGGAGGAAATGCGTGCTTTCCGGCAGCGCATCATCAATTGCTAGAATCGTCGGTCCTTGCGTCAGTCATCGATTGACAGTTTTTTCAGGCCCGTGACCCCCGCTGTGCCAAGCCCTGGCTCCACTCCGTTGCCTCCCCAAGACAGGCCCTCATGCTCCGAGCCACAGCCCAGCACATCAGCTACAGTGGAGTCACCGCTCGATGTGAGTTTGCGGCTTTCGTCAGAGTCTTCTGTAGTCAGTACGCCATCACCACGACCCAGCGATGCACCCCTTGGTCGCCTGCCAGTGATACTTTCGGACTTTGACAGTGAATAAACAGCAAGAACTTCTCCACTAGACCACACGGGAATTTTGAGTGTTGTGCAGTGAAAAAAACGGTGTGTTGTGTTAAGGTTTTCGAAATGAGAGAAAAGACTCAGTGGAAACAAAATTTAATGTAACTAACCTTCTTTGTTTTGGCTTTGGAAATTTTGAAAAGATTGGGAAAAGTTAATGTGCAACACTAAATTTTACTGGAACATTATTTGGACTAAAGTGAACACTGTGAAGAGAACGGACTTCTGTGTGTTATTGACTAAGTTCAGTGCAAGACTTCAGGAAGAGTGTACTGCAAGTGCTTCAGGAAATCGTTCTTACTGTCAGAGTCCGAGAGGAGGCGGTTATTCATCGAGGTGGCCAGGGACTTGCTGTAAGTAGCCAGAATGTTTCATATTGTACTTTTTTCCATACTATACTTACCAGAATGTTTCATACTGTACTTTTTTCCATACTATGCTTACCTCATGCATGTGCAGTAGGAATGTGTTTTTCAGAGTTAGGCTAGGTTAGGGTCCATAAGTACCAGAATGTTTATCAATGTATGAACATACTTCTAAACCCTCATTTTATGTTTCTTTTGCATTTATTTCAGTCATTTATGTGCCTTATTGGTGTGATTTGGGTGTTAAATAGGTGCTATGCATGTCCAGAGGGAGTTGTATAGGTGTTTCTCTGAGTCAGGGTCCATAAGTACAAGTCCATAAGCTGGGGCCCAATATCCGGACAAAACCAATAACCGAACCTACCGATGGCTCTATTAATCCGGATATTGGAGGGATTACTGTAATAAGAAAAGATTTGAATGAAGAAGAAAGAGAAGTTTTAAAATCATTGAAGGAAGAAGTAAAGGAAAAAAATGATAAGAGGACAGAGGAAGAATGTAATACTTTTTTTTGGAGAGTACTGGATATGAAAGTAAGGAAGTGGTATTTAAGGAAATAGAAGTGAAGGAAACTAAGGGGGATGGCTGTGAAAGATCAGAAGTTGAGGAAGTGGTACTGACGGAGAGTAGGAGAGAAGAGGGTATAAAAAACATCAAAAATAATTTGAAGGTGATATATACTAATGTTGACGGATTCATGTCGACAAGGCTCGAAATTAACG
This sequence comes from Coenobita brevimanus, assembly GCF_032717465.1. Lineage (NCBI taxonomy): Eukaryota > Metazoa > Arthropoda > Malacostraca > Decapoda > Coenobitidae > Coenobita > Coenobita brevimanus. The sequence continues at coordinate 41,030,846 of NC_136966.1, forward strand.
ATTTCATGAGAGAACATGAACCTGATGTCATGTGCTTTGTAGAGACCAAATTAAGAGAAGATATTGATGTTCATTTGGGAGATGGTAAATACAAACTGTGGAGAAAAGATAGAAAAGAAAAAACGGGAGGAGGAGTGATGATAGCAGCGAACAACAACATAAATGTAGATACCGTGGAAATGGGAGAAGGCAGGGCTGAAGTGATATATATGAAATTAGAAACTGGAGAGAATGTTAAGAGAGATATGGCGGTAGTGTATGTTCCCCCTAATACGAGGGCATGGAAGGATGACGAATACCAGGAGATGTTGTCAGATATGGCTAGCTATTTACAAAAAATAATTGAGAAAAGCAATAATATAATTTTTGTGGGTGACTTTAATTATAAAGAGGTGAACTGGGAGGAATGGTACTCGGGAGGCGGCGAGGATTCGTGAGGCACTATGTTATTAAATATAATAATGAATAATGTGATGATGCAATGGGTCAAAGAAGCGACACGGTTTCGAGGTGAGGACACACCAGCAAGGTTAGATTTACTGTTCACCAAAGAACCTGATGTAATAGAATCATTGAAATATCTCTGTCCTTTAGGAAAAAATGATCACGTGGTCATTGAGTTCCAGATGTTAATAGTGAATGTCGAGCCAAGAGATGAACTTCATAGACAGGGAAGATACAACTTTGAGAAAGCAAATTTTACAGGATTGAGAAACTTTTTTGAAAATGCGGATTGGAGAAAATTCAGAGAAACAAGAGAGATACAGAGGAAGTGGGATATCTTTCTAGACCTCTATAATTTAGGAGTGGAAATATTTGTGCCAAGAGTAAGAGGGAAAGAAAACAGAAAAAAGGAGTGGTTTAATAGAAGGTGTATGATAGCAAAAAAAGAGAGAGATAAGGCGTGGAACAATTGGAGAAAGAGAGGTAACAACAGAACAAAGGAAGAATATAAAAGAACAAGAAATGAATACACAAGAATACATAGAGAAGAAGAAAGGAATTTTGAAAAAGGTATAATAGACAAATGCAAGGATGAACCCAAACTGTTTTATAGATTTGTTAATAGCAAACTGAAACAAAAGGAAGGAATCACCAAATTGAAAGTAGAAGGAGAGGTCTATAAGGATGCGGCAATGCAAGCAGAAATAATGAACAAACGTTTCCAGTCAGTTTTCACTAATGAAAAGGAGTTTGTGGAAGGGGAGGGAGTGATTAGAAATGTACCGGTGATAAAAGATATAAAAGTGGAGGTACAGGAAGTGTATAAATTACTGGAAACTCAAGATGTAAGGAAAGCCCCAGGACCTGATGGAATTTCTAATTGGGTACTGAAGGAATGCAGAGAACAACTGGCAGATAAAATTCACAGTTTAATCGTCTGTTCTCTGGAAGAGGGGAAAGTGCCACAAGAATGGAAGAGGGCAAATGTGGTACCAGTTTATAAGGGAGGAAACAGGGAAGAACCCCTGAATTATAGACCAGCGTCTCTAACCAGCATGGTTGCAAAATTGTGCGAGAGAATCCTGAAAGACAGATGGATAAAATATCTGGAAGAGATGAATATTTTGGCTGAATGTCAGTTTGGATTCAGAAGTGGAAGGTCATGTGTTTCTAACTTGTTGAGCTTTTACTCAAGAGTGATTGACGTGGTACAGGAGAGAGATGGTTGGGTGGATTGTGTGTACTTAGAGAAGGCCTTTGATAAGGTACCTCATAAGAGACTAATGTGGAAACTAGAATATATAGGAGGACTGAAGGGGAAACTTCTGGAATGGATGAGAAACTTTTTGAGAGACAGACAATTGAGGACAGTAATAAAGGATAGGATGTCTGGATGGAGGGAAGTAACAAGTGGAGTTCCTCAGGGCTCGGTGTTGGTGCCAGTAATGTTCCTTATTTACGTAAATGATATGGTAGATGGAGTGAACAGTTATCCAAGTCTGTTTGCTGATGATGTAAAGATCTTGAGGAAGGTAGAGGTTGAAGAGGATTGTAAAATGCTGCAGGAGGATTTGGATAGGATACACGATTGGAGCCGGACGTGGGAAATGAAATTTAATGTAATGAAATATAAAATATTGGAAATGGGTAAAAATACCAAGAGGCCATCACTGAATTATTTGAGTGGTAATGAATTAATCACAAAAATGAGAGAAGAGA